>NC_134568.1:237618990-238266490 GCF_050947875.1 Dermacentor variabilis
ATGTAAGATACGTTGAGGGGAAAACCGGCTTTTCAAAAACGCGTTGGTCGTTTCGGTCGGTAACGTGAGAAATAGCGACTCTGCACCCTGCTCCTTTAGCAATTAGTGGGTGGCAATAGCCCAACATAACTAAAAAATCAATTTATATTGCGTTCTAAAGTTGCCGGAAATTTGCTCTATAATGTTTATTTGTCAGCAATATCCCGTTCTTGCCTTTTGTGAGTTTACTCCACTTCGACCGATCGAACCTCGCTTCTTCGTCGAGTTTACCCGCCGTGGTTGCTTAGTGGTTGTGGTGTGTGCTGCTAAGCACAAGGTCGTGGAATCGAATCCTGACCACCCATTTCGACAGGGGAGAAATGCGAAAACACCCGTGTACTTAGATTTAGGTGCACGTTAAAGAACCCCAGGTGGTCAAAATTTCCGGAGTCCCCCACTACGGCGTGCCTCATAATTAGATCGTGGTTTTGGCACTTATACACCACATAATCTATCTAATCTTTTTCTTCGAGTGTCTCCTTTGGACAATACCAAAATTACTTTGGTATTGCATGTCCTCACACCAACTCCAATCCTTGATATTGTGCACTGTCAGCCTCAATCCCCAGTAATCGTACTGCCGTCCTGTAAACTTGTCCTTTAAATATGTATGTTATCTACTTGTCGAACAAATCTCGTTAAGAACCCTTTCAATTATTCCATCCTGTCTGTTTTTACTCTGATGGAAACTTCTCTTTCCTCGCTATGTCCGCGCTTAAGATTGTGTTAGTGAGCGTAATGCAGAAGAGGAGTTCATTTTGAACAATTCCAAGTGGAAAAATTCAGAAGAAGAAATGGAAAGCTACATGGCAACCGGACTGGATGGAATACTCATAGTCTAATTAACCAACTGGTGTCTAAAAGCAGAGAAACAGTGCCCAAATTATTGAAAGAAATTGTACAACACAAATTAATCCTGTGCAAGTAAATTAAGTTGATGGGTTTAGAGGGAGAGAAAGTTTAATGGTATCTGGAGATGTTACCCTAGCAATAGGTTTGGCATGCGTGCTACTTCAGGTGAATTAATGAGGCGGGAAAGAAGGATAGTGAGAGAAAAGGAAATCCCACATAAGTTAACACATACATGCGCTCAAAATGCACTACCGCAAAAGTTACTTACAGGGTCTTATTGAAGCCTGTATCCTGGAGGAATGCTACAAGTGCTTTAGTGAAGCGCAGTTGAGAGCCAGAACACTGAGCTGGAATACTGAGCTGGAGAAGCGTTGAGAGCCAGAGCATCCCGTGAGTCGCTGAATATCAACCACTCGCGAGCTGGCTGCTGCAAAATACGACTATAAGAGACGATGCCCGCATTGTAGCCAGCTCATTAAGTTGTGGTAGATGTTCTATGGCTCAGCTTTTCTGGTATCGTGGTCTTCGTTAACGGAATCCAGACGCTCATTGGCTCATGATGTAAGCCCAAGCTATACGTCATTATAAATCTAGTGACGCCCCCGTCTTTCTCATCTTTCAACGTCACTTAATTTCACACGCTGCTGCGCAATACTCGGGAATCTCTAGGCACACGCGCTTTAGCGAAATAACCAGTGGTGTCTGGTTGCTCTATCTCTGATTCTAACCTACCCATTCTCATATTTTGTTTGGATAGGTGTACGAATAGCGAAATTTTCAAATCGAATCGATTGTGAATATTCGAAATAAACGACGTTCGCATATCGAAAGGAATGCGGAATATTTCCACCCTTTAAACAAAGTGGAATATAAAGTCCGCCTGGCAACAAAAGGTTTAATTACGTTGTTTGACATATCAGATAGCGTCAACAACTCAATGTCAGGTCAAGTGAAAAGACTGTAAGTCAGAAAGAGAGGAATGGTGACTGTACCTGGTGCACCGCGACAATGACCGTAAGAAACAAAGGAACAGCACATCGCCAGATGCACGTAATATAGTGTGATACTGCAGCTCCAGTGTAATACTGCAGTACCGCAAGCCATTTTAAAGGAATCGAAACCTGCCCCCCCCCCCCCCCCCCCGAGATACGCCAAATAATAACTCACTCTTCGTTTGGCCGTATTGAGCGCCGACTTCCTCAGCGCCTTGGGCCTTAGCGTCGACCTACGCTCCCGTCGCCACGCTTGTCTGTTCAAGGACTCCCTTTTGCCTGCCCCTTCAGCACACGCACTGCCCCGCACCTGCCTTCGACGGTTTTCGCCTCGCTTCTGGCCGATTCCTCCCCGATTACGCGGCCTGATAACCTCGAGCTCCCGGTTCGCGGCACTGTGACGCATCACATCGCCACTTCGGGATCTCTAGATTTCCGACGACCACGGTGACTTCTCTGCGACGCGATTGCCCGTAGAGCGTTTGCCAATGCTCCAATTAGTTATCGTTCATCCATCCTCAAGGAGCTGGTCACCTGCTCCACGTGGTTCCCTAGCACAATCCGAACTGGCGTCGCATTGCGTGAAAATATGTGCTGCTGTCACTAAAGTAAGGGGCTCAGTTTTGACGTTTACGCAGCAGTACGTTACCCAAAATAGCTTGATCGTGTTCCTCTGGCAACGTGTCTAACGTCCACCTGTCGTTGGGATGCGCCAAAATACAGTATCCATACTGCCTGCGTAATAATTGCTTTGGGTACTTATCTGCAAATTGTCTAAATATTGTTACGCGAACGAATGATTAAAACTGGAGACTATTTACAAAATATATTTACAAGGGATAATGCAGCGCTGGCCAGTTCAGCCGACAGCTCGAGAGCCAGAGTCAGGGGCGATCTCGTAGGTGACGGTAGTCACGCCACGAAGCACTTGGTATGGGCCTGTGTAACGAGACAGCAGTTTTTCTGACAGACCGACCTGACGCGACGGAGAACATAAAAGCACCAAGGAATCAGGCGGGAAGTGCACGTCTCGGTGTCGCCGGTCGTACAAACGGCTTTGACTCTCTTGGGATTTCAGAAGGCGGTCACAGGCAATTTCCCTTGCGTGGGCACAGCGAGCGATGGCGTCAAGTGCATATTCACTGGTCGGTGCCGCGTGAACAGGAAGGATTGTGTCGAGGAGCAGTGCTGGTTCTCGGCCCAACAGAAGGAAAATGAGGAATAACCGGCCAATGTGGCAAACGTGACAAACGGTAGAGCGAGGTCTCGGTCAGTGAGGTCTGAAGAGACATATTTCGCGAGCATGTCTGTGATAGTGCGATTGAGAGGCTCCGTGAGGCCATTTGTTTGCGGATGGTATGACGTGGATAGCTTGTGCCTCGTGGCACAGGACTGCAGGATGTCCGCGATAACTTTTGATAGGAATGTCCGGCCACGCTCTGTGAGAAGTTGTCGCGGAGCTCCATGTCATAAAATCACGTCGCGTATAAGAAAATTGGCAACATCTGTGGCGCAGCTTGTAGGAAGCGCTTCGGTGATGGCGTAGCGCGTGGCGTAATCCGTGGCCCCAGTGATCCACCTGTTCCCAGAGGTAGAAAGAGAAAAAGGGCCAAGCAAGTTCAAACCAAATCGAAAGAATGGTTCTGCGGGAATGTCGAGTGGTTGAAGGTACCCAGCAGGGAGCGTCGATAGTGTCTTGCGTCGCTGGCATTTCTCACACATAGCTACGTATATTTGAACGGATGGAGCAAGCCCTGGCCAAAAGAAGCGTCGGCGGATCCGGTCGTAGGTACGTGACACACCCAGGTGACCGGCAGTGTGGAGGTCGTGAGTTCGTGGAGAACAGCCTAGCGAAGGTGTTTAGGGATCACAAGGAGTAAAGCAGGATCGTCGGGTTGAACGTTGTGGCGGTAGAGTACGCCATCTTGAAGTGTGAATAAGCGAAGGGAACTGTCGGCAAGTGATGATTCCAGGCGGTCAATGATGATACGCAAGGATGGGTCACGGCGCTGCTCGTCGGCGACATGGAGCAGTGGAAAAAGAGAGAACACAGGCGTCGGTGTCAGTATCAAAGGTACAAGTCGCGTCTTCGAGGGAGGCAATCTGCGTCCTGGTGCTGGCGTCCTGGTGTTGGCGTTTCGACTTGTAAGTCACTGTGTAGGGGTATTCTTGTAGTCGGAGGGCCCAACGACCGAGCTGGCAAGTAGGATCCTTGAGCGACGAACGCCAACAGAGCGCATTATGGTCTGTGATTACTGAGAAGGGCTTGCCCTATAAATATGGGCGGAACTTTGAAACAGCCCAGACGAGAGCAATACATTCGCGCTCGGTAATCAAATAGTTGCGCTCTGCAGTTGTCAGGAGCCGGCTAGCGTAGGCTATAACGTGGTCGTGTCCGTGTTGGGATTGCGATAAGACGGCGCCGATCCCATAACCACTGGCATCGGTTCGGACCTCTGTAGGTGCGGTCGGGTCAAAGTGGGCCAAGACCAGTGGATTGGTGAGAATCGTGATAAGGCGTGAAGATGCGGCAGCCTGAGGGGAACCCCACGTAAAAGGCACGTCTTTCTTCAGAAGTTCAGTGAGTGGTCGAACGATTGCTGCGAAATCTTTCACGAACAGTGGGAAATAAGAACAGAGCCCCACAAAACTCCGGACGTCTTTGACAGACTGGGGTACAGGAAAAGCCGTTACTGCTCGAACCTTCTCCGGTCGGGTTGTATTCCGGAAGCATCGACGAGATGTCCTAGCACTGTAATCTGTCGGCGCCCGAAGTGGCACTTCAACGAGTTTAATTGGAGCCCAGCCTTGCGGAATACGTCAAGGATAGCTGCGACGCGCTTAAGGTGCGTCTCAAATGTAGGAGAGAACACAAGGATGTCGTCGAGGTAACAAAGGCAAGTTGAGCATTTGAAACCTTGAAGTAGAAAGCCGATCATCCGTTTGCACGTGGCGGGGGCATTGCATAAACCGAACGGCATAACCTTGAGTTGGTAGAGGCCATCTGGAGTGATGAAAGCGGTCTTTTCTTGGTCTTGCTCATCGACGGAAATCTGCCAATATCCAGATCGAAGTTCGATGGACAAAAAGTATTTGGCACCGTGAAGACAATCAAGAGCGTCGTCGATTCGTGGTAAAGGGTAAACGTCCTTTTTAGCAATTCGGTTTAGGTGGTGGTAATCAACGCATAAACGCCACGTGCCATCTTTCTTTTGTCGAGCACGACCGGCGACGCCCAAGGACTCGACGAGGGCTCAACAATGCCGCTGGCGAGCATCTTGTTTACTTCCTGCTCAATAACTTGCCGCTCTGCCGTGGACACGGGATACGGTCGGCGATGGATGGGAACAGCATCACCAGTGCTTATCCGACGCTTAACAAGTGAAGTGTGACCAAATGGTCGATTGTTAGTGTCAAATATGTCGCGGTAGTGAAGCAAAAGGCGATATAGGGCGGCTGCTTGGTCAGGTGCGAGGTCCGGAGCGACCATGGGACGTAATGGGCCGTCGAGGTTCAAGGTACCCCAAGGGCAATCAGGAGGATCTGGAGACGCGTCGGCTGCAAAAGCAATGACGTGGTCGTCTGTCACTGACCGGAGCGTGGCCACCGCTATGCCTTCAGGTAACACTGGCTTCGTCAAGCCAAAATTGATAACGGGGAGACACATGTGATTAGCGGCAAGGGTTACGACGGAGTGTGGCACAGAGATGTCGCGCGCCACGAGGACATCACGAATAGGTGCGACGATATAGTCGCCATCAGGCGCAGTTGCCGTTGAGGCCAATTCGACGAAGGTTAGGGCTTTTGGAGGTAAGCGAACAAACGCTGTAGTGCAGAGGGTATTGGGTTGTTCGGGGCGAACGTCTCAAAGAAGAGGAAGCTCGAGGCACAGCGTACCGGTGGCACAGTCGATGAGGGCAGAATGCGTCGTGAGAAAGTCGAGCCCGAAGATTAGGTCATGAGGGCATCTGGTCAGCACGGTGAACAGGACTGGAACTTGGCGGCCAGCAATTACTATGCGAGCAGTGCACATACCCCTGACGGCAACAGTGGCGCCATTGGCTACGCGTACGGCTCGAGTAATGGCAAGCGTAAGAACTTTTTTGAGGTGACAACATAGGTTAGCGCTTAGTATGGACACTTGGACTCCAGTATCAATTATTGCCGTCAACGGAACACCATCTACGTCTACTTCAATTAGGTTCGTGTTGGTGAGGAGCGTCAACAGAGGATTTAGACAGGACGAACGTGATGCAGCACTACTTCCAAGAGCTGCATGGCCTAGTTTTCCGTCCGGGAGGGTCCATAATTGGTCAGCGACGCATAGCGGCGTGGCTGGGGCGACGGGGACCGACGGGGACCGACGGCGCTGAGGTGACGGCGAGTGAGCAGGGCGACTGACATCGACGGATACGTCAGAGGTAGGAGGCATGCGGCGAGGCAAGTAACGGCGCGGGTCGGCATATGGGCGAGGAGACGGGAAAAAGGAGCTTGAATACTGCGACGTCCAGGAGGTGTGGCAGTAGCGAGCGACGTGGCCAATGCGGAGGCAACGGAAGCAAATGCGCTTGTCGTCCGGAGTTCTCCACTCGGTAGGGTTACGGTATCTGGGAGAGGAATACAGATTGCCGTGAGGCATAGAAGTCGGCACCGGTCGCGCGTCAAGTCGGGAGACGGAGCACGCAGCAGGAAAACCTAGGTTTGCAAATTCTTGCCGCACAACTGCCTGAATGAGAGAGATCGCTGGGGCTGGTTGGTCAATGGTGGGGTCAAGGGGGCGTTGATGGAACGGCGCAGGACTTGTGGCCTTGAGCTCGCGGCTAACAAAATGTGTGACGTGCTCATTTAAAGGTGGGTAAGGTCGACGCAACACGACGTCGCAGCCGTATTAGGGAGCCGGGAGAACTGTGAAATGACGCGGCGGCTTTTCTCGAGCTCAAAGCGGCGGCATTCCTTGACAATGACGTCGATGGTGGACACATTGTTGAAGACCAACAAGTTGAACGCGTCGTCCGCGATGCCTTTGAGTACGTGGCCGACTTTGTCAACCTCGGCCATTTTCTCCTCAACTTTCCGAAAAAGAGCGAGCATGTCTTGCATGTACGAGACATACGATTCAATAGAAGACTGAACTCGGGTAGCAAGCTCTTTTATAGCAGCCAGCTGCCGACGGGTGAGATTTCCAAAGAGGTCGCTGATCCTCTCCTTGAAAGCATCCCAGCTAGAGATCTCGTCCTCGTGTGTCCGGAACCAGACACGAGGAGTTCCGCCCAAGTAGAATAGGACATTCGTTAGCATAATGGTAGGGTCCCAGCTGTTGTTTCGGCTAACACGCTCATACAGGCTAAGCGAGTCTTCGACGTCGACATTATCTTCGTCGGAGAATATGCCAGGATCGCGGGGATTGGTAACCGTTACGCACATTGTCGTCGGGGTCGCAGGAGTAGAAGGAGACGAGGTGTCGTCACCGGGAGCCATGGCGGAAAGCAGGACGGTGCGGCCGCTGCGGAGCTCCGTGGCGACGACGGGGAACAGCACCCTCCACAAAAATGTTACACGAACGAAGCATTAAAACTAGAGACTATTTACAAAATACATTTACAAGGGATAATGCAGTGCTGGCCAGTTCAGCCGACAGCTCGAGAGCCAGAGAGCGTTCTTCCTCCTCTTTTCTCGAGTGATGGCGCCCACGCGCCTCGTTCAAACAATCAAATACCACACGCGTGTAGCAATATTTCTCAAACATACGCAAAAATCTTAAAGCGTTCCAGTTGGTTTTAAAGAATTGTAGCAAAAGCGCATTGCTTTTAACCTAATATTACCGCTTACCGCAAAGCTGGCCTTGGAGCAGTATTGACATAGAAAACTGGTCACAGGAGGGAACCAACGGGCGGCATTAACGTGATGGCACTCAAAAGCGACTGTGGTGTTAAGTAGAGCACTGCTCGGACGCACTCGACCTCAATGACGCTATCGACAATGTGACTACCATACTACCATACAAACCTGTCTCACCAACTGTGGTCGTAATATTTACAACTACATAGTGCCTTTCTAAGCAACCGCGCGGCCGTAATAGGCGTTAACTCACTCAAAGCCCCGACGTTACCCGTCCGCAAAAAAGGAACCCCACAAGGTGCTGTTCTATCACGCACCCTTTTCAACATTGCTGTGATGAAACTACCTGACAAACTCAACGCAATGCCAGGAATCAGGCATGCAATATACGCCGGTGATATCGCTATCTGGACCACCACTGGTTCTGAAGGAGAGGAGCAAGGCGACCTCCAACAAGCGACCGACGTCGTCCAGCAATATGCCAAAAAAAAAAAAAGAAGCGGTCTCCGATGCTCTCCCGAAAAGTCGGAACTCTTAGTCGTTTGACAGGAATCACGAAGAAAACTCAATGAAATACCTCACATAAAACTCACCCTCACCCTCGACGCTAAAGAAATACCCACAGTAAACCGCGTCCGCGTCATCGGCCTCTACATACAACAGGACGGCGGAGGCGAATACACCCTCCAACGTCTAAAGCACACCACCGTTTAAATCATGCGAACGGTCAGCCGTATCACCACCAAACAATAGGGACTGGAAGAAGACGACATAACCCGGCTCGTCCAGGTCGTGATAATCATTCGCATCGCCTACGCTGCCCCGTACCTGCCCTTCACACCCCCCCCCCCCCCCACCCCAAGAAAAAGAAAGAAAAAGATGACGCGCGCGAGAGGCAGAATATCTTCCATCGCCAACCGGCTCCTCATACAAGCCTCCCAATTCCCGGACGTTGAAATAGTATGGACTCAAGGACACGAATCCCTCCGTGGAAATCAGTGTGCGCACGCTGTAAACCGAGCTCATGCCTCCCGGGCGCCACAAAAGAGGGATACCGCCACATCTATGGAGCCCGTACCTTTACAATACAACGCCATACTACAACACCACAGATTGAACAGACGACAATACCCACCTCAACACAAGATCCTCTCACGTGATGACGCCGTAGCATGACGACAATTACAAACCAACACAACCCCCCCCCCCCTTTAAGCAGACTGAACGCAATGTCCCCTACATTATACTCGTACAAATGCCTCCTTTGCAAAGACTACGCCTCGCTATATCACACTACATAGGCGCGCCCCAACATACAGGCAGCCCCGCAAATTCCCAACCTTATACTCGAGCAGTGCCTACCGTGCTGACTAGCTCGGACCTTCGTGACCAGCAAAACATGGTGCGGCGGGCCCGGGAGGCAGAAAGGGCCGCAGGAGCCTCCCCACACAAGCAGAAATACACCTGCTTTTTATTTTTTTAATGTATTTCCTCCGCCTTCTCTTTTCTTTTCCATCTTCTTTATTTTTCTTTTGATAACAATTACATGGACGCTCAAGGCGCATTCACACCGTCAGCGCTGCAGGCCGCCGCCGTAGTTAGGTCACACCAACGGCGCATACGCGGCTCGCGCACGGGAGGTTAGCGTCTCCAGAGACACGAAATGAGTTTTGCCGCGGAAGCAACGAGGAGGAGGGTACGCACCGTCAATGCTACCTTCAATCGCCTGCGCGGCTGGGCAAGGGCGGCTTTCTGCCTTCCGCTGCTGCCATGAGCTTGGTGCTCATGTACAATAGCGTCCCTGCTGTGCTGCTGCGTGTATGCTCTGGTATGAGCAGTAAACGTGGTGCTACCGTTATCTGATATGTCGCTGGGCGCTAACACCGACGGTTTCCCGCCCGTCTCATCTCGTGCATGATCGAGGTTCGACGCATGCAACGCCTATCGGCAGCGCTCAACCCGCCACATCACTCCAGCGTTGTGATACGTCAGGTTAGTTGCCAGGGCGCTGTTCATTCTGTCCCACAGGATTTCCCTCGCGTGCTGCGTTGCGCCAAACTGTCACACCTGCGTATAGTTGAACGGGTGCGCACCATTCAAGAAATTAAAGCGCAGTGCCAAACATTGCTATTACTGTCAATGCTTCGCCCTTGGGGCGAAACTGTCTATTGCTTTCTTTTTCTTTCTTTTTTTTTTTCTGGCTTGCCTGGGCCGGACACGGACATGAATCCACGGGTCCGGGCCGAGCACGGGATCGTTCACTGATGGGCATAGCTCGGGCTTTCAAGGCATCCGCGGGAGTTCTGCACAGATCCAAGCATTCTGGGTGATTATATAATGTGACTTGTTAGAAAAAGTGGCTCTTAATTACCTTAACAAATGACATAAGAAAACGGCTGACGGCATTTTTTGTTTGTTTAGAATGCAAGAACTCGAAGGTAAAGTAATTGTACTAAAAGCTCCATTCGAGCCACGAAAGCCAACAGCGATTGAAATAATAATGCAGCTGCTATGCAGTTCAAGAGAGGAAGACCTGCTTGAAGCCGGAGTGTGCGGACAACCTGCTGTTCTTGCAGGAGAATACGTAGAATTTCGCTTTTACTGCCCTTTCCCGCGCTTGTTCATATGGTATAGCTTTCGGGGGCAGTCTTCTTCTGTGAGGTCTTAAGCAAATGTGCTACCTTTAATTAACGAAAAAGGAGATAATGATGTTAGCAGTGATAGCCCGATCATATTTGGATAGCTTGATCATATCGTACACGATCACTGCCCCCGTCATTATTGTTGTGCCCAACTTAAAATACCCAAGTTCGATTTACAGCTGCTTTTACTTGGTGTTCACCTAATATAATTTTAAGCAGTTTCTTGCTACAATAATTATCAATTAATTAAGAGCTGCTTTTACTAATGTGTATAATGTTAGTGTTTTCAACATAAATGTGCACAAGAGCTTTAAATAAAATACCTTGCCAAGAAATTTTTTACCCAGCCTTAGCTTCTGTTGCCTTTTTCATGTTAGTTGTAATCCCTGGTTGAAACAAAATCGTAATATATGATTGTAACTACACTTTTACTGTAATATCTTTTGACATACCACCTAAGCAATGACATTCTTCAGACATGTACTCGCAGAGGGATGACCATGTGGTCTTGTCGGTTATTCATCTTGGGAAGAGCAAGTTGCAGCGCAGGAAAGGCACAGGGACAAGAGAAGGCATGCATGGAGGTCCGCGTGCCTGCATCATCCAAGTGCCTCCTCTTGTTCCTGTGCCTTTGCTGCTCTACAGTTTACTCTATATACTTACAGAGTTCCTCCAGTGGTTCCGGGCTGGGTGCGATTATGCGGGAGCTGTAACCCACAGCGTATGGGATTGGAGCCACGGGTCTTGCCAGGCTGGAATCGGGCTTCGAACGTCAGGGCGGGGCCGAGCGCGGGCCGTAAAATCAGGCCCATGCAGTGCTCTTCGATACATATTCTTGTTTTAAAGGGGAGCTTTCTCTACCTCTTCCTGCAGAGTGATTTTCGGGGATCAAGCGACTGACAAAGTTTTCCACTGCTTGTCTGCCAATTTATGCACATGACGCGGGACTTTCTTTTCTATGCGTCGTGAAGCCATCAGATCCAAAACGGACTTCATGCGCCGATACCTTCTCTCCGCCTGTCGGCGTGCCACTCGTAGCCTCTCCAGTTCTATGTCCGAGTCTGTTCACCTTGCTGACCTTGTAAGCGAGCATATAATGCTTTCATTGTCTGAGATTGCATCCTCGACATTGTTTGAAAGGTCTTCCCGACATCCATATGCTTCTTAAACCTTGACCAATTAACTGTACGCAAGAGAGTAGAAAAGCATTGCACAACTCCACTAATATTTATGTATGTTGGAATGTGGTCGCTTCCATGTGTTTCTATGTCCGTAAACCATTGGACGCTCGACGCAAAGCGCCGTGACACCAAAGTTAATTCCAAGCAGCTACTATAGGTCGTGCCTCGCAGAAATGTAGGGCTGCCGTCATTCACAAAGCACATATCATGGTCGGCAGCAAAAGAGGCAGGTCTCCTACCTCTGGAGTCAATTTTATAACTTCCCCACTGCTGGTGATGCGTGTGAAAGTCACCTGTGATAACCCAGGTGCCATTGGTCATTAGTAATATTTTCTTAATTCTTTTGCAGTCAAAGTGACCCGCTGGGGATATGTAGGCTCCAATTAGTGTAAATGACACAACCTTCTTTTGACGTGCAGGCAGACATATTGGTTGTTGTCATAAGGATCTACTGCGTTAGCCACATATGTAAAGTCCGTGCGGATGTAGATGGTTACTTTTGGTGCGCGCAGCGCATGTAGACGAGACGAAAGATTCGTAGCCAGACAGTCTGAATGGAGTGGATGTATTTGGTTCACAAATGACCTGTATGTGGAAGTGATTTGTAAAAACGAAAGTTTGCTGTACGGGTCTTGAGGCCTCTGGCATTCCATTGAAAGATCAACGCATTTTTG
This sequence comes from Dermacentor variabilis, assembly GCF_050947875.1. Classification (NCBI taxonomy): domain Eukaryota; kingdom Metazoa; phylum Arthropoda; class Arachnida; order Ixodida; family Ixodidae; genus Dermacentor; species Dermacentor variabilis. The sequence continues at coordinate 237,631,209 of NC_134568.1, forward strand.
ACTTCAGTGCTAAAGAAGACTATTGGTCGAGTCATGGTGCTTAAACGATGCTATAGCAAGCACTGGATTTAGTGCATCCAGTATTTGCAGAGCACTTCGAGCTGCTGGTGTTTGCAGCTTGTTCAGTATCATGCCGATTGTACTAATTAGCGATTGCAGAATTACAGCCACCTGTCTGTCTTGGTCGCACAGATCACCAACAGTAGACGCCGGGGGTTGTCCACCAAAAGTTTGCTCTGATTCTGTTGGTGAATGCTGTCGTTTCGGTAGGGCCTGCCAAGATTCGGCAGATGTGGTCTTCCCAGTGTTCTTGTTCTTCGTGGTCCTTTCCACAGTACCTGGCCTGAGCGGCAGAGGAGGAGGTGGTGTCGTAGGAAGTGGCATGCTGTCGCAGAGGCAACATCCTTCCTTAAGGAGCGTCGGCGACGGGAACGTCGCTTCCTGATTTTATCGGCGGCTTCGCGGTCAGATGAATGATCTCTCGCCATCTCTTTCAAGATGGCCATTTCCTTCTTAATATGTGGGCAATTCTTCGATGGAGCTTCATAATACCCGCTGCAGTTCGAACACTTCATTACAGTCGCTTCACATTTATGTGCAGCGTGGGGCTCGGCGCAGCGGGGGCATGCTGCCTGATTTTCGCAGACACTGCTCACGTGTCCCAGTTTCATGCATTTGCGGCCTTGAAGACGTTTCGGAATGAAAGTCCGCACTGCATGTCTGAAGTGTCCCACTGTAAAATTCGAGGGTATATATTTACCCTTGAATGCAACCTTCACGCAGCGTGAACTGCCTAGCCGAGTAACATCAACAATGACCTCATCATTTGCTGGCTTGATAAGAATCGGCAAGTCGTTATTAAGAATGGCGACGTCTACGTCGTAGAAAACTGGTGACTACGTCAGATCCCAGAGGGCTGTAAGGGTGCACCTGAATGCCATCGAGGTCTGTTACGCTTCGTAGAGTGGTCAGAGCACCCGCATGCTGGACATCAATCGCCAGTAGATTTTCTCGAGTGTTCACTCGAATGTCCGATATTTCGTTTGGCACCAGGGCTTCCAGTGACATCGACACAGATTGCCTTTAAGTAGCTTCATGTTGACGGTTGGAAGCACAGGCACAAACATCATAGTATTGGCGGCCGGCCTCTGCGTGTGTCTTACTGTTTGCGTGCTTGACGATGAAGACGTCCTGGTGTTCCTTCTCTTCGCTCTGCGGCTCTGCACAAGCTGGAAGTCGTCATCAGAAGGGTCCTCACTGTTGAGAGAGTAAACATGGGTGTCCTCGCTGTCGCTGTCGCACTGTTGACCGATCCGCTTCCTGGAGGCGGCCGCCGCTAACGCCGCCGTCGCCGGCAGACGTGCGGGGTGGTCCACTTCTATCACGACTGAGCAAGGAACGAGAACCAGTGGATGCACTTATATATTCACAGGAATAAACCGGAGCTAGAAAGAACAGCGCTGTATCAAAAAACATTTCGTCGTCTTCCCAAAATAAAAGTGGCTTGCACATTGTACGTATCATGCGTTGTGTTTCAATACAGCGTTCTCCAAAACTAAGAAAGCATCGCTTATATGGAACGTGTTCTGCCTAATTGTTTTACTTAAATATTACCTGCTTAAGTTATGTATATTTCCCTTATTTTTTATCTTCTTTAATAACCAAGTGAAAAGAAGCAGTCGTTGGCATCCGACAGTGAGAATTCACTCCTTTATTTATTTTTATGAAACTCTCAAATCGATTGCAATGTCGTCAGTATATAGGCTGACAACACAAGCCATAAAATTGAAGTTGAATGTGAATTTTACAAAATGATAATAGAGACAATGAGAGAACCAGAAAAAAGTTTCAAACCAGGTACGCGAATAAGTAATAATTTATTTGCCATCACAATGTCTATAGAAGAGCCGTGGACGAAAACAAACCACAAATTTAGCGTTTCTGCATGTTACTGGTGCGCACGAGAACGTAAACAGTAAATTCGTTGGGAACGTTTTCAGAGGTGAAGTCGGGGTAAAGAAAATATATACACGTTTCCGAAGTTATAGCTTCAGCAATTTCCTAAGAAAAAGTTATGCGAGCTAACTTTCATATATGATTTATGTTCCCTCTAGCACTGTTTCTCAATCTTTTCAGGTACGTGACTCCTTTTAGTAGTACCAAATCTACCATGGCCCGCCCACCTTTAGTGGTCTTCTGAAAATGTGCTTTTTTCTACAACGCAGATACATTCATATCTTAATTCACTTAAAAGGCATTAACTGTTAATGAAAATGAGGGTACAGTCAGTGAAAGGCCGATAGGAGAGTCTACGCGTTCCCACCATCAGACAAAGTTTGAAAGCTTACTCTGCCACATTTACGCACAGCAAAGAGAGGTAAAAGAAATACTTGTGGATGTTTTTTTTTTGACAAATATTGATCTAATCATGTATTTTAATGAGAAGGTTGTATTTGCTTTTTTAAAATAACCATAGCTACTGAACCCCGATTCTACAGTTTCGGTTAGACAAATCTGGTTGCGGTTGGAAGGCTGTCTTTGGTGAATTTCGCGTTGTGGCAACCGAAGTTTTAGACCCCCGTATCTCTCGCCGTTTCGCCGTCCATCTTGTCGTCAAGGCTAGTATTACACTCTGTGTAATAAACATCGCTTCAGGAGTGATATGCCTCCAGGTAGCATGTGCGTGTTTCTTGACAAGTTGCTTGCACCCAGAACGTTCACGTACCATGTGACGCCTGCGGTAGATAGGATGTTCTACATCCACTGCCATGACATTGAGTGGTGGCGTGTCCCTGGCTAACGCTCATATAGTTAGTTCTATAGTAGACATACATAAATATACCAGAAAGTGGATGGGAAAATGGCGCTGCGGTAGCTCATTTGGTAAGAGCGTTATCATCATAATAATCATCAGCAGCAGCAGCAGCCTATTTTATGTCCACTGCAAGACGAAGGCCTCTGCCTGCGATCTCCGATTACCCCTGTCCTGCGCCAACCGATTCCAACTAGCGCCTGCGAATTTCTTAATTTCAACACCCCATCTTCTGCCGTCCTCAACTGCGCTTCCATTCTCTTGGTACCCATTCTGTAACCCTAATGGTCCACCGGTTATCTATCCTACGCATTACATCACCTGCCCAGCTCCATTTCTTTCTCTTAATGTCAATTAGAATATCGACTATCCCTGTTTGCTCTCTGATCCTCGCCGCTCTCTTCCTGTCTCTTAACGTTACGCCCAACATTCTTCGTTTCATCGCTCTTTGCGCACTCCTTAATTTGTTTTCGAGCTTCTTTGTCAGTCTCCAATTTTCTTCCCCATATGTTAGCGCCGGTAGAATGCACTGATTGTACACCTTTCTTTTCAAAGATAATGGTAAGCTTTTAGTCAGGATCTGACAATGTCTGCCGAATGCGCTGCAACCCTTTTTTATTCTTCTGTGAATTTCCGTCTCATGATCAGGGTTCCCCGTGAGTAATTGACCTAGGTAAACGTACTCCTTCACATACTCTAGAGACTGACTGGCGATCCTGAACTCTTGTTCTTCATGCCCGGCGATTGAGCATTATCTTTATCGTCTGCATATTAATCTTCAACCCCACTCTTATATTCTCTCTGTTAAGGTCCTCAATCGTTAATTGTAACTCACCCCCAGTGTTGCTGAATAGAACAATGTCATCGGCAAACCGAAGGTTGCCGGCCGTTGATCCTTACTCCCAAGTGCTCCCAGTTTAATAGCTTGAATACTTATTCCAAGCACGCGGTAAATAGCACTGGAGAGATTGTGTCTTCTTTTCTGACCCCTTTCTTTATAGGTATCTTCCTACTTTTCTTGTGGAGAAATAAGGTGGCTGTGGAATCTCTGTAGATACTTTCCAAGAAACTTACGTAAGCGTACTTTACTTCTTGATTACGTAATGCCTCTATGACTGCTGGTATCTCTACTGAATCAAATGTATTTTCGTAATCTACGAAAGCCATATTAGAGAGGCTGCTTGTACTCGGTGAATTTCTCGATTACCTGATTGATGTCATGGACGTGATTCATTGTAGAGTATCCCTTCCTGAAACCAGCCTGTTCCCTTGGTTGACTGAAGTCCAGTGTTGCCCTTGTTCTACTTGAGATTGTCTTGGTGAATATTTTATATAATACTAGAAGTCAGCTAAGGGGGCTATAATTTTTCAATTCTCTAAAGTCTCCCTTTTTTTGTGGATTAGTATAATGTTGGCATTCTTCCAGTTCTCTGGGACCTTTGAAGTCGATAGACAGTTCGTATAAAGGGCATCGCACACGTAATGAAAAGACTTGGGCTCGAATCCCTCCTGCAGCAGTTATTTTTTTATCCACATTTATTTCCATTTACTCATAATTTCTTTAATTCAATTAAGAACTACTAATAATTTCCTCTATCCTGTTCTTCGTGTCATTGTTTGTTGGCATCCTATGATTTGACTAATTTTAAGCGTGCCTCGCAAGCGATATCCAGGATACCGGTGACGTGTGCAAAAGTATAGTATATAGGCCAAACCGGGCAGTGTATCAACTAGAGGCTGAGGAAACATAGAAACAAAGTAGGCGCAGGTGGGTATGGTTATTTAGCCCATCATAGCAGTAGATGTGGTTGTGTTCCTCTTTTTAGCTCGGTAGTAATTCTTGGCGGGGGAAAAACGCCAACCGTGAGGGAGATTTTTAAAGCTTTTCAAATTAAGAAGCACAATGACATTTGCATTAGTGTACCATCGCTCACCCTGACTGGAAAGGAATGTTGTTACCTAGATATCTGATTTTGATAGCACATGTCAACGACATGTGAAAAAAAAGTTTGGTTTTACGGTGTCTTGTGCTGGCGCATGCGCTTGGCGATCTTGCGAGTATCTGTAAATAATAAAGTCATTTGATAGTCCAGCATCGTCCTGTGCACTACTTGTCTCTGTGTTTGCGACTAGTTCGCTTGTTTAATTCCGTTTTGACTATGTACTAACTACACCAGCACTTAGCCTTATTACTCAGCACTGCAGTGATGATGAGGATTTACTAAAACAGCACTGTAATTTGCTGAACTTTTTGAGGCGCATTTATCGATTGTAGTACTATGCACAGGATATTTGGCCTATAAGCATGCATGTTCATTTTGCAGTTGCATCATGCTCCTTAAAGCTCTAACTTAAAAGTTAATTAGTGCATTTTAGATAATTGTTCCTTTGATAGGTGCAATTGTTTGGAGACCTAAGAACTGCCAAGGACCGTAAAGCATCTATAGACAGAGTAGATCGCATTGTTGTTGTTGTTGTTGTCTCTTTAATGTTGGTGATAGTGCAAATTTGAAGCCACGGTGCACTTACTAAAGGAAATAACCGGAATAATAAAGTGCAAATAGCACGAGAAGGTCCAGCCGCGGGCGGCACAGCAGACATCGAGTTATGTTTGCGCCGGGGTTCCCGTTATCCCCGCTGCTCTTTTTACCTGCATGATAAACATTGAAATGAAGCGAGGAGAAATAAGCTGAATATATTTTAAAGCAAGACGGTGTATTAGAGGAGCAAGTAAATGCACGAAGGTGAGATTGTTCTGCTAGCGGACAGCCAGAAGAAACTTGGCATCACACAGACATTTCTCGCTCTGGGTTTTTAATTCAGCGCATACAATTCGTGCTTCGTGGTATGTAATGACAACAGTGGTCAGGTGGTCATCATAATATAAGGAAGCGAAATACAAAAGGTAGAATAACATAAATACCTCGGAGTTCGCATTAAATGGGGGGGGGGAGAAAATAAATGTATTTGAATCTAAAGGAAAGAGAAATGTAGCCATAATGAAACGTGCAACGCTAAGGGGCAAGAATAGGGTATGCGGAATATATATTAAAGAGGTGCACAATTACATGAACATGAACAGGAAATGATATCTCTGGGCAAGAGAAACACGACAATAATGAAAATAGAACACTTTGGAGGTCTAAAAGAAAGTAATGTATAGCTGCATGGATTAAAGCGGGAAATATTTAAACAACGAGAAATCAATGATAAAAGCAAGAGAAACGCAGGCATGGTGGAACATAGATTGCTGTGGGGATATGACAAATAAGGCAGTGAGAAGTTTGTAGAAAGTAGTTCTGCTTTCTGAACTTCATTTTGAAAACTCCGCGTTGCGTTTAAAATCCGAAGTGTAGTAGGGATTGCAGATCATTCATGTGGTTTTTAGAAGATCAGCTTTAGGCGCGCAAGGAAGAACTACAAACGAAGGCACAGTGAGCCATGAGCTTGGCGTCCTTCGAAGTGCGGGAGGCCGAGAAAAAATTTTGCTTAGTTAAAAAAGCTGAGAAATATCAAATAAAATAAATGGGTGGCTATGTAATTTAAATGCCTGTATACGCTGACTAACAGCGGGTGAAAAATAAACGCAGATAAGTAACCAGTCTCCTGGAAAAAAAAAACGACGGAGAAAACGGTGCAGAATGCACTATCAGAAATGCATTAACAGTATTCTGGACATGCGTGATAGAGGAGGAAGCCAGCTGTAGGGGGAACTATAATCAACGATAAATAATAAAATGAGAAAACGTTGATGACCATCCAAAGGGTTGTGCCCTGCTCTTTGAAGCCAGTTCAGGGCGTCCGAGAATATGAAGTTAAGGGAGAAATTTGCCAATGACGACTAACCATGCACAGCGTGTAGAAATAGCACCAAAAGTCATTGAGTATGTTTTACTTGCATGTCGCAGTGTCCATTCTGAAGTAAACCCTGCCCGAGGCACTGCGTTTTAGCGTTAGTAGGTTATTATTGGGCAGTGGAGATTATAATAAAAAGTGACAGTCACTTAAGTATCCTCACGTGATTTGAATGCGAAAGCATAATAACTTCTCTAGTTAATTGGTCACGTCCATGATACGCGACGTCATACATTGTCACGTGTCATTCACAACTCTATCTTAATCCACCTTGTTCTAATTTGTACCAACTTTTCCCCTCATTTATCTAATTCATCATCATCATCATCATCATCATCATCATCATCATCATCATCAGCCTGGTTACGCTCACTGCAGGGCAAAGGCCTCTCCCATTCTTCTCCAACTACCCCGGTCATGTACTAATTGTGGCCATGTTGTCCCTGCAAACTTCTTAATCTCATCCGCCCACCTAACTTTCTGCCGCCCCCTGCTACGCCTTCCTTCCCTTGGAATCCAGTTCGTAACCCTTAATGACCATCGGTTATGTTCCCTCCTCATTACATGTCCTGCCCGTGCCCCCCCCCCCCCCCGCCCATTTCTTTTTCTTGATTTCAACTAAGATGTCATTTACTCGCGTTTGTTCCCTCACCCAATCTGCTCTCTTCTTATCCCTTGACGTTACACTTATCATTCTTCTTTCCATAGCTCGTTGCGTTATCCTCTATTTAAGTAGAACCCTTTTCGTAAGCCTCCAGGTTTTTTCCCCGAACGTGAGTACTGGTAAGACACAGCTGTTATACACTTTTCTCTTGAGGGATAATGGCAACCTGCCGTTCATCATCTGAGAATGCCTGCCAAACGCACCCCAGCCCATTATTATTCTTCTGACTATCTAATTCGTACCAGCGTTAATCTACCTTAATCCACTCTTCTGCCTTGCTGACGTTTCCTTTCTTGAGAAGTCAGCGCTCGCTACTTTCCTGTCGCGAATGCTCTGTCATGCTGATAACGCGCAAGCCGTTCGTAACTTGGTAGCACCGGGCTCACAGCATTGAAGAAATAAAACGCGGGCAAGACAGATTACGATCATTGTTGTGTGACAAGATAAGCCCCAAAGGGTACAAATTTTTTTGAAGAGTGCAACCTTAATCCACCTTATCTACTATGATCAATCTAAATCAAATTTAGTCCACTTAATTCACTTTAATTCACCATCATTTTACTCCACCTTAAGTCCCCTTACTCTAACTTGTCCTAACTTTAATTAACTTCACTTTAATTCACCGTTGGATATCGCAGTGCGAGACGCGGCAGATCCTGCGCCGGGAACGTGACGTCATCTCTTGATCACGTAGGCTTTAATTGGTACCATCGGATGTTAACGCCTGACGCTACATGGGGCATATAATGCTTTCGCATTAAAGGTCGTTTGGAAGACTGGTGGCGAAAATGTACCAAAGACACAGAATGAAGGTAACGTTGCTGTTCTAGGGCATAAAAATATATACTTTAAGATTCGATGGTTTGTTAGCACGAACCGAGGACCTTAAGGCAGATAACAGACACAGCAGAAAGGTGATAAGAATGTGCTTGGTGGTAGCAGTCAAGACCACGTTTTTCAGAGCGGATGCTTAAATCAGTCTATTTTAATAGCCATCTATAAGTCCCAATCAAATTGAATATGCAAATTGAACATCGACGGAGACGGGATTCGGCATCCTGTGCCTCTCCATCTTTTTCCGTTTGCAAGAACCACCTCATTCTGCGATGCTAAAAAATGCCCGACACACAAATGTGCGACTCGTATGATGAGACGCCAAGAGATGATCGGACATACCCTATACGACGCTATAAGACGTCCAGTGCCTCTCACTTCGACATGCGTTAAACCGGCTCGGCTGAAGACCGTACTCAACTGCAAAAACTATATTGAGCCGTAGCCAACGAATGTCGCTGGCGCGGAAAGCAAAGAGCGCATTATTGCAGTTGCCGAGATCGACTGGTCTCAATAACCGTTGCACAAATGTGTTGTGCATATTTGTATGTGCACGCAGTTCTTCCTCTGCCCCTTCGTTCTCTTTTCATTCTCTTATTGCCTCCCGTGCATATAGAGTAATAAATCTGGAGCGCGTCCGTTTGACCTTCCCACCTTTCTTTCCCTCACTTGATCTTGCACATTCTGCTCTCTTAAAAGCGCAGTTTGCAACGTTAAAGGGCGCGCAACTAGAATGCTCCCTGTTCGTAAAGCCACACTTGCGTAAATCATTTGTTATCGAGGCAAGCCATTCATGCTTCGCGCAACAATACCTCATATGCTTGCCTCTGATATACGCTTTGTAACGCGCAGCATCACGTAGAAAACAATGCATAATATTTCTTTTTCTTCTTCAAAGCTGACATTGTAAGACTGAACCATTTATAGTACGCAGTGACTGAGAACGAGACATGCAAATACTTCATTGCATGATAACTGATGAGGAATATGATAGTGATGCATGGGTTTTTCTGACGCAAGGGACAGGGATGGTCAAAGAGCGCCAAGAAATCGTATGGGGAAGTCGATTATGCGGTGAATGACAAGTGTCAAGTGTAACGAGGCTGTATATAGAGGCCTGAAATATTCCCTGTAAGTTATGTAATATATAAGAGTATTAGAATAATGTCAAGAACGAGTGATGATAGCGGTGACCGTAAAATATACTATAGAAAGAAATATCACGAAAATAAAGTGTCCCTTCCAGTAGCACTATCGCCTCACTGAAACCCTTGGGCATAAGGGCCTGGAGGCACGTGCTCTACCCAAAACAGTAAGCTCGCAGCAGTACCCTCTAGTAGAGAGACGCTACGAATCACTCGGGCTAATGGCATATAGCACAGCATCATTTAAAAGTTATGAAGTGCGTTGGTCTCAAACAATGTTTCTGGGACAAGAAAGAATGTCGGATCTAAGGGAATATGTACTTTGTATACTAAAGGAAAGTGCTTCTTTCATTCTGCTTCTGCATCCCGGAACTCCAGAAAGACGCGGAGTACGGTCAGCCGTTCGCCACATCTGCCACAGAGGGGAGGTTCAGCGCCAGTCAAAAGGTATGAATGGGCACCATATGTGTGACCCATTCTGAGGCGCCGAAAGAGGACGTCAGATCGTCGTGACTTTGTTAATGATGGCTAGTTCTGTAAAGGTAGTTTAATTACAATACTTATTAAATGTTTGCGCATCCCACAAGTGTTGCCAGTAGCTCCCGAGTCTTTTTGCGTAGGAACGGCTTACAGTCTGTGACAGGAACGGGTATGGACAGATTACTAGGTTTTGTTGTTGTTGAAGTTGACATTTTATCTGCAAGCTCGTTGCCCTCTATACACCTGTGTCCATGCACCCAGCATATTACAACCTGTTGGTTAGATGCATACGTATTGCAGACCAATACACTCCATACATAGAAGGCGTTGCTTACAGGATTTTTTTTCTGTTTTCGTAGCGATTATAACGTTTTGACGACACTTAAGGAATCTGTGAATATAATGGGAGCTTTGGGAGCTTTGCTTTCTTAAAGTGTTCAATAGCCGATAGTATTACATTAAAAAAATAAATTATGGGGCTATACGTGCCAAAACTACTTTCTGATTATGATGCACAATAGTATTACATAGGCTACTGCCGCGAAGATACTGGTTTCAGGGAGTAGAGCGTCGTATTCTGAAAATAATGGGCCGACAGCCGCGTAAGAGACGCCGGCTTGTGACTTTGTAGCATCTGTGTAAAACTCTGGGCAGGTGTACTTCAACTGGAGCTCCAGAAAGTGCATTTGTATGTGCACATCTGGAGTGTATTTTGTTGCCTATATAAATGGTGTGTCACATTCAACTGATAAAGAATAATTATTCATTTCTGGCTATCGAGGTCGCGACGCACCCTTGCCGATTTCTCTAGATTCGGTACAAGTGAATACTGGGACACTGCGGACCGCATAGCAACGACCTTACAGATGAAGCTGCGTGAAACGCCCTGATGGCATACTTGTTATCTTACCATTATCCGAACCCGACGCTCACTATCTTGTTACATGTACTGTGCCGAGAGAGAGAGAGAGAGAGAGAGAGAGAGAACGAAAGGTAGAGACGTTATAGTCATGATCGCGCCCGTTTGGTTACCAGGCAGTTCGCGAAAGGGAAAGGGGGAAATAAAGATAAAGTGGAAGAATGAGTGGGTTCGTATAGTATAGCTGCCTTCAACAAGCGAGCGCGTTAGTGGTCATGTGCTCAAGAGTTCTTCGCCCATATCTTCGGCAAAGGTCCAGGATCTTTCCTTCCGAGAATGGTCTGTCGCATAAGCGGCTGAGATTAACTAATACACAGAGCATATCGCTGAGATTCGAAGGATAGACAGTGGCATAGAATGTGCCCTGTATATTTTCGTCACACCTGCAAGAAGTGTATGCGGTGCTGTTCACCATTGGGATGAGAAATTAATAAGCATTTGTTAGTTCGGCGTCCAACCACATGCGACACAATAAAGTTATTTTATTTGTTTTAGGAAAAGCCGTAGTCAGGGTCCATTAGATACAAGCACGAGTTAGCGGAATCCAATGAGTTACATCGTCGAAGTGCGATTTGGCGAGCAAGGGAGTAAACTTGCCCCGCTGCATCACTTCTCTACCGCGGTATAGACACGCATGGATACTGCTAGGCAGCCGAGCGCGCACCTTCATCTGATCTGTCATTGTCGACAGATGCCGTAGTGGCTCGGTAGCCATGTAAATGTCCGGCCTCGAAAGCTTCGTGGTGAGCATGCTCATTTTCATGCACCAGCTACTGCACAGTTTGTAGGCCTACTTTGGGTGAGTGAAAACTTTATTCTAAATGTCCGGTGATTTGGGCGGGGTGGGGCCATAAGCACCCCAGCCTAGGTGACGGACTCGAGTCCTTGGACTCAGGCGGCTTCCTCGGCGTGCCGGACGGCCCACAGTAGATCAGCGAGGTCGTGGCTGAGCAGGGCCGCCTCCCAAAGTGCTCCTCGGTTCGAGACTGCCATGTCTACCCCGTTCGGCGGGGACTCCTGCTGCTCGCTACCGGTGCATGCCCACAGCATGTGCTGCAGCGTCGCTCTGGCTCCACACGCTTTACAATCGTCGGACGAATAAATGTCGGGGTAGCAGAGGTGAAGGATCGCCCGGTTCGGATATGTGAGTGTCTGCAATTGCCTCCAGGCAACCACCTTTTTCTTGTTTAGTTTTGCGTGCGGTGGTGGTTATTTACAACTGTTCAATCTGTAGTGTTGCGTGATGTCTCTGAAAGTGATCATGCGATCCCCCCACGTCCACTCCCGCGTCGCTATCGTGGTCAGCGAGACGTCGGGATTGCCGGCGGGCGCCGCGGCTCGGCATATAAGTCCTCGAGCCGTGACATGGGCCGTCTCGTTTCCTGGTAGCGGAGGGTCATTGTGGGCAGGGGTGCATACGAGGAAATTTGCGGCAATTATTGAGATGTTGATTTTGGAGAATGCGGGCCGCTTCCCGGGAGATCCGGCCGCTAGCGTAGTTGCGTATCGCTGCCTGCGAGTCGCTTATTGTTACCTCGGCGTCCGTGGTGGCTACCGCGAGGTCTATCGCCGCTTCCTCGGCCGCCTCCGTCTCTTCCGTGAGTATCGTCGCGCTCGCGACGAAAGTTCCGCTGTGGTCCGTGATTGCGACAGCGAAACCGCGTCGCCGCTCGCAACGGGCCGCATCTACGTAAACGGTTTCTTTGCTGCTGCCGTATTTCTTTTGCAAGTCTCGCGCGCGCCTGTTGCGCCGGCTGACGTGATGCGTCGGGTGCATGTTCTTGGGTAACGGCGAAACGACGATGCGCTCGCGAATCGGTGTGGGTATCGCGGCCTTTTCGCCCTGCTGCGTGTGGTAGCTGATGCCCAGCGTTTCGAGGATGTGTCGACCGGTTCTGCTTTTTTGCCAATCGCTCGTACTGCGCGGCGTTGTGCGCTTCGATTATCTCGTCGAGGGTATTGTGTAAACTCAGTTCGAGAAATTTATCCGTGCTGGTATTGATCGGCAATCTAATGGCACGTTTTTACGCCTTGAGGATGAGTTGATCTAGCTTCGTTCGTTCGGTCACCTGTCACTTGAGGTAGGAGGCGACGTACTTTATGTGGCCGGTTAAGGCCGATACGCACGACGGACCAAATTGCTCTTTTGGACCGTGGTCCGCGCATCACGTGATAGGACGTCATCAGTTCGTGCGCACCGCAGTTGGCCCGCGCAAGACCTCGGCCCTCGCGGTCCAACAAATCGCCGAGGCTTTTCCCGCTTCGGTTTTGGCGGCGGACCGCATGCAAACCGCAGCAATTTTGGCGTAACCAATGATTGTTTTCCGGCAACAGAGTGTCTTCAGCCAAATCCAATCTAGTTTTTGGCTCAGCAAAAGCCAGTCGTTTCATGTACGCCGTTCCGCCTACACGTGCGTACAGCAGATATATTCTTTAAACACCATGTCCTCTTGGAGTGACGAGGAGGTTTTTTATTTTGTATCCCTCGTAGAGAAGTTCTCGGCTTTGTGGGACTCGAGCCGGAATGATTACAATGATAACGCGAAAAAGCGTTAGTGTAGCTGGTTGGTCTGCTCTGCCGTCTGCTATGGCGGTCCGCCATGTGAATGTGCTTTGCGCCGGACCGGACCGCGGCGGGCCGTGACGACGCATCACGTGACCGATCGGCCCGCAAACTTGGTCCGTCGTGTGAATCGGCCTTTACGAACGCCTGTACCAGGCGGATCGTATTGCTTTCTTTCATTTCACTATGTCTATTTGTGATACGTTTCAGGAACCGGATGGTTTCATCGACCGCACGCTCTAGTACGTCTGTGTATGGTAACGTCGTTGTGGCCATTGGCCGACAGGTGCCTTGGGATCGCAAAAAAATTGCACATCACTTCGGTGACTGCTGAATTATGTAATAGACGACACCTTAATGAGCCGCAAGTCCTGCAGCAGTCGATATCGTAACACGCGAAAGATTAACTGCGTAGAGACGGAGCTTGATGGGACAGTCAAAACTACGGGAGCGCTGTTGAAACTGCATGGTAAAACCGTCCGTGCAAATATGGTAAATATGTACGTGACCAAAGCAGAACTCCTTTAAAGGAAAAAGATATTGCTGCTTCTGGGCTAGTGGTGCAGGTCTGTCTTCTTGACAATCTCGGGAATTTAGAGGCACACGTGAGGTTGTTGGAGACACCACAATGCAGATGTTGCGTGTTTCTCGGGCTTATTCCTTACAAACATATTTCATAGAAAGTTTATGGACAGTCTATAGACATTTCTTTCAATAGTCTATAGACAGTCTATAGACTTATGGCCATACACATTTTATAGGCTAGTCTATAAAAAGTCTGGGTCTATAGACTGTCTATATGGTGCCGCAAGACTAGAAAATGTGTAAGATAATTCCAGTACCAAAAAAGGATAATCGTCATCGTGCCACAATTACCGTCCAATTTCCCTCATCAGTGTTTGTTCTAAACTAATGGAGCCTATAATTTATTCTCATATTGTAAACTTCCTAACATCCGCTAATTTATTCAATCCTAATCAACACGGTTTTCAGAAAGGCATGTCCTGCGAGACTCAACTAGCTCTATTCGTTAGTGACATCAGCTCGCATCTTGATCAAAACATACCGATAGACGCCCTCTTCCCAGATTTCCAAAAGGCTTTCGACAAGGTTCCTCATGAACGGCTCTTTCTAAAACTATCATGTCTTAATCTTAACCCTTGTGCTCTCTAGTGGATACGCAACTTTCTGACTAACCGTCAACAGTTCGTTTACGCTAACCAATGCTCGTCTACCTTATCACCCGTTATCTCCGGCGTGCCACAAGGCACAGTCTTGGGGCCACTACTCTTCTTAATATACATTAACGACTTACCGATAGGTTGTTCCTCCAAAATTCGTTTATTTGCTGATTGTGTAATCTATCGTCCTATTACTAACGACGCTGATTCTCGCGCTCTCCAGTCCAACCTTAACGTCATTGAAACTTGGTGTAATAATTGGCTAATGTCCCTCAACGTCAAAAAAACGTCGCTTCTTACTTTCCATCGTCGCCACTCATTTCTTTCAGCTAATTACATTATCGCCGGTTCGGAAATATGTGCTGTGACTTCATATAAGTACCTAGGCGTTAACTTGTCCAATAACCTCAGTCGGCCCTCGCACATTTGCAACATTAGCAATGATGCCAATCGTGTACTATGCTACCCGCGCCATAACCTACGTCTTGTTCCGCCCTCAGTAAAACTACTCGCATATTTAACAATCATTCGCCAAAACTGGAATACGCATGCTCAGTGTGGGACCCACACCAATCTAACCTGGCAACAGCACTAAAATCCATACAGAATCGTGCAGCAAGGTTCATTCATTCTGACTACTCTTACCACACTAGCGTTACTAAACTTAAATCATCTCTGAACCTACCAACCCTCGAGCAGCGCCGCAAAACAGCAAGACTGTGGCTCTTTTACAAATTTTATCACTCACTACTTCATCAGACCGACATCACGCCTGCGCATCGCACTTCATCCCGTCATAGCCATTCAAAGGCTGTTTATCCCCCTCCAGCTCGCACCTCCGCTCATCTTAACTCTTGCTTCGTTCAAACAGCGAAAGACTGGAATCATCTACCTGCTGAAGCGGTGCGCCACTCCAGTCATTCATCGTTCAAGGCATTCATTGAAAATATGATCCAAATATGCCCACCCCTCATGTAAAACCCCAAATGGGGTATTTGAGGCACCAATAAATAAAATATAAAATCCATAGACAGTCTATTGACTTATGGCCATACACTTTTTATAGACTAGCTTATAAGAAGTCTGGGTCTGTAGACTGTCTATAGAATGACCCTACACTTTTTATAGACTAGTCTATAAAATGTCTGAGTCTACAGACACTCTATAAACAGTCTATAGAGTAATGAAAATCCACGTTTGTAGACAAATATCTGCAGAACGTTTACAGACAAAAGTGTATAGGGTTATACAGTTCTACATTTATAGACTGAAGTCTATGGAATGTCTACAGACAAATATCTATAGATAGTCTCAAGATATTTGCTTATAGATTTCAGTCTACAAAAATAGAACTCTATACAGCAGTTCCACTTTTGTTGACTGAAATCTATAAAATGTATATAAGCAAATGTCTATAGACTATCTATAGACATACTCTAGACTTCAGTCTACAAAAGCAGAACTGTATATTCCTATACACTTATCTCTAAAGACGTTCTGCTGACATTTGTGTACAAACATGAATTTTCATTGGGCGCAGCGGTAGCGTAGAGGTATAACACCCGCCTCGCGTGCAAGAGGTTCGTGGTTCGAATCCCGGTGCCGCGCAATTTTCCACCGGAGTTTTAAAAAATCCGCGTGTTGATTAAACTGCATAAACAGGCCTGGAGTGTGGCCTGATTCCGTTGACCAGAACCGGTAACGCACTCCCTCACCAGAGCAGGATTGGCCACCCTGGTGCAGTACTTGGCCACAACCTCCTATATGAACACAACAATCAAACCCCGGCCCTCAGTCCCCAGCAGCTGCGAAGCAACTCACCACGGCGGCGGTCAGACCTGCGACGCAGCAGAGGGTGCTAAGAATCCCTGGCTCCGGACAGGCCGCCATTGGAATATGAACCTGGCAACGTTTCACGCTAGAATGTTATCTAGCGAGGCGAGTCTAGCAGTGCTATTGGAGGAATTAGAGGGCAGTAAGTGGGATATAATAGGGCTCAGTGAAGTTAGGAGGCCCAAAGAAGCGTATACAGTGCTAAAAAGCGGGCACGTCCTGTGCTACCGGGGCTTAGCGGAGAGACGAGAACTAGAAGTCGGATTCCTGATTAATAGGAATATAGCTGGTAACATACAGGAATTCTATAGCATTAACGAAAGGGTGGCAGGTCTTGTGAAACTTAATACGAGGCACAAAATGAAGGTTCTACAGGTCTATGCCCCTACATCAAGTCATGATGACCAGGAAGTCGAAAGCTTCTACGAAGACGTAAAATCGGCGATGGGTAAAGTAAAAAAAATATACACTATACTGATGGGCGACTTCAATGCCAAGGTAAGCAAGAAGCAGGGTGGAGACAAGGCAGTGGGGGAGTACGGCAGAGGCACTAGGAATACCAGGGGAGAGTTATTAGTAGAGTTTGCGGAACAGTATAATATGCGGATAACGAATACCTTCTTTCGCAACTGGGATAGCCGAAAGTGGACGTGGACGAGCCCGAATGGCGAGACTAGAAATAAAATAGACTTCATACTCTGCGCTAACCCTGGTATCATACAAGATGTGGACGTGCTCAGCAAGGTGCGCTGCAGTGATCATAGGATGGTAAGAACTCGAATTAGCCTAGACCTGAGGAGGGAACGGAAGAAACTGGTACATAAGAAGCCGATCAATGAGTTAGCGGTAAGAGGGAAAATAGAGGAATTCCAGATCAAGCTACAGAACAGGTATTCGGCTTTAACTCAGGAAGAGGACCTTAGCGTTGAAGCAATGAACGAAAATCTTGTGGACATCATTAAGGAGTATGCAATAGAAGTCGGTGGTAACTCCGTTAGACAGGATACCAGTAAGCTATCGCAGGAGACGAAAGATCTGATCAAGAAACGCCAATGTATGAAAGCCGTTAACACTACAGCTAGAATAGAACTGGCAGAACTTTCCAAATTAATCAACAAGCGTAAGACAGCTGACATAAGGAAGTATAATATGGATAGAATTGAATATGCTCTCAGGAACGGAGGAAGCCTAAAAGCAGTGAAGAAGAAATTAGGAATTGGCAAGAATCAGATGTATGCGTTAAGAGACAAAGCCGGCAATATCATTACTAATATGGATGAGATAGTTCAAGGGGCTGAGGAGTTCTATAGAGATTTATACAGTATCAGTGGCACCCACGACGATAATGGAAGAGAGAATAGTCTAGAGGAATTCGAAATCCCCCAGGTAACGCCGGAAGAAGTAAAGAAAGCCTTGGGAGCTATGCAAAGTGGGAAGGCAGCTGGGGAGAATCAGGTAACAGCAGATTTGTTGAAGGATGGTGGGCAGGTTGTTCTAGAGAAACTGGCCACCCTGTATACGCAGTGCCTCATGACTTCGAGTGTACCGGAATCTTGGAAAAACGCTAACATAATCCTAATCCATAAGAAAGGGGAAGCCAGATACTTGAAAAATTATAGACCGATCAGCTTACTGTCCGTTGCCTACAAAGTATTTACTAAGGTAATTGCAAATAGAATCACGAACACCTTAGACTTCTCTCAACCAAAGGACCACGCAGGATTCCGTAAAGGCTACTCAACAATAGACCATATTCACACTATCAATCAGGTGATAGAAAAATGTGCGGAATATAACCAACCCTTATATATAGCTTTCATTGATTACGAGAAAGTGTTTGATTCAGTCGAAACCTCAGCAGTCATGGAGGCATTGCGGAATCAGGGTGTAGACGAGCCGTATGTAAAAATACTGAAAGATATATTTAGCGGCTCCACAGCGACCGTAGTCCTCCATAAAGAAAGCAACAAAATCCCAATAAAGAAAGGCGTCAGGCAGGGAGATACGATCTCTCCAATGCTATTCACTGCGTGTTTACAGGAGGTATTCAGAGACCTGGATTGGGAAGAATTGGGGATAAATGTTAATGGAGAATACCTTAGTAACTTGCGATTCGCTGATGATATTGCCTTGCTTAGTAACTCAGGGGACCAACTGCAATGCATGCTCACTGATCTGGAGAGGCAAAGCCGAAGGGTGGGTCTAAATAAATCTACAGAAAACTAAAGTAATGTTTAACAGTCTCGGAAGAGAACAGCAGTTTACAATAGGTAGTGAGGCATTGGAAGTGGTAAGGGAATACATCTACTTAGGACAGGTAGTGACTGCGGATCCGGATCATGAGACTGAAATAATCAGAAGAATAAGAATGGGCTGGGGTGCGTTTGGCAGGCATTCTCAGATCATGAACAGCAGGTTGCCATTATCCCTCGAGAGAAAAGTTTATAACAGCTGTGTCTTATCAGTACTCACGTACGGGGTGGAAACCTGGAGGCTTACGAAAAGGGTTCTACTTAAATTGAGGACGACGCAACGAGCTATGGAAAGAAGAATGATAGGTGCAACGTTAAGGGATAAGAAAAGAGCTGATTGGGTGAGGGAACAAACGCGAGTTAATGATATCTTAGCTGAAATCAAGAAAAAGAAATGGGCATGGGCAGGACACGTAATGAGGGAAGATAACCGATGGTCATAAGGGTTACGAACTGGATTCCAAGAGAAGGAAAGCATAGCAGCGGGCGGCAGAAAGTTAGGGGGGCGGATGAGACTAAGAAGTTTGCAGGGACAACATGGCCACAATTAGTACATGACCGGGGTAGTTGGAGAAGTATGTGAGAGGCCTTTGCCCTGCAGTGGGATTAGTCAGGCTGATGATGATGATGATGATGATGATCATGATGATGATGATGATGATGAATTTTCATTAATCTAAGACAGTTTATAGAGTGTCTATATACTCACACAGTTTTTAGACTAGTCTACAAAAAGTGTAAGGTCATAAGTCCATAGACTGTCTGTAGAAAATTCCTGCAGATCAGTCCATAGCTAATCCATAGACTTTAGCCTTACACTATTTGTCGATTATTGTCAATACAGGGCGTCCGAGCTAAAATAAATTCAGTGAAGCTATTCAACAAAGAATAATGTAAAAAAGAACGGTGCAGTAAGATCCGAATTTAAGACTTATGGTGTTCAGCCGTCATAAATCTGACCTGTAGACAGAAATCTGACCGTGTTCTTCTTAAATGTTGTATTTTCATTGCCCAGATTGGCTAAATTTAATAGCCGGGATCGACACCCTATATGAACCACACATTTTGCCAAATATTTTTCGATTATATATAAGCACTCGCTGCTAGGGTTGTTAATAAGAAGTCTATTGGAAATGTCTATAAATATGTACTGCATCCAGCATGCATATGGGAACATACCGAGGGAACTGTACATAGAAAATCATGCATGCGGATGGAAGCAGTCGAAAAATCTCAAATGCATGTAGCCGTGAATCTTTATGGCAAGACTGCATGAGTATTTGTGCACGAGCACATTTAAGAAATATTACAGTTGCATGCAATGCATCCGGTTGAACTAAATCTGCTAGCTATCTGCTATCTACAAGTTAGTTTACATTTCTATTTACATATGGCGGCAAAAATTTTTTGAATGTATGTTATGTATGTTCATGTGTTGCTTCTCATGCGCACTTATGCATTAATGTCGCTAGCTTAATAAAGCTCGTGAACGAGCTGCACTCTCATATGTTGCATAAACAAACAAATAATTGAAGGAATTCCACTTTTGCTGAATCATGCAATGCAAAAAAGAAAGAAGTGCACCGGCATTGAATTAACTCTTTTTATTGCGCGATATATTAATTTTCTTAAAATGCAGGTCTTACGCTATCATCGAAAGGGACTATTTGCAGATTCACAGACTACTTCCCCTTGGCAAACAAGGCCGCCAGGCCGGCATGACCTTCGTGTCATATGTTCCAAAAATCCTGCAAGTGTATGCTGCAAATAAGTAGATGCAACAATGCGAGGCAAAAATAACAATTGTGTATTCTTGGCACGTTCATTAAGCAGCTTCATATATTTACGCAAACCATTTAAGTCAATACTCAATGTGGCTTAAGTATGTGTAATGGCTGCTTGTGAATACAAAGCAGTACTATTATGCAATGTCTCATTTTATGGCATGATGAACAATAAACAGTCCCAACTGCTGCTGGTGCTACAG
Source organism: Dermacentor variabilis (assembly GCF_050947875.1). Lineage (NCBI taxonomy): Eukaryota > Metazoa > Arthropoda > Arachnida > Ixodida > Ixodidae > Dermacentor > Dermacentor variabilis. Next base: position 237,651,734 of record NC_134568.1, read on the forward strand.
CGATAGTATGTTGCTTTTAAGACAAGTTCATATATGAAACATTGTAATTATCCCAAATGATCTCTATATCAATTGCTGAAACAAGGTTACCGAGTTGGACTGTCTATGCATTTTTGGGCTGGTAATTAAATATGCCCCCGCAGAGGGATATGCTCAGAAGAGTGACTGGAGTATTCACAGTATCATGCCAAAGATTGCAATTTATTTTCCTTCATACACACTTAAATGTCTTTCTCATACTCTTAAATGAATGGGTCATTGGCCATAGCTTCAATAGAACGCAGATGGATTGATTGTATTGATATAAGCACTTAGTTTCTTACAGATAATGAGGCCTCTTGGGCACGCTAACACGGTTGCAAGTTAGGTATACAACATGAGCACCCGAAATGCCACGCGAGCACTTTATGTCATGGCACGACAGATCTGCAGCTCCTAGGAAACAAAACTGAAACTATAGTTCGAATGAATGCTACCACAGTAAATTATTCAAGGTGCTCTCAAACATGAAGAATTTTTCTAGAGTTTCGAGATTCAGGACGTTTAGTTAACGCAAAAAAAAAATTTGAGCAAGAAATGCCATGTCAGTATGTTTTCATGTTTTTTTTTCAATAAATGGGACCAATTTGGCTCAACTTTTTGTGAGGTGAAACGTTTTAAAATATATTTAATAGAGAGATTCTCTGGAAACTTTGTATGACATTTAACAAGATAGCATACCTATGCGGACATTTTAAAATTCCCCGATCTTTTTCCAAGCGTTCCCTGACTGTTTTCATGAAAATTCCCTGGCAATCATGGCATCCGCAGCTTAAGTGCAATAGAAAAAAAAATATTGAGGTTTAATGCTTGCCAAGTACTGCCAGTCCATACTACTTAGATAGAACGAATAACACGTCAGTCACTTAACATGCAGTATTAGATTCAACTGAATTGAATCCCTCGTTTATTAACCTGCCAAGGGCGTGGGCAAGTTCGTAATTGGTGGCCACACGAGCACATCACGGAAGACAAGGACACAGAGAAACACACGTAAAGCAAATGCAACAATGTGAGGGAAAACTATTCAATGAGTTGTTTTTACGGCTCAATAGTAGTTTTATATATAATTTGCTCTCATCACTTTTGCCTCTAGTTAACTTTGTTTACCTCTGACTAAAGACTACATGGCAATATGAATCAGTATCATTATGATGTTTCGTTATGTTAAAGTATGATGAGCAGTTAGACAATCGTAATGGTCGCCGGTGCCAGCAACGGTACGTTTCGTTTCAAGACAGGTTCATGTGACACACAGTGTACTTATCAAAATAAAAGAAATGCGAGAATCCCAGACGATTCCTATAATAATAATTGTTGAAACAAAGATACCGGCTGGACTGTGCACATTTTTCAGGTGTTAATGCAATATGCCCGTGCCGAACGAACATGCTCAGCATAGTGACTGCAGATTTGAAAATCGCGTTAAGAATTGCAGTTTATTTCCGCTTAGAACAGTCTGCAATGTTTCTTTTCTCGTACTTCGAGATGAATACATTTGCCACACTTCCAGTAGAATGCACATGAATGGGGTCGTATTGATAAGGTTGCTTATCAGCTAAAGCATGTTACGATCTCTTAGGTGTGTTGATATGGGTAGAACAAGTGCAGTGTCCACTAAATTATTTGAATAATCTGTGCGTCATCTACTAAGAAAACGCCACCAAATGGATAATCTGGCTATTTTTTTCTTTTGTACAGCGCATATATTATACAGTCTGTCTAAGACGACGGCACTAAATGCAACAGTAATGAAAACCTGAACACTTATTACGCACGACAATGGCTTCATACCATGCACGACTGGCACAATGCGAATCTGCGCCAGCAGCTGCCTAGTGATTAACAGCACGTAAACCGCATAACGCCGAAGCATCGAAAGGCGTTTAACGCTTTTCATATAGCCCGAAAGATAACTTCTGCTGCTAAACTGTTTGTAAAAGAGTGAAAAAAAAAACACCTTCTAACTACCGTCAAACGCAATGCCTTCAGTTTGAAACGTGTAAAGGTGCTTCCCGGAGCGACTAATTTATTGTTCTCTAATTTTTTCGCCTAAGTTGCGAAGCTGCTAGTGAAAGAGCTTATCGCAGGTTTCATGCTCCAAAAGCTTTCGTGGTTGCATATATTTAGGTTGGGTTAATCTAGATATTTATTCAAGTCTCGTGCTTTGCTTGCGGTAACTTCCCAAAATTATTCATATCGGTTGCCAGGAACCTTAAAAATACTGCTACTCTTAAACTATACGAAAACGGCAGCGCGCACACTGCTGATGCATGCCCCGCAAACACGGCCATTCATCCGAGTACGCTAGCATTTATTCAACTATACGTCTCTGTTTGAAAATGCTTCATGCTAACACAATTTAGAGATATATACGTAAAGCGTGTCACGAAAATTTCACTAAACCTGCGGTGCAGCATACATCGCGGCCGGATCGAGCGCCACGAAATGAGATCTACCACTGGCTGCTCAACACACAGAATCCCCTTAGTGGCAGCTCAGTATCAAGGTAAAACATGGTGTACTTACTTTTTTACGCACATCAACTATGACGCTAAAATCAACAAGCGTGAGTGATCGCTTGCCCTAAAATATTCCGTATAGTAGAAGCGAGAACAAGATCGCGTTATCAAATCATGAAAACGGCAATACTCAAGTCGCCTGTGCTACATGCAGCCGGTTCGCGCTACGAAATGCGCTCACCCAATCATGATCTATTGAGGGAAAACATATTAGCTAAAACATACCGTTCAGTGTATAGTTGACGTGTGATGCCACAAAGAAGATACGCATACACAGACACCGAGGTTCAAGCAGACACCGCACACCGCTACAAACGTTTACGTGCCTGGCGCACTGGTTGAGAATTCAAACTTACGCGGACAGATGGCGCACTGCCATTGCGCATGCGCAGGAGCTCCGGGTGCCGAGGGCGTGCGGGCTCCGAGAAGTCCTAGCGCCTTTTACTTTACCATTTTTTTTTCTCTTTCTTTCTCTTTGTGCGCCATGCCCGCGGAACGGGTTGCTTTTATTCTCGTGTTTTTATTGATGAAGGAAATGCGCTGGCAAGTTGTATTACAAACGCTGTGGGCTATCGAATGAAACTGGAACGCACACTTGGATGAATGCGCAGTTGGTAAAAGCAGTAACAGGGCCCTTCAGGTGCTTGCATTATCGCCAGCGACGATGAGTAATACAGTGCATTTGTAGTACATCTTCCAGCGTACCGTCAAATGTGATACCCGCACATATGTTAGTGAAAATTTTCTGTTCCGATTACAGGTCAAAGCAATCAGTACAACAATGACGTACTTATATGCGTGGCCGCGCACAGGCATACCGGTTGTGAAATACTGGGTAGGCTCAGAGAATTTGGCACATATTTTAAGTGAATGAGAAAATTTGATGAGTTTATAGTGCAGGTTATCAGTCAACGAAAAACCACCCGATGTTAGTGATGCAGCCGAGATATGAGGACAATGTGAAAGGTATCTGAGAATCAGACGACACACAACGAGACACCACATGCGCGACATCGGTTCATTGCACACTCACGAAGTTTGCGTTGTCAGCTACAAACATTGCGAGTCTCTGTGCTGTTAGCTTGATGCCTGTTTGAAATCCACTTGTAGCTAAAGTTGGCGTTCATGACATCTATTATCACGATTGGATCGGCGTTTTGCCTTCTTTATTCTGCTACAGCAAAAGTCATGATATGACAACTGTGAAGACTGTCTTGGGATTGCCGAGAGTGACTACGTAGATCATATCATGTGGTCAACAAATGCGGAGGTATACACTATGTGTATACTAAACTCTACAAATAGGCTCTACAGCAATCTCAGCTGTATACAACTTTAATGGCTTATATCAAACGCAGCTCCGTATTATCCACCGGTACCTGCGCTTGGTGACAGCGTACACGGCTTGGGCCGAGATTAATGACTTTTGTCTATAGTCAATCTATAGACGGCATGTAAACCTTAAGCAATAAGAACTTAACAGTATCGGCCTTTTATATTTCATCTCACGCCTTATCCTTATCACAATCGCTATACAGGATGTTCGCACATGTTAACATGACCTTTGGTAGCGTCCCACCCTGTGGCCTTCACCGGCGGTGATATAGGAAACCGCGGAAAACAATTCTGTGAGGAATTCCTATCTTTTTGAGCGACCAAAATAACACACTCCTTTCCACGTTATACAGAGTACAGCATATAAGGTAATGTTCTATGTCACCGCACACACCACACGTTGAACATAATGGAGACAACGCCAGGCCAGTCTTACACATCCACGCAGGGGTACGAGCAGAGCCCGTGCGAATGCGGAGCAGTAATCATAGTACCTTGCTGGTGAAGCAGCGCACAAACACGGACACAGTGGAGACAAGCAGGAATAGACGACACTCGCTGCCGGCTTTCACTCCACCAGAAAAAGTAGCACTGACCAAGACCATGGCGCGTCGTGTGGCCGAAGAAGAACGTCCACGTTTCATTACAGAGTGTATGGATGTGCTATCCAGGACAATGACCGTCGACAGAAAAGAGCAACACGTAAGGAATCTAGTGAACTTTGGCGTGAAGAACGATTTACGGTTTCTGACTTCTGATAAGGAAGGTTGTTTTGTAGTTGTGCCTGAAGGTCTCTTCCAAGAGAAGGCGATGACAGCGGTCAGAAAGAATTTCGTACGTGTCGACGTAAAAGCTAAAAAGGTGAGGGATAAAGCAGTCATATTACTCGCAAGCAACAATTTTGAGCGACTAGCAGCGAGTGTCGTCTATTCCTGCTTGTCTCCACTGTGTCCGTGTTTGTGCGCTGCTTCACCAGCAAGGTACTATGATCACTCACAAACTAGCCCAACTTTCCACGTTACGGAGCAGTAATGTGGCTTGGTTTCTTTTGAGGCCCTTGGTCACACATGGCTTATGAGGTGAGTTCCACAAAGAACTGAAATGGCACAACACCGCTTCTCTGAAGAGTCTCTTGTACTCTTGAGGCACTTTTCTCAATAGATTCCCAGACAGCGCTCTATGGGCGAGGCTGTCCGCCATCTCGTTGCTATATGGTACCTATGTGCGAGGGCACCCATTGGAAACGTATGGAGAAGCCTTTGATATGGAGATTGTGCACCGAGCGTAGAGAACTAAGACATGAGGCATCAGTAGGGAACCCGTGCTCTAACCTTTGAAGGGCGGATTTTGAATCTGTAAGAATGACAACAGGTTGAGGTGTACAAAACCGTAGCTTCTTTAGAGCTGCCTCAATGGCAACGCTTTCGGCCGTTGTGGAGGACACGACCGCAGTGAAGCGAACCGACCAATCATACTTCAAAGAGGGAATGTGAAAAGCAGCTGCACTAGATCCTCTGACTTTGTCCACAGAGCCATCAGTAAAAATTTGATGATGTGCATATTCAGTCTCGAGATGTTCCAGTACGAGCGAACGCGTTGCCGCTAAAGAAGAACTCCGCTTAGCGCGAACGTGAGGATTTGTCAACGAACAATCGAGGCTCGCGAATGACCAAGGTGGTTTCAACCTCTTAGTTCGACCTCTAGCGTCAAGGCTCAGGAAACCAGGAGTATTAAGAGCCAAGTATGCTCGGGACTCAGATCTTTTTCGAAGGCTCTGTAGAAGGGCTCGCCCGGCTATCGTCTGTTTGAGGCGGCCAATTTGCATCAATAACCTTTGTGAAGCGACTAGGCTAAGAGGTCTCGATAGAGACTCATTAAGTACTCCATTGTTAGGAGCAGTCTGCAGAACGCCAAGAGCCCTCCTTAGGCCCTTTCTGTGCAAAACCTCAAGTCGTTCCAGTTGTGATAGCGAGGGGGAAATTAAAGGGAGCTGGTACATTATTCGACTCGTCACTAGTGCATCGTGCAGCGTGACGGACTGTAACTGACGATGTGTTTGCTGTGTTATGTGCTCTCTCTCTCTCCTCCCATCTTTCATTCCCCCATCCCGCTCCCATGTGTAGGGTAGCAAACCGGTTAGGCTAAACTGGTTAACCTCCCTGCCTTCGTTCTCCACTTTTTCCTTCCTGCCTGATCATTGAAGAAGGGTGATTTCCTCATTGCTCACTTGCAACTCTACGGATCACATTGAGACGCGGAGATGGTGATGTCACAATAGAGTCCACGGCTCGTCGCCACTGCAGACGGTAGTCAATAATGACGCCCAAAAAGCGCTTGTGCTTCAATTGACGAAGGCAAGATTGACCAATGTCTATATTCAGCCGCGCATACCGTCTTCCTCTACCTGGAAACATGATGAAGCCAGATTTTTCCACCGAGAAGGTCAACCCAACACCTTGAAGGCAATTTTGAACTGAAAGTAATGCCTGTCGAGCTATCAGACCTAAACACTTGTGCTGATATCCGGTTAACCAAATACAAATGTCGTCCGCATATATCGACATATGGATATGCCTGCAATGTTTTTGCACTTCAGCGGGAAGACCAGCCATTACAACATTAAACAGCGTTGGGGAAAGAACACTTCCCTGAGGTACACCTCGCGATACCGCCCTTTCGGTGCTTATGGTACTTCCTAACCGCACTTGAATTTTACGATCACTGATAAATGAGTGAAGGAATCGCAGAAGATAGCCCTGTACGCCTATGGCCTGCAAATGATTTACTATTGAGTTCTGAAGGACGCTGTCATAAGCCTTTTATACGTCTAGAAAAATAGCTAGTGTTGAGAGGCCGAAAGCACTTTGATGTTCAATGTGGCTTATCAAGTCCAAGACGCTATCTTGCACGCTTAAACCTGTGCGGAATCCAGTCATGCATGTTGGCAGAGCCCTTCTATCTTCGAGCCACCAAGATAAACGCTTACTTGCCAGCTTCTCCATGAGCTTAGCCACACACGACGTCAGTGATATAGGACGATACGAGGCCAAGTCTGTCATTTCTTTGCCAAGCTCAGCACTGGGGCAACACAAGCCACCTTCCATGAAGGAGGAACGTCGCCAGTCTCCCATACTCGATTGAGATAGCTTAGGAACATCTTCCGGTGTTCCATAGGTAGGTTCTGCATCATCTGGTTGGTAATGCCGTCAGGACCTGGTGCACATCGACGCCGCAGGCTGCTGAGTGCTGTCTGTAGCTCTCGAAGTGTGAACGGGGCGTCCATAACAGACGTAGATGTTGCAGGCAGAGCACATGGATGAATTCCTGAACTTGCACGTACAAATGCATCTGCAAATTCCTTTGCCAAGCACGCGAGACGTTTCTGCTTGCGCAGTGCAAGCGCTTCGAAAGGCTTACTAGGACGAGGATCACCAGCGACGCTACCAATGACTCGCCAAATTCTCGTCATTGGTGAGAAAACAGTCAAGCTAGCGCAGAAGGACGCGCACTGCGACCTACAGAGCTTGTTCGTATGGCTTCGAATGGCAGAGTTAAGCCTATTGAAGGTCGTCTTCAAGGATCTGTCGTCCTTCTTCCGCATCAGTTGTCGCTCCGCCCTGCTGCGCGCTGCGCAAAGGTTCCTGAGTTTTAAATCCGGAGTCTGAAAATGATTAGGCAACTTGACCGCCGTGGTAGCAGCCATCTTACCATAAATCATTTTGTCTATCACATCACCACAAACACTTAAAGGTTGCTCCCTGTATTTGTCCCAATTAACAACATGGCTTGTTTTAGTGCCGCGCATATGGAAGTCGGCAGTAAACACTAAAATTGGATAGTGATCACTTCCCATGCGGTCAGGTGCAGTTGATCACTTCACACGGACGTCAGGTGAATGTAAGGTTAGGTCTATAGATGCGGTTGAGGCTGGAGGCCGGAAGAAAGTGGTACTTTCGTCATTCTCCACGCACAGGTCGAAACTGCCGATAACTTCTACAAGTTTGCGTCCGCGGGAATCTGTGTTCCTGTCACCCCAGACAGTGTGATGGGCGTTGAAGTCACCGCAGATAATTCGGGGCGCTGGGCAACGGTCACAAAGCTGCTGGAGAAAGAAATCCATTGCTACCTTCTTCCGCGGAGACACGTATACGGATGCAACAGAAAGAGTTCGAAAGTCGAGCCGTATCCTCACAGCCGCTACTTCAATACTATCGGTGCAAAGATCGGTGACGTTCAAAGTCACATGAGGAATCTCTCTTCGTATGTAAAGGGCGGCACTTCCTGCGGGAAATGACTTTATGCTGCAATTCTTGTGTGCGACATATCCAGTCAAAGATCTCCCGCTTGGTAGGAAAGCCTCCGAGAAGGTCAATACTGGAACACAGGTTTCTTTCAAAAATAATTTCAGTTCTGCTAATAGACTTATAATCCCAGCGCAGTTCCATTGCATAATAAACGGCACTTTTCGGTGATATTTAGTTGCACGAGGTTGAAGAAAACTAGCCATATTATAAGGTAAAGTTCGCTGCGAAGGCGGTAATTACGGACTCAAAGGAAAGAACGAGCTGTAAAAAGTTCTTCAGCGTGCCAGTATGCATCGCTTGTTGTATTCATATAGGAGGTTCCCTTCCCTTCCCAAGGGAAGGTAAATGCAGCAGAGGGCGGCAGGAAGTTAGGTGGGCGGATGAGATTAAGAAGTTTGCAGGGACAACATGGCCACAATTAGTACATGACCGGGGTAGTTGGAGAAATATGGGAGAGGCATTTGCCCTGCAGTGAGCGTAACCAGGCGGATGATGATGATGATGATGATGATGATGATGATGATGATGATGATGATGATGATGATGATGATGATGATGATGATGATGATATATGGACGGAGGACATATATCATATGGACGGAGGACTTCAAACAAAACTCGCAGAAGGTCGGACAGATCCCGATTTTTGAGCTCCCTATTTTTCTTGACGCACTGCCTCACAACTTCAACAAAAGATGCGGACTGGGACCCACTCTTGGCCACTGCAGCTGGTTCCTTCATCTCTTTTGAGGCAAGGGAATGTCTTCCTTGTCTTCGAGTCTGGCTTTGATCTGGTCGCTGAGGAACTTGGACACTTTTGGCTGAAGCAGATCGAACAACCGACTCACCCACAGAGGACTTTGCCGTCTTGCTAGGGTCAGGTCGCTCACTGACGTTGCTTGTTACCACGCCACGAACTCCCGACTCTAACGCAGGGAACTCAACTTCCGACTCTAACGCAGGGAACTCGTCCCTTCCAGGTATCGGCTTCTCAGTAGGTTGTAGTTTGGGACCACTAATGAAGGATATTCGACAGTGTAAGGCGCTTACACGGAAGGGGCAGCCACCGAAACACGCTGGATGGTCACCCCCACAATTAGCGCAAGCAAAATCTGCCTTGCAGGCTTTGTAATCGTGGGCGCCACCACATCGTTTGCAACGTTGATCTTTGATGCAAACTTTGGCTACGGGCCCAAAGCGTTGGTACTTAAAGCATCGGGAAGAAGTTTCAACGATTTCTTTGACTGCATGCTTGGTAAAACCGAGGCCAATTTTTTCTGGGCGCTCGGTGTTGGGAGCAAATGTTAGCACAACAGAGTTAGTAGGTTGCGCTGCCCATTCTTTTTCGTGAGTCTCCACCCGGCGCATCATACGTTTCACGTGCAGCACACCTTGCGGTTTCAAGTAGTCGAGAAGGTCGCTTTCCGAAAACCACACTGGTACTCCCCTAATAACACATGTGTTAGTCATGTAGGAGTGGGGGCAACCGGGCTTTAACTCTTATGTCACCAATCTGAGAGCACCGGAGAATAATGTTAACTTGCTCTTCCGTTGCGATATCTAGATGAAGAGCACCTTGCGTTGTGAAGCGAATGGGAATTGCAGCAGATCCCAGCAGTACTTTAATGGCTTCGAAGAGCCTGATAGGGTTCCGCTATATATGGATAAGATAGTTCAAGTGGCTGAGGAGTTCTATAGAGCTTTATACAGTACCAGTGGCACCCACGACGATATTGGAAGATGGAATAGTCTAGAGGAATTTCACATCCCACAAGTAACGCCGGAAGAAGTAAGGAAAGCCTTGGGAGCTATGCAAAGGGGGAAGGCAGCTGGGAAGGATCAGGTAATAGCAGATTTGTTGTAGGATGGTAGACAGATTGTTCTAGAAAAACTTGCCACCCTGTATACGCAATGCCTCATGACCTCAAGCGTAGCGGAATCTTGGAAGAACGCCAACATAATCCTAATCCATAATCCATAAGAAAGGGGATGCCAAAAACTTTAAAAATTATAGACCGATCAGCTTACTGTCCCTTGCCTCCAAAGTATTTACTAAGGTAATCGCAAATAGAATCAGGAACACCTTAGACTTCTGTCAACCAAAGGACCAGGCAGGATTTCGTAAAGGCTACTCAACAATAGACCATATTCACACTATCAATCAGGTGATATTGTTACGTGTAGCTGACGTACGAGTCTACAATATATTTACACGTAGACAAGCGGTGGCAATGATGGCGACGCTATCAAGCGGTGGCCACGTCGTCTTCCTTCTCCTCAGTGCAGCCACACTGTGGCGGCTGTTCCGTAGCATCACCCCCGGCAGTAGAAGCGCCGTCCCGGTGCTTAATCTACACATCCGCGGCGAAAGGTGTGTGATATGGCTTTAGTCTCGCCACGTGAACGATGTCACTTGCAGCCGACGATGACGCTGAGAGGCTGGCGGGGATGACTTCATACGTGACATCGGTCACTTGTCGCACCACACGGTATGGGCCAGTGTAGCGGGACAGCAGCTTTTCGGAAAGGCCCACACGTCGAATGGGGGACCAGAGAAGCACCAGAGAACCCGGAGTAAATTGTACGTCGCGATGGTGGCAATCATAGAGGCGCCTCTGATGCTCCTGCGAGGCCTCGAGACGGGTGCGGGCGAGCTGGCGCGCGTGGTCGGCGTGTGCGATCGCGTCGCGGGCGTATTCAGTGGTTGAACGTGTGGCCGAGGGCAACAATGTGTCCAAGGGCAACGCGGGTTCTCGGCCATATAGGAGATAGAATGGTGAATAGCCGGCGGTGTCGTGACGCGATGAATTATACGCGAACGTCACAATATAGATATGTGCGGAATATAACCAACCCTTATATATAGCTTTCATTGATTACGACAGAGCGTTTGATTCAGTCGAAACCTCAACAGTCATACAGGCATCACGGAATCAGGGTGTAGACGAGCCATATGTAAAAATACTGAAAGATATATATAGCGGCTCCACAGCCACCGTAGTCCTCTATAAAAAAAGCAACAAAATCCCAATAAAAAAGATCGTCAGGCAGGGAGATACGATCTCTCCAATGCTATTCACAACGTATTTACAGGAGGTATTCAGAGACCTGGATTGGGAAGAATTTGGGATAAGAGTTAATGGAGAATACCTTAGTAACTTGCGATTCGCTGATGATATTGCCTTGCTTAGTAACTCAGAGGACCAATTGCAATGCATGCTCACTGACATGGACAGGCAAAGCAGAAGGGTTGGTCTAAAAATTAATCTGCAGAAAACTAAAGTAATGTTTAACAGTCTCGGAAGAGAACAGCAGTTTACGATAGGTAGCGAGGCACTGGAAGTTGTAAGGGAAGACATCTACTTAGGGCAGCTAGTGACCGCGGATCCGGATCATGAGACTGAAATAATCAGAAGAATAAGAATAGGCTGGGGTGCATTTGGCAGGCATTCTCAGATTATGAACACCTGGTTGCCATTATCCCTCAAGAGAAAAGCGTATAACAGATGTGTTTTACCAGTATTCACTACGGTGCAGAAATAAAAAGAAGAAATGGGCATAGGCAGGGCATGTAATGAGGAGGGAAGATAAGCAATGGTCATTAATGGTTACGGACTGGATTCCAAGAGAAGGGAAGCGTAGCAGGGGGCGGCAGAAAGTTAGGTGGGCGGATGAGATTAATAAGTTTGCAGGGACAACATGGCCCCAATTAGCACATGACCGGGGTAGTTGGAGAAGTATGGGAGAGGCCTCTGCCCTACAGTGGACGTAGCCAGGATGATGATGATGATGATGATGATGATGATGATGATGATGATGATGATGATACGGGGTGTATCACTTATTTTGAGCCAGACTTTAAAATATGCAAATGCTATGTAGCTGGAGAACCAAGGTAATATTGTTTGCGTCACTAGGAGATACTCAGATTATTTTTTGCATTCCGCCTGATTAGATAATTTGTGTTAATTAACTTCTCAATTATTATAATTAGATAAAAATTATCAATGATGCAATTGATGCAAATGACACAAGAAAGGTTTACGCACTTTCATTAAGGGTTGCGGTTGCGGTGACGGTTGCGATGTGTGATGGCAAGCTATTCCACTTCGCGGGATCGAATCCCGGCCACGGCGGCCGCATTTCGATGGGGGCGAAATGCGAAAACACCCGTGTGCTTAGATTTAGGTGCACGTTAAAGAACCCCAGGTGGTCAAAATTTCCGGAGTCCTCCACTACGGCGTGCCTCATAATCAGAAAGTGGTTTTGGCACGTAAAACCCCAAATATTATTATTATATTAAGCTATTCCACTCGGTTATGGTGCGCGGTATGAATGATCTGGCATAAGTTAGTCTGCGACACGTGAAGCGTTCGATTTTAAAAGGGTGATCACGGCGGGGAAAGATGGCTGGGGGTGGCCTAAAGAAGTCCTCGCGAAGTGATGCATGATGGTAGAGCCTATGAAGAAGTGATAAGCGAGCTATTTTACGGCGACATGATAACACATGCAGTTCAGCACGATTCTTCAATGAAGTGACGCTGGTGTGACGTGAGTAATCCGAAAAAATAAAACGCGCAGCACGGTTCTGCAGGGCTTCGATGTTTTTAATATTGTAGTCTTGATCGGGATCCCAAATGGCTGAGGCATATTCTATTTTAGGACGGATTAAAGTGATATAAGCCTGTTTACGTAAGTGCGATGGGGTGTGTTTCAAGTTACGTTTGAGAAACCCAAGTGAGCGGTTTGCTGAAGCAAGGGTGACGTTAATATGGTAATTCCAGGACAGGTCAGACTGGAAGTTAACTCCAAGATATTTTTACGTGGTCGTAAGTTCCACTGAAGTATTATTTAGCAAGTAAGACGTTGGAATTCGAGAATCTTTTTTAGTGAAAGACATCAACTTAGTTTTTGAAGGATTTAGTGTCATCAGCCAAGTTGTGCACCACGAAGTTAAGGAGTCAAGGTCAGATTGTAGGGATTGGCGGTCATCTTCAGAAGAGACGTTGCGGTAAATAACACAATCATCAGCGAATAGCCTAACTTCAGATTTGAGGGAGGAGGGTAAGTCATTTATATAAATTAGGAAAAGCAATGGACCTAGCACACTTCCTTGAAGAACACCGGATGAGACTGGGACGAAAGGAGAGTCAAAGTTATTGACCGACGTGAACTGTTGTCTAATAGAGAGGAAGGGTTGCACCCATGCCAGAACAAGTGGGTGAATATTAAGTTGTCTAAGTTTTAGTAAGAGCCGGTGGTGAGGAACTCGATCGAACGCTTTTGAGAAGTCAAGGAATATGGTGTCAATTTGGATGCCGGCGTCCAATGATGAGTGTAAATCCTGAGTAAATCCTGCAAGTTGTGTTTCGCATGAGAAGCCCTTGCGAAAACCATGCTGGTATTTGAAGATGATATTGTGTTCCTCTAAATATGTAATTACTTGTGAGTGTATAATGTGTTCCAAGAGTTTACAGATGGTACTAGTTAAAGATATAGGTCTGTAGTTAAGTGGGGACGAGCGATCCCCTGATTTAAATATGAGCACTACTTTTGCTATTAGCCATTCCTGAGGAATTGTGCCTGACGATATTGATAGAGAGATGGCTGCCAAGCAACGATAGATACCAGAAGAAATATGTTTAAGTATTTTGTTGTTGAAGCCATTATGATCAGATGCAGATGACATTTTTAATTTACCAAGTAGAGATAAAATACCATCTTCGTCAATTATTATTTCAGTCATATTAATACCGGAAACAACATCAACGCTAGGGCATGTAGTAATATCCTCAAGAGTAAAAACTGTTGAGAATGAATAATAATGAATAATAACTTAGCACATTCGGATTCAGTAACAGGAGAACCATTGGTATTAGCAAGAGTTACATCGGGGTGGTTGCTGGGATTTATTGTGCGCCAAAAGCGCCGAGGGTTATTTATTAGCAAAGATGGCAAATCACGACTGAAAAAGCGACGACGAGTAGTTTTTAAAAGCTGTTGATATTCCTTGTCACACTTTTTATAGCGACACCACGAAGCCGATAATCTGTTTTTGTCTGCCATTCTGAAAAGTAGTTTCTTTTTATTATTAAGTCGACGTAATTGCTGATTGAACCATGAAGAAATGTTGCTTATTTTGATGGTCATAACTGGAATGTATTTGTCAGTTAAATTTGAGAGAGTATGTTTAAAAAGGTTCCAGTTATCTTCAATGGAACGTGACAAGTAGGCGTCTAAAAAATGGTCCGTGAAATCGGATAATTCGATACATATTGCATCAAAATTGGCTCGCTTATAGCACCTTATACACTTTCCAGCAACTCTCCTTTTGTTAAATGAACAAGTTAAGCTTCCAGTAATTATGTCATGATCAGAAAGACCATCGAGATGGGCTATGTCAGTAAACAGGTCAGGTCGAGAAGTTAAAATTAGGTCAAGAATATTTGCGCATGTGCTCGAGCGACGTGTAGGTTTTTCGATGAGCTGGCACAACGAAAAATCAAGGCAAGAATCAAGAAATTCCTGTGCCTGAGTATCGTTGGCTGAAACAGATAGTGTAGACCATTGAATATTGGGATAGTTGAAGTCTCCGAAGATTATAAGAGCCGCATTTGGAAACCTCCCGCATATTTCAACAACATCGCGATGAAATTCACCTTCGAAGGTCGCATTCGTGTCCTGGGGGCGATAAAAAACAACAACAATGAGGTCAGTGGAACCAAGCTTCAGGGACACAAATACGCTTTCAAGAAATGAGTTAACAAAGATAGGTATAGCAAAGAAATCTTTAGAAATTCCAATAAGCACACCCCCGCCTCTTCGATCCTTTCTATAGCAGCGAAAAAAGTTAAAATCTACTTGACTGACAAGAATATTATTATCGGAAACAGTATCGTTCAGCCACGTTTCTGTTAGTGCGATGATGGAAGGCGAACTTGAGTCGATAATTGAAGATAGTTCAATACTTTTAGAAAGAACACTTCTGATATTAGTGTAGAAGAAAGAGACCTTTCCGTCTGAACGAGAATAGACCAGAATAGGGCGGAAATAGACAAAAAGAAACAAGCATGACATCGGCTTCTTTCTATAGATCAACTATAGAATGGGAGTACACAAAAAGAAATAGAAACCCTATCAACATTTCTCTATAGACAGTATATAAGCCTGGAGTAGACAAAAAGAAATAGAAACTTTATCGACTCTCGTCTATAGACAGTCTATAGACAAGGAATGGACAGAAAAAAACAGAGACTATATCGACTTTCGTCTATAGGTAGTCCATAGAGGGGAAGTAAGGAAAAAGAAACGAACACTTCATCGACGTTTTCTATAAACCGTCTAGAGAATTCGAGTAAACAAAAAGAAATAGTAAATCTATCGACTCTCGTCTATAGACAGTCTATATACGAAGAATGAACAAAAGTAAATAGAGATTGTATGGACTTTCGTCTATAGGCAGTCTATAGAGGGGAGATAGACAAAAAGATACAAACATCTTTTCGACCTTTTTCTATAGACCGTCTATAGAATGTGAGTGTAGACAAAAAGAAATAGAAACCTTATGGACTTTCGTCTATAGACTGTCTATAGACACATAATGGACAAAAGTAGATAGAGCTGTATATTGACTTTCGTCTATAGACAGTCTATAGAGGGGGAATAGACAAAAAGAAACAAACATCATATCGACTTTTTTCTATAGAACGCCTATAGAATGTTAGTAGACAAAAAGAAATAGAAACCTTATGGTCTTTTGTCTACAAACAGTCTATAGACTTTGTATGAACAAGAGACCAAATCTATAGAAAGGCAGGGTCGTCTATAAAACAGTCTAAACTCATTTTTAAGGGTATAGCCGCGTGGTAGTGAGATTTTGTGAGTGGCTACAACAGCGGAGAACGTTGCATGTGACTTAACGCGCTGTAAAAATAAAATAAGGAATTAGTAGTCCGATGGTAGTCGTGAAACGTGCTAAATGTGCGCTCGAAGCGGCTTAATGGTGATATGTCTCGCGCTATCTGTGCAATGGAAATTGTTGCGGCTGTAGAAGCACACGAGTACGTACTTTTGGCCTTGCTGATCTGATACTGGTATTGGGACCACAGCGCTTAAGTGACGCAGACATACATGGAAAGCGCACCCTCCTTATCTATTTATTATCTGGCTCCGCGTCAGTTAAGAGCAATGGTACTGATATCCATGTCGAAGCACATACAGGAGGTCACAAAATGTCGGAAGTGCTTGGGCTTCAATGCGCTTTATAGTGTGCGGTGGTTCACATGCAATGGACAAGGCAGGAAGTCTGCTGCACAGAAATCCGATAAAGAATTCTATTTATTTATTTATTTATTTATTTATTTATTTATTTATTTATTTATTTATTTATTTATTTATAAGTACCTTATAGAGCCCTCGTGGGGTATAGTGTAAGGGGGGCAGTACAGTAAATACATACATAAAGATTGAAATACAATAACACCTTAACAAAATAAAACGTCGATTAATGCAGAAATATGCGCATGAACCCAACAACTTAACAAGATAGACTATAAAAGCAAGGCAGTAACAATAACATTCAAATTTGAAAAAACAAAAACGAAAACGCAAGAACGAACAAAAAAACAATTTTAACTCAACGGCGACAGCGCTACGGAGAACAAAGACAACTGAAAATAGATCATTATCACGTAAAAAAGAAAGAAAAAGGACAGACGTATCGGCAACAGTACTATAGGCAAGGGCAATGGTGAAAGTGGCAAATTCAAAACATCAGATTGTGGAGCATAGATATTTTTTAAGATTATCGCAAAACTTTACGTGATCTAACTCTGATGCAACGCTTTGAGGAAAGGTCATTCCACAAACGGATAGCTCGTGGAAGAGCCGATAAGTTAAATGCAACAGTACCACTGTACATGCGCGCTAAGCCAAAGTTGTTATGCAGTCTGCATAAAGTTCGATGAGCGAGATTAAGGTTTATAGAGGACATCATACTGGTGTCAATGAATTTGTGAAATAGTGGAAAGAGAGGAAAGAAAGGAATGTCACGACGAATAATTAATGGCTCAAGTTAAAAGTCATATTTAATTTGTGTTATGCTGGATGAGTGTCTGTAATCATGTGTTATCTGTAATCATGTGAACCGACTGGTTCTGTTCTTAATGGCTTCTAACATGTTGATCAGATATTGTTGATACGGGACCAAATTGAGGAGGCCAACTAAAGTTGAGGGCAAATTAAAGAGAGAAAAGCCTGTTTATGTACAATGGATAATTATGCAGGTTACGGCGTAGATAACCTAATGACATTGATGCGTTAACACAGATGGAAGTGATATGCGCGGACCAAGAAAGATTCGGGGTTAGGTTTGAGCTTAGGTACTTGTACTGTTTAGTACGTTCCACAGTGTTGTTACCAACTTTATATACGCCGCTAAAATTACGAAGTTTACGGTTAAAAGTGATTAGCTCGCACTTAGAAACGTTTAAAGTCATTTACCAGGTCTTTTATCACTCATCAATACATTCAAGGTCCTAGTGCAACATAGAGCGCATAAGTAGTCCCCGTAATTTTCCTGCGAGAAACTTGAACAGGTACGTAATTAACGCAATTGAGAAACATACGGACTCCGAATGAGATCGCGGTGAATAATAACGCCTAAATACTTCTAGGTTGCCCTGTACGTAACTGGTTGACCCTTGATGTCGCAGGGCAGAAAAAAAAACAGCTGCTTGCTGACATGTAAATGTTACTAATTTACTTTTTTTTCGCGTAGAGCCATTCAAGTTTTGTCTGCGAAAGTACGCGATGATGTCAGGGTTGCTGCCTTCTAGATTCTGACGCGCGCTTGAGGTCTTGCCATTCCGGAAGTTCATATGATGATGTTGACGGCGTACAGCGAGATATTAGCCGTGTCTGTTATGGTGGATTCGGCGAACCCAACGAAAGCCAATTGAAAAGAATGGGGCTAAAAAATTCCGTCTTGCAGGACACATCACTACTGGGAAAAATTCCAGCCGAAACTAAACTTATCTTCGAAGGACTGTCGACGTTAATGCCATTAGCATTGAAGCAATGTAGAGACACAAATTATTGCCGCCGCGGGAACGCCTCATGTACGAGGCGTGTACTGCAGTCGACCTCCCATCTCGTGCTTCCCTCTAGACACGCTGCGCCATCTGGCGGGGCCGCCGCAAAGTCCACGCGTGGCGCGCGTTTAAATACGTACGCAGACAAGATTGCCTGTGTGTAGCACAGGAGTAATTTTAAAGATTTTTTTTGTCATTGACGACGCCACATGCTCAATGACCTGACATGGCGTGAAATGAGTTAGACACAGACATACATACCGCGAACTAGGTGAAGTTCTCATACAATACTAATCGCATTAAAACATGTTCGACGGTTGGTTTCGAACCCGGTTCCCTCAACAGTAGACGGATGCTCTACCAATTAGACTGCGCACTACTCAGCGACTCAAGTTGGCGTGAGAGACCGCAAACTGGGGGAAGTTCCCAAAGAATGCTAATCGCATTAAAAAAATGCCAAGTTCTCGGGCCATGTTAAGCGAAAATAAAAACGGTCCACTCCGAGAGATAGCTTAGCAGCATCGAATGACGTGATATCTCATTTCAGCAGCCTCAATGGCGCATCCACAACTGTGTTATGGGCTATTGCGTTTGACAGTGCTTTGTCATAAGAGTCAAAAGACAAATATCTATATTTGCAAACCTAGTTATTGACCGATTTTTGGCATTACGACTCACTTACTTGGAGTAGTCTTAGACGTTCTTATTTTCGGGGGGCGGGGGGGGGGGGCAAGCATTGCGACTGACTCATTCATAAGTTACAAGTACGCGACTTTCAAATACCAGGTCCACGTATCTTTCTTTCTTTTTCCTTCTTTTTTCGAAAAATCTTGTAGTTCAAAAAATAAATCTGCGCATTTCGATGACTGACCTTTCATAACATCATAAGGAAGACATTATGTGTGAAAAAATAAATGAAAGCAAACTATTTTCTGAGACCGCTTCTGGCCTGCACGCCGCACTGACAGCCGCGTCACGTTATAATTATAATTTTTTTTTACAAGAGATGCAGAGTGATTCGAAATACAGAACGTCACAATTCGTGTTTCTTTTACGGCATCCATCTATGGCTGTTTCTTTAGACTGACAGATGGCACTCTAAAAGAACAGCCGTAATAACAAAGCCATGAAAAAAGAAAACGAAAACAAAGGCGAGGGGGTGGGGGGGGGTTGTACTTGGGTGATGCAAGGAAATAAATTGTAGGAATACGTGACTTGTTGCTCAAATTCAAAGGCGCTCATCTAACGCATACGTTTCGTTTCGCAGTTTATATGTCATGCAACACACGTCCAACTGCGTCGCTTTGCGCTGATTTTTTTGCGTCCTTGCATGACGGTTAACCTGACCTCCGACGCACGTAACGAATGTGCCTGCCGCAATAAAGAGCGCACTGTGGTCCTCGATGAATTCAAAGGGCATTCAACCAAACCAGAGAGTTCAATGATAAATTCATGTCGGTAAATTTCTCCTCTCCAGTGATTGAATAGGGAAATAGAGGGGAAGTAACTGGAGGTACAGAGAACGCTTAGGTCTCTTGAAGCTGTCAGTAGTGGGCGAACAAGCGCCCACTGTCCGCCCCAGGGGCTAGTGAACTATATAAACACTGCCAAGGAAATCGGGGTCGTAATACTAGAAGGATTTGGATTGCAATTATTGGTGTGTACTCAGCGGAAAGAGGTAAACAGCGCTTGTGTTTGTACCTCCTTCCAGCTAACCACACACCTAAACTCCCGCACGTCGGTGATTTGCGCTGCATTCACGCCATAGAAGAATTCCTTACACTCGATTCCATTCTTCTTCTTTTTTTTATTATGCAACATTCACGGCCAGCCGATCAGGCTGATAGCGTTGGCGGAGCGCAACACAGCTAGACTCCGTAACTACATGGGCCTTAATTAACTCGCTGTTACCCTCAATGATATAAAGCATAGAGAGGGCTGCGGTCTTCAGTCACGCTACAGCCTCCCCGAGATGCACCGTATACCCTCAGATAATTCGCGAATTTTATAACCACTGTTCACTTCATCATCCCACCACAGCACTTTTCAGAACACTTACAACTTTTTTTTTCTTGCGTTGAATTGCGTGGAGGCTCAGCCGGCATCGTTGTATCACATCTTCTAGGGAAAAAAAAAAAAGATATATATATATATATATATATATATATATATATATATATATATATATATATATATATATATATATATATATATATATAATTGGATGCCCAACGAGTATTTAATTTATTATTATATTATTATTATTTTAGCATTTATTTATAGAATTTATTTATTTATTTACTTATTTATTTATTTTTACCGATGAGTGTTCTTGCGCATACTTAAACAAAAAAATATAGCACAAAACGATAAGGAAATAGGTTTCACAAGGTGTAATGTATTTCAAGGAAGCTTCAGCAACAAAAGAAAATGTGTCTTACATGCAACACTTTCTGCGGTCAAGCTTTTGCGATAGTGAAACCAAGGCGCGATTCATTGATATTATATACAATTTTCATAGCAACGAATCCCTCATCCTCGCGTTACCGAGAAGCGTGCAGAAATTCGCGACAGTATGCCGGAAGAACTAGTAGTGAGAGCCTTCATTCTGCGACCATTTTCCTTTTCTTTTTGGCAAACGTGCAGGATCATGTTTCGTTCGGTTTATTTGTATACGGCTTCCTCGCCTTTCATTCAGAGAAATACGCTAGACGAGAACAGCCGCGTGGTTCGAGTCGTCCAAGTGCGGGAGGGGGGGGGGGGTGGCACGGGGAAGACGAATGGCCAGCTTTGCCCTCAGCCGGGTCGCGCCGAATCCGCGCGTTGCGCCAGGTCGCCGGCGCCGCCGCCTTTGGCCCGGAGAAAGCGCCGCCGCCAAATGCACGCGGGCGCCCTCGGCCTCCGCAGGTGTTGCGCGCGGCCGGCTCGGGTAGAGGGTCGCGCGGCGACTGCTCAGCTGGCGCCGAGGCGTTCGCCGCCGCCAGCGACGGTTTCCGCGCTGTCGATGCGCTCCCGCTGTAAATAACGCCTTGGGAGCCGTCTCGAGCGCGCTGAGCGATCAGCTATTGATCCTGCCGAGTGTCGTTCAACCTGGTGACGCGATGTAAATAACGGCCGCCCCTCGGCCGCTGGCCTCAGCGAGAACAATGAAAGTGGGAGGGGGGGGGGGGGGGGGCGCTGCGTGCAGGGAGCCTCTGCAGCTCCGACTTGGGCCGCCGACGTCGGCGGCAGCTGCGCTTCACCTGTCCCACCGGGTTCCTCCCCCGCGCAGAGTAGGGGGACGAACGGTGCAGAAAAGCCGCTGGTCGCTCTTCGGGCCGCTCCTGTCCGCGGCCACGCAACAATCGGAGACGCACGGGCCTCCAGAAGACTCTCCCGACACCATCGCACGCGCGAGTATTCGCCTCCTTGGGTCCCGCCGAAAGCAAACGGGTGCGAGCGCGTGAAATTCGGCGTTCACCTCGCACTTTGGTGCGAGCGTGGTTGTCCTTTGAAAGCGTGCTTCCGCTGTGTAAGAACAATAGGGGCCCGGCGGAACCGTAGAGAAGGACGGCCGAGTCATGCGTTGCCTTAATCCAGGCGCAGTTCAAAGCGCACAGCAGTTTCGCACGGCAGTTTATGTTGGTTACTTATCGGTTCCAAGGCAACGCGAACAGAGCAACGACGTTGCCTTGCGCTCAGCCGGTCTCCTAAACGCTCGCCAGCTACTGCTTGGCGTTTATATAAGGCGGCAATAAGTTCGCATTTCACGATGCTCCGTAGCGCTACGACAATTGTCTAGAGACCACGTCTTCGTGCGGGGGCCGAAACGAACGCAAACTGTCTATCACCGCGCGTTGTTCTTGCGTTCCAGCTATGCGCTCCCGAATTCGGCCAAGTACAACAGATGCATATGTGTATGCATCCGGGCGAAATACAATTAATGACAGAACTACTGAATGTTTTATTTCTCGAGCCAGTGAATTCTGCGTCTCGCGTGCCAGTACATTTGAATACGTAGTCGAGAGGATTCTAAGGGACCTTATCTAAAGTGAGTGGTTTAGAAGTGCTTTTGACTCCCGCGAACGTGTCAGCCACTGAACGTAAAGAAGAGTATTTCTTAATTCAAATACTATAGCAAATAAGTCGTATTACGAAGAAAAAACGTTGGCCGGGATTAATCGCCCCATATCAGAAATAAACGAAAGCTGAGGATATCATACAGGGGCCGAAGGGTCCGAACACTTTTATACCGCAGTCTTCTGATTCGCCGCCATTCTGTTCTTGCCGACGGCCCGCAGGCTCGCCTGCGACCGACCTGTAGGCTGAAGCTCGCTTCTGGCGCCAAAAGAAAGAGAAACGCGGTAGCCGTTGCTCTGACAGCTATCCGCCACCCCGTTTCTCTTCACCCAGGAGTCTGTCCCGGGTCACGGAACCCTTAACACCGTTCCCTTCTAGTTTCTTTCCGTCATCCTTGGGACAAGTACGAGTGCTGCCCGCTACCGGCACTCCTCGTCACGTCAACGTTGCGAGACGGCTGGTGGTCCAATGAACTGTGTTCATGTGGGTGCGGGGCAGATGGTTTTATATACTTAGGAAGCGAATGTGTACTGAAATGCGTGCTGACCGTAAATATAAGAGCCTTATATCGCGTAATATTTTAATACTTTGGCGCCGCTGTCAATTCCAAACTGCTTATCTTTGCCAAGAACGACAATATCTATATTGTTTGGATTTAATTTAGCCGCAATTATCAGGGGAGCGGGGGCAGCAGACCTTCCGCCTGGGGTTATCCGGCGCAAGGGAAGAAGCAAAGCTTCCACTCCATCTCTTTAACTATACTGCCACTGAATTTCAGATGGTAGCCTCAGCGCACGCTCATCCCGAGGTCGACCATTGCGCCTCGCTTCATTGCACGTTTGACGATTCAACCCCGCCTGCTTTCACGCTTTCCTTCACTTTCGTTTCCGATCGTTAGCCTCGTCGCTCCGATAAGCCATTTCTCTCCCGTCGTCGTCAGCTGGCCTGCACATTTTGTGAACCAATTCATTCCCTTTTCTCCTTTCGTGGTCACCCTCCATCTCCCCCCCCCTTTTTTTTTCCCCCATATGCTCATTCACGTTTCAATTCCGGCATGGAGCACATCTTCGATGAGCGCGGCCGGATGGAGCCAGGGGTCTCCGCCCATCTTCTTCCTAATTCCTACTTCCGCCTACGCTGCTGTTTCCTCGCCCCGCACTCTAGCCAGAGCAAGAGCGCGTCGCGCAAAAGCCCGAGGTATACTACACAGGGTGTGTCACTTAACTTGTGCCAAACATTAATAATATGCAAATGCTACGTAGCTGGACTGAACCAAGTTATTGTTGTATGACGTCGCTTGGAGGTACTCAGATTATATTTTTTTTGCATTCAGGGGGAATTAAATAATTAGTCTTAATTATTCACTTATTAATTAACTTCTCAATTATTATAATTAGATTAAAAGTGTCAATGAGGAAATTGTAGAGCGACATTATAAACTTCCGATACAGCTTTCTGTTGCTCAATACGTGCTACTCACAGCTGTTTTTCCGAGCGTGAAAGAAGCTCTCGAATACGCTAAGTGCCTCAAACGGCCAGTGGCGCGGCAATTTTGCGTGTATTCGCGGGCTTCATTCACAATCGGAAAAACACTCTTATGTAGCACATATTGAGCAACAGAAAGCTGTGTCGGGAGTTTTACAGCGTGGAAAAATAAGTGACCAGCTGAATACACCCAGTTTGGAAGAATGTGATGGATATTGCTTGGTTTGCATGACAGGGACATATTAGCCAGTTTAAAAATACAGGTTCGCAAGGCAATGGCACGACCACCATAGCTGTGTTCTCAAGTGGCTAACATAGTGATGTTGACGTGTATGTGTGAAACGGAAAAGGAAAAATAGAATTCGGAATCCCTTGATACGAAAAGCAGTTGGTCATGGTCATTTTAAACTTTCCGGAGGGGCCAGTTGCATGGCTTGGTTGCGTAATCAGAGACTAGTGCCATATCGCTAAGAAAGTCAATGGCTATTGACTCAGGCAATTAGAAGGAACGAGCTCGCAGTGGTAAGAAGTGGCAAGACAACATCGAAGAAATTCTCAAAACGAAGAAGCAGATGAAGATGTGCGCGACTTATTAGGCGGCGCGAAAGGGAAACTCACTAAATACAGGGACCCTAAATAGAGAAGAAATATAGCTAACAAGGGCACGCGATAACTGTAGTCTCCGAAGAGCCTCTCGAAAACATTTTTTATTACTTTCTGTAGTGTACAGAACTGATCAATAGCTGTTGTGCTAGCTCACGTTTATGACAGACAATTTTCGAAACGAACCATTTCAGAACGCGGACCTCCAGCAGTCACAGCAGAGGGAAAAAAAAAAAAAAGACATTGCTTCACTTCTTGGGGCAACAGACTTGTACAATCGCCGTTTCGTCGATATCGTATTGTCGTCGTCAGGCCACCGCCTCAGCCTCGCTCGAATCAAAACGAAACTTAGCCCACCAATGTCTCTGGGCATCTAACTCACGCCCCTGCGGCAATATTCAGATCGGAGCTTCCAACTGCACATTACCTGTATTTCGGAGGCCACAGCAGGCACTACTGTAGCGGACGGAGAGGACGCAGTGCTCATCGCATAGATATCTATCCGAATTCACAAAGTGTTTCCTTCGTAAGTTAAATTAAATTATGGGGTTTTACTTGCCAAAACCACGACCTGATTATGAGGCACGCCGTAGTGGGGGACTCCGGAAATTTGGGCCACCTGGGGCTCTTTAACGTGCACCTAAATCTAAGTACACGGATGTTTTCGCATTTCGCCCCCTTCGAAATGCCACCGCCGTGGCCGGGATTCGATCCCGCGACCTTGTGCTTAGCAGCCTAACACCATAGCCACTAAGCAACCGCGGCGAGTGTTAGTAAGTGCTATGTGCTGATTGGCCAGTCGCCTTCACTAATTATCTGTCCACAATTAGCTGGAAATCTGCTCTTATGAAAAGTTCTAGAGCAAAACGAATTTTTTCAATACTGGTGCAGAGCAGTAGTAAAAGCTGAAGTATGATTATTCTTTAAAGCAAAGCTTTCTTAGCCCCTTTACGCGCTTTTGTAGTTACCTTTCATATAACCTCTATCGATTACGCAAGTGCATACTGACGTCAAAACGCCGCGCTCCCATGACTCATGGAACTCTTGCCACAAGATATATCGTGTACTATGTAGTCTGGTATCGGCTTATACAGTGGCCTAACTCAGACCGCACATGTTTCACCCTCTCGTGGATCTTTCGGCAGTAGCAAGAGCAGTTGCGTTTCACAGTTAACTAGAAAAAGTTACTCTCAACAATACTGACCAATCAAAAAGAAGCAGTTGACATCAGACGTGTATAAAAGAGACTGCAAAAAACACTTTCTCAATTGTGAATGGCGCCCCCCCCCCTCGGAATATCTAAACAGCTGCGGAACAAGAAGGAAAGAAACGACCCGAAACCATGAAGACGTACTAATCTGCAAATAGAGACCTGCACATTGTACATACCATGCAAAAAAACCCGTGTACCATTCAAAGGGTGCACGTAGAAGAACCGCAGGTGGTCAAACTTAATCCGGAGACCCCACTACGGCGTGCCTCATAATCAGATCGTGATTTTGGCATATAAAACCCCAGAAATTATTATTGTTTCCGTTACCTTATTGTCACTGAGCCCGCGCAATACGAGATGCTCGAATGACGTCACGTACTCTACTCTTGCGCATCTGGTTTGCAGCCGCGCTTTTAAAGAGTGATGACCGCACACCTGTTCAAAAAAGAAGCGTTCGCTTCGGTGTCAAGGCAGCACGTCAGCACCGTCGTTGCGAAATCATAAGTGATATATGGGCTGCTGCATAAAGCGGATTGCCGGCGTCGTTTAAACGGGCATACCGGCTTCTCTGGAAATTGGTCGAGTGCTACAGGAAAGACACAGAAGCCCGCAGTAACGATAGTTTTTATTTTGCCTTTTTTCCCCATGTTTCGTGGGTTTTCTTCAGAGCCAGAAAAAATAAATACGTAAAAGGTAGCGCCACCGAAACAACTTTATTAGGTGTCTCTGAGCACTCTCTACACCTTTCTACATGCAAAGTTCTGCCCTAAAACAAAATATATAAGAGTTTACATAAATTAACATATTTAATTAGCCAACTTTAATCGCGCTCCAGCAACTCAGGGTGACTACGAAAAATGTCGTTGGTCTCAATTATCTAAATATATAACACTTTTTTCAAAAGAAGCTAGGTTTAAGTTAAGCGAAACACCTGCCATAGTGAAAAAGCGAGGAACAAAAATAAAATAACGATGTACAACATAAAAACAAAGCCAATTACTGCCTAAAAGCGCAGGAAAAGCTGGCCATGAATGTGGAAGCAATACGCAAGTAGTGAGCTTTCAGGTATAGTGTCCGCAGCGAACAGAGGGTTCTCAAGTCAGCAGGAAGAAGGCTTGCGGCGAAGTGAAGTCAGAATGAAAAACTCCGGAGGAGCAGTTCGCAACGAAAATAGTAGCGTTAGTGAAGCGGAAAACAAGAAGATAGATAGATAGATAGATAGATAGATAGATAGATAGATAGATAGATAGATAGATAGATAGATAGATAGATAGATAGATAGATAGATAGATAGATAGATAGATAGATAGATAGATAGATAGATAGATATTATAAGAGAAAATATGAGAGAAACGTTCGTCTGAACTACCACTGTGATCTAGTCTGTTTCTCAGCGTTTGTATAAAGGAAACAAAAGGAGAGAGCGAGAAACTGAAGATGGTAACAAGGAGATAGACGTAGATGCGCATCAATAAAGAAAAACTGGAAGAGCCTATCACACCATCAGATCAGTTCACATTCTTTTTTTTTAAAAAAAAGGCACAATGGCCATCGCGGCTTAACACAAAGAGTGTTTTGGAAATGGACCTAAAGTAGGACATTTAGAAAGTGGCTGGTTATCAAAGCGTGCCAATGATCCAGTCATTTATTGCCACTCTCGCAAGTACAACGGGCGCGCACAAGCCACGTGGTCTATGGTCTCCGGCACGGAGCAGTTCTTATAGTCTGGCTAATAATATGGCGATAGTGTTGATGCAAGTCAATGCTAAGTCTCAATCTATGCAGAAGGCTTGCGTAGTTTCTTTGGATGTTGTGTGCTATGATGAATTGTATCTCGGGATCGAGTAAATAAACATGACGATGTAACTTTAAAAAGAATTAAATTTGAGGTTTTACGTGCCATAATCACGATCTGATTTTGAGGCACGCCGTAGTGGAAGACTCCGGAATTTGGGGCCACCGGGGTTCTTTAACGTGCATCTAAATTAAGTACACGGGTGTTTTCGCCCCCATCGAAATCCGGCCGCCGGAGCCGGGATTCCATCCCGCGACCTCGTGCTTAGCAGCCCAACACCATATATGCCGCTAAGCAACCAGCGCGGATACGATGTAACTTGCCTTAGTGACGCGCCTGATGTCGGATAACGTTGCGTTAGCATCTGTCTTCGCAAATGGGATCGAAATAGAATCAAGATTATGAGGTGCTAACTTTGTTATCATTTCGCGATATATTGAGGCAAAGAATTTGAAACCAAAATCACCGCACCGACTGGGAGTGGGCCAGTGCCATCAGAGGGAGGGTTGCTGGCATGGTGAGCGGCATCGGAGCCAGCTGTGGAAGAAGACGACGACGAATACGCGAGCTGTGGCACGAGCGCGTTCACGCGGTTACGCCGAGGGACGCCGACACTCAATCGAGGAACGGGAGCCTAATTAAGAGCTGCGCTCTAGAACGCATAAACTGACCGATATAATACGTTGCACCAGTCATGCTGTTAGAGAAATGGCAAGCTGCTGATTAGTAAATGTGATAATTTGAAAGCCTGTTAGGGGACGAGGAGCTTAAAAACTTAGTAAGGACGCGGACCGTCAAGTTGCAAAATGGATATAGTATAACGCACTAGTGCGCAATTAAATGCAAGTGACCTTGGCTCACACGGAGGTGGGACCTCACCCGCCAATAGATTCAGGCCCATCGTCCCATACAGGTCTCTGAAGTAAGTAACTGCATAAAGTGTGCAGTGATAGAACACAACTAATAAAAAAAGAACAGAAAACAGAAAATAAAGGAAGAACAGCGGGCCTCCTGTTGGGGCACCTGGGGCAGTCTCCCTTGCGGATCAGAGGCGGCAATGTACTTTTCAGAGTTTGTTATATTTCAAACGTGATGGCCGAAAGCGGGCGTAGCACACATTCATCGTTACTAATATTAACATTCTGACGCACTGGACGCTTCATCTCCAACGAAGGCATTTCGTGCTCGCCAGTACTCCTCTCAAGAGCTGTACAAAACGTCCATTTGCGTTGTACATTTGTTGTTGACAAAAAAAAGCTTAGCGGACGTTAACTCCGCCAGAGTTCCCGCTTTCGTATACACCCACGCCGGACGCCGATGTGGTTTTAGTTTTATGTCTTCAATCTCGACGCCAGTCGTGACAGAGTCGCGGAAGCCACATTTTCGATCGATCGCGTTCGGAGATAGCACTCTCATTGCGCGTTGATTGGCGAGGCCCAGCGCCAGTGGATGTGATGAGAGGAATTTGTGAGTGGGCGAGCTCCTATCGGCTTTATTTTTCACCTCGCGCAGCTCTCGAGTGTGTTGACGGGATGCCCCTCATGTGTCGAGCTTTAATTCTCGTAAAGGCACCTCTCAAAGTGATCGATCCGGAATACGGCTCCAGAGGGTTGTTACATCATCTCATGGGCTAGACACAAATCTCGCAATTCGCGGACGCAACCATGCGGTGGCGAGGCAAAGCAATGGCCCATGTTGCCGTATTACGTTCGTTTGTCCAATCGGTTTGCAAAACGGACTGAGGCGACAGTGCCTGCGACGAACGTATGAATCGTGTTAGTTCCTCAGTCAATGTAAATAAGATCTGCTGGCACCAACGCGTCCTCAGACGCTGTGGCCTGCACTTCCTGCTTAGCCGATTAGGATGCTCAGCTCCTTCCTATTATCATATGCTGAGGCAGGTTTTTCTTGCTGCGCCCAATTTTCTACAAAGTTCGCCGCGTAATCCTGCGTTCGTCCCTTCGCAAGTGCGCGTGTCCTAGGCCACAAAGCATTCCAGCGAAGACACGCGGTTATCACTTGGACAACGTCACCGGAGGAAGAAAAGAAAGGATAACGTAAAATGAAGGTACTTTCGCTTCGATGAGAGACGTTTACAAAGCTTGGAAAACGTCGTTCTGCATGGCTCGTTTAGTTGCACTTTGTTTAGTATATAAATAATGCGCGAATTAGCAAATAAATGCGTATCAGTGTCCACAGTGTGACAAGTATACCGCGCACGCTGCGCATCGAGAGCGGAGGAACGGTGGTTCCCGATAATTGGAATACTGCATATCGCATCAGTTCACGTTTTTTTATATACTTCCTCCAAAGCATTTCAAGTGGACACTAGATGAACACACATTTCAAGAAACGCACCTCCTCTCCATTTGTTTGAAAAGGGGGACTGCAACCCGGTTTCGCACCGAGACATTTTTTTATTATTATTTTTGTTTAGCTCGCAATGGGGGAGCGCCCTGCGACCGGGTCGGCGTGCCGCCGCGGAGTTTGCCGGCCGGGGCAAAGAATGTACGTGCGATGGTGCGCGGCCGGTGTGGGCAGCGTAGACGACGCATCGAGCGCCCGGGGCAACTCGTGCCGCGGGGGACGTTTCATCGGCGCCAGGAGCGAGGGCGAGGGAATCCCGCGCGTAGCCTGCAGGATCGATGCATCGATCTGCTCTTTCCTCGCGGGCCGGACCGGGCTCCCACAAGGAATCTGCATGCCAACGAAGAACGGGGTTTCACTCCCGTGGGATATTTGCGCCTCCGCTGACTCCGCGCCGCCTGCCTGGCGGGTCACCCCCATGGGACGCGCCGCCGCCGCCGCGTACTGGGCGCACGCGCGCCGCCTAGTGTCCGAGCCGCGGCTGCGTGCTGGCGCGCGCACCTTTTGCGCGCGGACGCGCCCCAGGCACCATCGGGGGCCGGGGCGGCCCCACGGGAGGACCGCACGACGGGCAGGACGCCGCGCAGACGTGCTCGCTGCCAGCAGTCCGCGATGGCGAGCACGCCCGGGAAGCCCTGTCGTGTCGGGCTGACGAATGAAGGCGGCGGAGGCCGTGTCTCGCAATCGGGACGCGCACAGACAAGTGCGCCTTTCGTATGCATAACAAAGTAGCACTATAGATTATTATTATTATTATTATTATTATTATTATTATTATTATTATTATTATTATTATTATTATTATTATTATTATTATTATTATTATTATTTCTCCACTCTTGATCACCAACTAAGCTAATCAGTAAGACCGCATGGCATATCGAGGGCTGGAAGATCATCACGTTGTCGCGAAGACAATGTAACGCGGCCTTCTTTGCTGTCTTTCGGGGAATTTTGTGGGGTCCTTGACGCGGGGCAAACCTTTGTACCTCGACGGCGCCGCGGACAGTGCTGCCGCGCGGCCGCCGCCCCCGCCGCACCTGACGTCACACCTGCACATGTCGCGTCGTCTTCTCACGCTCGGCTGTCAAAGGCCAATTAGTTATGGTCAGAGTGCTTTTGTGTACGGAGTGTTGACGCGACCATTTCTTGACCCCTTGAACTCTGCCGCTTATTGGATGATGTCGGCTTGCCTGATTGGTGGGAGTAACGAAGTAGCCCATTGGTGGAGAAAAGTGTCTCTTGGATGCTGGGGAAACTTATTTAAGGAATAGTTTGGGGTAGTTTAGGGGGAGCAAGTAGACCGCAGCAGACACGGCGCAACTACACCAGGGGAGACCGGGCCGGTCAGGCAGGCCGACGACGACGGGTATGACATCGTTCTATTTGTAAATATTTTTGTACAGTTTAAACTTAAGGTAAATACCAAGAGAATAAATCTAGTTCAAATGCTACTCTCGTCGTCGTACCTGCGGATTTGGACTTCCCCTGCCGGAGCTCATCCCCATTCTCCGTCTCCCTGGTGAGTTGATGCGTCTGATATCTCACGGCTGCGTCACTTCGCTACAAAGTGGTGGAGTGTGCTGGGTACCGAAGTCCACGCTCTAATATGATCGGCCGTGGCAACAAACCCGAAGAACCTAGCTCTAACAGCTCGACCATGACCGAACCCCCTACTGTCCTCGCTACCATGCCCATCCCTCAAGCGGAACCTTTCATCGGACCGCCAGTCTTTAGAGGCACGCCCGAAGAGTCAATATGCGAGTGGCTGCTTTGCTACGAATACGTAGCCTCCCTCAACAACTGGGATGAAGGGACGAAAGTAAAATTTTTATATTTGGCATTAGAGGGCAATGCAAAGAAGTGGCACACCACGCAAATTTTAACGGGTGCCCCTAATACATGGAAAGAGTGGACGACGCTTTTAAAAACGTCTTTTACAAGTCGCCACTCAGTTGAGATCGCATATTTGCGGCTCCAAAACCGAACGCAGCTGCCATCAGAATCTCACGAAGATTATTATTATGACGTTGTGCAGCTGTGCGCCAGAGCCAATCCATCTATGACGGAAGAGGAGCGGATGCGGCACCTCATGCGCGGATTGCGTCCGGACGTGCTGGAAAAAATTCTCATTGCAAACCCGGACAGCTGCTCTGCTTTCCTCGAAATTTTACGCCGAATTGATTGGGCAGCTTTTTTGATAGAAGTGACCGGCACCCATTTCTCTGCCGGCCGGCAGTCATGCTACCCATTCGCCTCGGCACCTGCCGCCGGAGTGACACCCGCTGGAGCAACAGTGCAGCCGCCTCCAACATGTCTCGCCACCTGCGCTGCGGCAGAGCGTCACTGCCCGCGAGAGGCCACCCACCGCGACAGGGACTTGAGGACGATTGCGGACTCTATAGCCTCATTATTTGACCGCCTGAAAGGTATCGAACAAGATGTACGTCGTCCTCCAGTGCCTTGGCCAGCGGGAAATACCCGTGACGACGACGAGCGACCACGCTGCCAGCTATGCGACCGCATCGGCCACTTTGCGCCCCAGTGCCGGCAATGGCTCCAGGAAAACGGACCCCAGGGGAAGGAGCAGCGCTCTAACTTTGAGCAAGGCAACTCCCGCACGCTTCCCCGACTGCCGCATGATTCCGCGCCAGCAAGCGACGAAAATCCCTTACCGTTGCTCGTGCTGGATCATGTGGACATCGGCGAAAAGCAAAGAGAGGATTCCTGGTTGCAAGAAATAATACAGCACCTAGAGCAGCCGAGTGCGCCCGTTGTCAGAAAAATGAAAAGAACGGCACGGAGCTTTCGGCTGGTCGACGGTGTATTGTACAGAAGAGCGAAAGGCTTTCAAGAAGATCGCGCAGCACTCGTTGTCCCCAAGTGTTTGAGATCGGAGGTTCTGAGGCACTGCCATGACGACATCACGGCAGGCCACCTCGGTGTCAAGCGCACATGGGAGAAAGTTCGCCGCCGCTATTTCTGGCCAAAGATGTTTTGCCACGTCACCAAGTATGTCCGCTCCTGCTCTGACTGCCAGAAAGAGCCACTCGCCCCCAGGAAGCCAGCCAGTATCGCCCCCTTTGTGACCTTCAAAAATGAGCCACCACTTCAGGTGGGCCAAGGAACTCAACGCGGAACCGAGGATGCCAAGAAAGCGGCCCACCAAATGGACTCTGCTCAGATTCTAGCCGACCAAACCGGCAACAAACGCGACGCTTTTAATGTTGCGCGATTAGGACCGTGCCACGTCAGGGAGTGCTCCGATGATGACGACGCAGACGGCAAATCTGATAACGAACGTCCAAAGAAAAAGAAAATGTGTTGTGTTCGTCGCGTTGTGCGTCAATGTAGTTGTGGTGACCGGAGGCATGCCACGTGTAATCGTGTGTGTGAGATGTCGACTAGTGATCGAGGACAAGCCAAGAAACCGCACGGGACTGAACTTTACTCCAACTGGAGGACATTTCATAGGGAGGCTGAGCCTCGAACCATCGCTTCGTATGACACAGACATTGATGTGTATTACAGCTCAAGCGAATAATCTTCATTGTTAATTTTCTTGTGTAGCGCGCGCGAATGAACTTTGGTGTTACTTTTCTTGTCCACTTTGTTTCCATTTTGTTAAAACGTGTTTGGTGCTTTGTTTTATGTGATGTTCCATTTTTCTTACAGTTACTTCAGTTTTCTTATATGAATCCCCAAATGTACGTGTTTAATTTGTACGTGTTTAAATTGTTAATTTGGTTTTGTAGTAGTGCTTTGTGACGAGTGGGACACTCTTTTTCGTAGGGGGGAGGTGTCGCGAAGACAATGTAACGCGGCCTTCTTTGCTGTCTTTCGGGGAATTTTGTGGGGTCCTTGACGCGGGGCAAACCTTTGTACCTCGACGGCGCCGCGGACAGTGCTGCCGCGCGGCCGCCGCCCCCGCCGCACCTGACGTCACACCTGCACATGTCGCGTCGTCTTCTCACGCTCGGCTGTCAAAGGCCAATTAGTTATGGTCAGAGTGCTTTTGTGTACGGAGTGTTGACGCGACCATTTCTTGACCCCTTGAACTCTGCCGCTTATTGGATGATGTCGGCTTGCCTGATTGGTGGGAGTAACGAAGTAGCCCATTGGTGGAGAAAAGTGTCTCTTGGATGCTGGGGAAACTTATTTAAGGAATAGTTTGGGGTAGTTTAGGGGGAGCAAGTAGACCGCAGCAGACACGGCGCAACTACACCAGGGGAGACCGGGCCGGTCAGGCAGGCCGACGACGACGGGTATGACATCGTTCTATTTGTAAATATTTTTGTACAGTTTAAACTTAAGGTAAATACCAAGAGAATAAATCTAGTTCAAATGCTACTCTCGTCGTCGTACCTGCGGATTTGGACTTCCCCTGCCGGAGCTCATCCCCATTCTCCGTCTCCCTGGTGAGTTGATGCGTCTGATATCTCACGGCTGCGTCACTTCGCTACAACGTATTGCGAGTTTTAAGTGAAAATCATTAATACGGATATGTCACAAACTGCGCAACAGTCGCACATGACACGACGTTTTTTTTTACGTATTACTTAACATGCATACATTTAATAATATTCATAAACACAATTTTTGTATGTTTGATGAACATTTTTAAAAAGTACAGTAACTGATTTCTTCTATGACTTATGCAAATGACAGCTTATTCATTGAAAAGAAAACGCGGCACCCTAATTAAAGACTTAAGCAAGGAATTCCCGTATACTGCCGAACGCAAGGTCCATGAACAAAGAAATTCTTAATTATGATGAGTCTCTGCTTAACACAATTCGCTCTGTAACGTAACTTAGCGTAACGTAAAAACGTTTTATGAATATGGGCCCAAGAATTGTTCTTACGCTAGAACGCTAGTACTGCTCTTAAAATCAGTAGCCAGTCAATCGTGATACAGGACATACCCTTATTAATGCCGGACAGCCAATAGTAAACAGGAACGAACGAGAAGCTTTGCGACTTTGGCCCGAGTTTCACATGAAATTAGTTAGGCAAACTTGAAGCGCCGCTAGCCATACAAACCCAGTTCTACTTAAATTGCAACGTGAATAATTTTTTTCTCCTCAGAAAAAGAGGCCTGTTAAATGACCTCCTGCGGCATTTAGGTCTACCTTGAATGCGAAGCTTATTGTGACAGTTGTGTGCGGCTGTTACCGAAGATCGAGTCCGTGCTGCTTCGATTTTCGTGGGGCCGACCACTGGACGATGCTGCAGGGGGCATGGCTTGACCCCATTTTTCCGTTGGCGGGTTGTCTCTTTGCGGAAGTTGGGAGCAGAAAACCTCTAATGGACGAATTTCTCCTGAAGAGCGGTGGCGTGGCCTTATATTGCCTGGATACCTCAACATGTCGCGCGTGAATATTGGTAACTTGTGAGGCGTGCGTGTGTGACGCTAAACCCGGTAGGGGGCAGTGCATACGAGATGACGTATGAAGCTGTGATGAAGCTACAAATGAAGCTGTGCAGGGTGATATGGGCTGGACAAGTTTTGAAGTGAGGGAAGCTCGCAGTAAAATTGATTATGAAGAACGACTGAGGAATATGAAAGAAAGTAAATGGGCTGGGATAGTGTTGAGGTATCTGTACAGGAAAAACATTTATTCGCAGCGGAGGAAAAGAACTAGGAAGCTTACCAGCAAGTATGCGGCCTGTATAGGGTGGGCAACACAGCAACAAAGAAGGTCAAGCGGGAAGTCAGAGAGGCTGAAATAATCTCATGAGTGGCGGCAATGGAAAATAAACCTGCCATGAGTAACTACTTAAGAGGAAAAAACGAAATCAGGAAAGAAACAATTTGTGATAACTCAAAGGGAAGCTCATTACTTTTTGAAGCGACATCACGATGCCTTAGAACACGCACCTATAAAGCGAGATATAAAAAGGAAGAGGAAGCATGTGCTTGCTGCGGTAAAGCTAGGAAAATTATGAAGCATGTTTTATTAGAATGTGAAGACGTCTACCCAGCGGTCGATTTAGGCACCACTGGCCTCCTTGAAGCCCTTGGGTTCAGCGGGAGCAGGGAGAAAGTAAACATGTGCGCAATAGAGATTAGTAAGAGGCGATTGGAAGATTGGTGGAAAAAAAGTAGGGAAACAACAAAAAAATGGAGACGTATATAAACAAAGTTCGCAATAGGGGTCAGAAAATTTGGTTATGGGAATTCATCGTGTGTTTTTCTTTTAACTTAGGTAGGACATCAGGAAGTATAATAGCAAGAGCTTGGTGGCGCAACCCACCGCCCCGTTCCAAAGGGAACGCTCATAACATCCATACAGCCATCCGGATAGGAGGAGCTTCAGTATCGACACGAGTCCTATAGCACACCGAAGGCGTAGACAATGGCGATTTCTGCACGGAATTTATACATGGTGGATGTTTGGACCTTGAAATGAAGAAACGGTGTGAATGTCGATCAGAGAGCTGACGTTTTGCTGTGTCCATTGCGAGTGACAAAATCATGCTAGGCGTGCCGTTATACGTGGCATCTGCGACAAGCCAAAGATAAGGGTAAATACTCCACGAGTTCTGCACAGGAGGCGAAGTTTGGCATGAGTGATAAACGCGACGCTTTGACTGTATAGACAGCTGCGGTGAGAGTAACCGTTCAGGGTGACTTGAGAGGCGGCGGGCGAACTCAAGCATTAGCTGGTGGATAATCTAGGGGTCTCCGACATAGTATACTGTAAAGCAACTGATCCTTTATTCTTCAATTTTCTTCCGCGATTCGTCGTTTTCGAAGATGTGCGTCACGTAAAACGAAGGGCCTAACCAGCGACTTATTCGTTGATCGTGTAGTGGCGTTTGTGTGACCATCTCCCGCTTTGATAATAATGCAGCGGTTGCATGTAGCTCGGAAAGGTAGAACCAGTCCTCCACGGGCACATCGCCTACTGATCCTGCATACTTGGAAATGTACAAAGCTCTCGATGATGCAGTCATGATACGGGTCACATTATGTGGTGGATATCTGTTTTTGTGGTCGGCATAATTTCACGGCCTTTTCCGGATAGCATTAAACTGAGACCGTTCTCGGAGCCGAAGATCCTTGACCATGGCCCTGTTCGTCGCTGTCACAGAAAGCAATGAAAGCGTTGCTGCAGCTCATCAAGTCCAGGGGCATCTGCGACAGTTTATAGACTTGGTGTGCGCATTCACGTGCGTGCGCAACTAATGCTCTTTCTCTCCTTTCTTTTTTCTCTCTCCTTCTCTTTTTGCACATTTACCCCTTTTCCCCGCGGTAAGTTAGCAAACCGTACATGGGTCGAAAATTTTGGTTATGCGCTAGAAGTTGTAAGGCGCCATACAGGGACATTTCTACCGCAAGAGTCCTCAAACAGGTTTTAGTAGTAGCCGAGATAGAAGCAAATGAAATGTGGCGGCCTCATGGTGCGAGGACGCGTGCCTCGACCAGCTGCCTGGTCGACAGGCTGCCTCGACCAGCGCCGGCAAGTGACGTACCTCTCCTGCCTCCTGCCATATCAACGCGAAGGGACCGCAGTTAGCTTTACATCCCGACCCCTCCCCCCCTCCTTATTTTCCTTGTCTCTCTCTTTTTCCTGGTTTGTCTCTCTTCGCTTGCTGCGCGGTGCATTTCCAGAGGCGGCTTTGCGCGCTCTGCGTTTCATAACGTAATTCGCACTGCTTCTAACTGTTTGTGCCCTCCGTGCGCAATGCCTCTGACACGGAAGTGCCCAGCGTGTGATGTTACACTGTGGGCTGGGACAGAGGTTTCTCCGAGAAAGAAGTGCGCATGGACTTTTGTTTGAATTTTGGGCTGTGTTCGTGGCTGTGAGGTAGATCTGTGCACATCATACTGTCACTATTCAGAACTCTGTTTCTGGGCTTTTTTTTTTTACTATACAGTCTCCCTGTGTTAGCGAATACGTGCGCAAGTCGAATAATAGCCCACTCGATAGTTTATAAAGCCAGGCACTGCGCAAGTGTCAATGATCACCTCGGTCATGCAACAAACATGATTACTCATTATAAAATGTAAAGACGCCAAATAACTGAACACACACGAGAGAAGACAACGGGACAGGGCGCCACTCGCAACTAGTTACGAGTGGCGCCCAGTCCCGTTGTCTTCTCTCGTGTGTGTCTATTTATTTGGCGTCTTTACATTTTATAATGAACAACTACCAACTAGCCCAACAGGAAGTGTTTTTAAACCTGATTACATCCAAAACTCGCTTAGCAACTCGCTCACAAAGCCCAACTACTCAAATGAAGATGAAACTGGGTAATCTTTACTTACGTGGTGTGCGACTAATGGCAGCGCCAAGGACCCATTTTGTTTCGCGCCGTGGATGAGAAAAAAAGAATGAAAAGGACGCCTTTACAGGAATCATTATTCTTATATCTCAGCAACGCTGTTGCCACTTCTGGACGTTGATGATTTCATCTTTCTAATTCCAGTAACGTTCTTGGGCGCGCCAGGACGTACGTTCGAAGCAAAAGGCTCAAATGGAGTCGTCTCCGGCTGCGGTATTACCAACTCAGTGTCGTGACCGCACTGCCCGGCATAAACGTCACAGCTAACAAAGCATGCTCATCGAGAGAGAAAAAGGAACGAGCGCACAGTCAAGGAAAGGCAGGACATATCATTCCTCTCTTGACATCTGATGCGAACAAGGTGCGGACAGGCCTGCACACTCGCCCTTCGCTGCTGCCGTTCCTGCTTGGCATGGAAGGTGCGCTTTCCCGCGGGCAGAAAAAGAAAAAAGAAAGGGGGGGAGGGGGAGACAAACGGGCACAGAGTGAGAGGACACATCGACATCGGCAGCGTCGAAAGCGCGCGCACCCTGCGCGCGATACGCCGCGTTTCCACAGCGCGCCGCACTTCACGACTGGCAAGCGTGCCACATTAAGCGGCGGACGGGGAGCGCGGGGCCCGCGCGCCCGCATAAAAAGGGCCGTTGCGAACGCCCTCTCCCCAGCTCCACTCGAGCAGCCCAGCCCTCGACCGCAATGCACTTCGCCGCAGCTGATAATACATTCCGGCTGCGGAGCTTTCCTCCGTCCATTTCATTTCTGAAAAAGCTTTCGGGCTCACACACGCAATGACAAAAGAACAGCGCGGCCGGGCATTGTCAGGTGGACGCTCTCGCCTGGGCCGCGTTTTGAGCCTTGCCTCGCACCTTTTTCCTCGTGCTCTCTCTCTCTCTGTCAATCTCTCTCTCACTCTCTTGGTGTTCCCCTTTTTCTATTTATTCCGCCCTGTAACTCCTTTTCTTTTCCTGCGGCCTCTGTTTCCACTGTCACGGAATCGGCAGTAATAGGCTCATAACTCAGATTCAATGTGCAGTATAATTCTTTCTCTCTTTCGATTCGGCCGAAGGGAAGAAAAGTTAGTTCCGGTTGCACAGCTCAGACGCGAAAAGAAAGAATAGTTCATTTTATTCTCTCTCTCTCTCTCTCTCTCTCTCTCTCTCTCTTCTTTGTGCTCAGATTTTAATTTCGCTGCCATGCCCCCCCCCCCCCGCCCCCGTATCCTCAAGGTAGCGAAGAAAAATTGCTCGCAACAAATCGTCCTCTGTTATTCGCAGTAAAGACAAGGTATTTGTTCGTTCGAGCACCGCGGACGCAATCAGAACGCGGGAGAATAATACCGAAGGCGCGAAGCCGTAGAATTTGCGAATTTTGTGCTCGTTAGATTTAAAGGCTCAAACCTGCTCAGATAAATGTTGCACGGCGGCCTAGGAACAGAAAGAAAAGGGTAAAACAGTAAGGGAGTTGGTAATGCACGTATGCGCTCTTCCATACCTCGCATTCCTCGCATTTTCGACGGTTGCGTCGGTCCTGCGCTGCTCACGAGTGACAGGCCTGAGAGCGAAGTACACTACTTGCAAAGATAAATTCCAACAAAGTTTGTATTGTTCTCGTTTTCAGTTGCTTGAACCGAACATGTTGAGCGTGTCGTGAGTGCCTTTTTTGCTGCAAGAGCGCTGACCATTCTAGGCTTCCTATTAACGAGGACCAAGGGCTAACGAGATGTGGGATCTGTCTCGTCGATCTGTCTCGTCGAAGCACTCATAGTGCTTATAGGCAGCGGGTTTTAGGGTTAGTCAACAATTTATTTCCGCGTCGTCGGAATAATGACCAGAGAGTGCCGTTATACCACTACGGTATGCGCAATTGTCTCGTAATATAGTCATTTGTAGATTACGGAGAACCTTTATAAGTTCTTTAGTTCCTCAAGTAAAAAAAAATAGAAAACAAAGAAAAAGTTCTTATACTCACAACTTACTAATATATGATGGCGTCCTGGTCGGCAATGTAAACCTCTGTTGTGGTGTCAGTGACTTCGTGTCATAAATATTTCTTCTACTGATATACGCTGCGGCAAAAAGAGAAGAATGTGTTGCAGTCGTGATGGCTGGTAAACAAACCCCAGTTCTTTTCTATGTTGTTTCAGTATTATTTACTGTAACATCACCATATTATTACAGTGCAAAAAGAGTTGTTTAAAATGTAATTTACCTACGTGTGCTGTCACGCAAGTGTCGTCATGGTTATTGTCTATGCAATGGAACTTTTCTGTATCTGTGTCTACATACATATTGCCTTCAACAAATATGGCTGCAATTGTACAGCGATCCTGCATAATGAACGCTGAGCTTTTCCATTTGACTCTCTCTGTAAGTAAGTTAGAACGTGTGATCGTAGGTGGGAGGTAACTTTAAATGCAAAATACCTAGACTCGCCAAAGTAACTGCTGTAAAAATGCTTTCTGTCATTTTTCTCCTACGCGACTTCGTGCTTGGTATCGCTGACTGCTGACAGTTAACTACGTTCATTTCTAGCTTAACGCACGTATCTCATATGTATAATAACCAGATCTCACGCTAAATTTGTTTAAGCGTTCTTTGTACAAATTCTAAAAAAAAGTATGCCAGTGTCATTTGTTCACAAGTATGCCTACAAAGATTTCACCTTGTAAAATCGCACTCGCTTTAGTGTTTCGTTGTTATTACGTCATTTTATTAATAGATAATGCAGTATCGATAACTCAGGCTCCGCTAACTCCATGTGTCAGTATTTTCTTATTATTCCTTTTTCGCTTCTTAGAAAACAACTGCAGCAAACCGAAAAATTCTTCAAACGCCGAGCCTGTTTGTTGAAATATACATTCATTACCACCTACTTCATAGGACAAGGCTTATTCGCACTTAAATGTCCCGCGCAATTATTTCTTTATTTGTTTCATTTCCACAGTTTTAAAATTTTAGCTTCCAGTATTTCCTTTTCTTTAATTATGAGGACGTATTCCTCGCCTGCAAAAGGTTGGTTGGTTCCCTCTACGGCAGCCAGATCGCCTCAGAAGTTGGCTTCTTCTGCAAAAGAGTAAGCTTGCAACGAAGCATCCTTTCAAAGTAATTTCGCGGGAAGGAGGAATGAACGTTTATTGTGTGAAACAGCGAGAAAGTGTTCTTTCTTCACCCTAGGTGGGCAGCTCTCTTAGTCCAGAAAGCCGTTGGCTAATGCCGCAGCCCGGGCCTGGTCCACCAGACATCGCTGATCTTCCAGGCTCTGTGCCTTTAACATTGCCTCCCACGTTTCTTCGATCGCTTGTAGCGGTTCTGGGGCATCATCTTGACTGTTGTTCTCGCGGTGTGGGCACACCAACAACATGTGTTGGAGGGTGTCTGGTACCTCACAATTTCGGCGTAGGTATGAGAATTCAGTGGGGTGCATTCGGTGCATAATAATTCCATGGACATAAGTATTCGTTTGTATTCTGGTATTCTAATTACCGGTTTTACAGTGAATAGCTCGTAATAGCCGCTCACCTTGCGGATATTCTTGGACACTTATTTGTACTGGTATCAGAGTTTTCAATTTTACGGGTGACTAGCAGTGAATAGCAGTTTACATGGGACCAGCAAGGAGACGCACATTCACACTGTTCGGCAGCGCTGCGTATGTGTCTCCTTACTGTATCTGGTGTTTTCGCGCTGTTATATATTTCCGTTTCCAAAAATGCCATACAAACAAGCCCAAAACGCACTGCACCAAAGACGTTAAGCCGCTCCCCGTTCACAACAATATGTCCGCAGCAAGAAGTAACCATCATTATATTTCCATTAAAACAACGAAGCTCATTTGCGAATCGACGTCTTTCAAAATTTTGTAGATTCGCTTTAAATTTAAGGCCTGTTGAATTCACTTCAGACACGTTGCCAGATTATTCACTGTGCCACAGTGCGCGAGGCCTCACACCATCACACAACCATCAGACGATATGAAAGTAGTTACGCGGTGTACTGGCAGCTGTTGGCTGTCTGCGATGGCTGTCTGTGAGGCTTTAGTATGGACGCAATGACTAGATAATGTACACGCCCATATCAAGGAAAAATACGAAACCAAACCAAGTTGTTAACATAGAAGTAACGGTCTTAGCAATACTTAAATGACAGGAAGATGTTTGGTTATCAAAGAAGTGAGACTGAAAATCAATTAACCAGCCGGATAAGAATAAGTAAGGTAATCAGCCCAAGAGGAGAGTCAGGGGGGAAGGAAGCTTGGCACAAGTGCGAAAGCTCCAGCAACGTATAGGGCTGGTAAATATGCAAACTGTAGGAAATGTGGGATACTTCTTTTTAAATGTTATCGGATGCAGGTAGGCTTGTGAAAGTTTTGCAGAGGAATCTAATGGATGGTACCTACAACAGCGCAATAATTAAAGAAGTTACAGTAAAGCCAATGAAAGCGAATAAATGTAGAAAGAGCGCTTGGAACCGCTTTACTAGAACAAAAATAAAGTTGAACTATATACGTCTCAAGGCTCTGGAGCTCTTCACTGCAGCTTGCCTTCTTTTCCATCAATTATGCGTCGTGCTCCTTCAAAGACCTCTCCCTTTTCATTCAATTTACAAAGCTTCGCTCACTGCAGGATGTACGCTTGCGCGTGAATCCGAGTCGCTGTCGCGTGAGCCTCCTTTCAGTGAAGTCTTCTCGCTACACATCCTTAGGTGTGTCCCGAAGGATGTAGCAGGTGCAACGTGACGACAGCTCACGCGCCAGGAATGCATGTCCTTCTGCTTTTTCCCCCGCTGCGATAGCCACGGGCTTTCCAAAAATACTGCGAGCTTGGTGCGAAGCATGTTTCTGTGACTCCCACCGCCGGCTTTCCGCGCACGCCCCGACTGCAAAGAGCAGCCGGGAGTGGTGGCGTCTGTGTGCACCTCCGGCCGTCGGGATGAGCCTCACTTTGCCGCCTCCTCTCTCTTTTCCCGTTCGGGCCAGCCGAGCGACGTGCGCTGCATTCGCGCACGCCTGTACTTGGCCCACACTACGCGGAGCTCGCCTGGGTGTGTCCCCCCTGCGGCCGAATCCCAGAGGTGGGCAGCGCGCGTGCACGCACACACAAGGCAGAGGGACGACGAGATGCGCCGCCGACTAGTGTGGCCGCCAGCCCTTCTGTGGCTGTGCTACGGGCCTAAGCCTGTCACTCGCAGGTGGGCTGAGCTGGCTGCGACCCCGCGTCCTTAACGTATCCACGGTGGTAGGAAGGATTCCCTGGTCGCACTCTGCCAGGTCATGCAATCGCTCATTGACGTGCTCCCGAAATAAGCCACAGAAGAGCGCTCATGACGGCAACAGTTATCATGATAAGGGATACCAGCATAAGCAATACGAACAACTCTGCTTGTCCCTCATAATTGGCCACATTGTGAAATTGCAGATTGGACCGGGACATGCACGTTGTGGGCAGTGTAAGAAAGACAGAGAAAGCAACGAAACAATGACACAAAGTATAGTATGCGTTTCAGCAACAGGTAAAAAAGTCACGCCAAGGGCACATACAATAAAAGCAAATACATAAATTCCGATGACGTAAATAAATGTTTCTTTTTCTTTCGCCCTTGCATCAAGTTACACAAATTCGCCTCACGAACAGCTGGGAAATGAAGCTGCACGTAACGCGCATTTAGTGCGGCAATGGCTTTATTCTCTCGGTTTTTACAAACCTCAGGATAATTATGCGTCTTTATTATGTCGTTCAGTACCAAGGCTGTTGCGTGCCAATACATGCGCATGGCGTTCGCCGCTGACACGGGCGTCGTCCTAATAGATTCGGCTCGCGTACACGCGGAAGGGTGCTCATCGTCTCGGGAAGATCGGAGACGCAACTGCACGGTTCACTCCCTCCCAATCAGCGGCCCCATAAAAACCAGACCGATTCCGCAGAAAACAAGAACAGTGTTAATGACCGCTTACTGGCAGCGCACGCGCTGCCTCCCTCATGCGCTTCCAAGCCAAGCAACACCACGACACCGACGGCTGCTCTTTTTGCGCACGCGGCCGGCGAGACGCCGCTTGAAGGGGGCGGCGTGTCGTTGAACGCGCGCCTTGATTCCCGCTCTTGGTCGGCCATATTCCCGCAGGTACTCGGCATCCATCTATGACAAACCTCGGCCGGATTTTTGCATGTGCCACTGGTGCGTGTAATTCGACGAAGCGTAGTCCGGTGGCGCTGGCTGTGCGCTCCCCGGCAGCGCAGGCCCCACGAGAGCCCTTGCTGAGCCGGAGATTTTGACTCTCCTCTTTCGTTATCATGTTTTTTTTTTTTCTCGGGCCGCGCTAACGGTCACTGGGGAACCCGACTCCGACTGGGAGGAGAAGGCGCCCCAGAAGAAAAAAAAAGGCTTTAATGCTGGAGCGATATATGCATATGCGAGAGGCGCCTGCACATGTTCACGCCGGTGACGTGATTTTCCCGCGTCTCCTCCAGTTCTTCCAATGCGCATCTTTTTTTTTTTTTTTTTTTTTGGCCCTCTCGCCATGGTTCTTCGAAGGAATGGAGGCTTGCACGAAAGAAAAGGCGGCCCCTAAAAAGCTCTTCTCCGATGCAAATATGAAGAGGCCGCGGCGATTTTTTTCCCCTCCTGTCCTGCTTCTCTGCCTGGCTGAGAGAAACGCGCTCCTCGCGCGGACGCGTGCCGCCAGCAGTAGGAGAAAGGAGAGGGGGAGTGCTCAATCGAAGCCACGAGGAAAGGCGGCTGCGGAGACAAGATATCAGCCGCGCCA
This sequence comes from Dermacentor variabilis, assembly GCF_050947875.1. Classification (NCBI taxonomy): domain Eukaryota; kingdom Metazoa; phylum Arthropoda; class Arachnida; order Ixodida; family Ixodidae; genus Dermacentor; species Dermacentor variabilis. The sequence continues at coordinate 237,696,601 of NC_134568.1, forward strand.
CACGTGCGGCCTCTTGCCGTGTGTGTGTGCGCGCGCGCGCAAGCCAGCCCGCGCGATGCGCGTGTCTATGCACCAAATCGAAAAGTATATGCCGTGGGGATGTCACTGTAAGCTTAAAACAAAAGTGCGCGCACTCGCGCTTCCCTCCACTCCTGCTTTCCCCGTCTTGCCGTTCACCTACGCCTGCTCTCTGTGCATTTATTTTCTCCCTTTTATTCACCTTCTCCTCCATTCTGGTACTCCTGCCCTGACGTCCTTCTCCGTGTTCCTCTGCGTTCCTGTTCTTCTTTTCCAGCTCATTCTTCCTCTTCTCGCTTTCTTGACATTTTGGCAACTCGTCGCTCAAGACGCCTCAAAGATTTCTTCACGGGTTTCGGCTCTTCTAGCGCCTGCATCGCCGAGGTGTGTCTGTGTGTGTTTCTTTCCTTTTTTTTTTTCGTCCGCCCGCGGCAGCGCTGCTAAAAGTGATTCGTGGAGCAACGCTCTGTCTGTGTATGCAGAAGCTAAAACCGAGGTTCGGGCGGTGCGGCTCTTCTGTTGCGCTGTCTTCCCGCCTCGTGCCTCCCCCGCAACAACGCAGCGGCCAGGCTGCGCTTTCCCCCTTGGCCCTCCATCCGCCGTCAAGGCGGCCGCTGAAGCCACGCACCCATAGACTGCGTGCAACACGAGCGACACGGGCGGGTAGTATGAACGCGAGCGCGCTGCCAGGTTGGTGCTATTCATCGGCGTTCCGGAGCGTCCATGCAGGAAAAGCGTTGCCGAAATGTTTCCGTGAAAGCGCGTATTAATCATAGCAAGGCGCTGGCCTCGCGGCCAGAACCTCGTCGTCCTCTATGAAATGAACATTGCTGGCGTTTGTAGAGATGAAACTGAAGGCCCTTCGGTCAGCATCTGTCATTCCTTGTGTATACACTGTACCGGCTCGAAAGGAACTCGTCGACTTTTCATGTACCGAGTGGCTATCTTCAACAGCCATTCGCGTACGCACGATGGTGACGGCTGGCCGCGCTATGGAAGAAAGAGAAAGCAAGACAGTAACGAATTCGTTGCTATTCTACCTTAGGGTGTCAGGCCCACCATGGTCATACATATGTGTATGATGCGAGAAGTAACGAAGCGCTTAGTCAGACATACTCTCTCTCTCCTTTCCTTTTTGGCATGGTGGCGTGATATACGCTCCTGGGAGCAGAACCAAAGCTGCCCAGTGACAGAACGACCCGTGTCGAAAGACCACAACGCTAACATGGCTTGGAGGTAAAATGACGCAGCACTCAAGAACCACCGCGGCTATCGTTTGTAATGAATTGTACTGTGAAATTAACCACAATATAGGAAGAATCTGCTGACAATTAAAATGATGACGACGCAATAGCGGGAAGGATGGTCGGATGAATGCAGCAAACCCAATTTCGAGGTCTCAACTGTTGTCGCAAAAGAAGTCAGGGGTAATGCTAACGTAATGCGAACGCCGGCAAGCAGCAAGCGTCGTAGGTGACACTTCGGGCTTCGCCTTTTACGGACGAATGGCTGCATCAACCAAATTCCAGTTTTCGCAAATCTCATACGAATGCTGCCACAGAGCGGGCCGTTCCGGGACTTCACAGTTTGGGCAAAGCAATTTTGCGCCCCTAAGTCGAACCTCAGCCTCTTTACTTAATCGCCATAATAAGTGCATACAGTACACACAAAATTCTGAGGGCCTATCGGCGCGTAGAGCTCCCAGTTTAAAAGGGCGGTGAGAGGGCTTAGTTGTGGCTGTTCATAATTCTTCTTGTCCTACGTACTACGAAAATACTGGGACAGATAATAAAGGACTGACGAACGGTGCGCATCTGTGCGCTTTGATGAAGAGAAATCCGAATCTTTTGAGCCGTGTCCACCGCATACGAGACGCACGTGCGGTTGCGTTGAATTGGCATTGCTTCAGGCCAGTATACATACTCCCCTCGCTTGTGCATCAATGCTCGGACGCATAACATTGCTTTTGCACGTACTTCATGAATCCTTAACGCATCATATGTGCGTGAGCTGTTCGGGGAAAACTTCACTTTATGCTTCAGTGATGTGCGTGACAGCGCTGCATGACTCCGTGTCTGCATCGACGACCAAGAATACAACGGAACTCGGAACTTCTGCGGCAACTTACTTTGGTGCAGAAATCAAATAGTCCTAAATTTTATGTTATTTTATTTCTTTTTACTTTGTACTGAATTGCATGCGTTCTAAGTTTAATTTGAATTTTTTTTTCCTGTCCCTTGCTTCAGTGTTACAAAACATCATTCAATCATTTTATTATTTTTCATTTTTCCATGTTAATCAGCATTTTCTTTTTAACTTTCATCGTTCATAGCGCCTTGGCCATTCATATAAACTGAAATGGAGTAGCAGGATGCACGTGCTTACAACGTCTCCAACTAATCGCCCAGCTCAATCTAATACTAGCAAAACAAGCATGCTATGCATGCCTTGAAATGTACGACGTAGAAACTGGCAAAGAACGATGCAGTTAAATGAACTATATTTTCCGGCTCAATTGTCGAGAGACGTTCAAAAGATTCCCACGATCAGGCAGGTAGGCATCGCGAAGTTATCAACGCCTTCCTGCGAGAAAAGTCGGTTTAAGTTCGTTCAGCAGTCAGTGGAAGGGCCGAGCTAAAACACAGCAATATCACGCCGCATACAGGGTGATCATTTTTAAGTTTTGCGGAATTTTTCAAATCGCCTGCGGTAGACAGCATATTTCTTGTCGTTGAGCTGGATTATTCGAAGAGGCACAGATTATTAGCGCAGGAAATCGAAACACATATTCAACTAATTAACAACAATGACTAATTAACTTATCAATTCATTTACGGCACATATTGCAATTTACGGATTGTAGCCGGTGAGTTTGCCGGTGTAACCAGTGAGCCGAGCGTGAAAGAAGCCTGCGAATACACGCAAAGTGCCTCGAGCGGCCAGTCGCGCTGCTATTTTGCGTGTATTTGCGGGCTTCTTTCAAGCTCGGAAAAACACTTTTATATAGCACGTATTCAGCAACCGAAAGCTGTATCGGGAGTTTTTCATGTTGCTTACAATTTTCTCATTCACACTTTTCTCCAATTACAGTATATGAGAAGTTGACATTATATAGTGGGATTGTACAAGTATATATCCATGGTTCGGTCTCGCCGTCTGCCACAACGGCCGCATTTGTCATCCCACAACTTGGTATTACTCGACGATTTCGGTTAGCCCACAAATCGACATCTACGGCTGCGGAACTTGCGGGAATACGATAGGCTGTCCGTTTTATGAGAACGCAGACACCTCATAAATGGGCGATATTGTGCGATGCCAAATCAGCGCTACAGGCGCTAAAATGCTTTTTAAACAAAGGACCATACTACCTGCTCGTGCTGGAAATCGCCGAACTTCATGACAGTGCCGAGTTAAGCGGCCACGTGATCACCTTTCAATGGGTGCCTAGTCACTGTGGTGTGATTGGCAATGAACTCGCAGACAGCGAGGCAAGATCGGCCGCCTCTTCCTCTGAAGAAGTACGGATTGCCTACTCGTGACCTGACAGGACCTTATAAAGGCATACAGAGCGCACGATGACAACATTCACAGACGCCTACATATGATCGACCCAGACGGTAAATTCTGTTTGCCCCCGAAGGTTACGAGGAGCAAAAGGTCATTGATACACAGGAATCGGCTGGGCGTTGCTTTCACCTGTCGCTACGCGCACCTCATGGGCCAGTCGAACAGCCCTGATTGTGAACACTGCCAGATGCCTGAAACACTGGAACACATACTTTGCGATTGCCTAGCACATATGCTGGAGCGAAGGACGTTAGAAAGTTTCCTAGCCAGCGTTGGCAGGCAACCACTGTCGGAGGAAGCTATCCTCGGCCCATGGCCTGACACTGCAACTTCAATGCGTGCAACTAAAGTGTTGGTGAAGTTTCTGCGCGACACCAAGCTCGACGAACGGCTCTAGCGAGACAACTGTCTCATGTACATAAGCACTCGCCACTGCTCTTATCATTATTACGGAAGAAGGGAGAGCTGCACTGCAATGAAGGCTGAGCTAGGATGGGAATCACTTTCTGCCCGCCGCAATAAACTGAGATTAAAATTTCTATATTCGATTTACTATAATAAAACAGGAATTAATAGGGAAATTTACTTACAGAAACCTCATTACATTTTAAAACGAACTGATCATAGTTGCAAAATCCTCGAGTACCCTGCCAAGACGAACATGTATGTCAGCTCATTTTCTGTTCGAACAATTAAGCAGTGGAATAGGCTGACTGAAAAGCAAGTGCATTGTGTGAATGAAGATGTATTTTATTCCATGTTGTAACCCCCCTGCTGTAACGCCTTTGGGCGCCGCGGGGTAATTGATGAATAAAGAATAAAGAATCATCATCATCCATCCCATCTTCCCTAGTGCAGAGTAGCAGACTAGAGCGCACTAGCTCAGGTCAACCTCTCGGCCTTTCCTGTCAATTAATTCTATTTTCTCTTCTAACCTGTGTCATCGATTCCAGCTGCCACATTGTTCCTTATTTGTCCATAAACTATAACCTGCGTAATTTCTGCGGAATCAGTCGGGTGCGAGAAAATAGACGATTGTGTCTAATTAACATGACTGCACAATTCATATATGAGCTCCTGGGTATGAGCCCGAGCTGGTAAAGTCTTTCCGCATATAGTGTAACCACTACATGGAACCACTATATATAGTGGAACCACACCCGCACCTCTTTCGGGTTGCAATATTTTTTTTTTCAAAATGATTGCATGATATTCTGTTTTTTGCTTTCTTCAGATAGCAAGTGAAGGCATTCCAATGGCTATTTTAGATGACAACTATTTCTGTGTCACGTGACTGCACTAAAATGTGATATAACGCACGCGCGCCTTTTTGTGTGTGTGTGCGCGTGCGTTTGTGTGTTCACTGTGATTCACCGACGAAGTGCCGAACTCATCCAGGGGATGTGAGAAATTTCCTAATAAGGCTCTCCCACACACCTAGTTTGACCTAACCACAATGGTGGACCTCGGGTTAGAACTTTAAGGTGTCAACGTGCGGGCTACTGAAACATTTCCTGCTGCCATCCTCCACTCGCACCATCCTAGCTTTGAAAACGCGTGTCTCAGTTATTTCCCCTGTTGCGTTATCCATATGACATTCAAAATACATTTGTTTGTTGCAGAGACTGGGTTCCAAGCGGCTTATGCAAAATATTGATAAATGATCGCTTATATGTTATAAAGAGTGGAGGAAAATCCCACTCTTTCAGTTTCTCTCTTCTTAAATTGTGATAAAGATAGCTGGACGGGCAGTGGTAACTGTAAGCATTCTAGTGGGTAAGTTCATGTGATTTGTGCATCCGTAAGTAGACGGTAATAGCAATTAGCTGGCATATGAATCACTAGACATCATTCCTATACTGATCTCCTCCATGTTTATAAACATAGTTTAGGGGAAAACCGGCGAGTAAATTTTCTAAAAGAACCGTGTAAAAATTTTTTCGTCCCATATAGCCTCAATATAATTTTCAGCGTGACCATGTCGCACTTAGGCCAGTTCTTTTCATTTTCAGTTAGCATACCCCCAAAGCCTGTCAAGACTTTACAGAGGGGAGTGGGTTACAGATCATATCATAAGTATTACATGCGAAAAAAAATACATGAGAAGTACAATTTGGCATGCGTAATTTGGTAGGCATACAATGAGTAGCAAAAAAAAAGCTATTACAACAAAATACAAGATGTACAAGTACATAAAATCGCATTCTAGTATAACTAATGTTGTCTAAGGCATCACGAAACAAGAAAGTACCACTGATGGATACAATATGTTTGCGGGAAGGTGGTTCCACTATGGTGACGTCCGAGATACGAATGACTGAGAAACTGTATTTGTGCTGCAAGAGGGGACCTGAACCTTATACGAATGATTACAACGAAGGAGCCAAATAAAACAACGGACGATGTTGTCGTCCGTTGTTTTATTTGGCGCCTTCGTTGTAATCATGCATAACCAACTCGTCCACCAGCACGTGCTCAGTAACTTATACTAATGATCGATGCGACGGGATACGTAGTGTGGAGTACTAATAAATACATCATCCAACGTTCTATGGTGAAAAACTTGATGAAATAATGATAAACTGGAAACTTTACGTCGAGCTGCAAGAGATGGAAGAGAAAGGCTAGTTTTCATGGCTGTTACGCTGGTAGTTCTGTCATAATTCGAAAGAATAAAACGATCCGCGTTATTCTGAACTAATTCTAATGTGTAAATAAGTTTATGTTATTAGGGCCCCAGACTGATGTAGCATACCATAATCTGGGGCGTATTAAGGTTTTATAAAGCGACAGCTTCAAGGAGTCTGGATCATTAAAAATGCTTCACCTTAAGTAACCAAGAGCGCGGTTAGCATTGTTCACTATATTAATAATGTGGGTTGCCCAGGTAAGGTTCAATGTGATATGAATCTCAAGTACTTGTACGAGTTTACCTCTTCGAGAGGAAGGTTACTTAAATAGTATACCTGAGACCAGTTAGGTGCCCTGTATACATGCATAACTTTACACTTGTTAACATTTAATTCCATTAGCTATAGACTGCACGCCAGTTAAATATTACATCTAGGTCGGATTGAAGACGGCTAGTATCACAATCTGTAGTCATTTCTCTAAAGACAACACAATCATCAGCGAAGATATGAGTGTTAGAAGTTACTTGCGAAGGAAGGTAAAGTTAACATACATTAAGAACACCGAAGGAGCGAGAACCGATCCTTGGGCCGCTCCGGAGAGTCAACAGAGCACATCGGGGGAATTGTAGCCGGTGGCAGTAACGTATTGTGAGCGATTAAGAAGAAAATATTCGATCAATTTTAAAAGATTATAATTAGTATTCAAATGGCTTAGTTTCTTGGTTAGAAGTTTGTGACCGACTTTATCGAATGTTTTTGAGAAATTAAAAAAAAATGCATGTAGGAGCACAATGGACGATCAAGAATTCGATACGACTGATCACTGAAAAATACGAGTTGATTCTCACATGAGTATGATTTCCTAAAGCCATGTTGTGCAAGTGAAAAAATTGTGTTATCTTCAAAAAAGTAGACGAGGCTTTTGAATAAAATGTGTTCTAGCAGTTTGCAGCACGTGCTGGTATGTGAAACGTAGCGATAGTTAGTTCCTAAGTTTTCTTTACCAGTTGTCGTTGTATACACTTTAGCGCTTTTCGTTCGGTGTTTAGTCTGGCCATCCTTTCTGTTTCATCGTCGGCTCAGTCAGCAATATTACCTCGACTGTTAAGGACGTCGCAGCAGAATTAGCACGTGAAAAGCGCCCCTGTTCCTAAATACAGGCAAGCGGTGCCGTTTCATTGCCGTGCCAGAAGGCATAGCTAAATAAGGACAGATCGACCCTATGCCTTCGGGTGATTTATATCTTCACAAACAAACATTAGTGACTGTATATGCGTTAGCTGCGGTATGGCACAAATTTGCTAATTTAAATTTCTGCAGTCGTCAGCCACCGGCCCTATCATTCACGGAATTCAACGTAATCAAGACTTCAATCAGAAATGTTCACTTACGCGCAAAATGAATGGACGCTAGAAGACAAATCCGGCGGCCACTCTGAAATTGATGAGAACACAAAGGTAACATGGTTGAACCGTACACGTGATGTTTCCGAGCGGGTGTATAGCCAAACAAATGGGAGGCGATCTTGGAATACCGACTTCGCTTCAATCCTGCAAGTTCCGAAAGCAGGACTACCAATGACGACGTTAAATGTTTAACCACTGCGGTGGCCGCGTGGTTAAAAAGCGACCCACACAGCCCTCGGCTGGCGGCGTCCCTGACAGCCCACAGTGCTAGGTTGGGGCGTTGCACCTTAACAATAATGAATGATTTCGCCATAACGATGGAACAAAAGAGAAGAAAACAGTCTTCTATGTTTTTTAAGCGGAGAGATCGTTTCTATGCAGGTCATGTTGAAATGGTGGCCAGTTGAGTTTCGCAAAGCAAGCTTTTGCGAGATTTTTGTGCCGAAGAACGAGGCCCTGTCTCCAGCCACAAAAAAAAAAAAAGAATTTCCAATTTCGAAGTAGGCAATGTCTTTCAGAATTTCGTATGCTGCACTCGTGAGATAGGTGTGACGCCAACTTAGTGGAGAGATGCGTTGCCTAACTATTTGAACGAAGACAATATTTTGCAGATTAAAGGTGGCAAGTTCGCTGCCTGTAGGAAGAAAAATAAAAGTTAGTGCGAACTGCCTTTGCAACGAATCTCAACAAGTAAATGTACATGCGAATTTGTTAACGCAGCATACCACGCACAAGCAACGCACGAAGTATGACATCTTTTCACCTTTTGCGATGAATGAAGGTCCTGAACCTCGAAACCCCAGAAAAAATACTGACAAGCCTCAGAACGCCCAAAATAATTTACTATAATAGCTCTTCTGCTAATTAGTTTCAGTTTCGTTTCCTAGGAGGTGTATGTGTCGTGACGTCATGACGCAGAAGCGGTTCTTCGAGCGGTTCTTCACAGCGCATTCCAGATCCTCTTTTTTCGCGCTTCTTTCTTCGGGAAGGAATTTACGTTTACGGTGTTAGTTCGTCCTATTAGATCCTTTAGCGTGCGAAAATAAAGGTAATACCTGCTTACAGAGGCCTCAGGAGAGCACCTGTGATTTAAATTAAAGCGGGCGGCGGAGGCCTCGGTGAGCCTCCGCCATAGATAGATAGGTAGATAGATAGATAGATAGATTTATTTATTTATTTATTTATTTATTTATTTATTTACGGCTGTTGTAGACAAATATAGTAATATTCAGCAGTGGAGCATTCGCTGTGACCCCCAAATAAACAACATGTTGTGGACTGGTTATGGATCTGTCCGCAACCGTTACGTCCATGACCGTTTGGGAAAATGGAAGATGACAAGTAAACAAATTAGGCGAATAGCTTTGGTTTGCCGCAGCACCTTTTAGTTGTTGTTGTTGTTGTTGTATTTCTTTTGTTGCGGGCATCGCAATGTCCAGTCATTTTCAGCGCAACCGACACACACAGTAACCACGTGGAAGCAGCAAGTGGTTGTTTATTCGTCTAACGGAAGGAAGAAAATTGCTGCTGGCCGCATTGTGACTTTCTAGCTCGAGTAGCTCGAGCGGCTGACGCATGAATAACGGTCGCCAGCAGTGGAAGAGGGGCTATGGGTTTACAGGACAGGAAGCGATGATAGGTTTGTTCGATTCACAAAAAGGTGCACGGCACCTCAAACGAAAAAGTGCAGGGGGTGCCGGGCTGCACCCACTCGCTGCAAGGTTCAAGGGTGCAGTGCACCACGGCGGCGCCTTGCCTTGCACCCCGTTAGTCGAGCACGGGGGTGCAGGGTGCACTGCTGCACCTCGAGGAATCGAGGGTCTAGGTGCAGTGCGCCGAGAATAGGTGCACAAGGTGCAGAGAAACTTGGCTGAATCGAATAGATCTGATAGCTGAAAGGATAGAGGAAAACTGTTCATTCGCGGTCACCGCTGTGGCGCCATCTGCCGCACCTCAATTTCAACAGGTGGCGGCGCGTACTGGCGGTCATTTAAACATGTGCGCTTACGTGTATGCCCATTAAAAATATTTCGAGCGACCCCTTCTTCTGCACAAAAACACAACGATGCAGATAACTCGTTAGCGTCTTACTGCAGTTTTATTCTGAAGATACAGTACGACCTTGATATTCTTCTCAAGACGATATTTAATGCGAAGCAGGAACTGAACCCGGACCTGTCATTGACATTTATATCTTTTTTTCCACTTGCAAAGAAAAAAATTCCGGCAGAAGCCATCATAGGATGACTGTCGAGGTTAATGCGATTAGCAATAAAGCAATGTGGTGACACACCGCATTGTCAACGCCGAAACGCGTCATATATGAGGCGTGTACTTCAGCCGGGCTCCTCTTTCGCGCTTCCCTGTGGACACGCTGGGCCATCCAGCGGTGCCGCTTTGAAGTCCGCGCGTGGCGCATGTGTGAGTATAGACCCTTTTCCTGAAGTAGTTTGCGCTAGAGGAACGAGATGGCGCTTTCGGCGGCACGCCGCACGTTGCCTCAGGCGATGGCGCACCAATGCGAAACCATTACCGCTGCTACACTGCTACTGTGCGATCAGCTGTCGGAAATGTAACTGCGCGATCACTAATGCACTGTGCTCTATTCATGCTGCAAACTGTGGAACGGTAAAGGGAATACGTTTCCAGTATAGTTGGCTGTAGATATGGTGACTGGCTTATTAAGGAACAGAAGGAATTTGAATGGTCGACTTTACAGACCTCTCCTACACAATGACTGCCTGTGTTTCCGGCCCTTCGCGATGCACGACTTTCCTCAAGGATTAAAATATTCACTCATTCGCCAGCGTTGTATCGCTAACTTCCAAAGAAAGGACTAAAAAAATTAAACTATGGGTTTTTACGGGCCGAAACCACGATCTGATTATGAGGCATGCTGTAGTGTGGGACTCAGAATAATTTGGACCACCTGGGGTTCTTTAACGTACACCTAAATCTAAGTAACGGGTGTTTTCGCATTTTGCGCCCATCGAAATGTGGCCGCCGTGGCCGGGATGCGATCCCGCGACTTCGTGCTTAGCAGCCCAACACAAAGAAAGTACTTCCACCCCGGAACGTCTCGAAGAGTGAGTACCGCTCGTCACACAGTAGCAAAGGGTATTGCGCCGCTCCCTGTCATAGTAAGTTTATCGCACGTTATATTCACGCATCCGCCCCAACTCACACGCAAACTTACGCCCCCTCTATCGTCAACGTATCAAGAAAAACAGAGCAAAGGCGATTACACCGACAGCACACGAATGTTCGAAGCTGAACGTTTCGTGGTGGTTCACAGAGTAAGCGAGTGACTAGCGACAATGTCTTTGCTAGAAACTATTACAAAGTATAGAACATCTACGATACAAGCCTTGTGCGCAGCAAGGACAAATCTATCGCAACTAAGCACGCCCGCAAGCGATTAGGCAGAAAATATCAGATAGTGACCGCACCGAGGAACTTTACTGAGTCAGGAACATGACAAGCCTCTTTTTCAAAGTGTTTTCCAAATAAAGAACAAAGAACACATTGATCCTTACTTAATTCGAAAGCGGAAAATTTGGACAGCTTGGCATATATTTCTAGGTCCGCTTCAAGCGTACAAGCACCCTATACGCTGCACGCACCGTTTGGACAATGCGTAATAAGCACCGAAAGCACTTGCATGTTTTCTGAAGGTGTGGTCAAAGCTTTCTGTCTTCCACCCAGTCACTGTCGACTATACCCGTCGAAACAGAAGTTTTCTGAACCGCACCTACGTCATGTACATCCATAGTAAACACGGAGGTCACTGAGGCAAGCTATGGACGCGTCACAACATGCTCAAATATGGCGGCGCCTACGGAATCCGAGTTTGCGTCAAATAGGTTTTTTGAAGAGCGGCACATACCCAATGCCAACTTGGCTTCAAAGAGTTTCACTGAAGAAGACACATACCTATATAGTGGCCACACACCTAGCAATACAAGTTAGGTTCATCGAAGAGCGGCACATGCCCAATGGAACATACCCAGTGACCCAAGTTGGTCCGACGGTCGGTTTCGAGCCCGTTTCCCTCAGCACAGCAGCCCGATATCCGTTTGACTATGCAGTATACCCTGTGACCTATGTTGGGGGGAAAACGGTTAAAGACATACGCGGGAAAGTGCGTGATGTACCTTAAGAATACTAACTGCACTATAAGAAGAAGCACTTTTTAAATGCTCACTGAACATTAGGGGCACTCGCTAATCCCTTACACCCTTTAGGATCGGCCCACCAAGTCACCACCTTTGATTAGAGAATATCCGGAATTGGCCCTGTATAATCGGCGAAACGTCCTACCGACGACACGCCGGACCCTGGGGAAGTTGGCACAGAAAGCTTCACGTGCAAAAGGGGATCTTAAAAAGGATCTCAAACGTGGCCTTCGAATACAGGTGACGTCACGGCAAGCGCTGTTTGCCATTGGCCGGCCAACTCCGCTAATATTATGTCCGACATCCCGACTGGCTAACACCAGCCCCTATGAACTCTTTTAGCTTAAGAACTTTTGTATGTATGTGTGAACACGGGGCCAGCATCTTATTTCGGGAGTGACTTTCCTGCACACCACCTGCATTTATGCTTGTATTACATACATGCTAGAGTGGCCATGCATAAACAGTCACCACCTTTGTTTTGAACAAAAGGATGTTCCCGATCCTAGAGGTTGGATTGCGTTACATTTTGACGAGACACACAACAGAGAAACACACCACCACAGAGCGCTACTTGCAACTATCGCTTTATTCCCTTGTGAGTGGAATAAATACAGGAAGATACTCAGGGGGGAGGGCGGTAGCGACAAGAAAATAAACAAAAAAAACAAAAATTGTTTTGACAAACATGACAAACATCGTCAAAATGTTGCGCAATCCAACCTCTAATATGCTATATCAACACGCCCAGTCGTCAACCTTGGCAAGTTTCAGTTCCACATCCGCCGCCATGGCCATGAATGGCGCTGGCTAACACTCCCCGGGTTAGCTCGAACGTTTCACTCAGCGTAAACGCCGGAACGAAATTAAGAAAGACACGAATGAATGTGCCGTAATAAACTCTCGTAAATAATCAGAGGTTAGCTTAAATATGTCAAAAAATAGTCAATAATCACAATTAAGTGAAGAACTTGAAGTTCATTAAAGGAGCCCGTGAAAAGTACACGAACGTTACTTCATGAATAAGGAAGAAACAATTAACTAGCACGTACAAGTTAACATGCTAAAAAAAATCACCGACGATTACAACACTCCCAATGCGAAAGTTGAGCGCAGGTCCATACGAGTTTCCATTTCGCGATATATTGGCTTGCGCGGACAATCTACCTCGTGCGGCACATTGCAAACGGAGCGCATTGTGGCACGACTGCGTCGCTAATCGGGAGATTACGAGAGCCAGCACGTGGGTGACGCGTGGGCACGATTCACAGCAGCCGCTGTAGACAGACCTCCACTCATTCAGCGCTTTGTTTGTATCGGTGGACGCGCTTGCCGCATTTCATCAGTGAACAGACGACGGCGCGCTACTCTGACGCCATCTCGTAGCGGTCGTCGCCGCAGATCCCGTCTTGCGCGGCACTATGCTTTTCTTCTCACACTTTCTCCATACCTTCCTCCTCCGCTTTCCTCAACGCTCTCTCTTCGCTGACGCCGTCTTTCATCCACCGCTGCGCTTCGCGTTCGCTCTTTCATCCTTCGCCGTGCTCGTTCGCTCGGTTACGCCGAGGGACGACGCCGACGCGAAACCCAGGAACGGGCGCCTAGGAGCTACGCTCTAGAAAGAAGTAAAGCTATAGGTCAGTATTTCTCCCCTGCCTGCACGTTACTGATGTTACTGAAAAATCGGGGCCGAATTCGTAAAGCTTTTCCTTCGCAAGTGCTGTTTGCTATTGGGTTACGGCATTCTCTAACAATATCTCCAAGATCACAATTGGCTGGCACCTACTCTTCCTAACAGTTCTAGCGTAGGAAATCGGTGAATAGGGCTAGTTGGTACATTGTAAAAGGGTAAAATAGCCAGTAGAAACGAGATTGAAATTTGAAGGTCGAAAAAATACCTGCCGGCATGCCACGTGGTGCCTGCGCGAAGTGCCATCGCAGGAGACCAACCTTTTTATCTGGCTAAAATCAACAATGGCACTAAGGAAATTAATATCTTTATCAGTGAGACGCAGAGACGTGTCACTAACGCAAGTGGCATTTTTTCTAATTATGTGCAATGCCTCCAGAATCTCTTTCTTTCCTCGTTTTCCCGCGGACTAAGATACTAGTGTTGCCAAACACAGGTGTGCATCCACACTGTCTACAATGACTTAGCAAATGAGCGCCGTCTGTTGCGGAAGGGGAAGCCTTTTGTTCTCTAATGCGATCGTTGATGGACCTGCTAGTTTGGCCGATGTATGCTTTTCCGCACGATAAAGGAATGTGGTAGACCGCTTCTGCGGTGCAAGCCACAAATTTGACAGCATGATTTGTGCCACATGAGGCCCTTTTTGGCCATCTGTGTTTCACTGATAAGAAGATTAATTTTCTTAGTGCCACTGTTGATTTTAGATAGATAAAAAAATTGGCATCCTGCGATGGCAGTTTGCACATGCACCACGTGCGTGGCCTGCCAGCAGGTACACTGGTAAAACAGTTGCACCTTTTAGAGTGTATATTTGTCCCACAACGATAATCGTCATCTGCCTTGCTCTCTTACACTCTAAAAAAAGTTTACACCCTTTGGGGTGCATATCTGCCACACAACAATAATCTTCATCTGCCTTGCTTGCATTTCCTTTCTTGAAAACGCCGCACCCGTTACTTTCCTGTCAGCAATGCTATGTCATGCTGATAACGCGCATGCCGTTCCTTACTGGGAAATACCGGGCTCGCAGCGTTAAAGAAAGGAAACATATCGGTCCAGGGGTTATCTCAGGAAAGCGTTTCTGCGTTTTATATGTATTTGAATAGGCCGCGTTTGAGTTTGGCCCGAGCTAAAGCTTCCTCTTAAGATTAGAATTTAAACTACAGAGGGCGCCACCATATGAAGCGTGGTTTGACGCCACAAATACCACATTTATATAGGTGTTCTGTGACTACATCACCACATAATTGTCTAGGTCCGGTAACTTGACACCGATAAATAAATACCAAAAAGTGGCGTTATTCAAAATGCTTGTCTTGTTAATAAGACCTCTATCCTTTAATATTTCAAACAACGCAACAGCGTCGTAGCGCTTACGTTATCTGTCTACACTGGATACGTACATGTGGCATGTGGAATCTCATCGCTTCAACCTCCTTTCATTTCTCTTGCCGTTATGCCATCGCCTGTAAACATGGCGGCGAGCGCAGCTAGACTCGATCTTGTTCCAAATCGAAACCTCCTTGATGCGAAATTTGAGAGCTATCGGCTGACACTCGAGCCACTGCCTATCATAAGACAAGCATTTCAAGGAGGTAAGATGGCATGACCGGAGTTCTTGCCAAAGTTTTCAGTGTCCCGTGTCTCCACACTAGTTGTGTGTGCTTACTCTGCTCTCTCCGAACAGGCGTTCAGAAAGTTCACCTGGAAGATGATCAGTACGGCTACCTTCATGTTCAGATGGCTGGGTTCATTAACGCACTTGTCCAAGATCCATGGGATGCCAACACTCTGTTTTTTATGTCCGAAGCGCACCACGTCATGTGGGCACACTTCTCCCAAGTTAGTGCAACTGGCTCGTATCCTCCGAAATATGACCTGCTAAACTGTCTTGTTCCGTTAGTTATTCTCCTACGTATGCATGTGAACAGAACCGAAAACATGGTACAGCACCGTATAAGTCTGCACCTTTTGCGGCTGCCTTACAAGTAAGGCAAAGACCGCACCTCTGTTATATACAGTCTTGTTTCTTGCAAATGCATGTTTTCCTGCAAGTATGCTTGCTTGCTTGTATTCTTACTGTATTGTCGCAATCGTCTTGTTTGTTAGGTATAGCTTTTAATGCGAACAACCTGCGTATGTGCCGTTTGTTATATATGTCAATATATTTGCTTCGTTTGAATGCGCTGTACATATTGTCATATAATCGTAAAGCTCAGAATAGACGTTTCAGTCGATTGTTCCCTCAACTAGAACTTGCCGTTGCGAAATGGGAAGTCCTACTTAAGGGCCATGTATTCGTGAAAATTCTACGTATTTTTCACGTTATGATGAAAAAGGGAATTAACATACAGTATCGTGATATAATTATTTTGTTGTCCACGTTTACAGTGTCGCCAAGATACAAAAACTAACTGTATCCCTGCATCTATAAATTGGTTATTTTTATTCTTTCGAAACTTGCGCAAAAGTACCTTAGTTTTATGTGCAAGAACAAAACCCATCACATTAGCAAATAAAAGTCATCCTGATATTGTATGTTTAATTTTACCGCTAACAGTTATAGATGGTCGAAAAACAATATTGGCCCTCATGCTGGCTTCTTATACACATCTGGATCAACAGTCATCATTTGATTGACAATTGTAGATGGCACCGTCAGGATTCTCCATCATGGGTTGTCAGATATCTTAAACTTCATGGCTTTGTATATTCTGACAATCGGTAGGTTTTCTAGCAGACTGTTCTCAGTGGACAGTCTGCTAGGTCATTTAATGTGACATGTGTGTGTGACACCCGCTGTGGTTCCTCAGTGGCTATGGTGTTGGGCTGCTGAGCACAAGGGCGCGGGATCGAATCCCGGCGACGGTGGCTGCATATTGAGGGGGGCAAAATGCAAAAACACACATGTACTTAGATTTAGGTGCACATTAAAGAACCCCAGGTGGCCAAATTTCCGGAGTCCTCCGCTACGGTGTGCCTCATAATCAGAAAGTGGTTTTGGCACGTAAAACCCCATAATTTTTTTTTTTAACCTATGTGTGAACCAGCTCTGGGACTGAAGATTGTTTTACCATGAAACCAATTAAACAATGGTGTGTTATCATTGACAAATCACAGAAAATCTGCCAATTGGCACCATGTTTAATGCATTGTAAATTCTTGCATGCAGGGGCCATATTCTGTATAGATCACTTTTAAATATATCACTTTCAGCAAAGGGTGATTGGCTAATCCAGCAGGCACAATGCCCATTGATAGTAGCCTCTGTTGCTACTCCAATAAGGAGTTGCACCAAAGTTACTTAATCCAAAAGTGAAAGTATTCTACTGCATGGGACAACAGCAGATTCAAAATCCAGTCGATGAAGACCTTGGGGGCCAGTGCAATAGGGTACTGGCTTGAAAGTGATCCTTGTATATTAGTCATGCCGGGAGTGTGTTGGAAGTAATGAAGAAGGTGTTCTGAGCACAAGCAGCAACCAGAGGCACTGGCTCGCTCAGTTGCTGCCAGATGAATCAGTTAGACGTCTGGGTCTGATGCCTCTCCTTCCGGTACATTTCATTTCACTTAAAGCTCTCTGGTTCATTCTTGGGTTTTGGCGCCAAATAAAATGTAGCGAAAGGATGGGGATCAGACCCGGACATCTGTCTGATTCGCCATCTGCCAGCAACCAAGCGAGCCGGCGCCCGTGGCCACTGCTCGTGCTTGGTGCACCTTCTTTATTTCCAAAGAAGTATCCCTGAAAGTGATCAGCTAAGAATATATCACTCCAGATGTGACCTTCAAAGATAAAGTGAATTGTGTACTTCTTATATGAGAAGAAATGGTAGGCCCTATTGTTAATGTTTAGTGATTGATTGTAAGAACGACACTGTTATATCACTGGCCATCTGCAAGTTTGGTAGGTTGGGTAACTGTGCCTTGATTCGTTTTTTTTTTTTAGGAGAGTCACCTTCTAGAACCAAAAGTTGTTTGGAAGATTCCCGAGCCAAGTGGTACTTGTCGGGCTTGTACCTTGGACTTTCCTCATGCTGAGTGGTGCCTCATTTCCGATGGTCAGGGTACCATGTATGTTCTCAACTCTCCTAGCCGGCCACAAGGAGAACCTTGGCAGGTGAGACATCGCTATATTATTTTTCTTTATTTTTTCTAACAGCATCATAATGCTTTTTCATTGAATGTTTTTATAGATTTTATATGATGCTTTACTTGAATAGAGTTTGTGCACTTTCCCCTTGCACTGTGTTTTTGAGACCTGAAGAGACAGTGCTTGTTCTGTAAGTTAGTTCCATGTCTTGGAAGTTAGTTTTATGCAAAATAGAAGAGTTAGTTTTTTCTGACTGCATATATGAAATTTCCAGTCTTCCTCTGAAATGTCCCAGTTTACAAAAACTCTGCATTTATGTAAGACTTTGCCAGTATGTAGGAGCTATGCTGCATTTCATACATAGCAGGCAATGTTATGAAGGCTTGAGAGACTTCTCTTACTGCTCACATTTGCAACCAAGAAATAATGTGTCACATATGAAAATATATATATATAAATATGCATCATGTAATTTGATGTAAGATCAAGTCTCATACATTTATGTTGCAAGATATGATGTATTTATTGTATGGAATGTGTCTGGACCTAGTTACCACCAAGTGAGCAGGGTGACACATTTCTGCAACCAGCAGCCACAGCTCTTGCACTTGTGATGGAAACATATTACATCGCATACTGGAAGCAGAAAAGTGCATAAATAATAGATACTTTCATGTGACCTCACGTCCGCAAGCAGTAGTTGTAATATATGAAGTAGTAGTTATTCCATAGAAAAAGTCGCAGATCACAAACAATGGCACTGCGAAATGCGCAGAGTGAGACTTCTATGACTGCATTACTCATGTAGCTTCTGCAGTGCTACCTTGCTAATGTGAGGCAAATAAGTTTTTTTCATTATCAGACACTTCCTGACGTACACTCATGAAGCTGTACAAACTTTTTTGTTGAACAAGTCATTCAAAGGGACACTAAAGCAAAATATTAAGTCAACGGGGACTATTAAAATACCATTCCAAAAACCTTGCAGTGCTTGTTTCGTACCAAGAAATGACTTAAAAGAAAATCTCGTCTGAAGGTTCCACATACCTCTGGCGCAGTTCAAATCGCTCGTGACATTGCATATGCCATCACAGCCTTTACTGCCGTCAGTGAGTAAAACAGTGCCTGACAGTCAGTGCTATGGTTTCTTGCACGTAATGCAAAAGCACTTCCAAAATCTGAGCCAAGACAAAGCCGACAGTATGAAAGAGGAAGGGAAAGCGCACCCCATATCGTAAGCATGATTTTCGACACTCATTGCGATAGACCTTCTTCTCTACTACTTGCAGTTTGTGTGAGTTTCATGAGCAATTAAAACCAGTGCAGCACTACACGATAATAAAACTACTGAAATGTAAAAGTGTGGGCGACGCAGAGTCGAGCAAAAACGAAACTTTTTGACCACCCACGTGTTTGTCAAGGGTAACATCAAAAAGTTACGTTTCCTAAAGAATTGCATAGAAGTAGACTAGTAGCATTTTGTTTCATCTTGCAATCCAGTGATCTATTTATTATAAGTGGTTCAGTACTAGTGACATAATTATAATGAGGAGTCGCTACGTCATCGGGCTAGTACTTGAATGTCCTGGTGGAGCCTCAAATCGTGTCCTGCATTTACCTCAATTTCTCTATTACTAAAATTCTGTTCTCGATAATATTGATACCTGAGACGTTCTCAAAGATTACTCTATCACTTTATTTTGATGGAACATCTGCCTTTAGTGTCCCTTTAAATTACAGTAGTGCCTAACCAGTGATTAACGCAATTTTCCATGCTTCTGGCAGCTATGTTACACACACCGCTTGGAGTGGAGTCAGCCTGGCACCATACTCCTGACAAGTGCTCACAGCAACTTTCCCAGCAGCCAGCAGATGGAGTGCCTTCTGGCATACGTTAGCCGGCCACAAGACGTTCATGGTAGCGTCAGCATTCCCGAAAGCACTGTGCACTTTGTATGCGTCCTTGAATGGCTGACATTTACTTGCCGTGAGTACATTTTGCCTTCTTTATTTAAAAAGTGCTTTATTTAATGTTCATTCAACTCTCATAACCTAAATGTTACCTATTGTGACAGTTTTCTGCTGCTAACATTGAAATTGTATGCGCTAGACACCTCAACCCTGGGTTCTGTTGTATTGAGTGCCCATATTTAAAAACCACTGTGCTCATGCTGCCATTTTGTATAATCTAAATCAGTGTGACTCCACACTCATGCAGGTCACAGTTTCTTTTGCTTCGGTAGTACTTGCTGTTGGGCTAGTTGGTGCATGTCGAATAATAATGAATTTAGCACTACAATCGCAATCATAGAGAGGGGAAGACAGAAAGACAGGACAAGCGCAGGAAAGCTCTCGTCCTGTCTTTATGTCCTTCACTCTCTCTTACCACATATTTAGTGATGTTTGTTTGTTTGCTTGTTTGTTTTAGTGTTTTTGTTTGTTGAAATGGTAGATTACCTCGTGTGGAGTGGTTTCTGTAATTTTCTCAGAAAGCTTTGTGTCTTCCAAGAGCGTGCAACGTAGGAAGCACTCTTATTAGAGAGTGTGTATCTATGGACATCTTCCCTTGTGCACTGCTTAGATGACCAAAGGATCAGATTGACCGTAGAGCTAAAGAAGTCCAGACCTAATCCTCGGTGAATGGGCTGCTAACAGAATTTGTGTGATAAGGTCCATGTTTGATTGAGGATCTACTAATGCAGAGGTGATTGCGTGTGGTTCCTACACTAAAGGCAGTTTTATTTTTGCATGCTTTTCCACCACATCTGCTTTAATCATACAAGACAGAAGTTCAAAGGAAAATAAGAATTTGAAATGATGAGGAGTAGTCGAAAAAGAAATGTCGCTCTAAGCCAGCATTTCAACAAGGTGACTTGTCTGCGTCAAGGTAGCAACTGCTTTCCTTAGCAGAGTTTTTATGTGCGCATAGCTCGCTCTCCCCCACCTTCATACCTGCTGCAGTGCCTTAGCAACTATGGTGTTGCGCTGCTAAGCATGAGGTCGTTGGATAAAATTTTGCCTGCGGTGGCCATATTTAGACTGGGGTGAAATGCAAAAATTCCCGTGTCTTGTGCATTGGGGTCATGTTAAAGATCCCCTGGTGGTCAACATTAATCTGGAGTCTCCCACTACGGTGTGCATTATAACCAAATCATGGTTTTGGCATGTAAAACTCCAGAATTCACCCCACCCTCAAGAGGAGAAGGGGAATAGGCCAGAGCGGGGTGTGGCGTAGCTAACGTTAAAAAAAAAGAAGAAAAAAGAGTGGGGGGGAGGGGGGGTTATACAAAGCAGAAATCACATGGGAAGGAACTTAGGGAAGTTTGGAGTTATGCGAGTAAAGGCGAACAATTAGAGTGCTGGTTTTGGTTCTACCAAGGAGTGGAGATAAGAACAGGAGCCAGGAAAGAACCTATGGATGTAGGTAGGTGCAGCAAATCCAGTGTGTCTGGTTTTCTAAGAAAGCAGGAGCTATTCAACTAATCCCTATGCAATTCAAAAGGGGTGGGGAAAGGGAGGTGAGTGGGGAAGAATACCCGGCAGCAACCAGTGTTCGGTCAGAGTCCTTCAATAGCTTCAATAGGAAAAGTTATTAGGTGACTCTGATACGGTTAAGAATACAAATGAAAACTGCATACTCGTAGCATGCATACTCATACATCTGGAAAAAAAGAAGAGGTAATTAAGGGCTACTGGGTATATCTGTGTGATTAGTACCCTCAAACCTCATTATAATGAATTTTAAGAGGGAGGCAAGATTACTTCATTGTATCTGTTACTTCATTATATTCATTATTGCCATTTATTGCAATATATGTCCATTGAGGTGCACAATTGTAAACATGCAAATGAGAAGATGGCTTTGGAGTGCACCAAACCACTACACAGCCACGCATACAATGAAATTTGAATAAAACAACGAAACAATCTTCGGCTTGTGCAACACGCTACTTATCACCTGATACGACAGACTTTGAAGCGACAGTCGGGGAGATCTCGGAGGCCACGCCCAGCTGCACCTGCCTGCATGGCATGCCGCGCAGTAAAATTGAATGCACTAATCTTTCATACTGCCGCACATCTTTCACACTACTGCGCTTATCGTGCAGCCAGGTACGCGCAAGAGAGAGAGTTCAGTGGAGAAGTGCGATAGTGAGCTGCTGCTTGTGTGCAGCTACGTGCAGCTGTGAGAAAAACCAGTGTTGGTCGATGGCTTGTTCGATGCAGGAGTTTTTAACTGCCACAACAAACGAGTGCCAAATCCCATGGAAAGCAATGTACTCAACGCGCAACGGTTGGGTATTCTTTTGGTTCAAAGACAAATATACTAGTTTGTTATATCCATTGGTAGTACAATTTTACTTAATTAAAACGAGGTTTTATATACATGAATCTCCATGGAGATTCCAAAGGGAATTTCATTTCCTTCATTATATTCCGTTTCATTATAACGAGGTTCAAGTGTATAGCGAAGGGGTTAAAGAGCTCCATTTGAAATATTTGTACCTGTTGGTTGGAGTGTATGAAACTTGTGAATGAGATATGACTGTCTATATTTCTATGTCTCTATCCCTGGGAAACAGGAAGTTTGACTGTCAAACATTTGTTCTCTCAGAGGTGTTACCTCCACTCCTTGGTATAATGCAAAACCAGTGCCGCCATTGATAGCTTTTACTCTCATAACTCCAAACTTCCCTTTGTTCTTCTCCCTGGCATTTAAGGTTTGTCTACTGCCCTCCACCTCTCTCTCTCTCTCTCTCTCTCTCTCTCTCTCTCTCTCTCTCTCTCTCTCTCTCTCTCTCTCTCTCTCTCTCTCTCTCTCTCTCTCTCTATCTATCTATCTATCTATCTATCTATCTATCTATCTATCTATCTCTCTATCTATCTATCTATCTATCTATCTCTCTCTCTCTTCTCCTCCTCTATGAAAGTGGGGCAGATTGAGCTACACTTACCTAAAAGCACTGCTAAGAAAAACTGTTGATGCCTTGACGAAGACAGGTTTCCTTGTCAAAACATTGGCAACATTCCTTCCTAGACTACCGCTTATCATTTTAATTTATTCATGCACTGCTCATCCTGTGATGGTCCGCATCTAAGAATTAGGGATGGGTGAATATTAGAAATTTCTAAATAAGAGCCGAATAGTCTCTTGTGTTTTCATTTGTATTTGATTAGAAAATTCACTATTCAAAATTGTTTAATAGTATTCATTTCGGTTCAAATATTAAAAATAACAAGATGGAGTTCTGTAAAAGTACTGAAAGTTGGATGAGTTGGTAGCTATTCATTATGAAACTGCAGCGTGCACAACAACAGACACACAAGGCAAAGGTAACACAAGGCAAAGGTAACACACAGGCACTGTGTGTTACCTGTGCCTTGTGTCTCTGTTGTTGTGCACGCTGCAGTTTCATAATGAGCATGGAGTTTACGAGGAGAAGGCTTGATGTCTGTGAATGGTGACTGTTCCGAACAGTTCTGCTAGTGAAGAACCACGGTTGTCGCACAGAGGCACCAGTTCTTGAAGGAACGCGGTACAGATAACTTCTGCTCAATAATTTTAGTCATGTAATAAGGATGCCTAGTATTCGTCTTGATTTAGGCAAAGCAATTTATTGTTTAGCCACTCTCACCATGTTAGCATTCCTATAAAACATTGTGCAATACTGTAGCGTTACACTTGGCGCATTCAATGAACACAACATTCTGCGTGCATCTGGTGGTGGGCTCTTCCTGTTTCTACATTATCGTCAGTCTCGTGGTACTCTCAATATGATCACTTTTTGTTGGGAGGAAAGGGGAGAGGTGTTTTTTTTTATTGTTGTTGTTCTTTCTGTTATTTACAAATTCCTCATTTAATCATACGTCAATTTATTAACTGCATTATACGTATCAGATAGTTGTAGATAAGTCTCTTTTTTTAATTATTTGTACTCCATAGAACTTTTATATTTTTGTGTTTAGAAGTAAGGATATATTCAATATGCATAAACCATTTATCTAGAATATTCATATTTGATTTGGGAATTTCATTGTTCGAACGCCCCTACTAAATATGTGATATCTTGAATGAGTACATTGTAGTAAATTCAGCAAGAGCTAACAAAAAAAAAACTGATGTCCTGTATTAGTAGTGGGAGCATTTCTTCATGTAATAACCTGCGATTAGCTGATTTTCTGAATCATGTTGCTATTTCTGTACCAGACCTTGTCTCTAAAACTGTTTTGTACATTTTGCTGAACTTGCTGTGCAAAGTACCTAGCCCTGATATTTCGTAATCATTTACTTTTGTGCAGTAACTTATGTGGTAACAATGATCAGATATTGAATAATGTTAGCTCTCCTACTGAAGCAGTTATGTTTTCTAGCATCCGCATTAGTAAGTTTTACTGGCTGCATCCATGTTAGAAGGTGAGCTGTTTAATGGTGCCTGCAAAATCTGCAAACTGCCACAACAGTAAGTCCTCTCTGTTATTTCAGTATCGAATTGCGAAGGTGGCTCATGGAGTCTCAGGCGGCACCGACGACTTGTGGGTGCTTCTATTCCCTTGTATGTGGCATTTGATACCCATGGAAACTCGTTGTGCATGGCTTCAGAAAAGGACTTCAGTTTTGTCTTTGATTCATGCAAAGCTGAAGTGGGCCATGAGGTGGAAGAGACTAAAGGTGGCAAATGTAAGTAGATTGAGAATACTATATGCAAAAAACTAGACTTAGTAAGTCATTGCTTAATGTGCTGTACATGCTGGAAAAGTGAAATGCAAACAAGTTATATTAACCAGAGCCCACTATTTTGTGTTCTAATGTGAGCACCTGGTATGCAAATCACACTAGTTCAGCATGACAGACCGTCATTGTACATGAGTGTCCTTTATTGTAAGAAACACACAAGCGTGAAGCCTGTCCCCCTCGGGGACCACTGCTGGGGCTGGCAACTGGCAGCTGAAAGAGTCTCGTCTGTTACTTGCACCATCTACTAATGGCAAGAACTGGGCATACTTATAAGAAACTGAGCAGCTTGATATGCATCCTCAGTTCATGGTCATGGCCAGTATGTCCCAAACAGCTCATACTGAGTGTGCCTGCTCCTTCCAGCAGTTTCTAGTGGCAGCAGCAGTGGATAAGCGTTTTCTAGTGGCCAGTTTCCAGTGCCAGCAGTAGCTGCTGCAGGATGCCAGCTTTTCTTTTAAAGGACCCTTGTTTACGTCAATGTTTTATTATACGCCAAGGTAACATCTAACAAACATGTTCTTAATCAATGCCAGCTTAATAGCCATACAAGCCAACAAATGGTGTAACACATATCATCATTTCCAGGGCATTTTAGGCAGCATATGTGCTACGTTATTTACATGTGAAAAATTGTTCACATGTAAATAGGTGTACAATTGTTCTGTCAAGTGGATGAATTCCAGAGTCTAGAAGAAGTTCCTGTGCTCTCCAAAAGATGGCTTGTAAAAAAGTAATTTACAAATATTTCGTCCGAAAAATTGTGAAAGAGAAGCTACAAAAGTTCCCCTACAAGGCTCAGATAGCTCATGGGCTCACAGAACATGTGAAAGAGGCCAGGGTCAGAAGATGCAAGGACCTGCTCAAATGCTTTGGCAACACGGCACACCATTGCAGTATTGTTTTCACTGACGAGGCAGTGTTCACTATAGAGTGATTTTTAAACCACCGAAACGATAGGGTGTTGACAGGAAGCCTCAAAGAAGCCAACATCAGTAGAAGGATTTCTCCCCCTCAGTTAGTAATGGTGTTTGTGGCAAACATTTCTGATGGAAAAATTCCGCTGGTTTTCCTGGATCAGTGAGTGAAAGTGAACAGTGCAAACTATCTGGAAGAGGTCCTGAAGAAGGAGGTCCTTCATTGGGCCAAATTACGCTTCAAAAACCATCAGTGGACGTATCAGCATTATTATGCTCGAGCTCGCAAGGCGAAAGGGGTGCAATAGTGGTGCTCGAAGAACTTCCCCGATTCCAATTCCACTTCAGAATGGCCCCAAACAGCCCGGGTCGAAAACCTCTTGACTATTCAGTGAGGTCTGTGTTTAAAAGCACAGCCTACTCTACTCCTGACATTAATTTGGCTTTTCTTCATCGGGCATTAGAAAAAGCATGTAGTGAATTAGACAGAGACTGCATCCATGCCACCCTCAATGCACTTCTGGAGCGACTGAAAGCTTGCATTCACGCAAAATGTGAACTATTTAAAAGTAGATTTGGATTTATGGATGTAGATTACATAGCACAGTAAGTTAACATAGAAGTGATTTTGTTACAGTGCATCGCAACCATATTTATGGGTTTTTGTTCGAGTGTGAAAACTTTTGCTGCACCCTGTATAGTTGTTCGTCATTTAAAAAATGTACTTTCATGAGGTCCTTCTGTACTGTGTGTAGTCTGTCAAAATTTTCCTCTCTCTGTATTTCTGTCTCAGAAACAAATTTGTTTCTGCTTTCTAGCACAAGAGCCACCACTTTACTCCTTTATTCAGACTGCAGAAGAGATCACAGTTGTTTTCCGGCTGCATGAGGCAGCTACCAAGAAAGACATTGAGGTTAGCCTTCAAGTTAAAGGCATTGAAATCCTTATTGAGGGCAAGACAGTTTTGAAAGGAGATTTTCCTCATGCAGTAGTCAAAGATGGAAGCACGTGGATTATACTGGACCAAAAGTAAGTCCTTGCTAATTTTTTTTACTTGCTAGTATGTAAGACTACCCTGGTTTAACGCTATACGATCTTGTAGATCTACATGGAATGCTGTACGTATTTTCTGAAAATATTTATTAACCAAGCAAGAAATCTTATCACCTCAGGTGATAAGATTTGACAATAGGTGACATCACTATCAGGTAGTTGCTTGTCATGCAACACATTACGCAGAGTTTTCAAACAAAGTTTTGTCCAGCTTTACATTTTCATAAGGGGTCTGAACATTCGATGCATATCTCAAACATGGTCTTCTATGGTGTGAAAGGCTATGTTTTCCTACATTACTCTAAAACAAGGTTAGTGCTTTCAGAATATAGTGTAAACATTGTGTATATTACACTCTATACAAGTAAGAAATTGAAGCTGTAAATCGTGATATTTACATTAGAAGACCTCTCACCAAGCTTGGTCATTGCAAACAAGCTGTATGTTTAGATAATTTAGTGACGATCATAGCTGTAAAATAATACAGCAGTATGTACACTGTGAAACGAACTGAAGATTCAAGCAAAAGCCCCCATCTTCATTTTATCAGAGCAGCCAGTCTCTTAGCTAGAAAAAAATGACATCAGTAGTCCCACCTGCAGTACAGAGAATGCAAGACTCCCACCAGAAATTTGCACTGTAGAGCAAGAAAGGAATACAGAAAGAATGCCCCTTCTAAAAAATTCTTGCAGTAGGAACTTTCCCTAGATGGTTTTTCACAACTTCTAGTGTATAACAAAATTTCTGAAGAGGCCTGGTGTAAGGCTTTTAAGTAGTAAAGAATGTAGTGACTTCGTACTGAAAGT
This sequence comes from Dermacentor variabilis, assembly GCF_050947875.1. Taxonomy (NCBI): domain Eukaryota; kingdom Metazoa; phylum Arthropoda; class Arachnida; order Ixodida; family Ixodidae; genus Dermacentor; species Dermacentor variabilis. The sequence continues at coordinate 237,723,692 of NC_134568.1, forward strand.
ATACCAACTTGCCTCTCAACTTCCCAAACTGTGATATTTCAGTTTTGTCATTCTGAAGGTTACTTAGTTATTTGTGTTTTTACTTATGCTAGTACCTAAATTTTACAAAACTTATTTCTCTCCTCGCACTGGCATTTGCTGAGAGAAATATCAAGCATTTGTTTGCCTTCATTCACCTTGTTAAAGGGGCCCTGAACCACTTTTTATCGAAGTGGAGAAAGACATTTGAAGTGAAGATAGGCTATTTCAGAACCACTTTGCCGCAAAAAGTACTTCAATATGTTCAGCAGAAGCAGAGTTATCGGCAATCAAACACGGCCTCAGCTGTGCTCCCCTTCCTCCTCTGATGCCTTGCACTGCGAAGGCTACGGCAGAGACGTCACCGTGGCGTGCAGTTCAAATTTCCAATTTGGTGCCTGTGCCACGCTAAATGTAAGCCAAATGCGGCGGTCTTCAGAGAGCCGCAGTGCACTTAGCCACTGGACTCGTGGCGGCACCTCGTGGCGGCCACGCTGTAGCCGAGCGCAGCGACCAATAGCAGCCGCATATTGGAGTGTGCTTTATGACGAAATAAAGCACACAGAAAAGAGCGAGGATCATGAGGTTTTTGAAACGAGAGCGTTTGAGAGAAAGGTGACTTCGCACTCCACTTGCGAGCTCCACAGACCGCGTAGAACAGCAGAACTTGGCTGAGATGTTCACAACAGTGTATACTACCCGCGGACTATGATATTTCACCAAGCCTGAGGGGTGATTCAGGGCCCCTTTAAGACCTTGTTAAGGTGCTACTCAGTGTGCATAACCTGCATACTGAGTAGCACCTTACCATCATGTTCAGTGAAATGCACTCTTTTTTTCCCTTTTAATGCTGTTTCAGATGAATGGAAAATGGCTGCTAAAAAATGTTCTAATGATGTCTCCTTTAATATTCCTGCATTATCAGAAGTTCTGTGGCATTCATTATTTAAAGCTTGTAACCTAATTTTTCAGCTTCATGATTGTGTTTAGAGGAAAGGTGAGCACAATAAGTAGGAGCATCAAGATAATCTTGATCTAACACAGTGGTGTAACAGCTGTGCCGGTGGCACCAAATTTGCACCAAGAGCAGTCCTTTCTGCCATCCTGCTGCAAAGTGGCATGGCATTTTAGTGGAAAATTGAACCGAGCTTGCACCGAGCTTGCACCAAATGAAACATAAGAACAAATGCTTCCTTCCGTCAATGCTGCCTCAGTAGTAAAATAAACCAAAACCTAAAGCACGCCACTGTCATCATCATCATCCTCATTATCCTGGAAATCAACGGGGTGGCCTTAGCCATAGATATAACCAATGCCGTCAGTTCTAGATTCATTATTTTCATGCTTTTGTTGCACTTCTCTCCGGCAAATGTACCAGTGTGCTGCAGTTCAATATTCTTCATACCAGCATGGCACAGAACTCACTCAAGAAGGATGTCAAATCAAAAACGAGTCTCAGACAATGTTCGGCCGCACAATGTTTAGTAGAGTTGTTGGCAGTGCCACTTTTAAGACATATTGTAATGTATGTGTTCAGTCGCTGATATACATTAGAACCTCGTTCATACGTTCCCACTACATACATTTTCCCGGCGCCAATGTTTGTAATCGAGAACACAAGAAATGACCCAATAGAGTTACGCTTATTTTTTACTGGTTCATACTTTCCCGGAACACACAATTTTTCGGCACCAACGTTCAGTACGCCGCCAAACTGCAATTGTATGATACGTTTTCTGGCCGCTAGATCCCGTGTAAACAATAAAATTAGCGAAATGCACACAGTCGAGAACGGTATATAGCTGCAAGCCATGGCAGCTTCACTGCAATACACGCCCGCCCATCTCACGTGAAAATGCCAGCACGCACTTAGTTTCTCATTTCGGTACCAGCAAATATTCTCCGGGGTCATCACACGCGGCATTCACAGCTATCACCGCCAATTCTATTGTGATAAGCATATTCGCCCATCTGTTTCAGAGCACGTGGTGCTGTCGTAAGCGTAGCGCATGCTTTTAATGTACGATATCCGAAATGCCACGCCATTCCCTGCTGCAGACTGCAATTGTATACGTTTTCCGTCCGCTAGATCCCATGTGAACAAGAAAAGACGTGGGGCGTGCACAATAGAGAACAGTATGCAGTGAACTCTCACTTGAGTGAACTCCAAGGCACCCAAGGAAATAGTTCACTTAACTGAAAGTTCACTAGAATATGGAACAGCATAGGGCACAGCAGGCATCAAGTCAAAAGTGCGAAATGCTATTTATGGAGTTATGTACATCAATATATATGCAGTATATAACAGTTACATTGCTGCTGATCTCATCCTGAAAAAAAAAAAATTCATTTTCATGTGTACTGGTGCTCTTAAAGCGCAAGAAGTAACAAAGCTGTGCAGAGGCGTTTGTTTTTGTGCACTTCCTCTGGCACAGCTTGTTGCTGAGACACGAAGCCTCCCAACTTTCAAAGGCATCCTACGGCCGCCTTGGCTAGAATTACAGGATTTAAATCTGCCTCTGCCATTGCATTTTTCTCATCGCACTCTCCTTCTTCAGGACGAACACTGGAAACAATTTCCAGATATGATAATTCCGCGCAGGTAACCCAGCTCAGGTCACACTGCACATAGTCGCCGCTGGAGGGGCGATTTGGGAGTGGCAGGCATTGACTACGCCAGCGCTGCATAGTGCAAAACTTGGTTTAACTGAAAGATTTTTGCATTGAATGCATAGGAAAACTGCCGGGGATTCTCTAAAAGTTTGGTATTCTGAAATATTCATTTAACTGACGTTCGTACAACTGAAAGTTTACTGTATAGCCGCCCGTCTCACATGAGAGCGATGGTGTGCACAGTTTCTTATTTCGGCACCAGCAAAGCTCCGCCTGGGTCGTCGCACGCTGCATTCATAGCTATTGCCGCCAAACACATTGCGATAAGCATCTTCACCTATTTATTTTACAGCACATGGTGCGTGTGGCATAGTGCCATTGGTAGCGTACTGCACGCTTTTAGTAGTCGATAATCCAAAAGTGCCACCATTCCCTGCTGCAGGTGGCGCGATGTGGGCATCAGTTTTGCTTCGGCAGCATCCGCCGTTGGCCACAAGCTCGAATTCATTTTGGTTTCCCATCTCCCTCTTAAAACACCACTAATTGACATGAAGAGAAAAAAATGGCGCTGGGCAGGACATGTAATGCGTAGAGTAGATAACCATTGGACCGTTAGGGTGACAGAATGGGTACCAAGAGAAGGGAAGCGCAGTAGAGGACGGCAGAAGACTAGGTGGTGGTACAAAATTAGGAAATTTGCGGGTGCTGGTTGGAGTCGGTTGGCGCGGGACAGGGGTAATTGGAGATCGCGGGGAGAGGCCTTCGTCCTGCAGTGGACATAAAATAGGCTGATGATGATGATGATGAATAGGAAAACAACAAAATGCATTGCGTCTCGTGCCGCAACGATCCGCACGACGCTTCGCATTATGTAGATGTCAACAGTAGTTGAGCCTGTCAAATTCTTTTAGTTACTTTGGGTCGTACGTTTTGATGGTTAGTACATTTTTTCTCACATTTTTTTCCGAAACATATACACGAGCTTCTACTGTGCTTTTCTTTTGTGCCGGCACCTTCCTTGCATTCCGGCTAGATCGCAAGAGCAGATTCCGTAGTTGCAATTTAATCAGCTTTCATATGCTTCATGGCACACTTATGCAGGAGAGATTGTACACATTAGATGAGACCTGTGAACATCTTCACTGTAACTTCAGTTTGGTCACGCGTGTCCTAGGGCATGACATTGTTGATATGCTCTAGTCTCGTGAACTTTTTTTTTCTAGCTCGCTTGAAGCACACCCAATGCGCAATCCCTATTGCAAGTACTGCTGCAATATACACAGAGGCAAAGCCGTTCTATTAAAGATTAATCAATCTAGTTTCAGTATTTCTAACCCAAATGCCTCATTGATATACAAAAAGCAGGCTCCGCTATATTTATTGACTACTTTAGTTAAAATGGAGACCATACCTGGTATGTAGATGTGTGTTCGACACTGTTCCAGAAGTTCTTGTTGCTGCATCAAATCAGATTTTTGTCTGTGCTAGGGCCTGTGCCAAAAAATGATATGGTTGTTCCACCACGGCTAACATTATTGCCATTGTGTTTAGACAGTCCTATGTGGCAGTTATGCTGTGTCAGGTATACAAATAGCGCATTACTGTAAGTGATGTGCTGGCATGGAAATTTTATGGGTGCTCTTGGTTGAGCTGGAGAAAGTGAGTTATTTATTTTTCACATTTTCACCTCTAGGCTTGAAATTCATCTTGTGAAAGCCAAGCATGGAGAAGTTTGGCGTGAAGTGGTTGTAGGTGATGCAAGGGGTGAAGAGGTCTTTGATCCTGCTTTTGTGGAAGAAATTCATGCTCGTCTTGCGCACCTTACTTCAGACACAGAGGCAAGTGTTTCATCTCAGAATTAATAGGCATATCCAGGAGGTAAATTTTGTTTGCAGATGTCTGTATATTGGTGAACCACGAATGGTGCATTTAAAGTACTAATTTCATACTGCATTGGTAGAACTTGGCATGTACAAGCCTATCATGCTACCTCTAAATTTCAGTCATTGTTTGAAGAAAAGAAAACGAATCCATCTGAAATTCTTTGGAAGTTTATGCAGTATACATGTAGAGGTTACATGTAGGGGTTTGGTAATACAAATCGAATACCAGAAAACTTTTCCCAGAATTTAATGCTTACTAATTTTAGGCAAGAAAATACGGTGCTGCACATCCTCGGCAGTCTTAGAATGTAGCAAGTTACCAGTAACATAGCTACATAAAAATCAAGATATACAGTATGGTCTACTCTTATTAAAGGGAATACTAAAATAGTATGCCAGCACTGATTACAGCTCAGTTCTAGTATATGAAAGTCTAAAATATCTTTTTTTTTATCTATAGAATTTCTGTTAAATAGAATCAAGGCCTTAGTTTCCTCTGAAACTATTGAATTAGTGACGTTCTGTTGTACAGAATACTAATGAGGTCCTCAGTTTAATACTGGGCCTGTGTCTTGCGACAATCTTTTATCTATCGCATAGAAAGTTTTGCTTTCCAGTTTTTCCTCAAAATTCAGAAGGGCCATACCAACTTTACTGCATGTGGGTTAGGCCAATCTGCCCGACAGACAAAAGGACCATGCATCACGTGACTCTAGTAGCCGGTGCCAACAGGAAAGAGTAGGCGCCATATGCGCCATTTTGTTGTCAGGTTCGGTGTGATTTGCCACCTGTCAAATATTCTGAAATCTGCACAGGGTCACGCCAAGTTCTCACGATGCCCCTTCTTCATTTATCTGCCGTCTGCATCAATGCATGCAACCAGGTCATGACACTTTCGTGCCCACCCTGTACCAAAGCTATTGTTGTGACATGTTGCTCGAAGCTACCAAAAAAAAAAAAAAAATGAAGAAGAAAGTAAAAAGAGAGTGAGAGAGAAAAGGTGATATGTGTATGCAAACGTTGTTGGTAATGAGAGACCGCCGTTCCATGTACCGCAAAAGATGGCAGCTGTGAACAACGTTGTTGTTGTCACATGCACTCGCTTTCATTTGCAAGGTGGTTTGTCAGCTTTCCTAGTGTCACACAGCTGCTGCGAAGAATAGATCTCCGTCGATTAAGCACCAGACCATAACTTTAGTCAACAGCGCCCAATGCAGAAGCGCTGACAGGGCCTAACGGCCAAGGCAGTGTGGCTGTGACGAAAATTTTTGGGAATGCAGCACAAGGAAGACAGGGACACAGAAAACACGGAACACTAGACGACTCTTCATCTAGTGTGTTCCATGTTTTCTTTGTCTCTGTCATCCTAGTCAGCTGCTAGTATGTTTATACGGGTGGCTCATCATGTGATAGGTCCCGAAGTCACACGTGCAGGTTAGATTGACGGCTGTTGAAGCTGCTACTACGCGGGTCTCTACACCGGATATATCAAATAGCAGATATTCGATTTGCGAATCGAATTATTCTGATGTTCACTATTCGATTCAATTTCGTGATATTCAATATTCACACACCCCTAGTTACATGTCTGATTCCTAGCCATGAAGGCAGCATTCTCATGGTAACAAAAGAAGAAGGTATTTATTTACCGAGATTTGGGTGCCCCCAACACTAACCTCAGGTGGTCAAAATTGATCAACGTCGTCTCTCACAGTCTCTGTGTTGATTTGGGATGTTAAATCCAATAAATAATTCTACAGTGTGAGGGCACAGAAAGTTGTGCACTACTATGACAAGTGGCTTACTGATGATGGAAACAAGTATGTGGAAAAGTATGTTAGAATTTCCTTATTTTTTCATCAGCGGGAAATTAGGTTCTGGATGGGCTCGACACATGTTGTCCTATTCAGTGATGTCAGTCTTGTGGTTATTGGTAGCATGTAATCTTTGTCGTATGGTACTACATATCCAATGAACCAACACTGACAAAAAAGTCAGATGATCTTCCATTTTCAGGCTTGCCGTCATAAAATCTTCATCAGTGCATTCACCAGTCCTTTGTATTTTCTAGTAGCAGCATCAATCTCTTGGATGTAGTGTCTCCGACATTCCTAGTCTCTTCGGAGATTAAAATAAACACATGACGGTTGTTATTACATTCTTTTTCTTCTCTAAAGCACAAGAAAATGAAACTGTCCAATATTCCACTGTGTAATGATGTATGAGTACATCTTTTTTGTTTTCTCCTTGCTGGTATGGTATGCAGCAGTTCAAGTTTGGTTACCTGCACTATTTCTTTTTTTAATTCATACTGTGTCCCATTTTTGCAGGCAGTAATTGAAACTGTGTACTCCTAGATTTCTTCCTGAAAGCAATTTCTAGAGGACATGGCCATCATATGGCAAAGTTGCACAAATAAAGCACTGATATCTTAATCACAATCTCAATCATCAGTGGGCTGCAGCTGCTTGTAGCACTAAAGATAAATTTTACCATGTTATGCTTCTGCTCCTTCACTACAACTACAGTAATTTCTTATGGCCAGAGTGGTTTGGTCATTGCTGCCAAACAGCATTATTAAATCTTTTAGGTTTGCATTAGAAGCTTTTCTTCATTATATATTCTTGACGAGACAGTACAACACATTATATGTCTTCTACATAGAAGAAAGTGATGGCTACTGTGAACCTATTTTAGAATCCTCCTTAGTCATTTGATAAGATAAATTTGAGCTCCTCTTTAAGCCAGATTTTCTAGGCATCCCTCCCCTTTACCCGCTGCGGTAGTGCAGTGGCTATGGTGTCGCACTGCTGAGCTTGAGGTTGCAAGCTTGGTTGCAGTGGCCGGATTTCGATGGAAGCAAAATCAGTTGTGTACTTAGATTTAGTTGCATGTTGAAAAACCCCCAGATGGTTGAAGTTAATCTGGAGTCCCACACTACAGCGTGCCTCGTAATCATAATGTTGTTTTGGCACGGAATACCCCAGAATACGTTTTTAAAGGGCCCCTCACCAGGTTTGGCCATTTTGAGCTGACAAGCGCAGAGCATACAATGCACAATAACGATCATGTCTGCAAAGTATTACATCGCTACGTGCTGCGGAAAGATCTGAAGTTTCAAACCGAACGCCTTTTTCCCTTCTCCTCACGGCCACCGCACTCCAAGCCAGAGGATGACGCACATGTCCTAGTGCGCCTACGTACACGTGTTTTCACTGTGACGTCGCTCGTAGTGACACGTGACCTCGAGAATTATTCAAGCCGACATCTGTTATTTGTGTAATATCTTGCCAGAGTAGTTGAATTAAAGCTTAGAGAAATAAGAAAACACACAAACCGAATGTCTGCTTGTTTTTGTTTTACTTCGCACTTCAGCAAGAGAGATGAACTTCCATTTCGTATGCTTTTTCCCACGTTATGCAGTCGCGCGCGCAGACAATGAAACTATGTCATTTTCTACCGTGTTCCAGCGTGGCATCTTGCTCTGTGATCCGCTTGTGTCTGCCTCAGTATCTGTGTAGCACTGACTTATACCGCTAGTCTAGTGCCCTCGTGCATAGCGCGCGAAATTGTGCGCTGACGATCGCAACAGTTCGCACGCGACGCCATCAGTGGAAGTGCACCACGCTGCAAAAAAGCAAGGAGAAAAAAAAAATGAAGGCAGGGCCCGTGACGTGTGCATCACACGATCCTTGAGGTACGGTATGGGAAAATGCAAGGAAGGAATTTCGCTTACGGAGGCTAGACAGGGCAAGTGGACAGAGTGTCTCGCTTGGCAGTGGAGCTTGCCTCCTGAAATCATGAGTTTGCGGCACTGAAATATTTCTATCTCGGCTATTAAAGAGCCGATTTAAAAAAAATTTTCCACCAGAACGCTCTCTAGAGGACACGTAACAAGCTACAGCATATAACCAAAATTTGCCATGGGGCCTGGTGAGGGGCCCTTTAATCACTTGCCTTTGTTGTGGTTACTCTGAGAAGTACCCATTTGACAGCAACTTTCAAACAAAATATTTACCTAATCTTTTGCTGCCCGCACATGTAAAGCACTGATCTAATGTTACTTTACATTCTACATACTACTCTTCATCAAAGTCTTCATGTTAGTTAGGGATAAAAACTACGGGAACCAAAGAACTCGATTTTGTACTTGTAATGATCATATGAGGCCAAGGAACACATAGGCGAAATGAACTGGGTTTTAATTAGAATGTTGAAATAATAATGAAAAGGGAAAAGAAAGTGGCAGAAAAGAGAACTTGCTGCAGGCGGGAGGTGAACTCACAACCTCTGCATGATGCGTGCAATGCTGTACGAATTGGGCCACAGCAGTGGCTGCCCCCCCCCCCCCCATCCACTTTCTTGGGTGTTCGTGTATGTGTAGACATTAAGCGTAGTCCATGGCGTTTGCCACCCATAGTGCTGGGGCCATGGCCATGGCTGATGCTGACTTACACTCCCAGGGCTGAAGTGACATCTCTGCTGATCTCTATTATATCAAGGTCTCTTAAAAGGTGAATCATGCTTGGCTGTAAATTGTTTTGTTTCACCAAAATTGTACTTATTACCATGATTTCCATTTACACATTTTTAACACAACAGTATTAGTGGCGCTACCTCTACACAGAAAGTGGAACCTTCTAGAGGAACTTCTAAGACACAGAGAAAATGCCTCTTACACTTGTATTCTCAATATATTTCTTATAGGCTCTGGGATCAGATAAACCGAGTTTCAACTACCATGAACTGGATGAATGTGATGCCACGACGGAGTACTTTACATTCACAAGACTCTGCGGTGACTCCCACCGAGCGACACATCAGGTGTGTTGTAGCCTCAGCGTTATAAACTCTTATCTTTTCTTTAAATAATATTTTGCAGAACGAATCACTTATGCTGCATTAGAACCACAGTTTTACCTTTCTCTGTCGTGAACTTGAGAGACTTCTCACTGTTAGAATATTGCATGTATTCTTCAGTTCAAAACTTCTGTCATAATCATGGCATGCTTTTATTTTCATCTATTTTCATTTTACCAGTGTTGAATAGCCACAAAAATGCACACACAGTGCTCATTTCCATCCATTTCATTTTCTGATAGCTTACCTTAGGAAGCATTACTGCATGTGCTCATTGAAAAGTGACAATGTTCTGCCTAATCTTGTTCTTTTTTTCCCTGGCACAAATCAGATCAATCTTAGTGGACACCAGTGGCTATTCAGTGTACGTTCTTCAGCCGACAATATGCCAGCCCTTTGTCTTCGACACGATGTCGATGGCCTTGTTTGGCAACCCCGCAATGTGATGGCGGATGGTGACACAGACTCATTTCGTGTGGAGCACGTGGCCACTTTCAACGCCTTTGGCTATGTGCAGGCATCAAAGCAGGACCGGAAGTTCGTGGTATGCAACACTTGCTTTTCATATTTCTCCACAAGATATCATCATTGTGAATGTAAAGCCTGCGGTATTTCTGTTGTTTCCTTCATGGCCAGCTATTACAGTAAAACCTCATTAAACCGTACCCGCTTAAACAGTAGTTTCGTTTTAAAAGTAGTAAAGTCAAATCCCCGACTCAGCAGCCATTGAACATAATGCTTTTTGTATCCGCATAAACCATACCAGCTTATTGCGTACGTATCGGTTAACACATAGTGTTTCCACTTTTCGTTGCGAAATTGCGGCGGTGCGTCAGCCCGGCAGAGCAATGAGCCTCAGAGATAGGAACTGCCTCCAAGCGCAAATCAACATCAGCATCATTTCGGCACCATACCAGAGTTGGAATATTGTGGCCCGTGTTGTGGTGTCATGCAAGCTAGGACAAAAACCGGGTGCTCAGCATAGAAGAAAAAATGGACATTGTTTGTGCTGTCTAACGTGGCACGAAGAAGTCTGTGCTGGCACGCGAGAGGGATCTACTGTTGACTATGGTATGTGGCATTTGGAATACAAAGGAGAAGCTGGTAGGCAATGCCGCTGCGACTGTGAAAATATGTCGACTAAGAGGTTCGACTGTTTGCCATCATTGCCTCTATTTTGCTTAAGGGTCGCCTAACGACAGTGATGAGGACGACATGGAAAGCGACAGCACAGGCGATTCAGGCCCAACAGTGGCAGATGCTGCATGTTACGTCAACCTCATGCAGGTGTTTGCCGAGAAGAGGGGGCTGATGGAAAAGCTGGCTCGTAGCTTGAGCGAGTTTGAGGCCACTGTCGTCACTGCTAGCCCACCGCGGCATCAAACGAAAATAACATAACGTTTGTCGCGCAAAGTGAATAAATACTGCATGTTTTCTGCCCTTTTATCACACTCTCGTAGTTCCATTTTTGACAGGTAAGTGAGCGATATCAGACTATTTCGGTTAAGCAGTACTACTGTTTAGTGCATACTTTTTCCGAGCTCCGGCCAACTACGGTTTAATGAGGTTTCACTATATATATATATATATTCCATTTCGTGCCCCACAACAAATATTTTCAGATCAAAAATCAGTGTCCGTCACAATACCTTTTGTTTGTTTTGTTGCTGAGGTGGACACCTTTCTAATTGTTCTTGACTCTATTTCTGATGGACCTGAGAACAACAAATTTCGTCATGTCCTTACAATCCATTGTTGTCAACCATTGTTGCCTCTGTGACCTCGCATCAGGGTAAAAAACCATCGCATCAGGGTAAAAAACAAACCAGGTGCCTGCTGCAATGAGCAAGCACAAATGCTCCCTGTATCATAGGAACTTACCGTTTTCACATTTGCAAAGCTACTGCTTTCCTGCGTAGCATGGTCATCACTATGGCTAATATTGATGCCAACCAATCTTCATAATATTTTCTTTTTTTTAAGTTGGAAACTAGGAACTAGGCACATATCTTGTATATTTCAGATTTCTTACTCTCAGTACTTATACTAATACTAGCAAATTATTACTTAGTGTTCCTTGAGGTGCTTCTTTGAAGTTTCTCATAAGAATTCTTAAATATTGTCTGCGAAATTAATACTGTTATACATCCATTCAAAACACTAGTGATAAGGCTATTATTTTATGTATTGTGATATATGTTGCGACTACTATGCCTTGAAATAAAATATTAAAACGAAAAAGCACCGAAAATTGGCACAATTCTAGCGCTAACAGAAGAGTTAAAGCGTAGAGTACATAGAGCAAACATTCACGACAAACTTTTTGCGTGGGAAAACGAGCGGCGGCACGATGCTGAATGATTGCTGGCTTACACTACATTGAGTGAAAAAGTAGCAGATGCCGCCTTGCGATCGCTGTGTTGCTGTCAGAGTGAACAGAAAGGGTAAAAGCACTTTGATATCAGTGCAGTGAACAAAGTAGCTGTTTATGGTATTATTTTTGTTTCATAATACCTAAATAACTCTACATTGGCTAATAATATTAATATTGTCCCTGTACATTTTATTGTGATCGTTCACTGCAAGCTGCCAGCCAGCAGGAAAGTGGGTTGAGATACTGTCACCCCTACAGTTCAGCTAGTGTTGCCACTTTCAGCAAGTATTTCGAATCTGAGTGATAAAATTTACAAAGTTTTCACTCTAAGTAAAGAAAGAAAAATCACAGGGGACACCACCACACATTCCACGTGGCAGACAGATACTGTACCATTGTACTAAAAACAAATGCAAGATGGTGGTTCTCTAGCAGAGAATTTATCATGTTGTTGGACACGTTAAATAACCTTGGCATAGAACTTGCCGAATTTCAGCTTGTTAAAGGGTCTTTTCTTTGTCATTTTAGGCGACTTATGCCCAAAACTAGCCTTTCTGACATATGCTAATTGGAACCTGCCTTTGCTGCTAAAAGTGGCTTTCTTTGCATAACTTTGGAGAATCGCTGTGTAAGCATTGACCTTCAAAGAGAAGTAAGGCATCATAAAACATATGAATGCCAGCTTCGAAACGCAGCTCATGATTTGTGAGAAAGAGACAGAAAGAGAGAGAGAGAGATAAATGAGATGCAAAAGGCAGGGAGGTTAACCGGAAGATAGATGTCCACTTTGCTACTCTGCACTGGGGAAGGGGTAAGGGGAGACAGAAAGATAAAGAAAAATGCACACACATAGGAAAGAAGGAGATTAAAGAAAACACGCATGCACGAACGCAAAGGAACTCAGGAGTGTCAGTCATTCAGACAGACATGATTTGTGATTGCCTGTTGCCTGAGTAGTGTTCCAGCTGTATATGTAACGTGCCCCTAATCTGTATCTTTGCACGCTCGAGAAAGTGGAATGCCTGATATCGCTTCACTTGACATTCTAGCTGCTGTAGCACACCACCCATTGCCACATTTTTTTCATCTTTATTTCACACATTGCATTCAAATATAGTTGCACCAATGCAAGATGATGCCACACCTGTTCAAGAACACAATAGTAGGCAGCATACAATGCGCATATTTAGATGGTAAACAAATTTTTGTTGAGCAGTACATGTTGCCTTGGGCAAATTGTCTACCATTACAAGCAGACGAACCAGATCCCAAGGGAGCAAATGTACGCGCGGATTGGCTCATGTTCATCGCAGCTCGATGAGTGCTTCTGGCAGCACCGTTCGCCAGATTAAAATATCTGCCCAAGTCAAATCAGATCAGTGGCCAGCATCAACTTTTTTGATGCCGGGCTTCCATTTGCCATTTGATGCTGAAAGCTCTCTACAGGCTTAACATTGTGTGGTGTAACCTTCTGCCATGTCATCTATCTCAGGGGTTATAGTATAAGCACAGTGGTATCAGTCTTGCCACTAGATCTTACCACCACCTCATCAGTGATGAAATTCCCTTGCACTTTGCTTTTGTCAGAGGCACTGCTTAGTCTTGACATTTAAAGAAGTCTACCTACTGGCCACTGGGTATGTTGTTGCAAAGATTAAAGGGAAAAGGTAAGTAAATTGGTGTGAAGAGGTGGAAAAGTTGAAGTAAAGTGCAGGTAGCTTTTTGAGCAAAATGGCGAGCTACCAGCTGCATGTGTAGTGATCCTGCCTTGGTGATCTTTCTTTAAGCTTCCTGAGAAAATTTATTGCAGTGAAAGCAAGAGCAGGAACAGAACAGACGTAGTAAATTACTGTTTATGTGAATTTAAGCTTGTTACCAAAATTGTAATAGGTGGTACAGCTTGCTTTCAAGTTCAAGTCACGAGATTTATGTAAAGAATCAATTGCTGTGCATTTGTGTCAGATTACACTAGGAATCTACATCAGCTACTTACTGCTGTATTTCAGGAAATACAGCTGAGCTTCATTAATTCAATCTTCTTTCTTTTACCTTTTCCTCATCTAATGACACTCAACATAAGCCACTAAACATTATAAATGGGTTGGTGCTGCATAATATGTATGACCAAATGGCTGGCAGTCACATATTGAGATTTTGCTGAGTGCTTAAAGTGGCATGCAAATTCATTTTTATTGACACAAGATTATGTGCATATTGCTTCAGTATTACAAAGGTGATTTAGTTTGTGTATGCCCCTAATCGGTTATCCATGAGATGACCTTGTATATATCACAACTTGTTCTGTTTCCATTCTTTTTCTGGCTAACTATCAGACAGCGTCTCCTGACTTCAGCTTTGTGGCCCTGTGCAACGCTGTGCGTCACGTGTACCTGTACCGGCAGCCTGAAACACTTGGAAGCAGTCAAGAGCTGCGAAACCGCAAGACAGGACGAGAGGTATCCAGTATAGCTAAGCAACACGTCATCAGCCTGGAGCAGTGTGATAACATTCTGGGCATGGTGGCTAATCGACGCTGCATCTTTATACTGAGCCCAGGGGCCTTGTATGCTGTCAAGGTGCCTTCTTAGTCATTGTCATTCTTTGTCATGCTTCATTGTTCACTGAAAAAATACAATCATATGACATTGCTCTTTTTTTGTGGAATTCTGTGCCTCTTCTTGGAGCTACACACCTTCCATGGTGGCTCAGTGGCTATAGTGTCCTGCTGCTTGAGCAAGGTGACGGGTTCAATTCCTGGCCTTACTGGCTGCATTCTGATGAAAGCAGAATGCAAAAACCAAGCACTGGGTGTGTAAGGCTGCATGATTGTTTTGTATACTTTTGCAGTGTCGCGAGTTGCCCACGTGTTATGTATACAAGGCAGGTATCCACTTCCCTGTGCGTCCAGATTGGCAACCGCTTGGGTTTTCTTTGTGTTTTTGAGGGGTCAGAAGGCTTGCATGGTGTCAGACGGCGAACCGAAGCACAGGCCGTGGGGGCGCGGTGTGGATTCAGAGAATGGATTCGGAGGATGCAGTCTTGTAAGCACCGAGTTTGGTTTCTGCCTGCAGTCATAACTTGTCCACAAAGACAAACCTTAAATGGGACTGCCGTACACAGTGTTGTGGCACCAGCTCCTGAGTTCTTTGCTGGCTAGAAATGCCGCCAGGGTTTGAGATTGCCTGGCAATAAAATGTGCATGTCTGGCACTTCTTGCTGCAGCCGTCGCTGACTATGTGGAAATGGGAAAGGGACACATAGTTGTAGAAAGAAGAAAACAGTTTTGTTTTTCAAGACATTTACTTCTAAGGGTAAGCCCATCCCTTTGGGTTGTGGCCTACCAAACTTTTAACTATCATTAGCAATCGCATCAGTTGGACGGGCCAGCAGCCCTACCGCCCGTTTTCTTTGTCTGTTTGAGCTATATTAGTCCAGATGATATCCTGTCCCTCAGTCTGGCTGAAATCAGGATTACTGGTAGATCAGTGAGGCACAGTACAGTAGTATGGGCTCTAACAGTCATTAAGACAGTTGAGGAGCTAAACACTGCTTGCTTTATTGTTCAAGTTGTAATTAATTTGCATTACCTGTAATTTATTTACATGTAAATGTTTAGCTATAAACATTCATTATCCATCTTGTCTACATCGCTTCCTGTCTGTGTTTGATCATCGCTGCTGATCGTCACGCAAGAGACTTCATATTCCAACGAAGAACGGAGAAGCAAGAAAAGGAACCAACATCAAAATGTTACTGTGTGCATGTTAGAAAACACTAAGTGTGGCCTGAAAATGTATCTGGAGCCCTTCACTATGGTATCTCTTTTAGCCCATCTTGCTTTAGGGCCCATTCACACTTGCCAGTCGCAGTGGTCATGCGACCGTTGTGGTTGCAAATGGTCGCGTTAGTTGAAAAGTGACGGTTACAGGCCAGTCGCACGCTGCTCGATTTTCCATCCTTGGTCGCAAAC
Source organism: Dermacentor variabilis (assembly GCF_050947875.1). Classification (NCBI taxonomy): domain Eukaryota; kingdom Metazoa; phylum Arthropoda; class Arachnida; order Ixodida; family Ixodidae; genus Dermacentor; species Dermacentor variabilis. The sequence continues at coordinate 237,739,410 of NC_134568.1, forward strand.
CACTAAACCAACCACCGATTCCCCGAAAGTAGCGCGCGAGACTTTCTGCATCCGGCTATCATTGCCGGCAGAAAAAACGAAACGCCTGAAAGTGTGCAAACGGTGTCCTTCCCAGGAGTTCTCGTTTCGAATGAGAATGTGACCTGCAGGTCGCTGAGGTAGCCCTTGCAAGTGTGAACGTCGCTGTTGTTGAGCCACTGCCTGGTCACAGGCGACTGACGATCGCACGACCTCTGTGGCTTGCAAGTGTGAATGCGTCCTTGGGACACAAATCAGCAGCAGCAGCTTAACATGTGCAGTCTTTCATAAAGTAGCCAGGACGAACATTTGGCACCTAATGCAAAGGCAAAGAAAGCTTCTGACGTGTGTGAAAGCACCTCTGGCACATTCTGGCTTTTAAGCACGACATGGAACGTTTTGGCTAAAAATGGTCAACTTGAGCAATCATCACTGCTTTAGCCAAAGTTTTGTACTTGCTGCAGAGCATGTGACTGCTGGATCTCCATGGTTCCGCTGTCGACTCCAGTGAATTGCACACATGGTAATTATACACTGAATGATTGTGCCATTGCACATATTGCCTGTGCAGTTGAGGACATAATTCTAAATGTCCTGTAAATTGGGTTTATTCAAATAAGGTTTTCCAACGTGCTGATAAAGTATTTAGAAACCATGTAAACAAGGTTATTCATGTAGCAAAGAAATTTGCTGCATGAATCGTCACTTCGCTGCTGAGTTAGCAAATCATGCCAACATCACTCTAGATTTGACTTAGCTGTGGTGTACATGCAACCACCTAAAACTGACCCTCACGAAAACTAAAGAGGCAATGTTCCATCCGCATCAGAAACAGCTTATTTTGCGTTTATCATTTATCATTTGCACATCAGTGGAATACGTTCAGACCTTGAAGACACTAGGCACCTATTTTTCTGCAACTATATCATGGGATGGGGGGGGGGGGCACACACGGATTTCTGGGCTTTCACGCACTATTGGTTTCTCGCAGTGTAATTGCACAGTGCTCTCGGTATTTATTAATCTGTTGCTACATAACTTTTTTTTCTATTCTTAATGATGGTGCTCTTGTTTGGTGCGGAAGTACAAATGACATTATTAAGATGCTATTGTTATTACAAAAGCGAATTATTAGATTAGTCTGCAAAGTGCCTTATTGTCTCTCACAGGTGCGGAATTTGCTCGTATTTGCGGAATTACACAGTTTCGTCACTTCATAAATTCATGCTTTCTCGCTTCTATAAGTTTAAAGGATATTGAAGTCTCACGCGAACGGCGAGGCATTGATAGCGATAGCAACGTGTTAGACAACTGCACGCGTAAAGGTAGTAGTTTTATCGTCTGTTTAAACTGCAGTAAACATGTGCTTACTAATTGAATTAACAAGCGAGGTGTTACGCGCGCACAGGTAAACATGAACAGATTTCACTTGATGACCGTGGACACTCGCTGTCACAACGCTGGCGTGATGAAGAGCAGCGGCGAGCGAACGCTTTGTGCTGTCTCGCTTCAGCGCGTGTCCGAAACTTTTTTACGCGACCTCCAGCACTATAGTCGCGTGGGAACACAGCGCACACGAAGCCACAAGCCATCGCGGCTCGTCTAGCGTTGGCACCCGCCGCAGGTTACCTCCAAGATGGCGCGCGGAGCTGCATCATGCGCAGCAATGGACGGGCTAGAAGAGGCACTCGCCTGCACCCCCTCTTCCCCCCCTTGCTCACACAACACTGGGCGAACGGGAAGACGATGCATCAAGCCACCATCCTTCTCGACTCACCCTCGCGCCTACAGTATACGGCGCGCGAGGCGCGATAGGATCTTATCGCGCTTGGGCTTTATACGAAAACTCGCGACGATGGCGGAAATTCGCCTGAAGTGTCCTAAAATTGCTATCGCAATAGAAAGACACCGCACTGCAAAACCGTGTCAATCTTAAAATTAACACAGTGGCATATGGCACGTAGCAATCCGGAACTATGGAATGTAAAACGCTGTCGCACAAACTATGACGAGCAAATGATTCGATATGGGCTCCCTTCTTTAAATAATGGGCAACCAAATAACGAGGTCGACATGGCGATGATATCGCTAGGACTGCACGACATATTAGTTTTGTCGAGCTGCAGAATTACATTTTTTTTTTCATTGTTAACCTTTGTTTCATATTGTAACGATGTTAATAAAACAACGATATTTATTAAGGGCGTACTTGTGTCCACAAGTAGAAGTCACTGCGGTCGTGAAGAAATCCGCGGCAGTCGCGTTCTCAAACTGGGCTCGATCCGTCTTTCTTCTCGTGTGACACCTCGTGCGCGTGGCGCATGCGAGCCGGGTTCAACCGGCTACCCGTGCCACGAAGATCGCTGCCTGTTGCTGAACACCACGGTACGGCGTGCACAGTGTCCAATGCGAAGGGCGTGCAACTTGAATGTGACCAAGTTGTCGCGGCAATATGTTGACGTATTGCATTATTTATTTACACACTAAAACGCAGTTTCGCCGGAAAGGCGTAGTATTGATAGCTTAAGCAAAGTATTACACTACACCAAATAAGGTTCGCAGTTTTATAGGCCGTATTAATTGCAGCAAAAATTCGCTTACTAATTAGCAAGCAAGGTGACACGCTACAGCGCAGGCAAACATGAACAGATCTCACTCATTGACCGCGAACATTCGCTCTCGCGACGCTGGCGGCAAGAGCGCCAACAGGGGTGAGCGAACACTTCTGCTGCCTGTCGCTTCAAGGCGTCTCCTAAACTTGAGATTACGCTAGCTACAGCACGAGGTGCGCGTGAAGACAGCGCACATGCCGCCACCAGCCATCTCGGCTAGCTCAGTCTTTGCTTCCGCCGGAGGCTACCTCCAAAAAAGGGCGCGAGCGGCCGAGCTAGAGGAGACGCCGCTCACCTTCTCCCTAGCGCGCGTTCACCTGCCCTAATTAAAGCCCTAACCGCCGCCTCGTGCGCGCTTTATCACGTGGCCTCCAACATTGGGCGCGCATCAAGCCACCATCTTTCTTGGCTCCCCCTCGCACGCTTCCTCTCGCAACCACAGTATAACGGCGTGCGGGGCGCGATAGCATCTTATCGCACTTGGACTTTATACTGAACCTCACGGCGACGCCGATAGCGATAATTCGCCTGGAGTGTCCATATAATTGCTATCCCAATAATAAATAACGATTCTACAGAAATAACGTATTGAGTCATTTATTTGCGTCAAGCATATTCCAGCTCGCTATATTTACTTGTTAGGCATAAAGGTTGCCTTCCCATTTATTTGTTCTATAAATTTTATACCTTCTATGTAGCATCTATACTGTGTATTACCCTACTTTTATTCTACCACCTGTCCGCTGCTGTCATTTGGCAGAGGTAGTCGCCTCGTCAAGCTACTCGGCTATTTGTGGCTGCTTCTTTCACCAGAAAGAGCAAATAAGGCATTGAATTGCATGGAAATCTGAATCTGAAAGCAGATTCGGCATAAGCATTTTCTGCTTCGACCTTTTTTGTCAACGTAATCAACTGGCATGACGATGCCATCATCATCATTCTGCCAGATCACCGTCATCAGCCATTTCCCTATTACAGGGCGACAGCAGAGCGATACTCCCACGACAGTGTTTCTCAGAGTGTGGTAAACAGACCTTCACCCCGCAGGGGCCCTCAAGAGGGTTGGAGGGATCGCTGTCGAAACGTGCTATCCAAATCTCCACACTGATCCGGATCATATCGAATACGACAACATGATTGATGTTAAACTGAAGTTGGAATCTCAACTGTACTTAGTGAAGCCTAATGTCATAGACTGTTGCCAGCATATGAGCTAAAAGTAATCCTGGCAGCGTGTAACACATGACGCTATTACGACGTCTTTTACCGCGTAAACTTGAAAGACAAAAATGCTGAAAGGGCCTCTTGAAATACTTTTAAGCGTGTCAGTCCATGAAGGCTAAATGTTTAAGGACAACTGGCCTGCAGGACACACGTGCCAGCAGCGAATCCACCTCCTCCGAGGAGCCATGCGGCTTCAACAGTATATAATCATGAGCAATAATGCGGGGAACAAAGATTTTGTTTTCGAGCAGCACGATTACTAGCGATGTGTGGATTCGAATATGACACGTTAATATGAACAGTTGTGATTTCCCTGTTGCGTATTTAGTCACATCAAATACTCTTGCACGGGACTTACGCGTTTGGCCATTACGTCCTCCTGAACACAACCGGTCGCAACAGTGTAGGTAGGGTCAGACACGTTGCATAATGCCACTAATACTTTTAGCAGCTTTGAATCCACACCATGCATAATAAATTCAAAACACGGACAGAGAAACGCAGGTTAAATAAATTTTCAGATCTAATCCTAGTGGCTTAAAAGCTTTTGATGAAGTGCAGTCGGGGCACACGGCAAACGCAATAGGGTGAAGCAATCTGTCAGGAGAACACACGTGTTCATCAGGCAAGAAGAGACGGTAATGTATGAACCGCGGAGCGGTCTTTTTGCAGCGCATCTCGGCGGCGAAAGCGTTCTGTGACCGTTTTCAGCCGCTGAAGCGTACTTGGCGGACGCTCGCAAGGAAACGCGTCTCGGCGTTTCGGCGCTCCTTTTGGGAGGGGGAACCAGCGCTCGTGTGTCGGGGGCCTCTGCGCCTACCTCCGCGTGCCCAGTGTGCGTTTTACTTGCTGACGGTCGTCTCTTAACTGCTGCCGAAACATATATTCGTGTAATTTTAAGAGCCTACAAAATTTACCCGAATTCTGTCACTGCGGATGAATTACCTGCCCAGGCGCGCGGACGTCATTTGCAAGTGAAACCAAAGCAATCCATTCTCTACATCCACTGATTAAAAAATTATATATGTACCTCTTAATTACAAACTTTGCGGTACGTGTTTATATTGGAAATTTTGGCGGAATTATCATAGAAGTCTAGTTCCGCGTTACTACATTTGAAAATGGTCGTGTATATCGAAATAATTGGTGTCTTATCATTCGCTCGATTCACCTCACTGCGCACACGGAAACGCCGAGCGCGGCTTACGCTGCAACCCCCTCCGACTTAGATGTGTGGCCTAAAATGAAGTTCCTTTTGCGCTGCTTTTATTTATTTATTTATTTATTTATTTATTTATTTATTTATTTTGCGGGGGGAGGGGGGAGAGGGAGATTTAGCCTATTGCCGCTTTATCGCGCCGCATGACGAAGCTATTGTTCTGGGGTACCTTGGTTCGATTCCCACCGTCGGACGCATATTTTTATTTTTATTTTTTCTTGTCACACTGCACCGATCGACGCCGAGCTCTCCGCCGACCGTTGGCAGATTGTCGGCATCGGTACAGTGTGATGACAGAGGCGCCGACACGAAGGAAAAAACGCTGCCACCGACAGTCGGCAGACCGAAATCGGTGTCGCGTTGGCCTAGTGTGAATGAGCCTTAATGGTAGCGCCACATTGCGAAATGAAGGCTGGCACACCATACAGAGTGGGCCAAAATGATTATATAAATATTTTGTTTATGAGTTACACGCGACGGCTGTGGTAACGGTGTTTTGAGGTATTTCCAAATAATGCTTTTCGTCACTGCCTTTCCGGGATACACAAATGCTCGAAGGTATGACTATTGAAACAATGTGCGTGTGGCACGTTTAAAAGGAAACATTTATTTGCTAAGATTTACTAAGACATCTGACGAAGGCCGTGTCGCGACCGAAACGTCAGTAAATGAATATTACCGTTCAAACGTGTGTCAGCTGCATATTCTTTCTGCAGGGTGTTTTTTTTTTCTTCTTTATTTTTAAAGCTACACCAAATAATAATTGCCTCTGGCAGATAGCACAATTCTAACCATTAACCTAATTGCTCGATGAGGCAGCCATTACTTCTACGATAACTTCAAAATGCCTAATTGAAAAATTAATTCACTTTTTAATCAATTACATTACGGCATCTATATCAACTGGGCGGAGGTTGATTATGCGTCTCGGAAAATGCAACGACATAACACGAGTAGGCAGGAGATTCAAACACAGGCGGAAGCACCGACTTCCGCAAACGCATAAGTACATGTATATTAATTCTCAGGGAGGCAATACTTAGCCAAGTAAAGAATACGAGGCGCCTAAACCACTTCCTGTAGGCCGAAGAGCGCGAAATCTGGTATTTTTATTTCCTTTTCTGCAAAACTTCCACTGAGAACAACACGCTTTGCGATCGCTTTACGTAGCGACGGATACTTTCTTTTTTTTTTTTTTGTAATCCCCAGGTTGACCCTGGGCTAATTATTTCCGAAATTGATACACGTTCAACTATCTCCGCTATTACCCTGAAAATCCATGAATACCGTAACGGTATACATTAACAGGCAACTAATAAAAAAAGATTACTTTTGTTTTACGTTCCAAAACCACGATCTGATTATGAGGCACGCCGGGATGAGGGACTCCGGCTTAATTTTGACCACCCGAGGTTCTTTAAGGTGCAGCTAAGTCTAAGTGCACGAGCGTTATTGCTTTTCGCCTCCAGCAAAGCGCTTGCAATTTCGTATGTGCTATGTTTATATTCCCTATACTTCCTAAAGAGTGGGCAGGCGTTGTGTCCCTTTAGGTGGCAGTTTCCAGCTCTTGCATCTTCTCTTATTATTTCCCTCTCTGTCGATTGTACAAATACTTTCAAACCGTATAGTTATAAGAATAATAATTTGGTGATGTTTCAGCTCTAGCCTATAGTAGGAAATTCTTCCACGCCATAAGTAGGCCAGTAGATATCTGTGGCGGCCGCCTCCGCGGTAAAAGGGTGCAGCCTTATCCGCCATTCCGAGAGACTGACTGCATGCCATATAACAGTGACACGTCCTTGTCGCGATTGAAGGACGCCACTGAACCTCTACGCGGAGCCACGGAGTACGCAGTTGCACTGGCAGAAGGTTGCATGTGAGCAAATAATGAAATTAGATGTGTTTTCTTTTTTTTTGTACTATTACTATTCTGGGGATTTACGTGCCAGAACCACGATCTGATGATCAGGCACGTTGTACTGGGATACTCCGAATTAATTTTCACCCCATGGGTTCTTTTAGCGGGGGAAAAGACGCGAAAACAAATAAGGAAACGCCCGGACAGGGAAAGAACGCCATTCACAACTTGAACGTACGCATAAAGCTGCAAGTATACGAGTGTTTCTTTCTGCATTTTTCGCCCATCGGAAAGCGACCGCCGGGGCCAGAAATTGATCCCACGACCTCGCGCTTAAAAAGAAAGAAAGGAAGAAAAAACGCAATATATCAATTACATAGCTACCAAAAATACCCAAGAAAGTAGATGGGGAGACCGCGCCGCGGTAGCTCAATTGGTTAGAGCATCTCAAGCGTAATGCGAAGACGTGGGATCGTTCCCCACCTGCGTTTCCCCTGATTCCTTCATGACTGGGTACCCATAAAAGGTGAAATCTATCTCGGGGTTTTTAGCTCGGGCGCATGCTACACACCACGGGCACTCACAGGAACCCTCTGACGACCTGATCCCGATTGACCAGAACTACTCTGCAATTTTAAACTATCACAGAGGAAATAGAATGAAACTACCACCTCCAGATAAGAACCTCAGTAAGGAAGAACAGGTGATATGGAGAAAGCTGCAAACCTATACATATAACAACCTGCACACTCTCCATAAAATTCATTGCGAAAGATATACGGACACATGCCCATGGTGCGGGGCCTCGCCATCCATAGACCACATCTCATGGGCATGCGCGGCATATAGACAAAAGACAAACACAGAAATTACGGATCATACACAATGGGAGGCGACGCTGTCCAGTTCACAGGAAGAGGTCCAAAGGGCCATCATCCGACAAGCAAGACGGCGCGCGGAAGCCAGTGGGGCCCTTGTCTAGGGGCTCCATCCATTGCGTGTTTTATTCTTCAATAAAGTTGTTTTTCTTCTTCTTCTTCCCCACCTGCGGCCAAGTTGTTTTCTCCGTCCACTTTCATTGCCAATAATTTATAATTTCTATAATTCAATTAGTAAGTACAACTAACTTCACCTATGTTTTCCTTGGTGTCTTTGTTGGCTTCTCATGATATGATTAATAAAGTCGGGCCCCTCGGTTAACCCGCTTTCTTCTCATGCCTTCAACTAGGATGCGGTCACAGCTTCAAACACTGGATTCGTGCTTAAGCAAGGTGCTACTCATTAAAAACATGGACGAGAAGAGCATAAGGACGGGTGCTCTTCTCGTCCATGTTTGTATTTCGTAGCACCTTGCTTAACGATGTACGACCGACTCGACCAACAACATGCACTACTGACTGTATTCATGGACTTTTCTACCGTTCCTATTAGGCTTCCTGCATGAAACGAATCTGTGTATTCTATACACATATAACTAATGTGCCTAAAGGCACGATTCAGAATTTAGAAAAAAAGTGAGGAACCATGTGAAGAACCGAGCGCGCTGACTAGGGTTGCCAGCCGTCCCGGATTCAGCGGGTCATAATGTCCCGTATCTCGACTTGACCCTTTATAGGGACGGCCAAATGCCCCGACTTCTGATTTTCTTATTCTGCTGGATGATGATTTACTTTTTACAATGCCTGACAGCTAGTTTTCATCTTCCTCTTCTTTGTGTTTTGTTCCTTTGTCATAAACGTAAGGGTGGTTTCGTTTGTGTCCCTTTTCCAGTTCTGTTGTAGGCCCTAACTGTTCACAGTACTTCTATCTGTATTGGGAGCCGTGTTACTCAGGCAACTATACTGCGCTTGCTGTAAATCGCCGCAACGGTAGGACGAAAAAAACATTGTTCATCTTCGTTGTACGTTGTTAGGAATGGCCTGCCGAGGTGGCAACATGCAAGTTTTTCTCAGCCAGCTGCAGCTGCGAGCGTTACAAGCTTCCCCGAAGAGAATCATGGAAGCCTACCACAGTTCCTGCGGTGACTCATTTCGTAGGGACCTCGAAGTGCCGCTTCAACACCCCCTCGGCGCCGTTATGGCTAAACGCGATCGGCGGACCAACTATTGTTACTGAACCCGCCACCGCCGATCTAGTCTGCTGACACTCGTGGCGACTACAGGACGCAAGACAATGGACAACCGGCGGCCACGCTGCGGGGGTCAGCTCGGGAAATAAGACGCGCCTTTCAAGACTCAAGACATATGGACAACCGGCGGGTCGACTGCGTTGACGTTTGACGCTGCGAATCGGCCGTGAACTGCCGTTTCCCTCACCTAGGCATCTAGGGAGCACGGAGTGTTTATAAGCGGCTGTTTGTCGGCTGCTAGGTGTGCTCGTCAGTGTGCTCTGTGATCGTGCTCGTGAGCAGTGTGTTTGGAGCTTCGTGCTCGCATGCTGTATGCTTCGTCTTGCGTGCTCCAGTTGGGAGCCACGCTAGACTATCGATGTATCTCTTGTCTAAAATGTAAATACTGTAAATAAACCCTGTACGCCCTGTCCCCCCAAGTTCCTCTCTGCGACCTTCAACCCTTACAAATGGTGGCAGCGGCGAGATCATCCGACAACTCTAATAACGTACAGACTGACGGCTCCTGAAGGCTCCCGTCAATGACTGACTGAGGTCGACAGGGAATCGCGGTTGTTTCAACCAAGTTCTTTACATATTTGAACTGCCGATCTAGCCGTGTTGCTAAATTGAGTGCTAACATTGTTATGAGGTGGATCGGAACTGATGTTTCTTGTACACGGACCAACCGACAGATGTTACCCTGGTGATGTCACGTGCATGACTCTGTTGGCGTCACGACGTGTGAGAAAACTACTGGAAAAGCTCGGAAAGGAGCACGCGATTGTTTTTTTGAATTATCAGAAGTAGTTAAGGAACCATTTAATAACATCCCTGTACTTTGTTGGCCTCCATGGTCTCACTTTACTCAGCCTGAAGACTTGTGAAATAATAATGGCAGTTTGGAAAGAGTTCACTGTTTTGACGACTACCATAGAGATGAACATCAAGCGTCGTGTGAGATTTCTTCTATGACCACCTTACAGTTGTGGGTTAAAGGAAACGTTTATTGAACGCCCCTCGCAATGCATGACCTTGCTGCCCACGTTTCGTTGAAGAAGCAGAAATGTCGTCGAATTAAGCTTCTTAATAGAAAGTAAACATTGCAAAATTAAATTTTAGGTTCATGTGAGTTTCCGCGCAGTCGCTGAGCCACACACCGTTGTTTTCTCGACTCATAGCTGCATGGTCTCGGAATTGGTCAAGTCTTTCGCTGTCTGTTTCCTGCCAATGACTCGTTTCTTTGTCTTTGACGCCTGCTTTTTCTTTCTTGTAATTAAATTATGGGCTTTTACGTGCCAAAACCGCTTTCTGATTATGAGGCACACCGTTGTGGAGGACTCCATAACTCAGTGGCAATGGTGTTGGGCTGTTGAGCACGAGGTCGCAGGAACGAATCCCGGCCACGGCGGCCGCATTTCGATGGGGACGAAATGCGAGAACACCCGTGTACTTAGATTTAGGTGCACGTTAAAGAACCCCAGGTGGTCGAAACTTTCCTGTAATTAAATAATTACTCTTATCCTGGCCAGCGTTTTGCGCGCGCCGCTTTCTGCGTCCCTGTGCATTCATTCGATCTCTCTCTGAACGTGTGCGTTGCCTGTGCTTTCTTTAATAATAATAATAATAATAATAATAATAATAATAATAATAATAATAATAATAATAATAATAATAATAATAATAATCGGATAACTTATTAGACCCCATGGATGTATTACAACTGAAAAGCAGGTGCCACACGAGCACGGATTCTAGTCGCTTTCTTGCGTCATCTGTGGAAATAAATGCATCCCTACGTTGGGCGCACTTCAACCTCGAACTACTTGGTTGAAAACTAACCTCGTGCGCGACGGCGGCAAGAGCTAGACGTACAGCAACTCTAGCAAGACCGTCATCTCCGCTCTCCTCCCGGCAGGCGTCGGTCGAAAAAAAAAAAGAACCACTGCTGCAGTTATAAGTGCTAGGGCAAGGCCGCGCAGATCTTGAGAGGTGTGGCCACCGGGATCCATTGAAACGGTCGGTCCTTTTTGCGACAGACACACACGGCAACATGCGCACAGCTCCATTACGAGCCCCGTACTCATCCCGAGGCGGAGTCTAACGATGATGGCGTCTTCCGCACGCGCGCGCTCGCCCTCCGGTGATAACGGCTCGGCGCGAAACGCCATTCCGGTTTACCGGCGACTTCGACTTCGAGCAGCGCCTGCCGCGGTTGCCGATGGCCGTTCACCTCAATCCCTCTGCGCACGCGACCTTGGTCCTGCGGCGGGCGAGGGGGCGGGCAGCGGCGTGCGCCCAAGCTGATCGCTCTTCCCCCGTCGCCGCCGGGAGCCCTCGCACTCGCGGCGCTCTTTTCGCGCGAAGACAAGTGCACGGAAGGGGGCACGGCGAGGCGGTCTCGGAGGAGCAGCCACCAAAAGGGAAAGGAGAAGCCGCTTTGTTCAGGTAAGGTCCGTCCGCTGCCGGCCAGAGGGACGCCGTCGCCGTCGCTCGCGGGCGGTCTCGCGACGGCGCCTTCTGCCAGCTCGAGACCCGGCTGAAGCCGCGCTATTCTACTTGTCCGTCGCGTTGTCGACCGAGAGCCTCCACCAGCTGTTCGGCGGAACAAGTGCTGCTTGTCAGAAACGAGGGCTGCGAGGGTGCACTCCGTTCGGTGACCGCGCTTCGTAGGAAAAGGTTGCTACCTGGTCGCACATGAAGGCGCATGCTGGCAGAGGGTTTTATTGTGGTGCACGAAGTCTGTGTTGCCCGGTTTGTGAGTGTGCAAGACGAGTGACTTTTGAGCGATGTTTGCAGCAGCAGAAAGTTGTTCTGTGTGCTTGTCTTCGATTGTTACTGTTAACGTGTCGTGCGTATAACGCCGGCTAGCAGTCATTCTAAGACAACACGTCTTGTGGTGGTAGTGAATGCGACGTTTGTGTAATTAACCGCTGGTGGATTGTTTCTGTTCTGCGATGTGCCTTCGTGACACGCTATGAATTTTTTTTTTTCAAATATGGCCGGAAGACTATATTCGTAGGACAATGTGCTTCTGCGAATTTCTTTGAACACGCGTTGACGTCGCGGCATGCACGATTTGTGTCGTATTTTCTGGACGCCAAAACACTCGCTGCATCTCTGTTAAATGATCGCGTTCGGCGACGCGTATTGTCAACGGACCGCGTCGTAAAATTGAGTAACGCAAGTCCAGTCAGAAGACATTGCCCACAAATAGTATCAATCCGCTCGTTAATGGTATTCAAGAAACCAAAAATACCAGTCTTGTTATTGCACCTGACCGACCGTAAGACGACACTCATTACGATATCATCCAGAACCTTTTACTCAGCAGTCGAAAGAGAACTATGTGACTCATTCATAAAACGAAGGGAGGAAATTTTGAATTTCCTTCCTTTCCTTTCTCATTCATTTTTAAGATTTTGATCGTAAACAGAAGGATCGGCTGCACTGAGGCCGTGTTAGGTGAGGAGTTTTTCTCGTCGATTCTATTCAAGTCTTGTCACCCGTCGCAGCGAGTGGCCGATATCCGTGATAACGAAGGCGTGGCTTCGTTCTATTCATGACGAAGGACCAAAAGAACGATAAATAAAAATATCATTTACATAATACGACCCCAGGTCTCCTTGCCACGATGTTAAGCGATGGCACACGCCGAAGCAACAGCTGGCGCATACTTTCCAGGCGCAGGCTGTCATAGCTGGCTTCGAGCACTTTCGGACCATTCATTCTGTTGATATCTGCAATGAAATATAACCTGTGCTCAGACTCCATTTAACTTACCGAAAGAATACCTTTAATCGAGTCACTTTTCACCGATTAAAGTGCGAAGGGCATGAATTTTCATTATCAAATCCTCATCATTTGATACTATAGCATCTGTAACTTCAGCTGGTCTTGGTATTGCTACTCCAGTGGCGTTGCTCTTCTTTCCCCCTTTTACAGCGTGTTGTGAGGGCCTTGCGAATAGTTAAGATGTGCTTACATCCGGGGTTATCGGCTGCGCAGAGCTATAATGCGAAAGTTGGTATAATTACGAGGGCGAATCGGAAAGTCTTTGTCCCTATTTTTTATTAGGCAAAGTAAGGTACATACAGGTAATTACAAATATAACGTACTATTCTGCATACCTTACACTATTTTTCCACATAGTCCCCACAGCGGTTCAGACATTTGTCCCATCGCAGCACTAAATTGGAGATGTCCATGTGGTAGAATTCCTCCGGCTGACTGTGGAACCATCGTCGAACTGCTGTCCTGGCTTCATCGTTGCACCTGAATCACAACACCACCACCTCACACTTATCAAAGCAAGATACCTTTCCCCATACATGGGCTACATTTCCCTGTGGATTTCGATGGGCGTTCGTCCCTTGCTACATAGAAAACTAATCGCCCTTCGTTGCTCGTACGCCGTGGGTGTGTGAAGCACAACCGCCATCTTCAACAACTGACAGCAGCGCCATGCCACGGAGCTACCGGCAGATAAGGCCGGGCCGGTCCAAGAAAGGTCCGCCGCTGGAAATGGATGTGTTACTTCGCATTTACAGCCGTAATTTGGTTAAATCGTCAATGCTCACCGCTTCTCATTCTATCGCTGTGATCGTAGCACGCAAAGACGTGGCGGTGTGCTTCTCGCAATTTCCAATGATATACCATCATCATGCATACACGTGCAGACTGAACTAGAATTAGTATGGTCAGCAATAACACTTAATCATCAAAAAGTTGTAATAAGAGTATGATACCGTCCACCTTCGTCATCACCAAGCTTTAGTAACGAACTTTATGACGCTGTTAACACCGTTGCAACACGCTTTCCTTCATCACCGCTGTTCCTACTTGGCGATTTTAATTTACCAAACATCACATGGAATACCGACCCCCCTTTAATATCCCCACCCTCACCTCACGCTCGTGATTTTTTGGATGTGTGTTCAGTATTCTCACTCGTGCAGATCTGCGTTCAGGCAACTAGAATAACAGCTACCACGGCGAATACACTAGACTTAGTCTTCACTAATCAACCCGATATAGTATCGCCTGTAACGTACCTGCCAGGAATTAGCGACCACTTACTTCTACAGTTCGATATTAAACTAGACCGTCCGAAAACTAAAAAGAAGAAAAAAATAATACGAGACTACTACAGAGCAAATTATCAGGCCATAAATAATGCACTATCTTCGTTTATTGGCATTTTCCTTAATGGCTTTGAACACCGTAGTGTACAAACTAATTGGAACATGTTCACAGCTATCGTCAACCATCTAACTGAACAGTACATTCCTCAACGCACCATTACAACTCACACAAACTCTCCCTGGTACAATAATTACATTAAACGTTTATCAAATAAAAAGAAGCGTCTCTACCGCATTGCAAAGCTTTCACCCACAATTGAACGCTGGGCATCGTATACTGCGGCGTCAAACACATATGTGCAAGCGCTCAAAGACGCCAAAAAGCACTTCGAATCACAGGTTCTCCCTTCAATGCTTACCACTAATGTTAAAAAATTTTGGCGCGCAATTATTCCTTCGACTGACAACAGCCTTGCCTTAACAGACTCTTCCGGTGTTCCAATTCCTTCTGACCTTTCTGCCACCATACTAAACCATACATTTTCAGAAAATTTCACAGCCACATCCAGCACACATATGCCAAGTACACAGCACCGTAACTATGTTACCATGCCCTCCATAATTGTTGCTCCATCCGGTGTCGTTAAGCTTATTGATGGACTAAGCATTCATTCTGCTCCCGGATACGACTGTATTAACTCGAAATTCTTGAAAAACACTTCATATTATTCTTCCATTATACTATCCAAACTTTTCCAGCAATCCCTTGACCATTGTGCGCTACCTAATGAGTGGAAAATAGGCAAAGTGATTCCAGTGTATAAATCCGGCAGCAAAGCATCCCCTAATAATTATCGTCCCATCTCTCTCACCAGTACATGCTGTAAAATGCTCGAACATATTATTTTTACTAACCTGGTTAATTTCCTTGAATTGAACTCATTTTTTACGTCAGCACAGCACGGTTTTCGGAAATCTTACTCCTGTGAAACCCAATTGATATCATTTACACATGCACTACACCATATTCTTGACAAATCATCACTAGCTGATTGTATATTTTTAGATTTTTCAAAAGCATTCGACAAGGTGTGTCACAAACTATTACTTCATAAACTAAAGCAACTTAACATAGACGGTAACCTTTTGAAATGGATTGAATGTTTTCTTCTCAACCGCTCGCAATTTGTTTGTGCTAACGGCATTAACTCCGGTTTTACAGAGGTCCGTTCAGGTGTTCCACAGGGTTCCGTCCTTGGACCCCTACTGTTCCTAATTTACATTAATGATCTTCCCTCGCTTATCAACTCCCATATCCATCTATTCGCTGATGATTGCGTCATCTTCAGAGAAGTTACCAATGCTAACGATACTGAATTACTTCAATCAGACCTTACCACGATAGGGAACTGGTGCAATGAATGGTTAATGGAGCTCAATATTAACATTACATTAACAACATGTCGTTGGAATCAGTTTCTTCATATAAATATCTTGGTGTTTACATCACTTCTAACCTAAACTGGTCTCTTCATACTGAAAACATAATCAAAAACGCTAATCGCATGCTTGGCTACCTACGTCGCAACTTTTTCAACGTACCTACTAATTTGAAACTTTTGTTATATAAAACATTAATACGACCCAAACTCGAATACGCGACTCCGGTATGGGACCCTGCTCACGAAAACCTAATCACTGACCTCGAGATGGTTCAAAATAAATCTGTACGTTTTATTCTTGCTAACTACAACCGCACAGCGAGTATAACTAACATGAAATCTAATCTTTGCCTCCCATCGCTGGCATCTCGCAGAAAAGTGTCTCGTATTGCCTTCTTCCACAAGTTGTACCATCACCATACTCTACGAGATCACCTCATCCCCCATCCAATTTATGTATCCCGTCGCATTGATCATCAGTACAAAGTTGGTATTTTGTCATGCAACACCAAAAGTTTTTCACAATCATTCCTGCCGCGAACCTCGCGTGACTGGAACAATCTTCCCGCCGAAGTTGTAGGCCTTATTAATTATGAACGGTTCCGTGAAGCCTTAGCTAATATTGTATATACAGGTACCATTTAAACACTCATGTAACCAACTGTCTTTGTCTTTTTGTATTTACCACTCCCCCTCTGTAATGCCATTGGCCCTGAGGGGTATAATAAATGAAATAAATGAAAAAAAAATAGGGGCAAATACTTTCTGATTCGCCCTCGTATTAAAGCTCCTATGGCTGTAATCGACATACGGCGCCGTACAACGTTCTACTGTGACTAAATGCAATTAGATTTTATCCTACATGTTTAGTTCGGCAGTCTCGTTATACAGCGGACCTCTAGGAATACGATTTTATCGGTTCAGACTGAAAGAAGACGTGTGGAGAAGCCCACAGCTAAGGTCCTTCTTTGTGTCGCGTTCCACTCAACCTTCGCCTTTCACTTATACTGTCAAAAGCTCGAGAGGAGATGTCGGGTGCAGACATTCTCTCTCTTCGACAAATTGAGTCAGAACATGTAAATACGTGGGGGACCATCTATTGTTCGTTCAATAACGGAGGTGAAGACAGCGTGTTATAATTCTGCACCAGTTTTTGAGAAGAGACCTTTTCTATGCATTTTATTTGCCCGAAGAAGACCATCAAGTCGTTATCATGCTCCGGTCTCTGATGAATACCCTTCGAATACTCTTAAATAACCTGCACACTCCGTCAGCGCGAAGTGCAATGCAAGTGCTGGATGCTCTCAATTCAGTACTTGCAACTCTTGAGTAAGCATCATGGCTCACCCGCATCATTATATTCGCACTGAAGTCAGAACGGCTGGGGTTTAGCTTAAAAATATACTGCCACGTACTGCAACCTACTGCTGACGCCCACCGGATCCTTGGTCCTCACTGGTAACTTCAACGTGCATCACCAGCTATGAACCACCAAGATTGACAGCAGCCTAACGTATCGACGGAGCACTTGCTTTGAGTTGACTGATTTCCAAGCACTTTGCTGCGTGCAGAGACAGTGTTCCCTCTATCCCGCTTTTTCTTTCTGTTCCCCCTTTCCCTTCCCCCAGTGTAGGGTAGAAAACCGGACGCTCGTCTGGTTGACCTCCCTGCCTTTCCTCTCTTTGCTATCTCTCTCTCTCTCTCTTATTTTTCTTCGGCTTTCTATGATTTACGTTTGCAGCTTGCTCCGAGTTCTGCTGCATATGTGCTTGTCGACTGTAAAGCTTTAACTATACACTCATTTGCTTGTTACAACGCGCTCGTGCTTTCTATTTGCACTACCGGCGCTGGCTATTCTGTTTGTGTTCTTTTTCTTTTTGCGCTCTTTAGTGGGACCCAGGTAGTGTGCGGTAAGAGCTCTTACATCTAATTATTGCGTTTAGCCGCATGGATCAACGCAGGCAAGTATTTCTCGCTCAAATCGTGTAGGATGAAATTGCATTGAACATGCAGCTTGCAAATTTTCTTTTATACTTTTGCATGCATTAACTGCTTTCGCTCTACAGAGCAGCGCGAGAGGCGGCCATTCGGGTTGCAGATAACTGCCGTGCATCACTTCCTTATGCTCAAGCGATAGGACATCGCACGGTGTAGATCGTTCAGCGCGGTCCATTATCTCTTTGCATTGTGTGCCCTACGCCAAAGTGGCTTCTGAGAAGCGTTGCTCCTCTCTGATCGCACACACTTTCTCGCCTCTGCAACAGACATTATCGAGGTTCTTCAGAAGCTGGTGTCGGATATGTACGCGCAATTTGCGGCCTTCAAGGGCGCAGCATTTCTATGTCTCGCTTCTAATGTTGAAGTATTAACCACGATTGCAGTGTCTGCCGTTGCCTCCGCATTCAATTTTGGACATTGTAACTACCGCCGTCGGCGTACCAAGTGGTCACCAAGCGCTAATGTTAGCACTGCTGCGCAACAGTAATATTGCTATACGAACCACTTACTGTTGAAGATGAAGAGGCCAGTCGTGCCTGCGAAAACGACAACACAGGCTAGACGCGTGTTGCGTTCTTCGGCGCAACCCGCGATACGAGCTGTGCTCTTCCGCAGTTCAGTTGCGGGTTTTTGGGTGAAATTGGGTAGTTCCATTACGCTGCAGGCAATTAGCAGTGTGAGCTTTTCGCATATTTGGAACCGGCTATGAGCTCCTCGGATGACGCGCCTGCTTTAAGTCTTGCATTTTGATCTATCGTTTTACTTTTTAGGTTCAAAAGTTAGTCTAATTTTCATAATTACTTGTATAATTACCACCTCGAGCCATTTTAAAACATATTTCTCTGTAGTAAAAGCTATCCCGAGGCAATTGCTTGATTATCGCATATTTTCCGTCTTTAAGGAATTTCGACGGCATTTTCTGAGGCACCCAGGATACGCACGTAGCCGCCGATGCCACATGTATATAATATAGCGGCCTAGTGTGCCGGAAACACAACACGTGACAAGAAACGAGCAAGCAGATGGGACCGGAGCACTCCTTGTTTTGCCTTGTGCGGTGTTTCCACTGCACAACATGTATACCCTCTATTATGCGTTACAGTTTCGCAATCATGGGCTGTTAGCAGGGGTGAATCACTCGTGATACCGGAACGAATCGTATTCTGCGGTTGATTCTTATGCATGAAAGTAATTGTACAGACGCATTCGGCGTTTCACGAGAATGCTAACTTGACGCTATACACTCCGCAAAAATTGAGAAAAATGCTCGTGTTCCAACCCAAGTCGGCGTCTCCCATAAGCCAAAAGTAAGATGGCCAATGATCCTGTATTTAATCATTCCTCGCTGACATATGCCAGCTGTCACACAATAATCACTTCCGATGGCATTTTACGAAAGAGAATTGCGGTATATCGAAAGTACGAAAGTATCAATACTACCTTGGTATGGGCGAGTTAGCTCATCTTGACAGTTTTTCATATAGACGCGCTAAACACGAAGATGAAAGGAACACATACGACAAGAGGGGCACTGTGTTCACATACGAAATGACCGTATGTGTTCCTATGACATATGACACTGTCATGTAAGATTTTAACTGCATCGAGCTGCCCGCATCCAACAACCAGGGCGCACCGAAAGTATATAATCTGAAACCGTCCTGGAGAACGGAAAAAGAAAGAAAGAAAGAAAAAACACTTTCTTCGTGCCCGGCATTCAATACTGAAATCAGCTCACTGTTCGAGGGACCTGTAACACGTAAAATAGCAAAAAAAAAAAAAGAAATCATTTCGGCAGGTTCGACACTTTGTCTGCAATAATCACGAACATCTGTATTACCCGTCTCTTCGAATCTACATTTGTAGATTTTAAATCGTACAAGCTAGAATATATCACCCGTGAATGCGGGCTGCTCCCACCAAATTCTCAGCTTCTAATTGTCCCGAAGAGCTTTCAGTTCTCGTAAAATAAAATGGGCCTATACCCTGCATTTATATTTAGGACCACCTTCGTCGCCCTACATGCCGAGGTTCCTATATCTTCACTTTCACTTTGCACAGATAAAATCATCAACATTCTTCCTGGATAGTGCTTGGGAATAGTTTCCTGTGTGGTAACACATACTCAGCATTTTAGTCGCAGCAGCAAACAACCTTTCTTGCAGCAAACCTTTCTTGCATTGTATTTTTAAGCGCTTTAAAGAAAACGCGCAGAACGCCCGGTTGCAGTGCCTCAAGACTCGGCAACAATGCGTACAAATACTGAGTACATTCAGTCTTCAAGCGAATTCGTTATTCCCGTAGTGCGAGCATGAACGCACTTGTTACAGTAATGCCAGTTGATGTCACGCAAGCTTATCGAGCATGCTTTTTACAGCACCGTCCAAACTAGTCCAACAACCTCATAATCAACGTGGCTTGCAGCGAGGACGTTCCTGCGAGTCCACCGTTTGGGTCGTTGCCGACCTTATTCATTTCTCTAATCAGGTTGACGCTCCATTCGTTGAGCTCTCAATGCGTTCAACCGTGTTGCTTATGCCAGTGTGCATTAACGAAGCCACATATGTCTGTCTATTCGTGTGGTTCAAAGTACGCTTGCGTTGTTCAAAGAATTCTTTATAACATGTAGCAATAGGTTATTGTGGGCGACATTGTTTCAGCGCCTGTTATTGCGAACTGCGTAGTGGCTCAGGGTCTCGATATCGCCCCTGTGCCGTACCTGGTTTACATCAACGACCTTCCTAATCCTCCTTTGTCCAGCTTTATCACGCCGATTGTATTATATCATATCAGTGCAGATCATCGTGTTATGCTTCGTGTACGATGTGCTTGGCGAAAATTTGTGTCAGCAAGATTAAGGTAGTGACATTCTCTAAACGTCGCCCAACTTCCTCGTTCGACATTATAACTGAAGCAGCTTGTATTCGGCTTGAAATGCACGTGTACTGATGGCCTGGCCAGAGCGAAGTCTCATCCTCCATAGATTATTATCTCTCGCGAAGTAGCTATGTAACTACCTACTAATGCACGTCTCCCATATTCTGTCCCTTGTACATCAATCATGCCCGACAGAACGGAGGCTATACATATCTCGAACAGGCCGCGCGATGGATTTTACATTGGTTCACGAACCAGCATGGTCATTCAATGTATAGGTTGTGCCTCTTCTGCCATGTTTGCGCACTCAATGCTGGTGGGGACGGTGCTCATTTAGCAGCGACTGCACAGCCTGTCGCTCTGGACGATGTGTGTTTTTCAACGCATTGGCAGAGATGTCAACGTTCCCCAAACCTGTCCGAACTCATCTTTTCATGATGAAGTGGCGATCAGTGGCACGTCTGCTGTTGGACATTTCGCAGAGCAATGATCTCATGAGCCAGCTGGATGTAGTACGGCTTGATGCTAACGATGCCTGGGCCGGGCAAACGCTGGCAAACTTGGTTCATTATTACCATCACCATCATGGTGCGCCTCACACCTACAAGCATATTTATTCATACATGAGCTCTCGAGTCGTAGGCTGCGCTACTTATGTACCTTTAAATTTGTATTTTTGTCCATCACCTGTTGAAACTGCCTTTTCCGGGTTTTAAATGTTTAATAAATAAATAAATAAATAAATAAATAAATAAATAAATAAATAAATAAATAAATAAATAAATAATGTCGGCGCGCCATGGCGATATTTCCATACAAGACGGGCCCCGAGCCCACAACGTTTGTGCCCAGCGCGACTTTGTCCACTGCTATGAATCGGTGCGTTCCTTTCGCCTCCCGAGTGCCAATCAAAGATTAGATGCTACAACCTCCTTATATGTATGTGCTATACACCATCAATTGCCTTTTAACCAACTGTGTGCGAGTTGCTTGTTTGAACATTCTCTTCACTATCGTGGTTTTGGCACGTGATACCCCAGAATTTAATTTAACATTCTGTCCCAGTCCGCTATTAGTGGTCAAGATAAAATTTTAATTCACAAACATATATGTAGAAATAACTTGCAGATTCGCCAGAGAACAATCAACAAAATGTGATCTACAAGTTGGGTTGCTTAGTGGGGGATTTTCTGTTTTGAAGTACTCCTCCTCTCTGCATACCGTGCAGGAAAAAAGCACCCCTCCTGGTCCCTTTTTCCCAAATGCCGCCTCTGCCGGTCCGTTCCTTCCTCAGTGGTTTCCGGAACACTAAGCGACACCGGGGACAGATCCGTCAAGTGCGATCTTCGGCTTTTAAGCTGTCTATTATGTATATATTAAATTCAACTCCTTAAACAGACTGGAACGTATCTGTTTGCGATGTACAGTAAAGGAAGTGTCGTGCCACGTTAAATCCGCTGAGATTAAACGTTACTTTTTTAGTGTTCGTGACAACACGCCGCCTTGCGCACATGTCGGCGGCGTATACATATCGACGCCAGCGTTGTTCCGGTCGTTCCTCGCACTCCTGCTTGGTGCGTACCGGGGCGCAATGAAGCGAAACCGCGCGCCGCCCGAGCCGCGACGCGCAGTCTGCGCACGCCGCGGAGCGCGCCTCGACTTCGGTGCCCTGGCAGTGTTTGTCAGCCCCCCTGGGTTCCAAGGTTCGCAGATATACACCCGTGAGAAACAAGCGCGAGCCGCGCGCAGATTACGATGGCAAACATACAGAGCTGCCGAGCGAAAACGAAGGTCGCGCCTTTGTGGCCGGCCACCCCCCGCTCGCTGATCTGAGCGTGCACTACAGCTGGGTGATTTGTTTTGCTTACCGAAACCAGCGAGCACTTGCCTATGCTGTACGTACTTGGGGCGCGTTCGATACATTTGCGCTAATTTCGCCTTCTTCGCGCATGTCTTCGCCACACTACCTTCGTTTTCCAACAGAGCGTCTCTACCCGCTCATTACATTGCGCGCAGCGAAGCACCTCGTTTGGATGCAGAGGGCAAACACACGCCAACGCAGAGAGAAAACGAAAGGTTATCTCGCTCTCGTTCTTCTCCTCTCCCTTATTTTTTTTTTCTTGTTCCTGGCAAGCGGAGGGGGAGAAAAAGAACAGGAATGCGCGAACAGGAATTCTTGGACATGTAATGCTACTCCCAAGCCAGCAACATCGACAGGTGGCAAACTGGGCGATTTTTAAGCAATGCACTGTAATCAGCGCACAAAGCGAACAGTATACATCAAGAATATATGTGGGACCAATGCAGTTCGGCGCTAAAACTTCCTGAAGCGACACCACCCCAACTAGCAACAATCGTTTTATTGATTTCTCGTTGTTGCCATTCTCCCGCTGGTTGTGCGTGCCATTTTATCATTTCCGGTTGAACTACAAATTATGACTGCGTTGTATACGCTGCGCGCGGCTCGCGTGCATTGCAACATCCTTCCCGCTGCGTTCTTCTGCGTTGACTGGCATTTTAATAAACCTGCTTACGTAGATAAATAATACGTCCCATTAATGTTATGCTATTGCGACAGCTTTGATTTACCCATGGGGCCGAAACACGGAAGGTGGCAAAGAAACTTCAAGGAAGTTGAAGACCACGCAAGCGACCGTATAGGCATTGAAAATGATAGCGTAGACAAAACCAGGGTAGATTGTATAACTTGGTTGGTAACGTGTAGAAAAGGTGACGTGCGCTGAGTAATAGGATGGATGCCCTAAGGGAATGGAAACGCGATGTAATGACATCCGAATGAAGTGGTGACAACAGAAAATTTGCTCGTGTAAGGATGGGTTTGATTGACGCAGGCCAGGATAAGTAGGAGATCTCCGGAAGAGTCACAGAGAGAAACCGTACTTCTGCAGTGGAATTAATATATATATATATATATATATATATATATATATATATATATATATATATATATATATATATATATATATATATATATATATATATAGACTGATGCTAGTGAAAACAACGACGGTGCCCGGTGTTATAAAAGAGTTAGTTTAACAGGGCAACTCTTGCGCGTCTCTGAACGTCTTGTCCCGTACGTCGGACAGAGGGTATTTTACAGTGGCCAAGTGGCTCGCAGACCCGAATGTCGACTGCAGGATTGCCACAAGCTGCTTCCGAGGACTGAGCGATCAAGTTTTACGATATACGTGCGCCTAAGCGCCCTTCACGCGGGCGCGTAAACTAAGGGGAAGCCGCGTACGGTGCTTGCAAATGCATTTGGAAAGGCTAATAACGCACATTTGGCCACTTCTCAAACCACCTCTTCCCCCCATTCACCGCGACCCATAAGCGCAAGATTGGAATAGCTCCGGGAACCTTGACAGGATTTCGGAAACGACCGCGCCACGTTTCTGTCTCATCATATTGCATTCACTCTCGCGCCGCATCGACCGACGACCGTGAAGCTGTAAGGCAATGGCGGACGTCAGCGCGTCTGCTCATCCAAGGTTTTTATTTAGCGCTAATATCGCTAATATGTTTCTGATATAGGTCGCAACATTGCATCGTGTGACATTTGGGCGAGCCGCGTGTGCATTTGATATCATCACCTGTCCGTTGCATGCTGCTTGGCTGCGATACGTGCAGAACGCTTAGATAACTGTAGCATTCCGTTATCTGTGCGGGCGAAGCTTTGGGGATGGCGGAAGTGAAGGAACGTACGCGAACCATGCACTGTGTCGATTCGTGCTTTGCGTCAAGCGTTTGTTTGCGTCTGCTGTAACGCACCTTGAGTTTGTTTTATATGAAATTGTGCGCATGTGGGATAGTTATTTGCAGGTAAATAACTATCCCACATGCGCACAATTTCATATAAAACAAACTCAAGGTGCGTTACAGCAGACGCAAACAAACGCCTTCTTTCTTCCGTGAGCGTCAGGATGGTCGGGTTAGGTATAGTTTCAATCGCCCCCCCCCCCCCCCTCATGCCTTCTTTCTTTAATAACTCAAGGTTATGATAAACCAAGGACCACTAGCAGGTGCTAAAGTCAATTCAGGCGAGCCCGGGATGTCAAATTATAGAGATGACTGCGCGCTGAAAGTGTCTTCGGCATAATGAAATACGGGTTCTATCCCGACCGCGGCGGCCGTATTTCGATGGGGACGAAATGCAAACAACGCTCGCGTACTTAGATTTAGGTGCACGTTAAAGAACTCCGAGTGATTTCAATTAATCCGAAGTCCTCCGCTACGGTGGGCCTCATAATCAAATATCGTGGTTTTGACACGTAAAGCTCCAGATATTTTTTTCCATGATAAAATAGAAGAGGACATCATTAATGTTCCTCTTCTATCGTTCCGCATCGGCTAACATTAAGAAGTTGACGTCAGGCAGCGCAGTGTACTTAGAGTATAGCTTTTTTTGCCTTTGCAATCCGCCATATGCTTCGTCTGTTGGAAACCTCTGTGCATACATGTTCAACCCGTCGTGGTGGCGCAGTGGCTAAGGCGTTTTGCATGCTGTGCACGAAGTCGCGGATTATTTCTCGACCGCGGCTGCCGCATTTTTGACGGAGGCGCAATGCACGAACGTTTCCAAATGATCTTTGATTTAGATGCACGTTGAAGAACTTCAGGCGGTCAAAATTAATCCGGAGGACTCCACTGCGGTCTCTCCATACATCCAGTGTTGCCTTTGAATCTTAAACAAAATCAATCAATCAATCAATCAATCAATCAATCAATCAATCAATCAATCAATCAATCAATCAATCAATCAATGCTTAGAACATAAAAGTAACGCGATGTACAGGCGCCATAGGATTTCAAGTTCATGTATGCTGGTCTTTCAGAGCTGTTCGTGCTCTAAAAGGATAGATAGATAGATAGATAGATAGATAGATAGATAGATAGATAGATAGATAGATAGATAGATAGATAGATAGATAGATAGATAGATAGATAGATAGATAGATAGATAGATAGATAGATTAGAACAGCAATTATTATTATTACCAATCAAACAATCAATCACGAGCCTGCTTAGAAAATAAAAGTAACCTGATGTGCAGGAATTATACGTGGGATGATTATGGGCATCATATTTTCCTATCTGCGTCATTATAAGTCATGTCTTCAGTTTGTACCTGCTTTTGTCCCTGGTATTTTATCGTCCACAATTAGGTTTCAGTGTCACGCTTATTCTTTTTGCTTTTTCTTTTTTTCTAATGTAGTCAGTTTTTGTGGCTAAGTCTCGTTGCTGATTGTCAGGTTTCGCGTGAAGAGCCACTGTGATGGCTTAGGCGAACTTGCAAGGTTGTTAATAAAAGCATTATTATTATTATTATTATTATTATTATTATTATTATTATTATTATTATTATTATTATTATTATTATTATTATTATTATTATTATTGCTTGTTTTGAAAACATATAAACATAGAATCCAGAGGAATTTGAACTGAACACAAACTCTCATATCTGTCGTGTGCTCCGTCATTCTGTAATCCTTTCTTCTGTTTCTCCACTTTTGCTTTGTATTCTCTTCGTGTACACATTTTGTGCTCTGTTCTTAAAATCTGTATTCGCGAAATTATTGTTCTTTTTTTATGTGTGCGCGCATGTGTAGGTGTGAGCTTGCATTGTTCTTCCTGTGAATTGTGTTGCCGAGTGCGCCAGCGCCAAGACCCCCGAGGTTGTGTCTGGGAACTTTAATTAAGAAATTTATTTATTTATTTATTGATACACTAGACAGGAAAGAAAGCGAGGAGCAGGCTGGCAACTGCCACCGGAACAGGCACAACGCTTCAGAAAGGAGGAGACAGAAACGTAGAAATGGAAGATAGGAAGAAGGGGAAGGAAGAGGAAAGAAAGAGCAAGATGACAAATCTCAAAGAATTAAGCAGAACACACAGAGCAGGAAGAACAGTACGAACAAAGACGTTCTCCCCAAAAAATTATTTGACCGAGTAACCATCCCTCTGTTAACATTTTACGCCGAAAGTGCAAACATGCCCTCTCTCCTTTGTATGAAAGGCGCAAGGAATCGCTCCGGTCGAGCACCTATATATGTTAAATGGAATCATTTCTAGGCTAGTAGGTGCATGATTTATAACTAGAGAACCAGAGCAAACAAAGGACAAGGGACGAGGTAAAGAAGCAGAAAGAGCACCCTTTCTGTTATTTTGCCTTCCTCTGTCTGCAGCAGCTTTCTAGCTATACAGAGTATTTCACTTAAATTGATCTAAACACTGAATATATGCAAATGCTACGCAGCTGGACAGAACCAAGGTAATGTTGTTTGCCGTCGCTTGGAAATACTCAGATTATTTTCTGAATGAATTAATTAATTAAGAGTAATGATCTAATTCGGCGGAATGCAGAAAATAATCTGAGTATCTCCAAGCGACGGCAAGCAACATTGCCTTGGTTCTGTGCAGCTACGTAGCATTTGCATATATTCAGTGTTTGGCTCAAGTTAGGTGGAACACCCTGTATATAGAAGAACCTCCGAAGAACTTTCGCACTTCGAAATGCTTTGACCTGTTCAGCTTGCACATATGCAGCGCTGCATTTCTACACGCGGATAGTCTCACATTACGTCGGTGTCGTGAAAACATTGAGATTTGTTTGCGTATATTGTAAACGTAAACAACGCGTGCCCCGTATTTCGAAAAAAGAAAAGACAAGGCAAGGGTGGGTGAGGGAGCTTATTTTAGTGTCTATAATCCACGTGCCAAGTTTCAACAGGTGACAATACGCCGCTAACTGCGCACTTTCCCACGAGGCGACGATAATGCTATACGCCAAAGTGAAGCAAGTTTCACGTGGTGATATTCTCTTTACAGCGGGCTCTGTGTTTACGTTTACGTTTCAACGTTGAAGGGTGGAAGGGGGAGGCGCGAAATGCGCCTATCGAAACATGCTGCTGATAACAGGTGACACAGGGACGTGGAATGCGCACTACAAGCCGATAAAGACACGAGTAAGAAGCGTGGGACGGGTGTTGGCATAACAGAGCGCGCTGAAGAATGCATGCATGGATGCGTCAGGAAAGATACAGGAGAGGAGAAGAGTGCAGTGCTGAGCTATTTTTGGGGTATATCTGAAACGTGAAAACAAAGGGTAAAAAAAAAGGGAAAGACGGCCGATAAACGGTGACGAGGCCGTGGTGCGGTGAGGAGAGCGGCCGGGTGACCACTCAGTCTCTCTCGCACAGTGCACGGTGTATGCGCGGGACATCGCCACTACTCCGACTCAGCTGAGCGCCTTCTGTCTTGCGATTTCCAGACCGCACGAGAACCGCACGATGCCGGAGAAGAGCAACACCGGAGGCTCCAAGGACAACGACCGATGGAAGGTGCGTAAATAGAAGCATGCTGGCTTCAAGAGCCTCAAAACCGCCAAGAGGTGGTGGCCCGCATTCCGCGTGCATGTATCGCGCACATGTGCACTTTCGTAGCGCCATCGAAACGATCTTGACGTCCCATATGAAGGTGTGAGAGAGGTCATATTGGGGCATTGCTGGACTCACTTTCAACGTGTGCGAGAAGCGCGCCAGCGCCCAACTATAGTGTCTCGCAAGAAGGAGACTGTGCTCTGTAGCTTCGCAATGAAGCGAAGCCGTGGGCTGCTGTATAATCAAGTCGTTCACCCTTCTGTTGGCGGAACGCAAACAACGCTCACGATGGGCGATAGCCCTGGAAGCGCGCTCCTCCTCAGGTCAAAGGCGCAGGCAGTGAAGCGCCGCGCGTCGGCGCTGCGCGAAAGAGCCTCACTTTAACTTGTTTGTGTATGCTGTCAGGGCTGGTCGCGAACTTGATGCGACAATCGCCTTTCTTTTCCTCTCAAGAAAAGCTCGGAAAACGATAGCTCAAATGTCCCTCTATTTGTCTGCGCGACCCCTGTACTCGCACGCGCGCGCCTTGTAGTCGCAGCTGCGTCTGCGGAGCACTATAGCAGCGGTCGGAGCAGTTTCGGATGGCACCGATTGCTTCCAATTCGATTCATCTGCGGAATAAGCTCATGCTAGGAGTTGCGACGATGAGTTTTTTTTTACACTCCCACAATCACTTGCAAACTTGACGTAATCATGTTTCCTGTGTAGCTCGACAAATGCGACGAAGGGCTCTTTGGTTGATCGAAAATCATTATTCGCCCGACCAACATTCGATGGTATCTGCGTGTACCAGACACAAATGTCAGTGAGAGCCATTCTCTTTATGGGGGGATCAACGGGTAGATGTCTATTGCCTCTCCTCCCTCCCCCCTCCCTTAAGGTGCCCACATAATTAATCGGGGTGTAGACGAGACGTATGTAAAAATGCTGAAAGATATATATAGCGGCTCCACAGTCACCGTAATTCTCCATAAAGAAAGCAACAAATCCCAATAAAGAAAGGCGTCAGGCAGGGAGATACGATCTCTCCAATGCTATTCACAGCGTGTTTACAGGAGGTATTCAGAGACCTGGATTGGGAAGAATTGGGGATAAGAGTTAACGGAGAATACCTTAGTAACTTGCGATTCGCTGATGATATTGCCTTGCTTAGTAACTCAGGGGCCCAACTGCAATGCATGCTCACTGTCCTGGAGAGGCAAAGCAGGAGGGGTGGTCTGAAAATTAATCTGCAGAAAACTAAAGTAATATTTAACAGTCTCGGAAGAGAACAGCAGTTTACGATAGGTAGCGAGGCACTGGAAGTGGTAAGGGAATAAATACATCTACTTAGGACAGGTAGTGACTGCGGATCCGGATCATGAGGCTGAAATAATCAGAAGAATAAGAATGGGCTGGGGTGCGTTTGGCAGGAATTCTCAGATCATGAACAGCAGGTTGCCATTATCCCTCAAGAGAAAAGTGTATAACAGCTGTGTCTTACCAGTACTCACGTACGGGGCAGAAACCTGGAGGCTTACGAAAAGGGTTCTGCTTAAATTGAGGACGACGCAATGAGCTATGGAAAGAAGAATGATAGGTGTAACGTTAACGGATAAGAAAAGAGCAGATTGGTTGAGGGAACACACGCGAGTTAATGACATCTTAGTTGAAATCAAGAAAAAGAAATGGGGGCATGGGCAGGACATGTAATGAGGAGGGAAGATAACCGATGGTCATTAAGGGTTACGGACTGGATTCCAAGGGAAGGGAAGCGTAGCAGGGGGCGGCAGAAAGTTAGGTGGGTGGATGAGATTAAGAAGTTTGTAGGGACAATATGGCCACAATTAGTACATGACCGGGGTAGTTGGAGAAGTATGGGAGAGGCCTTTGCCCTGCAGTGGGCGTAACCAGGCAGATGATGATGATGATGATGATGATGATGATGATTAATCCGTGTCCATGTAGGATCCTGTCCCTGCGTGTATGTCAGTGCCTTTGCACTGACATTTGCATTTCTTAGCCCGAAGCTGTGCGATATGGCGCTGTTAACAAAACACGTAAAATCCAATGATATTGCAACCGTACTTCGGTTAGGTATACTGCAGGCGAGTAAATACAGAAAAATTCGGAATATATATATAAAAAAAGAAAAAACTGAGTCATTGGCGTCTGAAGCGGCACACTCTATATGTAAAAGTCTCCAGGATGAAATCGTCGCCCTGGGGTAAACCGGACGCCATTTAGTCGCTAGCGACGTCACCCCGTAATTTGGAGAAGCGCGCCATGAGCTCACTCGCGTCTGGCCCGCCACTCTTCCGCTGGCTGCTATGCGCGGCGTTTCCTGCGTGCGCCGCTGCGCGTTGCTCGCTCGAAAAGAAAGGCACTGACAGACACGCATCGTCCCCGTTGCAGGTGAAGGCGATTCCGTTTCCCCCGTCGGCGGAGAGGAGGGACACAGGCAAGTATGCTCGCACTACGCCTGATGAGATCCCGTACTATAAGCGTGCGGTGGAGAAGCCATCCTCTGGGCATCCGGGAGAAGCGCGCGCCTGGACGCCTTACTGCTCTTTGCGCAGGCTTCCGGGAATACCACCCCGGCGTGCTGCATCCTCGCTCGGGAGGCAGCAGTCCGACCTCGCCGCAGCCAAGCCAAGGCGGATGGAGTAAGTAGAGCGACATGACGCGCGCGCGTGAGCGATCGCAGTGTCGGCCGAAATTGCGACCGGCCGGGCCAAGCACAGCGCCGCGAACCCTGAATTGGGGTCAGACGCCCACTGCGCCACCGCAGCGGTAGTGCTTACAGTTGTGATTTCACAAAGCGTGAAGGGAAACTATTCCCGCTCCTTGCCGCCCGGGCGCACAAAAAGACCGTCGCATGTCTTAATGACGGTTTGAAGAAGCTCTGGATTCGTCATCTCAGCGGGCGGCACTGGTGCGATGCAGGCGGGATAACCCAGCGTCTTTTGTGTCACGAGGCTGGTTGCGTGCCCATATTCGGGGTGCGAGGCGCTCGACCGGGGCCTTCGTACAATGAAGGAGTTCGCCGCCCGCAACGTTTCCCAGAAAGCGCTACAGGTATATGCTGACAACATCCTCACAATGTATACTTATAATGTATCCTATAGCATCATGTGTACATGCCGAGTACGTTCGTCTTACATCACTACGGCTTAGGCATCCAGGCGAGGACATCCTCGTTATGGAGCTCGCGGTATTACTTGAGGACATGCTTTCCGCAAATGCCTTATAAGCGTGCACCTAAAGGAAATGACTTCCGTATGGAAAGATAAGAATTAATTGCCTTCATTTAAAGTATATCTGTGGCCCGATGTTAGTAAATTCAAAATGAGACATGCTGAAGCAACCCGTTTTATTTGAAAGCTTTGAAGATAAGCTTAAGATATATGTATTTTTTACGCCTCATTCTATGTGTGTGTGTTTTTAACTTTGTATCAGACATGTATTCATAGGTTCCCGTCAACACTGAGACACCGAAATGAAATAACTTGCCCCGGCTCACGGAGAAGGGCAATGAGACACTTAGCAATGAGGGAGCTCTTGAGCAGCATGGTTCACATCCTGAACAACCAGAATTGTAGCGACCTTGTTAGGAAATAAAGTCTGGTACAAATTTGAACGATGTCTGCATGGGATTAACGCGTATTTCTTCAGTTTGGCCACTTGAATAAATCGTTTTCGATGTACTCTAACGATCCTTGAAGTTACTTTGCCTTTTCTGGGTATTCTGAGGTCGTTCCGAGGCCGTATCAGTAGGACGGGATCAGAACATGTTGGGTGTCCTTCGAAGACATCCTCAAGACGGCACTATAAATTCTCAAAAGTACGTCCTGGCGGTACCGCCAAGGTACACCGGTATGTAGCTGTTGCCGCCAGCTTCAATGAGAGCCGAATTCTCGGGAATCATCGATCTTCATTGCCATCTCTGCGGGCTGCTTTTTTACAACAACAACAACAACAACAACAACAACAACAACAACAACAACAACAACAACAACAACAACAACAACAACAACAACAACAACAACAACAACAACAACAACAACAACAACAACAACTCGTTCTCATAAGATAAGATTGACTTCACTCTCTCGAGGCTCATTTACACTAATGTCCTGTAATATATGGCTTTGGCTTTTCTGTATAAGCCAGGAATGCATAAAAAACACGTTTTGAGGCATTTTAGTGCTTCAGATCGTTCATCACAGTGACCTACGGTGAGCTGCGGGCAGGAGTGAGGTCAAGTAAGCGCTGCTATAAGCCGAACTAGCGATTTCAAGGACCGCTGATGTGGCTTTCGCGTTAACGCTGTTTAGGCAAACACGGCATCAGTCTTCGGGAAACGCAGGTTTAGGAAGGCGGCGTGCACGTGATTCGTCAAAACTGCGGAAGACTGTAGAGATGGCTGAAATGGGGGGGAAGCAGCATTATATCGCGAAAAAAATGTGAAAGAAATAGCTGGATAACTGCTTACTTTGACGTCGAGTATTGGATGCCAGGAAGCAAACAGCGTCAAGAAGTGTTCGCGTTCTACTGTACAAAAAAAAAGTTTTTTGAGTCGTCGAGTTAGACGGCTTTGCTTGATGGAACGAATTGGATGAGACACCCAGTGTACAGAACGAAAAGGTTTGCGAATTCGGACGTTGATTTTTCTCATTATATTTCTCAAAACGCACCTGCCTGCATGGAAGGCGCTTGCGACCGCAAAAGCTTCCTGCGACAGGCGAGTGCCCGCTATGGCAAGTTCCCTGTCCAGCCGTGAAATTACTTCTTTTCAGGGGCGGAATTCACAAAGCGATTCGTTCATCAGTGCTGCTTGCCGTTCGTTGTCAGTCTTTACAAATAATAAGCCCAACATCACGATTCGCTGGCATTTGCTGTAACCTATAGGAACGTTTTGTGAATACCATCCCTTGTCCGGTATACTGGGACTATTCATAGTGTAAAGTTTGACGAAAACTCGTCAGGCGAGGGTGACACCATGATCTTGAATTGTAGTGCGAAGTGACACAGAGAGACTAGAAGCAGACAGGACGAGCGCTATCCTTAGATACATTGTGAAATAAACCAGCACTCGCCTAAGGTTCGAAAAGAAATAAAACATATAATTACGCCCCCGCGCAAGGGATCAGTGAGGCACTGGCAAGAGTTTTTGGCACATACGGCGTAAAAAGTCGCACACGTGCCAGCAAACAAACTAAGGCAGAATCTCGTACTCGTGAAAGGCCCTTTGGAAAAGTCAAGACACCGCGCAAGAGATGTGATGCATCCTACATAGGTGAAACTGGACATTTTAAAAGGATTCAGCAGCACTAGAACGATGTCAGGATAGGCTATGCAAGTTCGAGTGCCTGTGCGGATCATCACGTGACTACTAGCCACATCGTCGATTGGGATGCTGCGAGGATAATCGCGACAGAGAAGCGCCTACCTTCAAGACTACTCTTAGAATATTTACACATTCAAACGACTAGAAACGCGATTAACCGCACACGGGGTAATCTCCCTAAGATATACATGCGTAACTCTGCGCCACCTAAAACATAAATAATCGCCCGCTCCTGCGCTCATCTTCATTATGAACGAGCGAGCCGTAGCGGTCTCGAAACGTCATTATACAGGTATGTTTTTATTTCCTTTTGAGCCTTAGGCGAGTACAAGTTTATCTGACAACTGGAACTATTCCATTCGCTCGATTCTATTTCTTTTGTATCATCCCCCCTTTCATGAATGACCGGTCGATCGCGGTAGCGGAGCGCCGCTCAGACCTCTGGCGAAGCGAGAAAAGGAAAAGAACTGGAACAGAACCGTTACGTTATACCGGCCGCTTTATTTTTATCCTTCAGCGGCCGAATTCACGAAGCCTGTCGTTCGCAAGTACACTGGCCGGCCGCCTTCGCTATACGATGCTGCACTACCTATCCCGATTGGCCGGAGCCTATTCTTACGAAAACCCCTCGTACGAACTGTTTTGTGAAATCGGTCTCGTGGGCTCGCATTCAGGAGGCTTATCTCGCAGAATTGAGTGACTGCCCACGACTAGCCATCGTCTCGACAGTCCCCTTTGACGACTGAATGATGCCAGAACACCCGCCGAAGACGAAACGCTGTTACAGGGAAAGTTTGTGAATACAGCCGCAGTTCCACCGAACGTACAGCCGACCTCAAAGGTATACTACGAGCACCAAATTCGCAATAAATGTTAAATTTCCTTGCGACTTCTTCGCTCATCCTGGAATTTAGGTAAGCGATGTAGTGTTCTCGAAGTGAAAGTATTTAGAGGCGTGCGAATGGTTGTTTTTGAGACCCAATCGAACAAAAGTCGTATAGTGACAGAAGCGGATGTAATCGAAAATTATCGAATATTCTTCTTATAGTTTGCGAATAATGTGCATCCTTCTCATCATTTATATCAAACCGCAAACGGCCATAACTCCCCACTTCGTAGCGTAACTTCCGTTGCACCTCAAGGTTCAGTACTCGGGCCTCTTTTGTTTCTCATTTATATTAACGACCTCCCTTCCTCACTATCATCTAACATTCACTTATTTGCTGATGATTGTGTTATCTTTCATGAAATAACTAATGCAGAGGATGCTAGCCACCTTCAGTCTGATCTAATTAGTGTAGCTAACTGGTGCAAACATTGGCTAATGGAACTAAACGTTGGCAAATGTAAGGTGATGCGTGTATCCCGAATAACTAACAGCGTGCATGCATATTACCTAAATAATGTTCCCTTGAAATTAGTTCACTCTTATAAATGCCTAGGTGTGCATATCTCTGATAATTTATCTTTTAATACTCATACCGACTACGTAATCCACAATGCTAACCGCATGCTTGGCTACCTACGCCGTAACTTTTCAACCGCCTCTTCATCTTTAAAAATACTACTTTATACTACCCTTATACGTCCGAAACTTGAATATGCATGCGCTGTTTGGGATCCTGCCATTGTCAAACTAATTAATTTCTTAGAACTTTTGCAAAATAGTTCAGTTCGTTTCATCTTACCTAGTTACAACAGAACTTCAAGTGTGTCTGCCATGGATACCAACCTTGAACTTACCTCACTTTCTTCTCGTCGTAAAATCGCACGTTTAGTTCTTTTTCATAAATTACACCATCATTCAACACTCTGCAAAGATTTCATTTTTCAGCCACGATACGTATCGCCTCGAATCGACCACCGTTATAAAGTTTGTCTTGAATCATGTCACATAGTAAAACTTTTTCGCAGTCATTTTTTCTGCGGTCATCCACGGAATGGAACCACCTTCCTGGTGAAGTCGTATCCATTTACGATAACCAAAGATTTCGAGCAGTTCTATCTAACGTTCTGTAATTGAAGCATTTTTTGTTGTTGTTTACTGTATGGTTGTAACCTAAGTATTCTTGTATTTGCCGCTTTACTATCCTAGTTTGCTACCAATTTATCATGACGCTGTAAACACTAGCTAAAACTGCATAATCAGACGCCTTTGTACTTAAATGCTCAAACTGCTTATATTTGTTTATTTTTCTCATTTGCCGTAACCCTCTCCCCTCCGTAATGCCTCTGGCCCTGAGGGCAACAAATTAATTAATTAACTAATTAATACACAATTTTCACATACTGTTATTCACAGCATTGGAAAGTTTGTGTCGTTACACTACACATTATAAAGCATGCTTTATTGAAAACACGAAATGAGCATTATAGAACAGCTAACTAAGCAGTTTGTTATCAAATTCGGGACTCTTCGAAGCATGCGCGGTTATGCGTTGTCATATAAAGTTTACAAGGGCAAGTCTAATCGTTTTCGCCAATTAATGCATGTGTATATTTTCGCGACAAAATCAGATCTGCACCGATGGCAGTGCGAAAAAAGAGCGCTTTTTCTCAAGTTCATACAGTCACTGCAGATGGTGCCGCTATTTTATAAACTATGTTGCAATGAAACGTATTAATATTCAAGCCACCCGCCACGGTGGCTTAGTGGCTATGGCTCGGCTCTACTGAGATCGAGGTCGCGAGTACGAATTTCGGCCTCGGCAGCAGGCGAAATGCAAAAGCGTTCGTGTACTTAGATTTAGCTGCACGTTAGGAAACCCCAGAAGGCAAAACTAATCCGGAGTCCCCCACTACGGCGTGCCTCATAATCAGATCGGGTTCATGGCATGTAAAGCCGCGGAATGT
Organism: Dermacentor variabilis; assembly: GCF_050947875.1. Classification (NCBI taxonomy): domain Eukaryota; kingdom Metazoa; phylum Arthropoda; class Arachnida; order Ixodida; family Ixodidae; genus Dermacentor; species Dermacentor variabilis. Next base: position 237,775,435 of record NC_134568.1, read on the forward strand.
AATTAATTAATAATCACTCGAACAATTAGTTAATTAGTCAACTAATGTATTAATATTTCATCCAGTATGAGGACAGACGTGATCCATCATCAAATACAGTCGATTGCCTTTACAACCAAGTGTTTGGGGCCTCCGAATCATTCGCTTTGTCACTTCGTTGTCAAGGGGCCCTATAACGTAAAACTATTCCAACATGTTTCTATTCCAATCTCCTGACGTCAAATTTGCGTAACCACCGACGCAAGCACCGGGCGGTCACCCATAGGGTTGTCTGTACAGACCAATCAAACACTCTCCTCGTTCATAGAAGGTCACTTTTGTTGGCTTGAAAAACGAATAACATTGCCTACACTGAGTGGCTTGTCGTATCTATTTGGCTGACAAGAGGCGAGGAGAACGCTCAAGTGGAGAGGGATCCGCTGGGGCAGAGCCAGTGCACTGAAAATCGATGACCGGATGAATAGGGTGGTGCCGGCGTCTGCGATTGGTCGGCTTTCCCTTACTTAGCTTCTGGTGGCTGGTCGAAAATCGCGGCGGCATGCAACGGAAGCTTAAGAATGACGCTAAAACTGACCCTCAGCAAAGAAGAGTTGGCAGAATGAGGTGGTAAACGTGCCGAAAGTGCTCGAAAACGTTACACGGCCACGCAAGAAGTTTTATTATACGCAAATACACCCATGCTCTCCGGCAGGTGCGAGTAGCCAGCGTCTCAGTGATCGGCGGCAGCCATCTTTTATTCTTTTCGGAACGGGGCAGCCTGCGGCTATTCCGAAGAAAATTCAGTTTTGTTCGGCAATTAATGCATCTTTATCGCGTACACGTCACTTTGACGCAGTGAGTTTGTGCGGTTTTGTGACGTCGCGTGACAGGCAGGTGAAGTGGGTGCAGCCCGAACACTTTTTACCACTAGCCGCGAGGGCTAATGGCGAAAAGGGTTCGAATCAGAAATAACTGTTTTTCTTTTTTCTTTCAAATCATGCATAATCAGTGTGTACGCATCATATCAGATGGGGAGCTATCGCGGTTTTCGTGACGTCGCGTGACAGACAGGTGAAGTGGGGGTGGTCGAAAAAAGTTTTTGACCAATCGTGGAGGGCTGATAGCAGAATTGGAATAGAAAAGTTTGGAATAGTTTTACGTTACAGCGCCCAAGGTCGCACACCGCACAGTTCGCAATAAAAAACGGGACAGAACTATTCCTCCGTTATAGAGGTCATTTCGTTGCAGAGGCGTACTTTGTAGAGGCGCACGACAGTTGCACAATATAGTACCCACTGTCGAATGGGATGTCTAAACAACATATTATTGCGACTGATTGTGTTCAGCAGGGAAAGTTTGCCTGTCTGAACAACGCAGCGTGCTCTCCCTTTATATCCACTGTGAATGAGATGACAGGTACTCCATGTTTTGCTTCAATTTCATGTTGGACGTGTACAGTCGAAAAAAATTCGAAAATTCGAAAGGTATCCGTATTTGTGAGTGGCAACTATTTGATTCGGGACCTAACCGAATAAGGGCAAGATTTTATTCGTTATACGACTGTTTCGAATATTCGCACAGACCTAGAAGTATTCATTGTATATTTTGTTCCGAGGGCGGGTGTTCCGAGGGCGGGCTGCGATATAAGTTTCGTTTTATGGTTTCGTTGCACGAAACCATAACCAGCTAGTTGGTTCGAAATGTTCAAGTAGCAGCGCTGACAGGACAAATGACAAAAGAACGTAAAACGATTGTGGCGTCAGAGTTACATTATTTTGTTCCTGTGCTGCTGCCTTAGCATATTTGCTTGTTGTTTCTCGCAGTCTGTGCTCCGCGAAAATTATTGCCGTTCGGAGTGCGCACGTCTGGCTAATCATGTTTGTTTATGCTTGCGATCTTTACTTATGCGAAAATATAGTCCGCAGCCTGTCCTGTCGGTCCGACCTACTCTAATGAGTTTGTCTTGTGCCCTCCTTAAGGGTACAATGAAAACTTTCGTAAAGCAGTGCGGTCAGGAGCGCACTGTTGTGGCCAAGAACCCCTTATAGAGGTCTGTATCTTTGTGTTTTGTTAACCGATAATCGCTGACTTTTGACATCTCCACTATATGAATGGCACCGAAAAAAAAAATTTAAGGGTGAGGACTGAAAGACCTACTGCAGTTCCTACTGCAGATAATCGCCACAAAAGAGGAAGTTCAATTTAGTGCGTACTTGCGTCACAAAAGCCACGTGGAACTCTTGGTGAATTCGAGTATATTCATGTACGCTTCCGCCACATTTTGTGCAGCAGGTTATCACAGGGGCGTTATTTATGGACTTGTCTGTTTGCCTGTTATCAGCATGTTATATTTATGGACTAACAATCAACTAACGCTGTTTATTCAAACATATGGTACAGCGTCAGTTATTTCTTCGTAAATGATACACTGATGAAAGTTGCATAAATAGCCTGGAGCAGTTTGAGAGTAGCGCCCTCTCGCGTGACGTCAGCTGTATAGGGGGTTCTGCGGTCAAGACGCGCGCGTGCTCGCTATACAGGGTGTCCCACGTAACTTTAGCCAAACACTTAAAATATGCAAATGCTACGTAGTTGGACAGGACCAAGGTAATGTTGTTTGCCGTTGCTTGGAGATACTCAGATTATTTTCTGCATTCCGCCTAATTCGATAATTAGTCTTAATTAATTAATTAACTTATCAAATGTTATAACTAGATGAAAAGTGTCAATGAGAAAATTGTAGCCCGACATGAAGAACTCCCGATGCAACTTTCTGTTGCTCAATGCGTGCTACATGACAGTTTTTCCGAGCGTGAAAGAAGCCCGCTAATACACGCAGAGTGCCTCGAGCAGCGGGTCGCGTTTACAAGCAGTGCTTGTAAAAATGCATTCTATCGTCGCGACGAAAAAAGTGACCCGCAACTTATACAACACCAGTCAGAACCTTGCCCCTTCAGACACAGCGATCGTACAGAAACATCGAGCACCGAGAGAAACGCCATGCCCCGCTGTATCTACTAGCAATTGTAAAAATGCTACCCAAGCCACTGTATCTTGAAAGCCATCTGTGCCTGGGACAAAGTCCGCCGCGCGCTGTCTTTCCGCGGCTTAGTTCGCGTTGGATGCGAGACGCAGCACGAAAGTCAGTTCGTTCGCTGCTGCTGCCCGCGCTTCCTCACTGCAGCGTTTTGACAGTGAGTTCCCGCGGTCATCGAGTGATATGTGTCCATGTTTGCTTGTGCGCGCGTGACACCATGCTTGTTAAGTTAGTTAGTATGCCTATGTTTAGAAGCTTATACGGCCGATAAAACTATATTATTCTTACTTCGTATAGTTGTCCACTAATTTGCTATCGCAATCGATGCTTCGCCTTTCGGACAAAACTGCGACTTCTTTTTTCATTCACAGTGTGCTGTTTTACAATTGATGTGAAGTTTTCTAAAAGTGCATTAAACAGAAGACATTGTTACATCATGAAAAGCAAAATTAACGTTAATCTTCGCAATGAAAAGTGATTATTACGAGATTGAGCGTAGCATGCTTTGCAATAAGCATGCTTGACGACTGCAAAATATGATGAAGATCGGTGTAGGTATCCTGCTCACGAGTAAGCGCTTGTCAGTAAAATTTGAGATTTTCTGCGTCAAACATAGGTTTGATTATAGTAAGTGGTATATCTCTGAATGAGTGGAATTATGAGCTAAATGTATAATATATACATGTAATACTAGTCGATGCGTCACTTTTTACTTGGGCCGTGAGATATATAGCTTCTACAAGCATATAGGGTGTCCCAGATAATATTAGTCATGCTCTAAAAAAAAGAACAAAAGAAAAGACAGAAGAAAGCAGGCTCAGTCCCATTTGACATCCACGTAAAGTGAAGCATTCTTGGTGTCATTCGCTGATGAGCCATGTGTGTGTGCATATGAAGTGTGGTTTTCGAGGTATAAATATTAGTATTAAATAGCAGCATGTTATACGAAGAAAATGTTTCATTTGCAGTGAATTATAGACGCGATGGATATTATATACACATATTTACACGCTGCGCATCATACGTATAGTATTTGTTTAAACTTTCAGTGGTAATCGATAGCGTCGTGTTGCACTCGTGGCGTTTCCGACGCGTCGGTTTTCTCTAGTGTGGCGGCTGCGGATCGAAACATGCCATGCGTTTCAACGCGCAGGCTTGCCCGCGAGAAAGCGTGTTCTATATGCCGCTTGTCGAAGCATGTATTCGTGGCGTTCGGCGTTGAGAGGCGTACGAAAAAGTGTGTGGAACTCGGCAAGAAAGCTTCGCCGTAAGAATCACGGGGCAAGATACGATTTTAAGACCTTCGGCGTTCGGTAGTCAGACCTCCGACGAACAAACAACGTAGGTCTTATAATTGTATCTTGCACCGGGTCTAAATATTTTTTTTTTTCGTTGAACACTTCGCTAACTTTAGCTGGGACACACGGCATAGAGTTAGATCTATAGCTATACGTATATACTTCGGTTCCACAGCAGCAGAGATTCTATTCTTTTAAATCATTCGCCGTGGTGTTCTGCGATTGAGTCACGAAATCGTGGTTGGGCTCATTGGCAATAGTTAATTAATATGACATTTGCTGACCTAATAATACCAATTTTTATAAACAAACGCTTTAAAAGAATATTAGAGTGATTGGAGTGCGAAATGCTACGCCCACGTGGAGAGAAAGCCGCAGCAAACGAAGATGCGATTACGGCCGCACCGTTTATAGACGGCGACAAATGCGAGTCGAGTTGCTGACGTCGCTGGAGCGTCGCCATCGTATGCGCACGACGCCAACTGGTTTGGGTAGGTAAGCGTCTGGCGGGAATATAATTATGTTGGCAATTAAAGGTTGCAACTGGCCACAACTCGTCAGCCTGTTTCCCATTCTGATAATCTATCAGTGGCAAAGTCGTATCGATAAATACTTGCGTTTTCAAATACGTTTAGCGCAGCCTAAACTATACAGGCTTTTTTTTTCTTTTTTGTTTGAGAAAATACACATGTTTTGTGAGAAAGCTATGACCGAGAGTCACCTGTCGTCTTCGCATACGCGAGCTCTACAGCGAGCCGGAAATACTTTGCCGCTGCTTAAGTTCCTCTGAAAAGGCTAACTAAAGAAATTGTTAACTAACTTTTTTTATTATTAACTTCGGCACTTCGGCAGGTGGTATATATATATATTTTTTTTCGTTTAAAAAATATCCGAACGCCACGTAGCTGTACAGTACCAAGGTAATTTTGTTTGCCGTCGCTTGGAGATACTCAGTTTTCTTCCTTCAACCTAATTAGATAATTAGTCTTAATTAATGAACATCTTTCACGCTCGGAAAAACACTTTTATGTGGCACGTATTGAGGAACAGAAAGCTGTAACGGGAGTTTTTCATGTCGCTCTACAATTTTCTCATTGACACTTTTCATCGAACTATAATATCTGAGAAGTTGATTCATTGCTTAAGACTAATTATCTAATCATGCAGAATAAAAAAAATAGTTTGAGTAGCTCCAAGCGACGGCAAACAACATTACCTTTGTTCTGTCCAGCTACGTTGCATTTGCATATTTTAAAACTCTGGCTAAAGTTAGCTGGGACACCCTGTATATATTAAATTATGGGGTTTTACGTGCTAAAACAACGATCTGATTATGAGGCACGCCGTAGTGGGGGACTCCGGAGACTTCGACCGCCTGGGGATCTTTAACGCGCCTAAATGTAAGTACACGAGTGTTTCCGCATTTCGCCCCCATCGAAATGCGGCCGCCCAACACCATAGCCACTAAGCAACCGCGGTGGGTCAATATATATATGTATATAGCCACATTCTAAAAACTAAAATTTGTATAACTGCTTTCCTTGATTTTAAGAGTATAATGTCTGGTGTTTGTCGCTAACACTTGTATAACGTTTTTCTTCAATCGTTGTATTTGCTCTCATGCTTTTGCGATTCACACAGTGCTCCCATGTAATGGAGCATGTGGGTTGTTCGAATAAATAAAAAAATATACATAGGGTGTCTTACGGTAAAAGCACACTTATGCTAAAAGCATATTTACTTGCTAACGTTTCGGCCCGTCGCACGGCCTTGGTCTTCCTTCCGTAGCCACCCACTATGACGTGCCTCATGATCAGATCGTGGTTTTGGCACGTGAAACCCCATACTTTGAATTCGTGACTTAACACTGCCGTGCCGGCGCTGCGACTTGCGCGCGAAATTCGATATGGGTAGCTTTGGCCTCCGTTTTACCAACTGGTAATGAACAGTTTCTTGCAAAAAAAAAATAATAATAAATAAATAAGAAGAACAGAGTCTTGAAAGTATAGTTATTGATTCTAAACGGACTTAGCGCTTCTCTTTTGTGTCTAATACACAGGTACGGCTGAATCTAACGCCAATTGATTGCGCTATTATAGCGACTGAAGAACAGTCGTTTCTTTGTGTTCTCGTGAAACGAATCAATGGCTGCTGCAATGGATCACATTTGCACTATAGCATTGGCAGCAAAATTTTTCATTTGTCATGCATCCATCGGATTCCCAGTGGCAGTATAATCTATAGAGCGGTAACTGACGGCTGACACAGATGGGAAGGCCAAGAGCAGTGAGCTTAAAAGTTCTCTCGCACACAAATTGAGTCAGTGACAGGAAATGCTTAATGGATATCTACAAAAGATTTATACGATCGCGTTTAGACTACGGGGCTGTGGTTTATCAGCCTGCTACACCGAGTGCCCTAAAATGCTTGATCTTTTCCATCAGTCAGGCGATCCGCATGGCCACGGGAGCTTCAGAACTAGCGTACAATGTCTCTACGCGGATTAAGGCTTGCGTTGGGCTAGTTGAAATATCATACTTATGTTTAAGAAGCAGCGCTGCGAAGTTGAACACAGAGACGAGAACAGCACGTACGAGGCGCGCGTGCTGTTCTGTACGAGGCGCACATACGTGCTGTTCTCGTCTCTGTGTTCAACTTTGTAGCGCTGCTTCTTAAACATAAGCACTCTACGTAGAATCGAATCAGTGGTCGCTCAATCTGCAAAGAACGTACATTAGCTTCCCACATATCCTTAATGTGTATTCTAACCGTGAACATCTTTGTTATGTAACTGTTAATTACTTGGCGTGTTCTATACACTTTTCCATAACAGACCCTCAGTGAGACAGCCTTTCTCAATACATGCGAGGAAACTCGGCGAATGAATGGGTGTCCCACTTCTCGAACATCGCCTAATGCCTCCGGCGAAGCATGCTACCCCCATGGCAGTGGCAGCTGGTAGAATGTGACACATTGTTTATCGAAGTCACGAAACATGCTCTACAGGCAAACATTCAAATGCACTTTTTAGAACTTCGGTTGAAGTATTCTTGTCCTGAATTTTGCACTGACGCGTCAAAGTCACGGCGTGTCTTATGCTGCTGTCGGTCCCTCTGTCTCTGAATCCCACATTTTGCACGCCTAAACAAGTATATTTACTGCAGAGGTGTATGCAGTACTGTCGGCGGTGGCACATTAAGAAATTAGTAGGGGTATGCGAATAGTGATTTTTGAGACCTAATCGAATACGAATCGAATAGTACCAGAAGCAAATCCAATCAAATATCGAATAGTTTTCAAATGGTTTCCGAATAATGAGTAGCCGTCATCGTAATTAATATAAAACGATGTTCACATCCCAGTATTCTTAAAGTTAGCAAGTTTATATCATTACCAGGGGCGTAGCCAAGAGCGGGGGGGGAGGGGGGGGGCTTATGGGGCTTCAGCACCCCCCCCCCGAAATTTTTTTGTGCTGTCCATGCGCCGCCGGCCAAAACAACCCTCGGCGCCGGAAATCATGCTTGATTTTGTCTAGAATGCCCTTTTCACGCTCGAAAAAACATTTTAGCGCGAACATTACGAAATCGGGCTGGATTTCGCGGCAACGCCCATGCACCGGGAGTCACATATCGTGACGCAAGCAGCTCCATCCGAGCACAAAGTTGCAAAGGCGTGGCGGGCGGGCTCGTCGCGGCATCTCGCTGAGGCCGCGGAATCTAGGGAACGCTTGGATTTCAATTCTGACACTTTATGGGTATAAAGTTCCAATAAACTTTTTATGCGAAAGGTGCACTGACAGTTCCAAAGTCGTGCTTCAGATTTTCAATTCCGGAACTTTGTGGGTTTAGTGTTGTTATAAACATTTGACGCCAAAGGTGCATTGACTTTTCTAAAGTCCTAGATCGGAACATACAACGAGACAAGCCAAATCAACACACTATCAGACAAGTTGACAAAACACGCAGCGAGATACGATGAGACGAAGTGTTGTGGTAGTTCATTTGTGCCGTCATATCGCATAAAAAAATACCCACTTTTTTTTTATCTACGCCTAAGCATCCATGTCAAGACACTAAAACCAGCCAGGGTAACTACGTTCTTATTTATTTTTTCTACTTTGACTTTTATTCGTGAGGACACATTCAGGCTCCTAATTTTTTTTATTCTCGCTACCCTACCCTCGGGCTGCCAGAGCGCATGCGTTTTTCTCGTGTTGTCCCGACCACCGCGTGGCGCACTTCGGTGCGCGTTCGCTTTTGTCTGGCCGAGTGGATTTTCGCCTGGCAGAGTTTTGGACGCCTTCTGGCTAGAAGACAAGAAAAAGAAACAGTGGTCGCTCGCCGCCATCACTGTGGGGACTCGATGTATTTCATACCGTTCGCTTGAGCGCAACCTCTCCGGAAAGTCTTGTCTCGCCGGTGTAGGATACCGAGCACTATGCGTATGGTTCTCGGTGGACCAAGCGTCTCACGTTTTCTTCGATATTCATTCGGTAGCCACATTAGGTGCCCAAAGTAGGCATTGGATAGTGGCCAACATACCTTCCTTTGATTTTTTTTTTCATTTCGTTTGCGTTTCTTTTTTTTACATTTCGGTACCCTAATAATATACAGTGTTGCGGCGCAGCGAATTGTCGCATGGTGACAGTTTGTTCTTCTTTTGCGGAAAGTAATCGGCCACGTCACGCTTCAATTGCCGGATACTATTATTATATTAATTCTGATAGCAATTATAGAAACACTCCAGGCGTATTCCTGCTGTCGCCGTCACCCTCATGTTTCGTATGAAGTCTAAGGGTGATAACGTCGTAACTGCGCGCCTCATACCGTATGTGCGAGTGAAAGGGTAGGGGGGGGTGGCATGGGTGAGCCGACGATGGTGGCTTAGTCTTGTGCGCGCAAAGGAGAAAACCGGGGAGGAAGCGCGCCGCCGCGTCGTCCGTCGCGCGCGATACATCGGGGGGAGTGGATGGAATGGAGGCGGGATCTAGGATTCTGTGAATCTGTGATTGCGCAACATGTTTATTTGCCTCGTTTGACGCATTATATACAGTGACTTTTCCTTAGATACGTAGATTTGTTGGAGACTTATACGTATATTTAAATATCTTGTTGCGAGGTATTGTGTATACATGCAGTGGACTTTCTTTCCAGTGACACTTTTTGCCCTTTTTGACAGCTGAAGGTGGCACTTTTTTGCCCTTTATCAAGCATTTGTATACCATTGTATCTTCGCATTTCTAATGTACGAGGGCGAGTCAAATGAAAGTGAGCCAACCCATCCCGCGCAATAATGGTTCGGTTCATTATCTGCGAGGAATGCGCGTAGCACACAGGCATCTCTCATTTGCAAAAGTGACACGCAGGTGTGAGGGTAAATGTTCTTTAAGGCTCTCATACACTGGAATGAACATGGTTGCGTGACGTAATGGACACTTCAGAAGTTGAGCAGCGGGGTGCCGTGAGGTTTTCGACAGCTGAAGGTGTTTCCCAAAAAGAAATTAGTCGCCGTATGTCTGCCGTCTACGTTGAACATTACATTTCATTGGCCACTGTGAAGTGTTGGAGCAAACGGTAGAAAAAGGACGTGGAAGTTGCAAAGACGATCCAAGACCGGGCCAAAGCCATCGTGCAATCACCTCCAGCACAATTGAAAAGGTTGATGAGCTGATGAGACAAGAACGGAGGATAAGCATCGATGAACTGGCATAGCGTGTGAACATCAGTCACAGTTCGGTTCACACCATAATTCATGAACATTTCGGCTATCGGCTCTTGTGTGCGCAATGGATGCCCAAGATTTTGAAGCACCGCCAGAAGAAGGTTCTGCGCTGTCTTGACTCATCTGATCCGGTATCACAGTGAGGATGACGACTTCTTGTCTGCAATTGTGATCGGGGACGAACCATGGCACCACTACTACGAGCCTGAAACACGACGGCAAAGCTCAGAGTGGAAACATTCGAATTCACCACCCCCAAGGAAAGCAAATGCCGTTACTTCCGCCGGAAAGGTGTTGTTGACAATTTTTTTTTGGATCGTCAGGGGTCATTACTGATAGAATTTGCTAAAGCCGGAGAGACTGAATCGTTTCCGATATTTTGAAACGCCGGATCGGCTGCATGTCGCAAAAAAAAAAAAACGACGTGGAAAATTGACGAATGGTGTCATCTTGTTCCATGACCTGGCTATGGTGTTGGGCTGCTGAGCACGAGGTCGCGGAAACGAATCCCGGGCACGGCGGCCGCATTTCGATGGGGGCCAAATGTGAGAAGACCCGTGTACTTATATTTAGGTGCAAGTTAAAGAACCCCAGGTGGTCGAAATTTCCGGAGTCATCCACTACGGCGTGCCTCATAATCAGAAAGTGGTTTTGGCACGTAAAACCCCATTACTTAATTTTTAATTGTTCCACGACAATGCCCGTCCCCACGTTGCTGATGTGGTTAATACAAAACTGGCAAAGTTCAAGTGGGAAGCACTGCAACATCCGCCATTCAGCTGAGACATGTCGCCTTGTGACTTCCACATTTTGGGACAAATGAAAAAAAAAAAACAGCTCAAGGGAAACAGATTCGTGTCGGACGATGGCGTGAAAGAGTCAGTTGCAGATTTGTTGAAGCAGCAACCTAGGGAGTTTTCTGAGACTGGAATCACCCGACTCGTTAGTCGATTGGACAAATGTCTAAATGCTCATGGGGACTACCTTTAAATAAAGTACCCCGTTCGTCATATATTCGCAGTAGCTCACTTTCATTTGACTCGCCCTCGTATATTTTGCAGAACGGCATTATATAGGTGCTCTCTGTTGGGACAATAATTTCGGTGCAATTACTCACGACACACGACCGGTGACAGCTGCTCCTGCGTAATACATTGGAATAAATTACAGCGTCATTCAGATTTTTCACTGGCCGTTGCATATGTACAAAAATGTAGACAAGGTTCTTGAATGACAAAGTTTCATTAACATGTTTGTCCTCAACTTGTTCATTTCATGGCCTTTACATTTTTCATTTCAGTGGCATGCACTGCTTTGCTGGTTTCGAACTTATATAGTTCTAAAGATCGTGTGATATTTTGTTTACCTATTAAATAGGCAAAAACATGGAAGTATTGATATCAGTTATTTTGAGCACAATTTCTGGCACATACGAGTATATCTTTTTATGAAAAAATACACATATTACTTGCTTTGACAGTGCGTAGCGTTCAAGAATTCGTCTGCAGCATCTTTGGCAATGGCAATGCAGTTATTATTCATGTATTTGACCCATCGACAAATTGTTTAAGAGGAAACTTTAGCTCGGGCTCAACTCCGACACGGCCTATTCAAATACATGTAAAACGCAGAAACGTTTCTCTGAGATAACCCCTGGATCGCTTTTAATGAAATTTGTTGAATTTGAGAGAGAAAGTTAAATTCTAGTATCTGCTGGAAGCCGAATTTCGATTTAGGGCCCGAATATTGTTCAAAATATTTTGAAAAACTTGAAACTGTGAAAAAAATAGAAGCACGACGTTTACAAACGAAAAGCTTTTCATCAAAAACAGATATCGCCGTTCATCAAACGGCATCTATTATAAGAGTGAAAGCGGACAAATTTGATGTGTCAAGTTGTATCTTACGTGAATTGGTTACGTAGTGCACAAGGGTTCTGCAAAAGCCGCATTTCGATAATACTAAATTGTTTGAGATTCATTTGTAACATATCAATTTTGTCCGCTGTAGATGTACTATTAGATGAGATTCACAGAATTGTGATATTATTTTTCATTGTTGAGTTACAGTTTTAAACGTGATAGTTTCGTTTCCTGAAAATTTGCGATTTTTTCCAATTTTTAATAAATATTGACAACCTAAATGCAAAATTCGAAACCAGAAGTCAGTAGAATTTAAGTTTTTTCTTTTAAATGCAACAAACATCGTCAAATTTGGTGCAGTGGTTGCCGAGAAAAACGAATTTACCTTCTACATATATTTAGATAGGAACACCCGAGCTAAAGCTTCTTCTTAAGGAGGAGGCCAAGCTGCAACGTGAGCTGCAACGTGTTTTGTCTGGCACGTGCCTCCATACGTATAGTCCAGTCCCTTGGGTTTCAAGAGCTCTGTTAAGGAGGCAGTAGTGCTTCTCTGAAATATTATAGTAGATCATATCATCCTTCCACAGTGTCTCTTTCGTCTTTATAGTGCACCTCACTAGTCACAGGCGTTATCTTATTACATATGCATTGTATGCACTTGAATGGGACTGTTTTGGGAGCCCCTTTATAGTCACGTCACATTTACTCCTCGTAATTCATCACTACATTTCGAACTCATTGACACTAACCTAGCGCTCTTCGGACATAAAACACCAAATATATCATCATCGTCGGAAGGCTGCTCACTTAAAGTACGTTAAATTATTAGGCAGGTTGGCAGATTACACTTCTGAAATAGCAAATGAAAATCCTATACTGATAGCACGAAGCTTGGTGTGCCAGAAAACGACGTAAGGATAAAAAATGGATGTCGACATCACCTTCAAATCCAGAAACTGCTCCATATGGCGTCATAAATTACAAAGATATATATCGTCGAGGCTTGTGAGTCGTCGAATATCAGACAAAAAGTTGCGCGGTCGGCCCTCGAAAGGAAGTGATAACTCAACCTGGCAACTTCTGTAGATTTTTTCAGTGCGAAAACGCGAAGTCCTCGAAAATGCGTGACGCCACACAGTCGCGTCACTGCTACGTGTCGAAGTTTGGGCTCGAAAGTACAATAATTTCGGTCTTCATTTTACTGCTTAATACGTCGCCTCTTATCTGCCGGACAAAGAGTACAGCCTGATATCATTGTCTCCCTTTAGTGTCTCTCTTAGAGCTTGACAGTGCCGAAAACGACAAGAGCCCACACTTGCGATAAGCGCAGCACCTGCGATAACTGCCGAGTGTCCAAGTAGGAGAAGTGTCCTTGTCCTTGTTAGAAGCAACACTGATAGAAAGGCGGCGCAAGTGTGATATAGCCCATAGAAGAGTGGGTTTTAAGTTTAGGCCGTTTAGAGGGATTATCTGCGCCTGCATGGCGGAGGAGCATGATCTTGTTGCGCAGCAATCGAAACGCCCCTACCTGCAGGCGGGAGCGGTTCGATTGCTGCCTTGCATTGATAGTTTCGCTGCGACTAGGACTTCAGGTATTTGCTAGTTCGTTGCCAATCGTGGTTCTACATCAAGCATCCCACTAAAAGGCGTTGCGGGGGTAAGGGGCCAAATGCACAGAGACAATGGTTATCACTTTTCCCTCACACGTTGCACATGAGGCCTCTGCGAGAAGTATCAGACCAAGCGCCCGGGCGGTTAGCCGGAAAGTTGTACTATAGTGTGCCGGCCTTTAGCTGTCATAGTCGATGTACACACGTGGCTGACAGGGGTCTTCATCGATAAATGCATAGCTCTGTATGGCAGAGTTCTTCTCAGATCATTCTAGTGATTCCGTTGGAAAGCACTTACGCGCTCCTGCATGGTGAGAAACGTGTGCGCTTCAAAATGGTGCACGCCATTGCAACTAGAGAAACGCCTAAGTTCCGTCTCGCTGGCGCTCCACATGAGTTGATCGGAGCGCGCAGGATGTGGTGAGAACACTCGCCGAGTTATTCATCGACACAAACAACCCTGTCATTTGAAACACGCGCGCTGGCTACAATGTCGTATAGTGAGAGTCGGTAACATAAAGATGGTGATGTCTCAAGAGGGGTCTGAGCCCTCTCAAGCACAGAAGCCGCCCCATGTCAGTGCAAAGTCAGCGCGTGGCGTGGTGTGGCGATCGACGCGCGGTTTCGTATGTGTCTGTGACATTCGTCGGAAGCGTGGAGGAACTAAAGTACTAATCGAGAAAAGGCGCGCACTGCGCTACCGCAGAAACCTGTGCGGCCATCCGATGGTGGTTATTCGTGCAAATTTCAACCTCGCGGAGCTTTGTGACGGCCTTCAGCCAAAGGTGCTTTGACGCATGTGAACAGCGCTTTGGCGTCAGGACGCTGTGGCGACCGCGCCAGCTCGGACAACGTTATGAGCAGGCACTCGCTCCCACACTTCCCTGGATCTGCTGCATTGACTCCTTCCGCGTCCACTAATTGGCTACCGATTACACAAGTGCTAGGTAGCACGTAAGGCACACCACTTTACATGACATAGAGCAACCACATTTCAAAGCAATTAACCAAGCCTTATATAGCCTCTCCTCTGGCCTTTGTGCCATGTAGGCGTTCATCAGACAGACGCTTCTGCACCCCTCGAAGCAGCAGCCTGTTCGCCGCTTGCAGGGCAGCGTATGCGTCTCACGTCCCGACCGTGCCGTCGTTCGCCCATATCGGGCCGAGCTGCGAGGTCACCTATTCATGGCGCTGCTCCAACTTCCGTGGCCTGTTTGAGCATATATATGCCCGTGTTACACGTGCAGACCCGACAACCATACAAATGAGTTATACGGAAATCTGCATAGTAGAGGAGATTCATGAACGGAGAAGGCGGCCAGCTACCTGATTAAAGCGCGAATTATTGTTACCCCTTGCTTCCTCGCAACGGAAGCATGGTACTTGAAGTGGGAAAAATAGGCGGTTGTCGCCGCGGGTTCGATCCCAGAACCACCCGAAAAAGGTGCAGCCGAATGATCGTACGGGTGTATTCATTCAGTACATCCCATTAATATGGCTTTGCCATATTAATGGCATGTTAATGGGATATTAATGGGATCCATAATATGGCTTTGCCATCAGGGGCAGCTCAAAAGAAGGGCGAGAGGGGACGACTGACCTGCCAAATATTTCCTGCTGCACCCCCCATCACCCTCCTTTCCACCACGTAGTGCCAAGTGATGGAATGCCCTTGCGCGCACACCCAACAAAAATGTATAGTCTTGTTCCCAGTGATCGAGATGACATCCTTTCGACAAACGCTGCTAGGATATGGACACCCATGGGATGTGCTGAATTCGTATAGCGGCCATCGCTCACACGATCGTTTTTCCGCACTTTCCGCGCGGACATCCACTGCATGTGCGGAGGGACATCGTGGGGAGATGCTGCGTACTGTGCACGGACGTATCAGCGCCTTTTAAACTGCGTTTACTATAAATGAACATTACACTCGCAGCAGATGCAATGTTCGAGCAGAATGCCCACGCAGCAAGATCGGATGTGTGCACGCGATGCACGAGGAATTGCAGTGTAATCCACTTTCTTCTAGGCCTTCACTCAGGCATGTTGAACTAACTAGAGTTGTAAAAGTAAATTACCTCAGAAAATATGTAAAGTACGATGTGCAGATGTGCTGCAGACATTATAGCTTCGGATTATAATTTAAAATAATATAAATACTATTCGCCTCGTGCACCGCCTATAGAGGCGCCACTGAAAGCCACCTAGCGGATGCTTCCAACAGTACACGCGGGAGCAGTAGCAGACGACAACCCTTTGCAGCAAGGATGGCTGAAGTTTGCGGCTGCGATTTCTCCTTTGTTCGGGTGCCAGGCTGCTGCTTCTGCGGTGACAGCTGTAGGAAAGATGCTGACCTCTGTGCGAGCGGGTATGAACACAATGTTACCGGTGTTTGGGACAACATGGTCCACATACGTGCAAGGTGTTTCCCGCAGACAAACGCCATGAACCCCATTTACATGACGTGGAGCTCATGTCCACTAGCCGATAAATTTTGTTGAGTGATGCGATCTCTCGATGGTTTTTTTATTCTACCCTTGCCGCAATGCTGCTTCTGTACCTGAATAATAAGCACCCGTCGTTAGTGCAGACTTATATCAAACAAATCCGCACGGTGCAATCTCTGCATATGCCGTTGTGATTTTTCTGCCGATGAATACATATGACATCGCCGAATAAGTGCAGTCGAAGTCACCTCAAGAAGAGTAATTGCCAATTTATTGATGGAAACTTGTACACTAGCCAACGAAGTCACCAAACACACGGATTAATAAAAGCGTGTGCTAGTGCTGTACCGCCGATGCGATTCTGCTGCATATGCCGATGAACTACCGTTTCCGCTGCAGTTTGTGCAATTTTAAATTCCCCAAGGGAGCTGCTTGGAAAATGTACAAAGCTAAAGACTGACTAACTTTTCAGTACTTCTTTATATTACTAGAGAGAGGTGCCACATGATATATTTAAAGGCAGAGCAGCGCCAGTCAAAGTAGATGAGCGCTGGCGGCAAGGCCCGGTTTAGTCGTCTGCAGCGTAAGAAAGAATTCAGTGGAGTACAAAACTCACATGCAAGAAGGGACTACGTTGTGAAACAAACAAATCACTCGGCGTGTTAAGTTTGCTCAGGCAGCATCGAGGTGTGATGACTTCCTAAAGAGGACGCGAACTTTTCAGCGAGAAATGGAACAAAAATACCATATGCAGCAGCTATTAGCAATTCTCGCCCTGAACTACCTATTTTCTAAACACATTTCCGAAAACGCAAACAATATCTAAGATGCCCTCGGACGAATGGAATAAAGCTGTTAAAGAAGCACTTCCTTGGTATCATTCCGATGAGACACAGCGTGATTTATACCCTTTACAAACAAGGCAGGGTGAAAACTTCGCAGCTCAAAAGAATCGACAAGAGTTATGCATGGAGCAGCTAGCAACAGTTAAACATGTGCAATGCCACGCATAAAATAGATGTAAAAACATGAAGTGTGCGACAGCTGGTACGAGGATTTAACGCGCCACATGAAACCAACAATTTCAGTTCTTGAAAGCTTCAGTAGCTTTAACATACAATGCAATGCGCTCGTGCAGTCATGCTGCCTAGCTAGCGCAGCGCGGTAGAGAAGCGTAAAACAATATAAGCGGCAAACAGCATTCCGAACTTCAGAGAAATGCCTTTAAACCTCATGCTGCACTGCAGACGAACTTCGTTGCTCACGCGTCCAACTATGATTGAGTGGAAAAAAACACCAACGAGACAAAGGAAACGATGAGAGCAAGAAATTTCCCACCGTTGCTCCCGCTGATGAGGCTTTGCCGGGAATGATTAGAACCGTATCGCCGGCACGCTTTCACCGGTATTTGAGCCCCCCACCCTGCAACAATTCTTCTTCGACATTCCCTGAAGCTTTGGCCACCCCACACGTGCGAATGGTGTTGCCTATCTTGCTCTCAAAACGTGAATAAGACAGAGAAGCACTATCAACGACACAACAAACTACGGCGCGCGCCAGGCTCCTCTCCCGCATGTTCTGCGCAAGGCCGCCACCAGTGGCGCGTCCGTCAGCGTGCACGGCACGTATAACATAAAAATAATATAAGATAATATAAAAGACACACCGAACTAGCAGCGTTTGATGTGTCTTTTTTCATGTTCCTGTCCGTGTCCTTTTTTACGTGCTAGTGCAATGTCCCCTTATACGAATAACCACCAACTAACCCAGCTTTCTGCCTTAAATAAATTATAATTTGAACATATGAGAAAACATAACTAGCTGTTATAGGGAAACCAAAAAATAAAGCCTCTGGGAGGACAAATATTCATGTGTTTTTCCCCCAAAAAAAGACCAGATGCAATATTCTTGGGACGTCCCTGGAAGGATATCTGAAATGGGACGTCCGGCGGATGTCCCGTTTGTCTCCGAAACGGTAAACGGATATTGGGACATGATTTGGATGTCCCACAGACGAAGTGTTCTCACTGGATTTTGAGGATTTATTAGATTTATCGAGTACGGGTATAACTTCTTGTGGAAAATGACATGCATTTAAAGAAATGGATGTCAAAGAATGACAATGATGGCACCAAGGGACTTTACACCCACAGGATATGTACTAGAATTTTCTAGTACACTCTAAAGGTTCAGACACTTAAACACAAATCTGAAGTTTAATACATCCTTTCATATCCCTCTTAGAAGAAAGTAATAAACCATAAATTGCGTTAGTTATGCATACATGGCAAGCTCCTCAAAATGAACAAAACTTACAACTGCACAAACTGAGATAATAAATCTGCTAGAAGTACTAAACGATCCATCCTAAGTGGTTGTACAGGCGCCCTAGATAGTAAACGGCGCGTGCGAGTGGTGGCCGAACTGCATCTCGGGGCGCCATAGAGAAAATGCTGAAAGGCAATTCAACCGCCAGTAGTTGATCAAAGACATCTTCCTGAGTGAGTTGCGGGCGACAGTGAGATGGCATCAATGCGCACAGCAATGTGCCACCCCTCGCGTGAGGGGAATAGGAAAAATGTCATTTTTACGCATGATGACACGCGTACCTTGTAACTAATTTCTGCGGTTTTGCATGCCAAAATTATGATGATTATATATTGATCTAATCATGCATTTATATGAAGCAAGCCGTAGTGGGGAATAGGCGTCCGTGGCGTATGTAATGTTTATACATTATCGGACTTTTGTGTTTGAGGTCTGCTTTTCAAATCCGACCGTAGGACAATTTTATTTACTTATCCGGAACATCACAGCGACCAGTGACCTCACGGGCTCATACCCATCGGCCCACGAGAAAGGCTAGAAACATACCTGATATCGAAAAATGATGGTAACTCACTAAGAAAGACATTAAAAATGTGGTAACGCGTACCACAGAGCGTGCGGGAGAAAAATCATCGGTGTCCGTGCGATATGCTTTTGACCAGTACCTCGATCACCGATGGCGTAGGTGAAGCCACGGCGGTGCGCGCTTATGTAAGCGCAGGCTTCTCAACAAGGGGGTGGGCAAGGCAACGCTTCTTCCAACAGTTAATGCTAGGGGAGCTTTTTCGCTAACAGCAACCATTTATCGGGGGCTAGCTGGTCATGCCAAAAGTGTTTGCTTTCTCTACGCGCGTCACTGCCCGAGCTTTTGTTTGTAAGGAAGAAGTAGCTTTGTCAATTTTTTTTTTACTATCTATTCTTTAAAATTTTTTCGTATGAATAAAGCATGATGACCGTACGCAGTGGGAGCAGACAGAGTCCATCGAGCTTAGCAGTCGCTGAAGCACAGCACCGCCACCACTGTGTAACTGGCAACAGTTTGACCACGGCGACTGTCGATTGTCGAGAAGGGTGATCGATGCATGCCTCAAGAAAGCCCGGACAGTGACGTGCGCCGCGCGTGCAGAAAGCAGACACTTCTGGGACATATTAAACGGCAATGAAGTTTATTACTCCTCCTCCTGGGAAGAGCTGCGCCTGCCATCGATAAATAGCTGCTGCAAGCGCAAAAACTTCCCCTAGCGTCAACCGCTCAAAGTAACGTTTCTTCAGTTGAGCCGTCAATTAGTCGCACGGCCACTGCAGATTTCTTTTGCGCATGCTCTGTAGCACGCGCTGCCACCGGTAGAGCACGGAGATGCAGTTCAACCATTGCTCGCATGCTCCGTATACTTTCTGGGGCACCTGTACAATAGGAAAATAACAGCAAGAACATACAAAAGAACGCTGTTGCACTTCCTCGCTCTTTAAAGCAAACACTTTCATTTGGAGCAAAGGTAGGAGGCATAATAAATTATTAATAGCTTCATTTCTCGACATAGGTAATATGTGAAAAAAAGTAAACCTGAAATTAAATATTACTTGAATAACAAGAACTATTTCATTCGCAAAGCTCCAAACCTACGCCCACTTATTTGGCTCGCACCTGCCAGACAAAAGTAAGGGAGCAAACTACATGAAGACATTTCCAGTGTCCAAAGTGCTCACCTTCTATGTCTGCACTGAATGCCTGCCACCTACTTTAGACGTGCCCTCGGACAAAAGCTGTTCCCGCAAGCACACTTAGTGGTGTGGAATTAAGAAGTGATCAACCTGAATACTATGAACAATGCACCTTGGACAACACATTTCATAAGTTGTTTTTGTAATATCTGCACAAAACGAGCCTCCATGCCGACATGCAATTTTGTTCCCACATTATGCTGCATGGCAATTCAGGCGAATAAAAGAGAAAAAGAATTTTTTTTTTTAACAGCACGTCAAAATTTTCTCAGTTGTTTCTCGTGTGACAACTAAAGCAAACAACTCCTCATATACAGAGAATCTACCTCTAATGTGCCATATAAAGTTAACTGAAGAGATGGAATGCCTCATTACAGTTACGTTTTCAATTTCTGGGAGGATTTGCCACAAGGAAACAAAATAAATAAAAATCAAAGCTTGTGTAATTCTGCATTGTGCAAGAACTGTAGCAACATTCCTGCTATTTCTGTACCTACTACTCAACATTAAGGTTGAAGTTGAATTACTAGCCAGACATTGGGTTCTTCATAGAAAATTATCATCAAATTTTAGCTGAGTTTGTGAGCACAAGTCTGTAAGATCTTTCTATACATGTCATACCAACCAAAATATTACTGCAGTTTATCTCATCTAAGCACACCCCAGGCTCGCAACATATATTTTCTTGGCACAGGGCATCTAGTAATAAAAGACAGTGTGAGCACAGCTTTATTTGCTCTGAATCTAAGCATGCACTCTTTCGTTGGTCATCATGAATGGAAAAAAAAAAATGGGTGCTTAGCAAGCACAGTATGTAAAAAAAGCAATCTCAACCTCTACTTGCAACAGTTTATTTTTCCAATTATTGTTTGCTGTAGGCTCTAGTCTGGCAGACTACAACGCTCAAGCTAACACTAACATGCAAGTGCTATTTATGTGTGTAGACAACACATCTTGCTTTTTTCAGAAGATATCTTGTATGCCAAATGCAATCATCATAAGGAGATTCGTCTTTAATGGAATTATGCCATGGTAAAAGTTTACATGCTTTCAACCTCTTCAATGAAGGAGACAACAGAGAAACTTCTGAAAAATTTCCAACTATTTATATTTTTTTCTCCAACAGTAGATAAGGCAAATTTTATTAATGACAGGTTATGCCAGAATTCTTATACAATGCACTTTGTGTGCCAGTAAAGTAACTAGGGTAACAGGTGCACATATTCTGTCGCGTGTGGACTGATATAAACTGTTCCAAAGGATACTTTTATCCTTTCACCTGCATATTGTTGTTGAGACAATTTGAGATTTGAGACAGTTGAGAAAGTATGTTACACCCGATTGCAACAAATGCCAGCTGGCCACTGCCAGTAATGTGCCTTTAATATTTTGTAGTAGGGCGTGCACATAAACAGCAAGTGCTAAAGCCTGTTTGCAAGCCAACAACTTGACACTTTGCCTAAGGAATATGACTTAGATTGGCAGAGCCCATCCTGCCTCCATCTTCTCATTGTGGTCCTGTGAATTGCACTTCACCAACTAACCAACATACCCAACTCGATTTAATAACTGGCCACACCGTATCAAATGCCAGTTGCCTTTTACACTTTTACTATGCTCACTGAAGATCTGGGTCTATATTTCTTAAAAATTATTTTCGTTCTTCATTATGCCCCTCACCACTGTCTAGCATAATGCTAAACTGCTGTCACTGAGATCAGCTACTGGGTGTGACGAATAAGAAATGAATACAATTGAAGGAAAAGAATCCTTACAAAATATAGACCCTGCTGCCGATGTCAAGGAGCTTTATGCCTCAGAGGTGCACAAATATGCCAGCCATAATGAGTGCCACCATTGACATTGTTGAGCAGCAAATATGACAGATCCCTTGAGCACCACAAGCATCACAATAGTGCTCACCAAACCATGTTTGGGGTACAGTGCACTACAGTTGTTTTACCCTAAATAACCATACACATTTGTTAACCCTTTAGCCCCCAATCCCTAGCTGTATTTGTCATGAAAGGTTGCACCAATATCACCAATGACGAGTCACGCCAGTTCAGCCCGATACTGTGCGGCTCCCACTGCCAAAGATGAGTTACGGTCATTGGTTGGCATTGGGTTCAATTTTCAATATTAGTAGGCGGTAGAAGTCCAAAAAGAACATGTAATTAAATGTGAAGGTTCAAGTAATATATTTTTCAGAATCAGAATGACCGAAAAATTCATACCTACATAAAAAAATTTGTGTAATTTGGAATGCTTTTCGGGGAAATAATTTGAAGGTTAAAGATAAGCTGCAAGTTATCCTGGATACAAAAGGTGCCACATCACAAATGTCCTGCAAGTGCTTTCTATCAACAGAGTCAAGAATAAAATGTGCCTTTTGCCACCTTCAAGGCTTTCCTTATTATTCCTAACAGAATAAATGATATGGCCGTCCACAAGTAGTGCTTTGCCAAAGTCACACATCATGCTGCTCCTTTTAATTTCTCTTGCAGGCTACAAATCACCATATTTTCCCACATTGCTTTCTCCACCCCTTTGTTACCGGCTGCTCCTTTACTTCTGTTCCTTTGCTTGCTCACCCTGGCTTGTGCCATTGATGAGCTGGCCAGTGAATACTTATGGTCCTCAATGTGAGCCAGTTATATGCAAAGCATTCAGACTTTTGTTTGGAAATAGTTCCAACACTGCAGCAGTAGGAAGCGTACTGCATAACAAGGCCCTCCAATTTTGCCGTCTTGATGTGATTAAGTAGCATACAAAGGTTTATTAGCCAGTTGCCTGCTCTTAAGTTGACCTACTATGTGAAACCTGCAGTCGAAAGGATGTTCCACATCCATCACCATGGCTGTGAGTGACACTGGCTAACACTCCCAGGGCTAATCTTGTCCACATACACAAATACCCAAGTTGATGGAAGGACAGTTGCCACGGTAGCTTAGTGACAAAGCACCGCATGTGTAATGCGGGAGATGTGGGTTCAGCTCCCACCTACAAGTTTTTTCGACCACTTTCATCTCCCTTTTCTTTATTTCTACATTTTCAACCAATAGCAGTTAATGTCCCGTATGCTTCTTCTGGCTTCATTGTCTGGTTGCTTCATATGGTTGTAACAAATAAAAACTCAAGCACCTCGGTTCTCGCAAAAACACACACAAAAACTTTCTTGCTCTACTGCAACAACCCAGGCAATTCTTCTCAAATCATCCAGACTTCTTTCTAAAGTTTTCCAATCACATTATAATAAAGATAAAATGAGCTAAGGAAAGGCCTTCTTCAAAGAAGGCATGCCACATGAACAAAAACTCTAGTAGCCTACTTACTGCTACTATCAATGGCAGAATATGAGACCAGTTTTAGAATATTGCATTTGCAGTAGTACTTTACAGGGATCTATAGTACGTGTCACAATAAAAGCCAACAATGTCCAATACAACATACAGAACTGCACCATTATGCTTTACACTATTACTGATTAACATATCTGCACACAGATGCAAATTCAATCAATAACACGGCATATCTGACCAGTACAATAGCTGTTCTTTATTTTATCACTGACATCGCAAGTCAATCTATATTTTTGTTGAATAAAATCATCACATGGCAATTATTCATCAACAGTCAGATGAGAGGTTCCACAATGATCACAACTTCTGTATGAGTACATTACACCGAAAAAATTGCAGCAAATGATTTTTTTTGTAAAAATGTACAGGCAACCGTTATAAATATACATTGAATAAATAGTATTAAAAACATGGCAGAATGATCTGCTCAGACTAGTGTTATGGTTGTGCTTGCATTGTCCATTGAAAGAATTGCAAACAGAAAACAAGGCATCTCACAGTATATACAGCCCACAAACTACAGTGGCATGGCAGCTGCAACCGAAGCAGCCTCGTAATAATTCATACCAACAATGACACAAGAGCATCAAGAAACTTACCCCGGTCCTGTTTGTAAACTAAAACAGCCGGCGAAAAAAAAAAGTCAGCGTGATATGTACAATGGGTCATTGAGCTAGCTCGCTCAAACGCACGACCAAAAAAGTTCTTTGGCGAGTCTTCAGACAGTGGAGGGATGCCAACAACTAGTGTGTAAGCAGGGTCGCTTGAATAGTCAGCTGCTAGTACAAGGGGGAGGCTGGCAAAACGACGGCTCCTGGTGTTGGCCACATATGCCTGCAATGCACACCGGGCCAACTGAAAAAGCCCGCTTGGCCATCCAAAGAGCCGACTGTATTGGGCACCCTCCTGCACAGTGCCATACAGAAAGGGCCCAGCACAAATGATACTACCCAGATCCATAAAAGAGTGCACCTGTTGCGTGGTGGCTATCAAGCGCTCTTTTGCCAGCTGGATGCCATTACGCAACAGCTCTGTGTTCGACCATGAAAGTGCATCTAGTGTGTTAAAGAAGTTGGTTGTCACATCATCCACAGGAGACTCAAGCAGAGCCATAAGCCCATATGCAGCATCAGAGGCAAAGAAGTGGTCCCGATAGCCACATTTGCCAGTGAAGCAGGCGAAAAGTAGGTTGTCAAGCCCATACTTCTCAGCCATGTCGCACATCCACTCTTTCACATTGTTCCTGAGGTTGATGTCCATTGAAGCATACTGCTGCTTACACTGTAGAAGTGGTAGGCCAAGTTCTGCAAGGAACTCCTGTAGTTTGCGGTAGCCTTTTTGAGTCCACAACTTAAATTTGCAAAAAATATTTGGGGTGTTTCGCAAGCTCTCCATGAGGGACCAATGTGTGTACAAAGGAAGATGCAGCTCCTGGTCAAATGATATTTGGACTGCCAAGGGATCTAGTGCAGCAGTTCTTCTTTGGATTTGACGGGAAACATGTGCCTGGAGGTCCCCAGCCTCTAGCACATACCTGCAAATTAAGAAGAGGTGGGGTGGGGGTACAAAAGGAGCAAGTAAACTGAAAATGGAAAAGTAAAAGAAGCAGTGTATCGTGTTCTTTATGAGCAACTGGCTTTTTAGTGTTGGTTGAAACCAGTTGGACAAGACTGTGCAAATAGTTTCAACAAGCACCAGTAGTGATAATGCAACAGTTCACAGGTCTTTAATTCCTTGCTTGCAAGCTTATTAAATTAACAGCAGCAATAATAATAATAATAATAATAATAATAATAATAATAATAATAATAATAATAATAATAATAATAATAAACGTTCCAGCTTTACATCTAACGAAGCTGCTTGAGAACCAACAAGCTAGGATGACCCTCCAGTAAACGATAGTGGAAGATGGCAATACCTCACCATCCGTACGGAGTACGTACCGATTGTGTTCAATTTTTCCGGAGATGTACTGCTCTGACTGCCCGATGATCGCCCACCAAAGAATTTCCGGCGTGTCTCTCGTCATCTTCCAACTCATTTCGAACATGGTAACAGCGGTTGCTTTACCGTGGTAGCTGAACTCGGTGTACTCAAACAAGAGCTGTTTGCGGCGTTCTTCCCATTCGCGTCGCTCTCTCCGTCGGTCGACGACTTCTTCTACGGACATGTCATCCTCGTCTTCATCTTCGTCCTCTTTGAAAAGGTCATCGTAGGCGGGCACACCTTCCTCCGGCAAAGGCGGCATTAGCAAACGGACTTGACTTGTGTTGTAGACGTTGTGGATGTGCACTGGTCGATTGCTATCGGCTATGTAGAAAACTACGTCGTCGTTTTCAGGCTTGCACTCATCTATTACGTCCCACGTCGCACCGCAATTCAGTAAGACGACGTTCTTAATTCCTTCACCGTGGTCGCGGTACGCTGCTGCCACGGCCGTTTTCTTCGACACAGGCACAAGCGTGTACAATGCATTGTCAGAGTGAAACAACTGCTGCAAAATTCGGCACGCCGCTACAGCATCCACATCCGCAGCAATAATAACCAAAACTCGGCTCTTGATCACCTCTAAGTAGAACTCGTTTTGAAGATTAGACACGTACATCGTTGCAAGTTAAACGTGCACAAAACTATTTTAACGCACCTTTACGTCACCGGTTCGCCAGCTGACGACGACGTTAATAATTTCATAAACTGCAGTTAGACAGAAGGCCAAATCCCTCTTGAAGTGGCTGTTTGAAATAGCGAACGGCTGCCGAGACGGCGCGACTCGTCGCCGCGCTCTTCGGTTTTGGCGGGAGACGCAACAGGCATGTGGCAAGGGAGGCGATGAGGGCGAAAAACAAGTTTTGCGCTCGCAGCGCCATTACGGGGGGTTTAGCAGTTAATCGGACGGGAAAATTCGCGGCGCTACGCGCAGCTAGCGCAGCCGTCTACGCGGGATTGCGCGCCGGCCGCGTGGCCTCCAGCCTCTCCAACCACCCGGCGCGATTACGGCGACAGCAAGCGATTATCGTATTCTGCGCTGCTGTTTACGGGGCTTGAGTGCGCATAATTTTATAACATCATCGCATATTGAATGTAGCAGCCGATGACCCATACCGAAAGTAACCTTCTTTTCTTACAGCGATTTCTCTTCTGTGTTCCCAGTGTAACTCTTTACGTATTCGACCTATGTCGGCATCAGTGGACTTGGTCTGTCATGCTGGGAAGCAGTATATAGCGCTAAATACACGCGGTTTTCCAGTGTTGCTCGTGTTATACCGTCAACGCACATGATTTAGGACGCAAGTGCTAAGCGTAGATGCAGGCAGGACACTCGCCGCCTTGAGCTATCGGAATACGCATCGTACGACCTGCAGTGGCGCCAGAGTATTTTGTATGCGAACCAGGATTGTTGAGGCAAGAAATGAAACCAAAGAAAATAAAGAAAGGAGAGTTCACAGCTGCGTATTGCACATGACCTGAAAGCATCGAACATTTCTTTTAGAATATCGTAGGCTTTCAATTCACGGGAAACGCGTTATGGAATTGGACCTCATCGCCCGCTGGGGCGATGGGGACCAATTCTTACGCCTTCAACCTTACGTTCCCTGTGCTATTCTCCGTAGAGGCGTCGGCACTATACGTTTGCGCAGCAGGAACGTATGCGTTACCTTATTTATTTTTCTCAGTGATACAAAGATATTGTCATGCTAATTCTTTCATTAATTTTTATTCTCATTAATATATAAACATAGTGTTAACATCTCCTTAATATATTTCTTTAAGTTTACAATAACATAGTTTAGTACATGACAGTTCAGGACAAGCTTCTTCGTTATGATTATTTATTAACGTACTACTAATATCTCTATAATTTTACAAGATTCTTTTTGATTTTGTTTCGCCAATGCCCAAAAGCGGGTTGCGCAATTTCACTAAGGAACAAAGAACCTGCGACCTCCACAAGCGCACACAGGTCCATGTCTTTTTTTTTTTTTTTCTTCGCTTGAAGCGACTACTTTTGATGGGTCTGGCTTCCACACGCTACGGAATTTAAAGGGGTAATTTCCTAAGACTATGCAATAAATTAAAATACTGTATACATCCCAGTATACAGTATATACTTCACAGCCACTAGAAAAACAAAGCTGGAAGGTAAAGAGAGGAAAAATGGAAAATGGGAACACTGAGGTTATAGGGGCCATGCGGTTTCAGTTGCACTAGCACGCGTTGAAGCTTGAGTAACAATTATTGAGTTATTTCCATCCTTCCGCATTTCAGTACCTGCGGCCGGATGCCCAATCCACAGGTGCCGGAAGCTACGAATGGAGTGGCCAGAGTACTCAAACGAGTGCCCTGTACTTGCTTAACATGGTTGGAAAGTTGATTAGTTATATCCGACATGTTTGTTGGCTTCGGACAGAAAGTCGAAATAAATTTGGTGTGCAGCCGACGAACATTTATCTCAGTGAGACCAAAGTGTATAATACAGGGCATACGTCGTACCGTGAAACAAAATACTGTACCAAAAAGTACTGCAATGTGTGTGTGTGTGTGTGTGTGTGTGTGTGTGTGTGTGTGTGTGTGTGTGTGTGTGTGTGTGTGTGTGTGCGCGTGTGTGTGTGTGTGTGTGTGTGTGTGTGTGTGTGTGTGTGTGTGTGTGTGTGTGTGTGTGTGTGTGTGTGTGTGTGTGTCTTTGTGTGTGTAATTGCGCATTGCACACACGGACAGCATATTTTGTTTATATGGGATACTTCATAAGCCACTGCGGTGGCGCTGAGCTCATAGCGTTCTGCTGTGGCCGCAGTTCTCCTCTCGGCTATTCTCCTGTAACCATGCTTGCATTCTCTGTTAGAGATGACAACTGACCATGGAGAATGAATGCTGCAAGAGGCTACCGCATCTGATGGTATTTGGACGAAGTGCAAGAACTGTTCTGTTTTCACATTTCAGTACGCGTTGAGATCAAAATTAACTGGTAGCCGGCCTACCCCGTCATTGGTCGTGACGGACCAAATAGCATTGGAAACGCTTTTATTGTGATATGTAGTGTTGTACACTTGAACATTATGAAAATTGCCATTAGTTGAACATGCTACAGCGTGGAAGTTTGTTTTCTCTGTAGTTTAAAGATTAAGCTAGCTCCGCGGCAGCATATGGCAATAAATTGCTCTTTCGTCTCTCTCTCTCTTTCAGAATACTCATGAAGTTGGGACCCAGCCTGCAGAAAGCTTGGGCCATCTCTTTGCGGGGATCAGCGTTCTTCAAGCACAGTGGACAGTCACCGTGTGCTATACTCATTGCTGTGTTGTGTGCTGTATATAATGTTGAGAGAGCGCTCTTTCAACGCCTCCTTTTTATGTCTGCATTCACAGGGTCGGCGCGGTTCTTATGTAAAGGATGTGGACTATAAAGGATAGTGTTTCTTGCTTTTAAGCCGATGTTACTATCTCCAAAAGTTTAATTATGTGTTCGCGGATGTAGGTGCAAACCATGTTCGTGGTCTTTGTTCCCGCCGCCGTCTTCTCTATAAATGCATGATGGCCGCACTGTATTTTCCTGCCAAAACCGTCTTTCTTTTTAAACAAGGGCGTGCCGTTATAGTTCTCCTAAAACCAGCTTTTCATGTTTCGCAGATGTTCCTCAAAATTACATAATCGCACTGTCCGCTCCACTGCCTTGAGCTGAGTTGCTCAGAGGGACGTTTTCTCTTTCTTTCTTTCTTTCTTTCTTTCTTTCTTTCTTTCTTTCTTTCTTTCTTTCTTTCTCGTTTACGTTCTCATTTTGTTTGTTGCGTAACAACACTCCACAGATGTGCAACTTAGTCCTTCTAGTAATTCATTATATGCACGAATGTAAAGTTTTTCTCAGAGGCGATTGTATGAACCCGCCGCCGAGTTTCATCTGTTCTCTAGCCTTTTACGTTTACCTTGTACATGAGTATTATTTTGGAGAAGTGCTGTAAATAAGCTTTTAAAAGAATATTCAGGGTTTCCCACGTAGACGTCCAAGCATTAAAATAAAAGTCGTGCGTTAGTCAAACCGACGCATTGGATTGTACGGTGTTGCGCGTAAACACACAATTAATGAGCCATTATTACACATGTTTTTCTTATCCGCTTGCGCGACTAAAGTAGTATGCAAGAGCGACCGTATATATAGTGAGATTCTGAGTTATTCTGAACTCTGATATTTCTTTAATTATCGATTACGTGTAGAACTTAAAAAAAACTATAATTTCAACCAAACTTCCGAACATTTATTTAGGCTAATGACATAATCGATAAACAGCGGAAACTATTTCATATATCTTCTTTTTCACGCACCCGCAGTGAATTACATCTATCTCGTTCTATTTCTTTTAATATGCTTTTGATCGACTTGAACGAGACACACTGCATTTTTGTGAGTGTTATCTCCACTGCTGGATTAAGAGAATTCGCGATGGAGAGAGCCAAGGGGGCTGCATCCCAAGTCTCACCTCTGACTGAAGCGAAAGAGAGACCATTCCATTTATCTTGAATCGTTTTTTTTTTTTTAGAGAACTGCATGCACAATTGACAAACGGAATGAGCATGGTCATTATTAGGTCAGAACAGAAATTACCAAAAATATCTTTCTTTAATTAAAAGAAAAATGAATGAAGAACAACTTTTTCCTGGCTTTCTATATGCGATATACGCATACAGGGTGTCCCAACTATCATGCACCAAGATTTAAAAATACATGAATGCCACGTAGCTGGACAAAACCAAGGTAAAGTTGTTTGCCTTCGCTTGGAGTTAGATTATTTATTTTTTCTTACATTCCGCCTAATTACATAATCAGTCTCAATTAAGTAATCAACTTCTCAAATAATAAGATTTGATGAGAAGTGTCGACGAGAAAATTGTAGAGCAACATGAAAAACTCCAGATACAGCTTTCTGTTGCTCAATGCGTGCTTCAAAAAGCGTTTTTCCGAGCGTGAAAGAACCCCTCGAATACACGCAAAATTGCCGCGCGACTGGCCGCTCGAGGCACTTCGCGAGGCACCTCCTAAGAACGAAAAGCTTTGTCAATTTGGCCCCTGATGCCCGGTCGACAAAACTCTGCACTTTCTTGCTTTTGAGAGCTATTGCGAAGAAATAAGAGTTAGGAAGCATAGAAACTTCCAACACGTTCTAGTGCCGCTGAAATATACAAACCTTCAGCTTGCCTTTGCTCCCCCTTTTTTGCCGATGCAAAAGATGGAAGGAGAGGAGCAGTTCTATAGTGATGTCGAAACTATGAGTTGTAAAATACCGTGGAAGCGCGTTGCTGGCATGTTCTGTTCACGACAAATCGTTGCTGATTAGTTGAGTGTACAATATTATACGCCTGTTTTTGATCGTCTCTTTCGTCAAGCGGCCATGCATAAATTTGAAAGCGTTAACGCAATGTACATGCTTGCACAGCGTGGAACGCCTGCAGTTGGTGCCACGGTCGCTACTTACCATTTTCAGATTGCGTGAAGCGTGCAAAGATGTTATTTTCTTTTTTTCGGTAATTGGAGTATCTAAACTGTTGCTCCTCTAGGTCGTAGGAACAGATAGTCCCACCGTATACGCGTATAAGCGCTAGCAGTGCTCTGCGTTTACTATGCATATAGAATATGTGGAAGCTGTATTGGCCCCCTAAAAAAATGTTTTTTTTTTTAATTGGACGACGCTTAAGCTTCGCAAGAGTGGAACGCGATAGCATTCAAAAATCCTTGACTGCTTCTCACGCACTCCGGCAACTGCAGCTTATGTAACTGTAATGCTTGGCGGGAAACGCTGGCGGCGAACGCTATGCCCGAAAGCGAGCTTCGTGATAGAAACTCAGCCTCTTGCGTGGGCCGATCCTGGAGGTTGCGTACAGCCGCGCCGAAAAATTACATCATTTTCAGGTTTCTGTTATTGTTTCGCATATTTAATATTTAAGTCTGAGAAGATTCAACATAAAAGTCATGCGCTGTCGGTGTTTTGTTTGGTGACATTTGTTTGCGGGCTGTGATTCTCAAAATTTCGAGGAATAACTTTGTCAAGAATGTAAGACAAGGTATGAGCAACTTTAGTGATAGAATGGTGTGGCAATGTAACCCGCATATACAGCATGTCTTATAGCTAGGCGTGGTATATACATATACCTGAATATATACGGAAATTTTCGCTCGCGGACAACTCCGCCGACACCGGATTTTCTGCGCCACATGCAGAGGCCTTAACGCTTGCACGTTAAAACATGCAACGGTATACAGAATCGCTGGTTTGAACGTAACGCTTTTAAAATGGGGGTAACACTGTACCGCTAATTCTCTTTCGAGAGACCGTCCGACACGTGTCCTTGAAGAAGCGTCGAAGAGAGCAGTGAGAAAAGGTTGGGGAATTCACGACATTTTTATTGTTTGTTTCTTCTTTGGCGAAGTAAAAAATGGTTGTCTGACGGCCCATGGAATCCAAAGGCTTCAAAAAATACTTGACGTGTCGAGAAGCAGACCGACAAGGCCCGCTGCATCGGAAGCGCACGAGGACCAATTGAAAACTTAGCTGCATTTATTGCGCTCATACACTCAATGTTTCTTGGTGTTGCTTTCCTTGTTTACTTTTATCGCTGTCTTCCTCACTCGTCCTGATGGCAAAACAAGAGAAGGGAAGAAAACAAGTGTTAGCGAAGCAACTTCCTGTGAGAGAACCCGCCATGTGACATGTGAATTGTCGCTGTTCTAAAAAAAAAAAAAAAAAAAAAGCTGTGTCTGTCTTTCTTCTGCTCCATCTACACTTGAAAACTATGCTACCGAAATTAAAATGTATGTTCATTTGCTGCCCATACGTTTCTGCTCGTCTTATACTTAATCACTCGATCTGAGCGACGGACCTGCATAGCTATAAGACACTGAAATTGGTGAATTGTATCTGGACGAAGCTCGCCACATTTAAAAGTGCTTCGCCAATATGACTAAAGGGAACGTCGGCTAAGTGCATCAAAGCGTATGTGCGGCTGCCAATCGCTCTGAGAGCCCGCGCATTCTCCAAAAAAACAATGAACCGATCTACATTATTAGCGAGGGAGTAAAAAAATAAAGGCTCGCTCAGGTAAGGGTATCCTTTATTCCGAACAGTCAGTGCATTGAAGAACGTCATGGCAAGAAGCCGGCCTCCGGTTCAACCATAATGGGTGGCTGATGGAAGCCTACGTTTGCAGGGCCGTTCATTATTTATTAAGGGAAGCGCCCCACTTTCACAGCATCTTGAGTTTGGCCAGACGGCCTGCGGATATATATTTTATTGATAGATAACTGTGGCAACGCGTCGTATACACTCCACTCACTTGCTATAAAGTATAGAAGAAATGTTGACAATCTGCCGAACTGAATACTAAGGAGGTGATTTCCTTAAGCATATGAGTGTACATTAAGGGCACTAAAGTGCAAGGAACTGTTGGACAGATGAGGGAGGTGGACTCTTCGGTGCATATACGACGGGTGACTCGCGTACAACATGCTGAGACCGCTACTCTCCAAGACACTCGTTCCGCTTCGAGCCATGGAGTCAGTCGACGAGTTTTCGTACTACGCTCCGTAGAATAACAGAACGTACATGATGTCCAGATTGAGAGAAAAGGCTTCCTAACGACTCTTATCTGGTTCATTCGAAGATTTACATCTTTATGGCCTAGCTCAATTGCCGCTCGCCGTTCCGGATGATATGAAGAGAGAGAACCCTGCCGCACGCAAACCTCCCGCTTAGCCTTGCTCGACAACATTCATTAACGTTTCCCAGCACGAAAAAAAAAAAGTATTCGTCATACTCTACCTGCTCCTAAAGCAGCTGCAGGATTGAACGTCCTTTCCGAAAGCCTCTCCTTCGCTGAGGGTTTGCGGCAGGCGCACTTTCATTGTTTCCGGTAGGAGCAAGATGACTAAGCCCCCTGCCACCGACATGGCTCCGAAAATAGAGCTGGGGACGACGACGCCGTAAATTTGACCCTGCAAGCCGGAAGCAGGGTTGCAATTTGCATCGGCAAACTGCGCTTGAAGGAAAGCAGGGCAGCTTCGATAGAGCGTACATATTGTGTCGAATCGAGCATGCCATAGGAGTAGCAAGAAATGCCGCACAAAATGCTGGCGTTATGATGTCATGAGTGCCTACAAGGCTCATACCATGTAGAGTATCTGAGGTGTAATGATGAGACTGATGCTTGCTGTCATGGCAGCGATCCCCATGGCCAAAGTCCTGAGCACGGTTGGGAACAGTTCGGCGCCGTACACGTAAATCGTGGCGAAGGATGCTGTGATACTCAGTTTTCCTAGGCTGCACAGCGCCACGGTGGGCCATGCAATTTCTGCGACGAGAGAAAACATGGGATTTTTTTTTCTTACAAACGTACCACAGCTGAGTGAGTGCTTCATTACGGACGCAAGTATTTATTTTAGAAATCGCTTTTCTTCCCTTCATGTAGGCTAATACAAGGCACCAAAGGAGAGAAAATAGATTAAGCCACGCAGTATTGCAAAGCAGAACTAAAGACATCAAAATGAAATGCAATGAGATTTTAATGCGATTTCATCGTGAAAGGGACAAAAAAGAAAAGAAATAATAAAGTCCATGCTCAGCCCAAAATGGCTCACACTTTACCCAGAATTGTTACGTCTTGTACACTTAAACATGTGAAGGTACGCTGAGGAGGACAACAATAAATTATAAAGCAAATCTTTGTACTTATTGAGAGCTAATTCATGATCCCACTCTTTCACTACATGTCAGCTGACAATGCCGTCCCGCACGTTCAGAAAGTGTATGCATATTAGTGGTGAACCACATTGAGGTTGTACAGTCTCGGTGCAATTTTGTTTTAATGCGGTCCAGCACATTTCATGGCCAAATACTGATTGCTGCGTGCAACGCCAAACCGCCTAAAAGCTTTCGCTCAACCGGCGCCATAGTGAAAAGAGAGTTATAGCTCAGCGAGCCAGCGGGCCAAGCGGGCCAGCGTAGGTGCCAGTGCGCATGCGCAGTGGCGCCTACGCTGGCCCGCTGGCTCGCTTAGCTATAACTCCCTAAAGACGATGCCGCGACAGCTATTCGATGTTCCAGAACGCAGCGGAGAGGAAGGTTTGAGGAAAGGATAGGCATGTCTGGTGTCAGCAAGCACGTCCCTTAATGGAATCTTTGATCTACGTGGAGCAAAGAAAAATAATGATACAGAAATTCTGAGAATTGTCTACTAATGCGTTAACATTCTTTGGCTCGGCTGCTACTTTGCTTTTTCTTACTTATTAGCTAGCTGATGCAAGCCTACCCATCGCTACCAATAATCTACTATTACAATATTATAAAGATTGTATGTGTTAACTTGACCAATTATGCATTTCTTTTGCAGATATATCGTATCAATTGAGTCGAAAAGCCGTCACAACCGGCCTTTTTTTTCTTCTGCCGCACCACAGCTTTTTTTCCTTTTTCTGATTTTCCTTTACGACCTTTACGCGATGACGGCGACGTCACCAGTTTTTTATTTTTCTGGTTTCTTTTTCTAACGCTACCAATCATCTGCTCTTACACTACTGTAATGATTAAATGTGTTAACTTGACTAATTATGAGTTTATTTTGCACATATAAGGCGTCACGGTTCTGACAGATTGTGCTGGGGTACTCGCCAAAGAGTGTTTATGCATAAAAATATAGGAAGGAGAACGACAGTTACAGTTACGCAAGCCCTTACTCCTCCCCCCACCCTTTCTTAAAAATTTGATTAATCAAGGGATGGCGGGAATCTGGGATAAGGGTGATGTTTATTCGCCGAGCACAGGTTAAACGTTAATAGTAGGTAATCTTAATCCAAGACCAATACGCTTGCCCTCACCTACAGACCCGAAACGATCGATAAACTGCACAACACGCCTCGACTGCATCGCGAGCTGTGCTTGCAGGCTTGCCTGATGGAACGAAGACAGTGGCGATGCAGGCGAGACCTCCAAGCACCATGTTGAAGAGCATCACGAGTCTCCTGCCGTGCCTGTCCATGAAGTACCAGGCCAAGCAGACGCCCGGCACCTCGACGGCGCCACTAATGGCGAATGACACGTAATCGCTGATGCCCATGGACGAGACGGCGAATGACAGGCCGTTATACACCACGGTGTTGGCCGTCCAGCTGAAGCACACCACTACCACCTTTTTCAGCAGGTTCGGGTACTGCACCAGTCTTTGCAGCGTCACCTTTTCTTCCGTTGCTGTTTCATCGCAGCATAGTTCTTTCTTTTGTTCCTGCACGCATGGAGTGGATGCAATTGCGGGGGGTCAACGACCATTCGGACACTATGATTATATGCGTATGCCGCACTTAACGACGAGCGGACCGGTTTTCCGCCTGCGATCGAGCCTCGATCCCCAAGGTCTCAGGGAACGAGTTACATTGATTTGATAATTTAACCCTGTAGACATATCTACATGCCTTATCTATGATGAAAAACGGACAATATTTCCTTTAAAATTGCATCAGGTGCGGCTGGGGCTGCCTCACAGGAATGCTTGAAGGACAGCTTTGGAATAGGAAGCGAACTTTCCAGCCTGACAGACGTCACATGGTAGGCGTTATGTCGCGTGTCGTGCCGGGAGAGTTGTGGTGGTCCTGAGAAAAAGAAGATACTTGGGGAAAGAAGACAACGGTTCCACAATTGCTTACCATAAAAGTCGCCAAGAAATTTGGCGAAATCTTCTTTCCATTTCTCTTGGCAATCTTCTGGAGAAGAATCTCGGCCTCGGCCAGTCTGTCTTGACTGAGAAGCCACCGCGGAGACTCTGGAATGAGCCTGTTGGCCTTATGGTTAGTAAAAGTTGCCACCGAAACGCGCGCAAACAACAAATAAGCGCGCGCCGCGCTCCAAAGCAGCTCTAAACGAGACACAAGAAAGCGTAAAACTAAGGGCGCGTCTCGAGTGTGCTTCATCGTCCATCGCGATGTCGTATCCCTTCAGCCGGGCTCCACTCGTGCACGTCGCGAGCGCCGCTGAAGATGTGGCGACCACAGAGCTCCCGGTGCGCGGCAGCTGATGCGCGGCTATAGCGAACAGTGAGGAGGGGACCCCGCGCACCACCAAATGGCCAGCAGCACGACGAAGGGCAGCGAGGTGGCCACCGCAACGGGAAACCAGGAGCGCAGCAGGTATGCCACACCAGCCAGAGTCATGAGCGCCACGCCGTAGATGGCGCACACGAACATGCCAGCGAAGGTGCGCTTCTCGGGGCTCATGATCTCCATGCCTGCGCCACACGGGTGCGACGACGCCGCATAGGTACACGAAGCAAGGCCAGCAGCCGAGAGCACAGACGGCGCCAAACTCTCAGTACGGGAAGACACAATAAAGTGACACTATGCACCCGTGGGACTGCTGTAATATGCGTCGTTATACATGGGTCCCCGCAAAACTTTTTTTTTTGGACATGACAATTAAGCACTCCTAATAGTAATATTATTATGCGAATGTTGGTCGACGAACAGTCGTTGCTGTTCTATTCGTATTTGATTCGAGAATTTCGCTATTCGGAATGGTCAAATATTCGTTTCTGTTCGAATGTAAGGGATAACGACACTTATTGGAGTTTCAGAGGAAAATGGCCGGCGCAAGGGACGACTATTTCGAACGATTATGCCGCAGGAAAGCCGCAGACGCTGGAGACCAGCTCTTCGGCGAACGCATGCATGGAGCAGCCAACGCATGTAGAGTAACTTCTAGTCATTGGACAAGGGCGCCTCACCTTTAGACAGCGTATGAATTGTTGTCTCAATTTAAACAAATCAATTTTTTTTAATCTGTCACTCTCAACCTGGTTATGACTGTAAATAGACGTGCTTGTTGCAGGTATACTTTAGAACGACGGCGAGTTGGGCTAGTTGATAGGGGTATAATGTAAAGAAAAAGAAAAGATAGGCAGACATGGACACAAGAAGGGGGCCATATGCAGCAGGTAGCATTGCACTTTGCTCCGCCTTCCACGATCACAGCAATCAACGTGCATACGGTGGCGTGCTGTTCTCTTGTTTCAGTACTGTCATTGTCATGGCGTACTAGATAACTGAAAGTTGTTTGTCGTTTACAAGCCCCTAAGTTGACCGGACTGCGGCTGGCATTACATGCAGGCATCAAATAATTTAAATAAGGTTTTTTTACAAGATGGGCTCCACGCGAACTTTATATTTCACATTGTTTAGAAATTATAAAATATTCGGTATTCAATTCGATATCCGAAGGTTATTTGTCGAGAATATTCGCATTCGATTTGATG
The DNA here is from genome assembly GCF_050947875.1 of Dermacentor variabilis. Taxonomy (NCBI): domain Eukaryota; kingdom Metazoa; phylum Arthropoda; class Arachnida; order Ixodida; family Ixodidae; genus Dermacentor; species Dermacentor variabilis. The sequence continues at coordinate 237,813,080 of NC_134568.1, forward strand.
ACAATATTTCACCATTCGAACACCCCTATAGTTAATAAATTTGTAAACACCTAGCTATAGCGAAATATTGCTGATCTAACACGCAGCGGGGGACGTACACTTTTGCCCTAAAAATCACTCATGCTTTTCTGCACTCGTTTCTGGTCACCCTTCACTGAGCTAAATGCCATATCCATGACATTTAGGATGCCAACAATGAATATTTGCCGAATAAGCCAGATTTCTTTTAGTATGCATACAGCCGCCGAACAATCAGTGTCAGTCCACAAACAGCAGTACAGTAACGCGTAACGAGAGCAAAGCGGCGAAAAAGCCAACCGCCATAAAAGTGACCAGTAGATCGAGCGCTGCAAGAAAGATCGACGCACTTTGATTGCGCTTAATGACATATTCCTGAATGTCAAAACGCTATTAAAAGCAGATTAACATAACTTTCCGTAGTCAGAAGTGTAAGGAAGCTATTCTCTACCCAACAGCAGGGCAATGGTTACGGGGTTACGAATGCGTACGCAGGCTGCTATTCTTGCGTGGCAGCTCCTTCTCCCATTTCGCTCAAGCGACCTCCAGCTTACGCTGTACCATTTTGATGAGACAGAGTATGAGTCAGTCGCGTCGAGCACGCAGTAAACATCAATGAAACGAAGAAAAAGACAAAAAGAAATGCAGCATTATCGAGAGATGATGGGCGTGCTGCGGGAACATTTTGTTCGCATAACTGCACTGACGCAAAATGCTTTTAAAAGGGTTGTTGGGCTTCTTTAAAAAATGTGTTATACTTGGCTAATTGCAGTTACAACTTTTCTATTTTTCATGACATATGCGAAATAAAAATTTTGGCATTTGTTCTAACCTGCTCACACAAGTTTGTTTTTCCCAACCACGTCTAAGCGAAGCCACAGCGTCCGTCAGTTTTCGGTGGTAGCGCAGTCATTTAGCGCATTTCTTTAAATGCAATAGCATTCTTGGGGAAGTTTACTGTATGTATGTATGTATGTATGTATGTATGTATGTATGTATGTATGTATGTATGTATGTATGTATGTATGTATGTAAGCTCTTTCACGTCGCTATCCGAGGCTGGGCGGAATCGAACCAGCTTCATACAGGTTCCTCAAGCACAGCAACCCGCCTTTGCTTTAGCGCTGCGCCACGAAAGTACACGGGCAGCGAGGGAAGGAATGCTCACCGTTCGCATGCACCGGTGCGCCACGCATCTTGGAGGCCACACGAGGACTACGTGGCGGCGCCGCTAGATGGTCATCGCGTCCAGAGGGAAGCGCGAGAGAGGAGCCAGGCTGCAGTGCACGCCGCATACATGACGCGTTTCGGTGGTGGCAATACGGTGTGTCACTGCATTGCTTCAATGCTGACGTCGGCATCCATCGCCAAATGTGTTCTGGCGGCATTATTTTTCGACGCTTACCACGAAGCGGCTTGCTGGTCAATGACGTTCTCCAAAATATAGGTCAGCATAGAATAGTGATCATGTGTGACTTCAAAAGCTTTATAATTATAAAGTTTGTAAATAAATGGTCAAATTTTCGTAATTAATCCCATTTGTGAAGTCGTACATGCCCCTTGTGCTCCTGTGGCCAAGATCATAGCCGCACGATTGAAGTTTTCGTAGCTGTAGCCTTATTTAGGAAATTAAAACGAAGCTCTGTATCCCTGACCCTGATGTGCGAAAGTGTAAAAAAATTGTCGAGGATGCTAGCAGTGACTTATTTTAGTCGGGTATATGGTAGAACGTTCAACACATCCGCATTGCGTTATTGTCGAGTGAGAGCAGGGTCCTACTGCACACTAATTGCAGGAGTATACGACACCACAGAGTGCGCATGCTTCCGGGCCCATTTAATGGTCTCGTAACGACTCGCGCGCACTAGCGTTGCAGTTTTGTTTTGTTTTTGTATTTTTTTCTCAAGAAGAGGAGCGATATAGTTCCATAAATATAGGACAGTTCACTGTGACGCTCACTTTTGATACTAATGAGCATACAAAGCAGCAGAGCTTACACTTGCAGTACCTTTGTACGTCCTTTGTCAAAAGTTTCCATGCCACAGCGCGCATAACCAGTGTAGACTCCAGGCAGTGCTGTGAGGTTCGTGCTGTGTCCGCAGTGCCTCAGTGCTGCAGAGGCTGAGGAAACCTCTCAGCTTCGCTTTTGCAATCATTGCATCACCAGGAGTGCCACACAAAGAATCCAGCAGCAGCTCTGCATGGTCACACGTGCGGTGACAAACAAGCTTTTGACAACGCGCAGGGCATCTACGAACCATTGCTTTCAAGAACAGTCCTCACCGACTGCTTTTGAAACACATATAATTTTGTATGCTGACATCTCAATAGAGGGCAGCGACCCCATTCAGAGTAACACAGTGTACTCTCGACAGCAGTAGTTTACGAGAGGGAATAAACGTCGCTGTTACGCGAGCAAGGTGTGGGCCAACGCGCATCCCGGCTAGGAAAACTCGGTGCTTGTGAGTGAGAATTTGCCCTCACTCATGATGAACGGTGTCTGGAAGATGGCTGGGTAGGTCATGCCCACAACGCCTCTCCAGGCGATGTAACCCTCGTAGGTGACCGGAAAGGCGGCCCCGATTCCTCCCACCAGACTCACCACGATGGTCAGCAGGAACGACTTCTTGCGACCCCACCTGCGAGCAGGCAGTCTTTCATTACTGTCCAGGGCGCGTATTTGCAAAACGCTTTTGCTGTAGAATTGTTCGTAATAAAAATTCCAGCCATCCCTCGGATGCTGGACATATAGTATATACTGCTAGCGAACTCAGCCGGCCAATGGCAAAGAGCACTCGAAGCTTCTCTTTCGTAAGTGCTCTTTGCCCATCACCGGCTACCTTCGCTTGTAATACGAGCCTCAGGGTTGGCTAAAACGTTCTCTAACTAACAATTCTAACGTATAAGAGCGTTTCGTCAATACGCGAGCTCATAAGAGCGCCGGCGAAACAATGTAAATGTTCTTTCTCTGCGTTGTCGGCTCCGTGCAGAGCCATCTATATATACATATGAGTTCTACTCTCATTTGATCTGGAGAACGTTCTAGCAACTAGGTCACAGTGGCCTCCTGGGATAAACTTCAGCACTGATGGGCGACATTTTGGGGCGATGACGCTGAAGCGTCTGAAGAGCGCAACCCTTCTACAAGAAGCGGCGTTGCCTCTACGTGCGCTGAATTCGAGTTTGTGCCCACATGCAGGACTTCGCAAGGAATTTGAAATTCGGGAAAGAAGCTATACATCTATGGGCTTTTCCCCCAAGCGCTTCACCCACGAAAAGAGCCGAGTGCAGGGCCGAGGGCTTTTATCCAGTTTTACTAAAGAGCCAGTTTTACCGATAAGAGTAACCGGCAGCATGGGCCCGCGATTTCCATCAACCAAATGCGGCTATTCGGGAAATCCCGCTCATTGTCGCATACCTCCAAGGCCAATTCCCACAATATATATTGCGTAATCACCACCGCGATTGCGAAACGCTGCAATACGACGCAGGGCCCGAATTTACGAAAAGCTCTAACGGTAGAATTGTTTGTGAGATAACATTTTAGACAAACGAAAGTTAGGTGTTGAAAATGATAAACATGGGACATCTTAAAAGTTAAATATTCTCTCTTATTTTAGGTTCTTCATATGGCTAATCTGCACCCTGATTCCGTAATGCCTCCGCGACTGCTGAGGTTTCGACTGAAACCTCCACAGCCACCGTAGTCCTCCATAAAGAAAGCAACAAAACCCCAATAAAGAAAGGCGTCAGACAGGGAGATACGATCTCTCCAATGCTATTCACAGCATGTTTACAGGAGGTATTCAGAGACCTGGAGTGGGAAGAATTGGGGATAAAAGTTGATGGAGAATACCTTAGCAACTTGCGATTCGCTGATGATATTGCCTTGCATAGTAACTCAGGAGACCAATTGCAATGCATGCTCACTGACCTGGAGAGGCAAAGCAGAAGGGTGGGTCTGAAAATTAATTTGCAGAAAACTGAAGTGATGTTTAATAGTCTCGGAAGAGAACGGCAAATTACAATAGGTAGCGAGGGACTGGAAGTGGTAAGGGAATACATGTTAGGGCAGGTAGTGACCACGGATCCGGATCATGAGACTGAAATAAACAGAAGAATAAGAATGGGCTGGGGTGCGTTTGGCAGGCATTCTCAAATCATGAACAGCAGGTTGCCACTATCCCTCAAGAGAAAAGTGTATAACTGCTGTGTCTTACCAGTACTCACGTATGGGGCAGAAACCTGGAGGCTTACGAGAGGGGTTCTGCTGAAATTGAGGACGATGCAACGAGCTATGGAAAGAAGAATGATGGGTGTAACGTTAAGGGATAAGAAAAGAGCAGGCTGGGTGAGGGAACAAACGCGAGTAAATGCATGACATCTTAGTTGAAATCAAGAAAAAGAAATGGGGGGGGGGGCATGGGCCGGACATGTAATGAGGAGGGAAGATAACCGATGGTCATTAAGGGTTACGGACTGGATTCCAAGGGAAGGGAAGCGTAGCAGGGGGCGGCAGAAAGTTAGGTGGGCCGATGACATTAAGACATTTGCAGGGATGACATGGCCACAATTAGTACATGACCGGGGTAGTTGGGGAAATATGGGAGAGGCCTTTGCCCTGTAGTGGGCGTAACCAGGCTGATGATGATGATGATCATCATCATCATGATGATTTTAGGTTACGACAAATGACTATAATCTTAGGCCCATATTCGTTAAAAGATTTTACGATAGAATTGAGCTTAAGAGCAGATTCCAGCCAATCCTGATGTTGGACATATTAGCGAAGGCGGCCAGCCAATGGCAAATTTCACTTATGGACGAAACGCTTTGTGAGTTCCGCGTCGCGTACGTGGTATCCACTATGGTGGTTTTATATACTATGAGGGAGAAAAGAGAAACAACGATGTTACAGATCAATTCGGTCCCATGGTAAAGATATGCGGCTATTACAAAATGGTTTGACCAATGCTAGTGAAGAAAAGGTTTCTCAAAAGACGGCGTTGAGGTGTGAAAACCACAGGCCGAATTCACAAAGCTCTTCGTTCGAGAGTGCTCTTTGCCATTGGCCGGCCGCCTCGCTAATGATATGTCCAGCATCAGGATTGGCTGGAATCTGTTCTTACGAAAAATTCTATCGTATAAGAGCTTTTAGTAAATACAAGCCCAGTTTTCTTGCTTCTTGTTGAAGCCGCCAGCCTTTCTTTTTCTTGTAGCCACATATACTTGTTTGGAGTTGACTCTATCCTGCAACTGCGTGTTTGTGTGGAGTTGCCTGCACACAAGCTTACTTTATGAAATGGCCAGGCTGGTTTCACATTAAAGATAAGCTCCACTAAACTTGCCTGTCACCGATGAAGCCAAACAGCAGGTTGCCAACCACGCTGCCGATGTAGAATGCGCACTGGGCCATGGACACCTTCCACGCGTCGTCGCAGACGACATTCATCTGCAATCGTCGAGAGAGGCGAAGCTTCGTCATGGTATTGTCTTCGAAAACGACTCTTCGGAATAGACCACTGAAGAGCATCTGCCACGGTCTCCTCGGCGATCGATGGTAACGCCGGATGTATCCGCGCTCTAGGTGCCATTTAGAAATTATACGTGTGCCTAAGGTCATTTGTCACGCATTTTTGCAACTGTCATTCGGAGCTTGTCAGCTCATTATGAATCGGGACTTCCTCGACGAGATACACGCCAGCGAACTGAATACTCCAACGGCAGTATTCTTGAAAGGGTCGAATAGCTTATATTTCAAGCACTTTTTCAAGAAGGTATTGGACGCTATATATATAAGCGGCACTGGAATGAGTACACATAGATGACAAAGAAAACAATTAATGACGATGCATAGCAAAAGGCGGCACAGGAATGAATACACAATGATGACAAAGAAAACAATTAATGACGATGCATAGCAAAAGGCGGCACAAGTAACAAAAGTACACATGAAGGTCACATAACTTGAGTGTAACAGTTTGGAGTACCACCGTCCAAGCTTGAGCTCGTTCTCGGGCCTAAATCACCGTTCTCAGAATCATTGCTCAGAGCGCCGTCGCGTGGTGTCATAATAATGTCATAATAATGAAGTCATGCGGCTAGCAGTGGCGACATTGGCTATAGCGATGGGGCCAACAATAATCGCGGTGGACGTGGAAACATAGCAACGCAAATAAATTATTTATGTCGTCATGCAAAGATGTTCTTACTTTTGAGCGCATAATAGAGGATGTCCGGCTCCCGCGTGTGTTTTGCTGTTAGCATAGCTAACGTTCTTGAAATCCGGGGCTTGTATACACAAAAGAGTTAATAGTAACAATAAAAATAAAATAAAATAATATAAAATAAAGAAAGCATTCTCGCTAAGAACTGATCGTAAGAACAGATGCTTACCAATCGCTATGCTGCATATCAGCGAACCCGTTACAGAACCCCTGTTTATATTTTTTTAATCATTAGTCGGCCCTGTACGAACAGTAGAACATACATAACGCTAACACCTAATTAGTATTCGAGATAAGAACTCATGCCCTAGCGCTGGTACCTTGAATAATTTTTGTTCAACCCGACGCGTTATATAGGCCAGGAAGGAAGGAAGGAAGGAAGGAAGGAAGGAAGGAAGGAAAAAGTGGAGAAGGAAAGGCAGGGAGGTTAACCAGTTTAGGTTAACCGGTTTGCTACCCTACACATGGGAGCGGGATGGGGGGGATGAAAGATGGGGAAAGAAGAGAGAGAGAGAGCACATAGCACAGCACACACATCGTCCGTTAGAGTCCATCACTCTTGCGTGGTACGTGACATCACTGTCACAGCCGCTTGTCCAATCCCGTCTCTTTCAAAAACCGAAGTAGTCCCTTCGTCGCCTTCAGCTGCGATGTCTTCTGTCGGCGGCATGTGAAAATCGTGTCGAGGGACAATGGCCTAGTGTCAAGGTGCGCTAGAACGAATGCCAGGGACTGTCGCTGAATATTATATTCAGGACAGTCGCACAGGATGTGTTCCAGCGTCTCCTCGCAAAGACAGGCATTGAAGAGAGCGTTGTCGGCCATTCCAATGCAAAATGAGTAAGATTTCGTGAAAGCCACCCGTAGCCATAGGCGATAAAGCAGAGTCGCCTCTCTTCGGCGGAGTCCAGTTGGCATACACAGATGCATCAAAGAGGGCAGGTGGTATTCGCGATGACTGACCAGTCGCGATGACTGGCGCCGACCGCGACAAACTTCTCTCGGGCATCTAAGCCACCGATAACTCTGCATCATCTTCACCTCTGCATCTAAGCCATCGATACCCCCTTGGTGTCTTATCAGTCTATATAGGCCAGAGTATATTAAATAGCTATATTGATTCACATATCTTGCCTCCTGACCTGCGCTGTAGCTGAGTTTACGAACTACAGGTGTTCACGTTAAGCATGAGAGGTGGTGCACCTTAGGTTGTGCTATATGGTACCAACTTGGCAGTGCGATGGTCATAATTTAATGGCACACCATTAAAATAACAAAGCGCCGTTGAACTTATAATTTCCTTTACACCATAGAATTCCCATGGGGCATAAGAGCGAGCGTGGACATTTGAGAAATTCTCAGCAGCTGAAATCGCACTGCGTTGCCCACGGCGAAATAGTGACAGTTGGTAATGTCTTTAGGTAAAATCTGCGAACCACGGATTGCTCAATTTGATGCCGCAGATGAAAATGTCAAGATGCGGGAAAATGCTGCTGTTACATTGGTAATACCAGTTGCTACTCCAGCAATTACAGGCGTGCTTTGCATGCAGAAATTTTCTTCATTTTTCACTTTTCCTTACTTTTTTTTCTTTTAGTCTTTTTTTTTTCGTGGTGCGATGTCACGAGCGAGATTCAGCAAACGTTCGACGAGAATGTATTCCTTTGATGAGGGGATTAAATTAGTATAGCACCGCCATGAAAATTCCATTTAACACAACAGGTGGGTCGTGCCCCTAATACAAATCTTTAGCCGGTGTTATTAAGTATTCACAATCACGTGCAAATTAAAGCCGGTCTGAAACGCCGAGGACCGCGGCGCATTCGAAGCGCTGCGATGACTGGCGCCGACCGCGAACTTTTTCCACAAAGAAGAGCTCCTCGGATCACATCTTGCCATTCGTACCATGCGCTGGCACTGCGTTGTCACTGGTAACACTCAGTGCCGCTGAGAGAGCCGTTACAATAATAGTTTACTCTATATAGTTACATTCGGTCACTGCGAGGTTGGCGTATACATATAGCTGCCACTGGACAAATGGCAATCCGCAGTTTACGCAGATGGAATTGCGGAAGACTCACTGTATGTGTTTTTTAGCGAAGTGTATAGTTATCACGCGCATATATAAATTCATATTCAAACGCGGTATGCAAATCCGCGGCCAAGTTAGTCATCGTTCTGTTTCTAAGAATTGTGGACTGCCGGCCACTTTCACTAATCATATGCTCACTATCACATTTAGCGGACACCAGTTGTTACGAGTGTGCTCTTCCGTACAAATTGAATCCTTTTGTGAATAGAAGCTCTTTCACACCTTTGATTCACCCCGAATGACGGTGATTCGTGCGTACCTGCGTCACCAGCGTGTCGTCGTAATAGGTGGCGTCGTAGACCCATCCATCGTCGCAGGCTCTCGTCGGCCAGGACTCGTTTGGTTGCGGCAGCGTGCCTTCGTCGAGCACACGATGCACCAGCGCCGTGTAGTTGAGGTCGTACATGCGGCAGCTTTCGAAGCCGCGTCCCGCTCGTCGCGGGATGCTGAGTTCGACGAGCAGAGCTGGCGGGAAGGCTTCCCCGAGGGCCTCCATCTCGGGTACGCGGCACCAGTGGCGGGGTGTGGCCGATACGAAGATGCTGTTGAATAGAGTGAATACCGAAGGCAGCGTGGCCGGGATGCAGAGGAGGAAGTAGATCCACTTCTGGTATGGCCCGAAGGCCCCGATTTCCGGCAGCAGTTCGTCCAGGTCCATGGCTGCTGGGTCATCGCATACATGGCACATGACGATAACAGGTAACAAGTCACCGTTATCGTTTGAAGGGCGCGATATGCACGCGTTGTGTCCTGTCTGCACGCACACGCACACAACACACACACACACACACTCGTGAACATGCATCCGCGCCACATGCGCGTGCGAGTATCACGTGTCACAGTGTATTACATGTTCTTTTGTGTCGTGCTAATTTTTCCATTTTTGCGGTAGTAATAGTCAGGTATATTGTAGCTACGGTCTTTTCGGAAGGCCGCAACTAAAACCCCCGAAGCTTCATGGCGACACAATTTTTTGTCCATGCTAATGCGGGCGCACTGCAACACATCTACAACGGTGTCATTTCGGCTTCATATACGACAAGCTGCATGCAACGGCCAGTCAAGGCAAGAATACAACAAAAATTATTCTAGATCACCGTTGAAAACAAAACAATGGCGATACTCAAGTCGGGCACGTACCCAGGCGGGGGCCCGAGGTGAGAAGCCGGGCGGGGCGAAATTAAGCGGCATAACCCCCCATCCCCCCCGCCCACACCACCACTCCTCACACACATGCCTAAAGCGCCGTCAAATCAACCTTGAGACTTGACAGCTATTCGGTGGTCATCATTTTGCGGCCTTTTTCACTCCTTTTGGATGGCGGAAGTTACCGCGGCATCTCCTGGGGTGTGAAGGCCAGTTTTCTCATCGATTCAGTGCCGGGGCCGCGCGATTAACTCGAGATGCGTTCATTTGCCACCATCTATTGCAACGGCCGCGCGCATCGCTGTTGCTTCGCTAGTTCAGCCTTCTTTGTTTAGACTAATCCATGGGACCAGGAAAGCGATTCAGCTCGTAGTCAGCTGTTCTGTATGCTCGTGAAACGAGTTGCGGCCGGAGAAAACGCCAGTTGCGTTTTTTTACTTTTGCTTCATTATTTCCTCGAGTGGCGGCTCGCCGCGACGCTGGCAGATCTACGGAACCATATACACGTGATGTGGGTTACAGATAAGGTGGGAAATAAAATCATGCGAAACAGCGTCCATCATCAGACCTTCAATACCGTTAAACCCATAAGCAATGTGAATGTCACCCGTTAACCTCGTCACGTACACGGCACTTTTCGTGCAAAATGGGCGACTGGAAACAAGAGTCTCAAGGAGTTGAGAAATTAAGCGATCTACTATAAGGGATAGAGCTAAGGCAACAGCCAAACAGGAAGGAAATGCAAATATTAACATATTTAACCGTTGTTAGTGAAAATATTTATGGATCACCATCTCTTTATGTAAAAGGGAAGTAGAGAAAACGTCGCCGGAAGTGGAGAATGATTCCGTGTGTTTTGAGTGGCGTTTTTACAGTTATCAGTCAGGCCGCCTGACATATATCCACTTCTCTGCTGTGCTGTGCTGTGTGTTTCTCTAACCTTTCGCGGTGGGTGCAGTACGTATATAGAACCGCAGCGTCCTGCGCTCTACGCGGTTGTACGGGACTGGCGGCCACGCACCGTTATGCAAATTGCCAAATAACAATAGGTTTTGGCACTTAACTTGGTAAAGCAGTAAACGAGAGATCGAAAAGAACTGTGATTGTTCCGAAAATATGTGTTTCTCTATAATTCTTCCAGAGCTACTTCAAGAAAGGCTACTGGAAATCTTTATTTTACACTTTCGCTTGTTTACTTATTCTTCGTGGTGTTCTTCCTGCGCTGCGCGAGTCCATTTGAAGTGGTTCCTTGTTTGTCAAGACAAAGAGAGGTGTATTTCGCAGGCGTACTTGTGCGACACACCTTATTGCATTTCTCTTTTGCGGGTTTACGCGTCTTTATGGCAAACGGTGGGCATTATTCACAATTGTACTAGTAAAGGTAGCCCCCCGCCCCCTGAAAAAAACATCCTGAGTACGTGCCTGCTTCCAGTAACAAAATTGAACCAACAGCAAAGAGGGTCACATAAAATTCGAGGCGAAATTGAAAGTGTCATTCGACACTGTGAATAATAGCTTCGCGCTGCTGCTATAGCGGAATATAAGCGGACGGAGAAGCTGTGGACGCGTTTAAAACTTAAATTGTGGGGCTTAACGTCCCGAAAGTGCGCAGCGGATTACCTATATGAACACACGGAGTGCTTTAACGCGCGCATACATTGCCGCGCTCTGCATAGCCACAACGCCCGAGTGCTTTGCCACGCGCTTCCGCGTTGTAGCTCGTACTGAGCGCGATAGTGTACCCCCTGCAGTAAAAGTACACGGGCGACTTCTCTTGCATTTCGCCTTCTATCGAAATGCGGGCGCCGCTGCCGAGAATCGAACCCTTGACCTCGTGCTCAGCAATAACGCCGTATAGCCTTGCACAGAGCGGTTCAACACACGGGCGCTTTACATCTGTTAAGAGGACAAGATGAAGACTATTAAATCAAATTTCGCGGTCGTACCTTTGTGAGAGAACAATGGTTAGGCAGTGCATTTGGATAGTCCCTAAGGCCGTGGCCAAAATTGGTGAAAATCGGCCCTTTTTCTCCCTTTGCTTTCACCGGAACGCAACATCATTACCATCTTGCCTCGGACGCATGATTCAGAGTCCGTATATACCTCAAGACATACAGATGATATAATGTCACAGCCAAAAAAAAAACTATCAAAACTTGATCAGAGCGCAAGAAACCTGCGATATGCTATCTGTATAAACGGCGACACAATTAAAGCACATAATTCACGGATGCGTCAAGAGAAAGCACTGGAAGTCTCGAGTTACAACACGTATGTTTGAAATCCACGGTCTGACAGAATCCCATCTGGTAGGCAAGAAGCACGATGAAAAAAGAGAACGTCGACCAAGAAATGAATATTTAGTAAAATACTTTTTTTCACTAAATCAATTTTTCTTGTCAGCGTTCTCTTTTTTCATCAATACATGCATACGTTTAGTTTCATTCATGCTCTCTATAATGTGTTTTGCGTTCTTCATTTTTCATTGGCGTTATATTCAGTGTACGCTTTCATCTTATTAAGCACGCATTTATACGTGCAGACATGACTTTATGTCTAGAGCTTGAAAAAGTTGCTTTGGAAATGGGAACTGTATAAACCCGTGAAACACGCGGATCATGCATCGTGTGTTCATCAGTTCCACGTTCGAAGCGTGGCCGGTGCTGCTTCCTTCAAGGATGAAATTCTGCAGTGGTTGTACTGCTCGTTTTGCCGTCTGGTGCGAAGTGTCAGCCACACGATGTTTCGCAAATAGCCGCGTGAAACCTGTGACGTATGACAGATGTCACTGCGGACACAGTTTTAGCGTGAAATTCAGAAAAGGAAGATAGGGTGTTCAGTTTGCCCGCTAATAACCAATATTATTTTTTTCGCCAAAGAAATGCAAATAAAGCTGAAGGAATACTCTATAGCAGCCCAAACTGTGATTTCGCGTTTCTCTTTATTGTCCCTCTTTCAAAGAAACTGGATCAATTTTTTCCTACTGCTGTAGCAAGCCTGAAATGAATTCTACTTTGTGAAACATAAAACGACACAAAAAGAAAAAAAAAAGAATAACACCCCCTACGCACACTAACGCCAACTCCTTCACACTCGAAACTGAGGTCGTGATACAAGAAAACAAAAGCGCTTTCACTGCATGCAACAGACGAACGACCCGCTTCCCACGGACCAAGAACTTCCCGTAGCTCGAGATGACGTTTTACATGTACTTACGTGCAGTCTTTGCACGGCAGCATTTAGGAGGCTGTGAAGCTGTGCTCTTACCTTATGTGGTTGTCCTCGCCGAAAGAAAGCGCTAAACGATGCTTCTAGACTGCACCTCGCAATCTCCAAGCCGGCGTACTTCTTCGTGGCCTCAAGATATATTACGTGAGTCTAAGCCAGACTTTTATCGTTTTACCGCAGGGCTGTTTGCGCGGCTGCGCGCACTTTCACCTTTGCACGTGCCTGCCGTTTCGTGGTTCCCATTATCTAACTGCAGCGCGGACAAGTTAGAAATGCTCATGGTTCGAAGCGCGGCGCATGCGATGTCTCGGTTGTTATGACAAGGAGGTTCAAGATCTCCGATACATATAGTTTAAGGTCATTCTCTCCACAGCACGCGTTAGAAAGTGAGATGCACAATAAGAGCTTTTTGTGAATATGGGTCCGGTATTCCAAGACAATGAGGTTCAGGAAGAAAGAAAGCGGGGAGGAGTTATACTCAGGAATTCCTCATCGTAAAAGTGTTATTTAAATGTTGTTTAAAGATTGAAGCAGCGTAAATTGAACGCGTAAGTGGTACTCATTTACGCCTCGAGAATGGACTGCATGAGAGCTCATTATATGTACATATAAACTGGTTCCGATCAAGATAAAATTAAGTGAAATCATTACTGTCTTCTGGTCACGAATAAGAAGAGATGTAAAATTTCCAAAAATAATTTTGAAGGCGTGCAAAAGGAAAACACGAAATAAACGTGTTTTCTTTCCTGAAAATTTGAAAACATATTCTAAACTAATTTAGCATAGCGATGTAAAATTAACTGTAATCAAGGATCCATGCAAAGAGATGTTTCTACTGCCCACGGAAATAAGATGTTGACATTGTATAAAAATTATACTGCTTTACTTATTCGCTCGGTGATACCTGGTGACCGAGAGAATAAATGATGATAATTTTATAAATAACAATTTTCAACTTATCGTCTCCTGTACCATCGTAGCTGTTCCCTTGATCAATTTGGGAGAGAAGGCTGACTCACTGCTGGTACGCTTGGGAGAGTTAAGTTTTTGCGAAGTAGTTTTTGCGGATGCCGTGAGTTTTGTACCTCGCTGATTTCAAGGTTCGCCGTGGTAAAAGCTGTAGGTCAAACAACCAGGCGCCTTTAGACGCATACAGAATTGTGGGAAACAGGCAGCTATAAGTAGATGCTTTCCTTTCACCTACTTGAAACATGTATAGACTGGTATATACATAGAGAGCATCTTTCAAGACTTTTTTCATGCGCTAGGCGGGAACAAGTCGGGCATGAGGAAGTGAAGGCCAAGGTTCTCTCATGAATTTCGCGCCGAACCTAACTGCGATTTCATAGGTTTCAATTCATCTTCCCGTATTTGGAACATTTCGGCACAGGAAGATACGTGAGTCAGTGATTTATGTAAATTGAATATGTTGGCAACTATTGTATCATCAACTTCTTCCCAAGTGATAAGTTGTTCATTGATCGAAGGATGAAAGGATGAGGTGATACGAAAAAAGTGACGCGTTTAAAAGGTCAATATACAGGTTGTTTTTTTTTTTACCTGCACCAAATTTTTAAGGAATAGCCTGCGGCGGATAGCACATTCTTACCCTTGATCTAAATTACTCGATGACGCGACCATTAGTCGAACGAGAAATTTTTAAAAAACTTAATTAATTAAGGAAAGCAATTACGCTAATTAACTTTATAATTAATTAATTTACGGCACATGTGTCGATGCACGAATTATAGCCGCTGAATTCGCAAGGCGTATCCACTTGGAGCGAATTCTCAGGACTGCGGCACTTTATAGATATTAATTTTCAGTGTCCGACGAAATGCATGGCGTTCCAGTTACCTTTCTTGAGAAAACACGGTTTTGTGCATTGAAACACAAATGTAACTGGAACGCCAGTGCAATTCGTCAGACAATTTGAAAATTATTACCTCGAAACTGGTGCAGCCCTGAGAATTTATTCCAAGTGGATACGCCTTGCGAATTCACCGGCTATAATCGTAGAATGAAATATGTGCCGTAAGGTAATAATAATAATATTTGAGGTTTTACGTGCCAAAACCACTTTCTGATTATGAGGCACGCCGTAGTGGAGGACTCCGGAAATTTTGACCACCTGGGGTTCTTTAACGTGCACCTAAATCTAAGCACACGGGTGTTTTCGCATTTCGCCCCCATCGAAATGCGGCCGCCGTGGCCGGGATTCGATCCCGCGACCTCGTGCTCAGCAGCCCAACACCATAGCCACTGAGCAACCACGGCGGGTGAAGGTAATTAATTAATTAGTTATTAGCGTAATCATGTTATCTTATTAATTAAGTAGTTTGCTTTCTCGTAGACGTAATGGTTGCCTCATCGAGTAATTTAGATCACGTATTAGAGTCGTGCTATCTGCCACAGACAATTTTTAAAAAGTTGGTGCAGCTAAAGAAAAAAGGACACGCTATAGAAAAAAAAAAAGAAACAGCAGCAAAAATGACACGTTCTGCATTTTCTGCAATTAAACAATAAATGAAGTCATTCGAATACAAAATGAATGAATAATAGAACGAATGAATACACAAGGACGTACTAAGTATTAATATAAGTCTTATGAGCGTAAATACATCTTTTCAGAAGTGAAGGTCATTAAGGCTTTTATAGAGCTGATCGCTGTAAGGACGCGAAGAGTTCTAGAAATTTTCTAGGTGGAGACTTTGGCCATTTTGGAATGCAATATAGTCTTTCTTGCAAACGCTGTCAAATTCAGGGACGTCATGATCGGCTTGTGCGGGTACTTCATGGCAGCGGCACCCGCTGTCTTTCGGTTCGTATTTTACCGGCCTTCGCAAGCCTCCTAGCTGTCAAGGTAAATGTGGCCGCTTTGCCGTCGCTGAAGCGTAATTAGTGTCCCTTTAATACACATACATTGTCCACCTGTCATCAAGTCGAATTATTTGTCTCAAGTATCGTCTTTGAAATCTTGCTCTGGCAGCACATCCTTTCGAATTTGTAGCTACGCAGCCTGCCACCGGAAGGCGACAGCATAAAGGCTTGCAAAGAAATTGTGCAGGAATGGGGAAAGTCCAGAAAGTGAGCGCAACGACGTGACAACGACACTCCCAGCCTAAGCCGTTGCATAAAACCGGTACTGCTGTGCTGAATTTTTAACAATATACATAGCGTAAAAGTTATCTTAGGGTGCAATCTCTAGAGGCGTATACGTCTGTGGTGATTTTCTGGATGGCCACAGTTTTTTTCTGTCGCTTTCGTATTAAATTGAGGGAATGTAGCTGGCGTCCGCTTTTGAATGTGTGATCGTAAGCAGTATACTATGTGGTTCTGAGGCTTCGAAATGGCACTGAACTGGCCGATGCCGAAGTGAAAAAGGCATAAAATGATGTGTGCATGGGCGCCAGTATATATGGTCGGAAAAGATGAAAAATCTGTAAAATGTTGGGAGATGCACCGCAGGCGAGCTCATAGCGGTCGTCATCTCATAGTTTACGGGCAGAGTGTGGTTTTATTTTAACTTTCAATTTACTTAAAGTTTCCAAGACGATGTGTCAACTATAAACATGTACACCACGCGCTGTATCTATGGAACACTATGGATAGTTCTTACGTAAACGTTCTGAATGCAAAGTGCTAGTAATGCTTGCTGAGCCTCCGCTTACACACTGAAAAATATTCACTGAAGTGATGTAATTACTTCCACAGATCTCTGCATTTTTCTGTTTTGTACTTTGGTCTCTTTATATTTATAAAACATGAAATTCTTCGAAAGTCATCAGACGCGATAACCTTCGCAAAGCTGAAAGGTAGTTCCTGGAAACGGGAGTTTCAATCTTCGAAAAATGTTAAGAAAAGTTTGTGCAAGGAAAAGGAAATACGAAAAACTATAAACAAAGTCATTTGTGATAGTATACTTTCAGTAATGTATAGTGTAAGAAGTTTCTGTAATGTTTGCCCATTACTTTGTGTACGAGGCTTGTAATTAAAGCTGTTGAAAATGTTCGTATCGCGACGTACGTCACTGAGGACAAAATGCAGTCTATAGTCTGTCGCTTCCAGTCTTTGTTTAATCTTTGCACGAAGCGCGGCGAGGGAACTTTCTATTTCCGTTTAGAATGCTGGTTCTTGTTGTTGCTGCGAAGTGAACTGGCAGGATTTTGAATGAAGTTAGACCAAGAGCCGGGCTGCAGGAGGGCACAATAAAATTTTTAAAATGAATTTAAGAAAAATGAACTGAAAGAGAATAAAGGATTGAAGCACCAAAATCTTATAACGTGTGTGATTCAAAAGGTAGGCAGAAATGACCCCGCTAACCAAAAAGTACTTCCAGGCAATACGAAAGCTTTGCATGGCTTTCATTCTCGGATAGCAAACGCAAGATAGCATTACAAACATTTCTTTGAAGCGCATTCATATAATGCCAAGGCCAAAATGAAAATGATTACCGGAAGAGTCGTGCTCAGGTCAATTATGACTGTTCCCGAAGAGAAGTTGAAATGAGCTGTTCGGGCAAGTACGGTAAGCGATACTTAAAGCTTTCGCTTGGACCACCATCTACTGCAACAAGTAAAACTTGTTATTATTACTATCAACGAGTAAGTGTATAGTCAGGAGAAGAGGTTACGGACGATTTCGCAAAGCCCCCAGCAGCACTCATTAGCTTTCCAAACCGGCCGTCTTTTGTTTTTTCTAGTTTACGTCATTTTGCTCTTCCAGAAGCTCGACGCTCACCGAGCCAAACATTCAACCAAAGAGCTCAAGCTGCGCTGCAAAACTGGGAGAAGGGCACAAAACTGAGAAAGAAGAACGCGAACACGCACCGCACATGTGATTTGAATGAGTTGCTGCGTAATCGCATGAATAAAAAAAATCGTAGGGAGACAAGAAGGCAGACGTCAACTAAGAAGAGGGGTCAAGGAAGAAGTAAATAATTCTGACCCACTTCAACAAAAAATTTTCGTCCTGCGTCGTCTTCATCTCGCCTGCTGCAATTCTATATGCGCGCTGACATCACGATCGGTTCTCTCTCTCTCGTCATGCAGTGCACCCTCACGTCCCCGAGCAGGAACCGTCACGACTAGCTTACCCTTCACTTAGCACGCAGGCGTTGGTCTTCGCGTGTTCCGTGTCCACTCCTCTGGCGACTGAAGCGCGCGCGCTCTGAGTGCGAAAGGTCGGGACGCCGCGCTTGCCTCCCACGACGCGGAGACGCGAACGCCGTAACGAATGCGGCTACAGCACCCGAAGCAGCCAGCATTTGGTCCAGTGCCGAGCAGTCACGCCGCGCTCGTCTTCCCTGCATCCCCGCAGTGCAGGGCGAGTGTACTTAGTACGCCGAAGCTCGAAGCGCGAGACGATAGCTGATCGTCGCGGCGTCGACGTTTCCGCGCGATGCACGCTTCCATTGTTGAAAGCTAGCCAACGGTTAACCTCCCTGCCAAATTTTCCTCATCGCTCATGGTGAGTGTCTGTAGTGACGCTCGCGCTCTAGACGTACGGTTCAATTCACACGAGTTGTCGTTCAGCTCCGAGAAAAGCGGACGAGAAAATTTGGCAGACATCACTGAATTCGTCGTCAGTCTTCGCTGACGCACTGTGCCGTAGGCGGGCCCATGTTTCCAATCGCACGTGCCTTCCCTCCCAGTAGAACGCTTTTGTCATAAATTTCACGGAAACTGTCTGAGCAAACGCTGGTCTGCAGTGGGTTGGGGATGAGAGGCGTACGAACCGGTCTCGAACCGGAGGTCAGGGGGGGGGGGGGGGGGGTTATTTTGTACAGCTTCGAAAGCGGGAATATTTAGTATTAAAGGAGTAAATTACGACCCGAGGTGTCGTAATTGTCTCACCATACAGGGGATGGCTGAACTGCCCCGCGGCCGACAGAAGGAGGGGAATGAAACGAGAGATAACAAAGTGTAATACTGCAAAAGGAGAAAAACGCACGTTGTTGCAGAAATCAACGGATACAATCATAAATAAGTTTACACCATTTGGGTTGTATCTTGTCCCACAACAATAATCGCTATCTGTCTTGTCCGCATTTCCTTTCTTTAACGCTGCCAGCCCAGTACCTCCAAGTCACGAAAGGCTCGCGCGTTATCAGCGTGACACAGCATTCTCGACAGAAAAGTAGCGAAAATTTTGAAATCGTACTATAGAATGGCGGAGCACGAGCAGCAACTGACCGGCTGTGGAACAGCCACTGTCGACTGTTTTTCCGAGTACCGAGTGATGCCCAGCCTAAAATCCGTAGATCGGCTTTTGCCAAGTAGCCGAAAGGAACGTGGAAAATGAGTTAGGCACTGAAAAAAAAAGGGAAACGTGCCAGTAATGCGTTCCAGCTGTAATTTACGTGCTGTTTTGTCGCAGACGGTGAGAGCCGTGAAACTGCGTAGTCGTAGTGCGGATGCCTATAGTTCGCGAGAGAACAGCGCACGTGCGCATCTTTGTATATGCAGATCGTTATTGCAGATGTTTCGATGAGTCGCTCGTACGTAGTACAATTCAGGAGTGTGCCTGCAGCTTTGTATATGAAGTGTGTTATTGCAGATGTTTGCAACGGTCACTCGCCCGTGGTACAATTCAGAACTGTGCTTGAACACTCGCGTGCAAGCGGTGTAAACGTATTTTCGTACTTAGTAAACAGTGCGCATAGCTCTTCCCTGTCCTTGCTCGCCGTCCTCAGGCCCTCCCCTTGCCATCTTCTCCCTATCCCTTTTATTTCTGCCGGCCGCAGCTTGTGTACGCAAAACCTCAGATAGCAACTGCCACGGCCGGCGGCGTCTTTTACTTTCGTTTTGTACTGTAATAAAACCACTACCGAATCTCCTGTATGTTGCTGTTTAAATATTCAATAACAGCTCAACTACGCGATCTTAAGTAGGATGTCGCACTGCGTGGTTACGTGTCATTCGCGCTCAGGAACGAACATATATACGATCACAAAGCCAAATTTGCCGTTCATTGCCAAATTTGGTTAGCGCTATTCAGGCTGATGCTGGGCCTTTCGGAACGTGCATTGCGCCAGTAGTTGTGATATATGTGTCTTTAATATGCGTATATCATTGTCTTGAGGCGAACAATGAAACATTGCAGCAGCAGGCAGCAAGAAGCGTCCGGGAAGGTACGCTGACTTCCAGCAAACAGCGACAGATATACAGAAGTCACCTTCGCTGAAAATCTGCACAAGCAAGAAAACAAGCGTGCTAGCGCCGTCGAACTCAACAGCTGGACTGGCCCAGGAAGAACATGGCGGACGGAAGCAGCTCCAGCCAGAAGTGAGCGCTGCTCAATAAAGTGCATCGGTGCATGGCGGCGCAAACTTTAGCTTTTAAAGCTCATAAAGGAACTTTAGCCCAGCCGAGTGCCCAGCCGAGCGACGCCCAAAGCCGGAGGCTTGAAATGCCCTCGAAATTCAAGGCATACTGTAGCAATCCAGTCGTTGATCACCGTGTCCCAGTCCACTAACACGCACAGCATTCGCGCCGGTTTGGAGCATGCATTTGACATATATCGATGGAGTTCACGTTGATTCCAGCATCTATAGCTTCCGAGCGTCTATTCCCACATGCTGGTTGGGCGGTAATTGAAAGAAGGTGTCGGTTTCACCCAAGGACCCAGCCAATTGACATTCCTTCGTTCTATAAAGAAGAGCACGTGGCTTAAAATCCTAAACCAGTAATTTTCTTTTCCCCTGTGCATATTGCAATTTCTAGCATGTTTTAGTGTGACTTCACCTTTTACTTTTGCCATTTTTTAACACACACACACACACACACACACACACACACACACACACACACACACACACACACACACATATATATATATATATATATATATATATATATATATATATATATATATATATATATATATATATATATATATATACGCGAGGGAGTTGATCCAGAAATAAGGTTTCCAAAGAGCTCCAGCCACACGGGAAGGTGCGAGGCGCAATCCGGCAACGCGGCTGCTGTTCCCGCACTCTCGATTCCCCCCGGCCGCGCTTTGCTGCGCCTCTCATTCTTGGCTCAGCAGCCGTCCGATATGGAGCTTCCCATAGTTGATCCCGCCAGATTCATTCCGTAATTCACTTTTTGCACGCCAAAAGGACTCCACCCGAGGATATTCATCGTCAGTTGACAGAGGTGTGTGGCGACATGTGTATGTCCGTTCAACACGTCCGAAAGTGCTGCAGGGAGTTTAGTGCCGGTTGGAAGGAAGTCCACGATGAAGAGCGGAGTGGAAAACCGTGAGTTTCAGAGGCGGTTATCGATATGGTCAAATGCGAAGTGCTTCAAAACAGGAGGATCACCGTCCGTGAACTTGTTGCTCAGATTCCTGGGACTTCTTACGGTGCAGTGGAAAGAGCTTTGCCAGAAAAATTGGGGTATCACAAGTGTTGTGCTCGATGGTTATCGCGACTATTGACACCGGACCACAAGGAGAAACGCCTTGACTATGCTCGCCAGTTTTTTCAAAAGTGTCAAGAAGATACGGAAGGATTGTTTGACTCCATTTTTACGGGAGACGAAACGTGGGTGTTTGATTTCACTCCCGAAACGAAACAAAAATCCTAACAGTGGCGTCATCCAGAGATACACCAGCCGCAAAGAAGTTCAAACAAACTCCTTCTGCCGGCAAAGTCACGGCCAGTGTTCTTTTGGGATAGTAAGGGGATACTACTGATCGATTTCATAGAACATGGAACAACAATCAACAATCAATCAGACAGTTATTGTGCAACACTAAGAAAACTCAGGCGAGCTATCCAGAACCGCCGGCGAGGACGACTGGCAGCCGGTGTAACGCTGCTTCACAACAACGCCTGACCTCACGTCTCCCGTCAAACCCAGGAACTTTTGATAAACTTTGGGTGAACTGTCATGCCCCACCCACCGTACAGTCCAGACCTTCCGGAGCGATGATGAATTCAAAGAATTAAGAGGGGAAACGCTTCCTCAACGGGTTGGCGGCGGAGTTCTACGACATTGGGATAGAGAAATTGGAGCACCGTCTACAAAAATGCGTAGAAAAATATGGCGATTATGTAGAAAAATAGAGCAGTTTCATCTTTCCAATGATGTAAATTTCAATGAGAATAAACAATGTTTATTTCTAAAATTGATGGGAACCTTATTTCTGGATCAACCCTCGTATACAACTATTCATGGCCCTCAGTCCCCAGCAGCTGCGGAGCACCTGACCAAGGCGGTGGTCAGACCTGTAACGCAGCAGAGGGTGCTAAGAATCTCTGGACCCGGACAGGCCGCCAATGGAAACTGACCCTGGCAACCTTTAACTGCCGAACTCTGTCGAGTGAGGATAGCTTAGCAGGAGTCTTTGAGAAACTATCAGATATTGTTTGGCATATCATAGGCCTTAGCGAAATCGGAAGAACTGGGGAGGCTTATACAGTGCTGACTAATGGTCATGTCCTCTGCTATATAGAGGTCTCCCAGATAAGAAGCCATAGGGGTAGGATTCCTAATCCATAATGACATAGCGGGCAATATTGCCGAATTCTACAGCATTAATGAGAGGGTAGCAGTAGTCGTAATCAAACTTAATAAAAGGTATATATTAAAGGTATAGTACAAGCCTACGCTCCAACATCCAGTCACGATGATGACGAAGCAGATCAGTTTTACGAAGATGTTGAATTAGCGATGAGAAAAGTGCAAACTCAGTATAGTGTAGTAATATGCGACTTCAATGCAAAATAGAAAAAAAAAAGGCTTGTGAACAAGCACTTGGCACTTGGCAAATATGGCATCGATTCTAGGAACGCTAGAGGAGAAATACTGATAGAATTCGCTGAAAGGAATAAGCTGAGAATAATGAACACCTTTTACAGTAAGCGTAGCAACAGAATCGTGGGTCTGGAAAAGCCCTAATGGTGAAACAAGAAATGAAATTGAATTCATACTTTCTGTCTATCCCAGCATAGTGCAGTATGTAGAAGCGATAGGTAGGCTAAAGTGCAGTGATCATAGGTTAGTGAGAGCTAGGATCCACCTCAAGAGAGAAAGAGTAACATTGCTCAAGAAGGAACAGGTCAACCTAGAGTCAGTAAGGTTAAAAGCAGACAAATTCAGGCTGGTGCTTGCAAACAAATATGCAGTCTTAGAACAGAGAGATGAAGATGAAATAGAAGTAATGAATGGAACCCTAACTAGACTGGCTTCAGAGGCAGCAATTGAAGTGGGAGGCAAGGCACCAAGGCAACCAGCAGACAAGCTCACCCAAGTAACAAAGGACCTAATAAAGAAACGACAAAGAATGAAAGTGTATAACTTAAGAGATAAGACAGAGTTCGCGGAACTGTCAAAACTGATCAACAACGCGAAAATAAGTGATATTCGAAAAAATAAAGTGAGAAAGACTGAAGAAGCCGTAAGAAATGGACGCAGCCGGAAATCAGTGAGAAGTAAACTTGGCATAGGACAAACCAAGATGTACGCACTAAAAAATAAGCAGGGTCGCAGCAGTCTCGAAGGTATAGTAAAGGTATATATCAGCAATCTCGAAGGTATAGTAAAAGAAGCGGAAGAATCCTATACTGACCTGTACAGTACACAGAGCACTAAGGAAAACTCCACTCGAAACAGTAATGCACAGGATGCAGAAACTCCTCCTATAACTAGCGATGAGGTTAGAAGGCCCTTGCAAGAGATGAAACGGCGAAAAGCGGTAGGAGAAGATGGAATAACAGTCGATTTAATCAAAGATAGAGGAGACATAACGCTTGAAAAATTGGCGGCTCTATATACGAAATGTCTATCGACTTCGAGGGACCCAGAAAACTGGAACAATGCAAACATTATAGTAATCCACAAAAAGGGAGACGTTAAAGAATTGAAAAATTATAGGCCCATTAGCTTACTCCCAGTATTATCTAAAATATTCCCCAAGATAACCTTCAATAGAATAAGGGCAACACTGGACTTTAGTCAACCAAGGGAGCAGGCAAGTTACCAGGAAGGTATATTCTACAATGGATCACATCCATGTCATCAATAAGGTAATCGAGAAATCCGCAGAGTACAATCAGCCTCTCTATATGGCTTTCACAAATTACGAAAAGGAATTTGATTCAGTAGAGATAACAACAGTCATAGAGGCATTATGTAATCAAGGAGTACAGACCGCTTACGTAAATATGTTGGAAAATATCTACAGAGATTCCACAGCTACGTTAATTATCCACAAGAAAAATAGGAAGATACCAAAAAAGAAAGGGATCAGACAAGGAGACAATCTCTCAGTGCTATTCACCACGTGCTTGGAAGAAATATTCAAGCTATTAAACTGGGAAGGCTTAGTAGTAAGGATCGACGGCGAATACCTCAGCAACCTCCGGTTTGCCGATGACACTGTTCTATTCAGCAACTCTGCAGACGAGTTACAACAAATGATTGAGGACCTTAACAGAGAGAGTGTAAGAGTGTGGTTGAAGATTAACATGCAGAAGACAAAGATAATGATGAATAACCGGGCAAGGGAACAAGAGTTCAGGATCGCCAGTCAGCCTCTAGAATTTGTGAAGAAGTGCGTTTATCTAGGTCAATTAATCACACAGAACCCTGATCATGAGAAGGAAATTCATAGAAGAATAAAAATGGGTTGGATCGCATACGGCAGACATTGTCAGCTCCTGACTGGAAGCATACCATTATCATTGAAAAGGATAGTGTATAATCAGTGCATTTTACCGGTGCTGACGTATGGGGCAGAGACTTTCAGACTGACGAAGAAGCATGACAACAAGTTAAGGACCGTGCAAAGAGCTATGGAACGCAGAATGCTGTGCATAACGTTGAGAGACAGAAAGAGAAAGGTTTGGATCAGAGAGCAAACGGGTATAGCCGATATTCTAATTGACATTAAGAGGAAAAAATGGAGCTGGGCAGGTCATGTAATGCATAGATTAAATAACCGTTCGACCATTAGGGTGACAGAATGGGTACCAAGAGAAGGGAAGCGCAGTAGAGGACGGCAGAAGAGTAGTTCGTGCGATGAAATTGGGGAATTCGCAGGTGCTATAGTTGGAATCGGTTGTCGCAAGACAATGGTAATTGAAGATCGCAGGGAGAAGCCTTCGTCCTGCAGTGGACATAAAATATGATGATGCTGTTGATGATGATTATATTTTTAATGGCCACCAGTACCAACTCTAATTAGTCTGACAAATTAAAGAGTATTCTTATCGAACTTTTCACACTTTTATTTCTAACTTGATTCCACCTCTCAGACATTAATATAGGGTCCTACAAAAGTAAATAACTGTGTTTCAACTTTTTAAAACGTGCCCGACAAAAATTTCAAGAAAAATAAATTATGGATTATTACGTGCCAAAACCACGATCTCATTATGACTTAGGCACGCTGTAGTGGAGGACTCCAAAATAATTTTGACCACCTGGGTTTCTTTAACGCGCAAAAATTTCGATTAATCAACTAATTAATGGAAAACACTAAATCGAAAGCGATTAATCAGTTAAAGGCTAAACCGCCGTGATTGTTCAGTGGCTATGGTGTTGGCCTGCTGAGCACGAAGTCGCGGGATCGAATCCCGACCATGGCGGCCGCATTTCGAAGGGGGCGAAATGCTAAAACACCCGTGGTGCTTAGATTTAGGTGCACGTTAAAGAACCCCAGGTTGTCGAAATTTCCGGAGTCCTCCACTACGGCGTGCCTCATAATCAGAAAGTGGTTTTGGCACGTAAAACCTCATAATTATTTTAATTGAAGGCTAAAATGATGAATGATTAATCGTAAACTGAATAAAGATTAATCGACCATCCCTAATAGATTCAAACTACACAATTGTGCAGAGGGAAATGAAATGCATGATCATCGCGAATAGAAGAAAGACCGCGATTCCCTAAACAGCCATCGAGGGCATTTTGCCTGGATGCAAATTCTTGGCATGTAACAAACGCCAGGCCAGACTTGAATACTGGCTCGCAGAATGCAATAGGTGTTTGCGTGTGTAATCGCTGCATAAAAGCTCGTACACATCCGTACACTTTTTTCATCGACGTCAAATTCCTTCGCCGCTGCTCGATTGGACTTGCGCATGCTCGACTATACACTGAGTTTGAACGATGCCGTGAAGGCTGTACGTCTTTTTACTGCCACCGCAACTGTTGTTGTGTTTTGCGAATCTACAATGTTGCGTATATAATGAAGAGTGCTTCGGTCCTTAAAAAATAAAACAATGTGTATTCCGTGCTCATATCTAGCCCGCGCACCGCCAAATTTCAACGTTTAAAGTTGTATATTGCGCGGAGATCAATATGGAGCTCTCCTGTTATTTATTTTTTTTTGCTTCGCCAAATTGTATTGATTCGCCAAATTAAAAAAAAGATTAAAAAAGAATTATCCGTGGCAGATAACACAATTCTAACCAATGGACTAAATTACTCGATGAGGCGGACATTACACGAGCAATCAAATGCGTAATTGACTGATTAGAACAAAAGCCCGCTAATTAAGTTTTACTAATTAATTTACAGCGCATATTGCAATTTACGAATTGTAACTAGTGGATTTGCTAATGATATGGGAACTAATTCTGAGGATGGCACCAGTTTCAAGATATGCGCCGTCAAATTTGCAGTAAAAGTTCGCTGTTGTTACATTTTTTAAAAGAAAACGCTGTTTTCTGTAGAATAAGTTATAAAACAGCCACAACACCGTCGGCCCTGAAGGGGCGATCGTACCGCATAACTGCATGGCTGAGCCCTCCACTGCCCTCCGGTATACAGACACCGCTAGAACAAGTGCATCCCTTTCGACGTCGCCTTTAGCCGCAACCAATTGCCGCGCGGGTCGGTCTGCCAGTGTACTGCGTCACCGAAAGCTGAGCCTGCGGGATAATGGGAAACATCTGGTGAACGGGGCTATCTGCATTCCCAGAGCAGTGACAATAAAGGACCAGGCTTATCCCGTTTATAATGCAAGTGAGCGCTGGGTGGCTGATGTGGCGACGGGCGCTCAGCTCCAGGCGACACAGCCACGATGCGGCTTTATTCGGTTGTAAGAAGAATTAAAGGAAAGCAAAACTCTGTAGGCAGCACCGTGAACGCCTAGACGACGGTTCGCTCCTGAACATCGAGGGACATCGAGGGATAACGAGGCAAAAAGTGGGCACAACAGGAGAGGTTGTACAGAGGGAAAAAGTCGCAAGAAGGAGAGTCTGGAGGCTGGAGATATCTATAAATATATCTCACTTCGTGATGACTGACATCTGCAGCGGCAAAGAGCCGTATTTGACGGCCAATAGCTGCTCATCTATATCTTTGAAGACTTTTGCGGCTGTTACTCACCGGGCCATCAGATATATATGCAGCCACATTCATCTCTTCGCTCTTATATTCGCCCTAAGTTGACGTTGGCCCACTCTGCTTTCTTGCTTTTTCGCTTCACGACTTCTTTATCCATCGTCGCGCGTCAACAGCTCTGATTTTAGAATATTTAGACAGCGTTAGATATGCTGCGTGATAGCCTGTCACGCATGGAGTTGCCCCCGAAACGTGTACGCAGACGCCACTGCTACCAGACACTGCGTAAGCTCGCGCATGTGTGTAACAAGTTGTGATACGAATAGCTCGAGTGGACGGCGGCTCCCCAATTCACATCTCCACTTATGTTCCTTATTCCACGATATTGCTGCAGTGGCACAAACGGCATGAGTTGGATCCCCATAACGAGCTTTCATACACACACACACGCTCAAGCGCTGCTTTTGAAGGCTCCCTAGATCCCCAGTGGCGGATCCTTCTACTACGAAATTTTTATTGCCCTCTCTGCCGTGACGTTCGCAAAATAAAAGTGAATTATTCGCAATATTTACAAAAGGCGCAGTAAGTTTCGTGCTCGCGACGCGACCGCGGTGCCGCATTTGTTTAGTTATACATTGACAAGTCACGTGTGTATGAGCTGTTCAGCCTCGACTACATCGAATGGTGCACAAGTGAGAAGGAGCGGTTGACCTTCGAATCATTTTATCCTCTAACAACCAACCTTTTTTCTGTCAACCTAAAGCTCTCTTATCCGTTCCGCTTTAGTATTTTAGCGGGCAGTTCGGTGCAGCGGAAATCGCAATTCAATTAATTTCCATTTCTGGCGTCCTCTCAGGAATCGGGTCCTACGGCTTCGTGCTTCTATGGAAATATCCGCCGTGGTTGCTTAGTGGCTTTGGTGTAGCGCTGCTAAGCACGAGGTCACGGGATGGAATCCCGGCCACGGCGGCCGCATTTCGATGAGGGCGAAATGCAAGAACACCCGTGTATTTAGATTTGGGTGCACGTTTAAGAACCCCAGGTAGTCAAAATTAACCGGGAGTCCCCCACTACGGCGCACCTCATAATCAGGTCGTGGTTCCGGCACGTAAAAAAAAAAAAAAAAGAAAAAAAAGAAAAAAAAAACATAATTTAATTTTTATATGGAAATACGGCGTGTGTATGTCCACAAAGGTCGGCCTGTTCGAGTAGCTTCTGATTGGCTTTGCTATCGCGTTGCTTTTACATTGCTTCCTGTTGCTATCGCAAGGATACTGGTCTGATCGACGGTTACGATGATACGGTCAAGGAACATATTGAGCACACTCACAGATACGATTAAGTCGTTGATAAGCCGACTAAGTGAAGAAAGGCACGACAGAGTAAATAAGATTAGAGCCTCCTGTCATTGAGGCTATTAGACACCCCCCCCCCCCCCCCAGTCCCTCCGCCGTTCTTGCCTCTTTTTATTTTTTTTATTTAGTAGTATTTGAGGAATCACTGCTACAATGTATATGAAACGAGCAAATTGTTGCATAAGCATCACTGTAAATTACAGAACGGAGGGCAAACTGAGTTATGCGCGACGTGTGTGCCGTGCATAGAGGCGCCATCTATTTATGTATACATATCTTTTTCTTTTCGGTTGCGTGTAGTTTGAATCACCCCGAACATTTCGCCTAAAAAAAAGATAAATTACAGCTCTACACAATACACTGTTCCAACTATACTTGCGTTTTTATATCATGCAACTATTTCTGATTACATTACAGTCAATTTCGTATGCTCGTGTTGATTCCGATATTGCCACCTGCGAACCAGTGACGCCACCAGAAATCTAATTGAAAAGAATGTACTGTGAAACAACACATGCACCTTGAACCTTCACAGCATTCGTGTAGAGAAAACAGGCAGTTCTTGTAGCTCACGTTGTACAAAAATATTTGCAGAAGTATCCGCAAACTTTATCGAGTTGTGGCCCAACTTATTTTGTATTTATAATGAACGCGAAAACGACCTCGAATTACGCATATGTACTATAGTTCTCGTCTCAAAGAGCTTTGAGGTCGCGATCCCATTACTGCGCGAGCACTTGATCTTATGCATGGGTTTTTCTTGTTGCACTGAACAATACATTTCACTTGTAGAACATTCCAACTTCACAGCAAAACTGATGCCAGCTGGAGGGTTCTGTAAATTTATAGGCTATTGTAACTTGTGATGTTCCAGAGGGCTTAAACCGAAAGTCTTCTGGTAAGTCTGTAAGCATGAAAAGGCTGTATACTGAAGGCAGTGCAATCAAAGGCGGGGGTACAAAGGAGGAGGGGTACTGTGCACGATGAGCATCCTCGCAAGGTTTTTAAACAATGCGGACCGATCCCGGAGGCAGAGTATTCGGCATGTGTGGGCAGATCTTTACAGTGCCATTAGGCTTTTCGTCGCGTGCGCTTTTTCCCTTATTTTAAAATCGGGAGCATAGTGTAGCGGAATACCTTTTCGTCACTCTATTCAGAAAAGCCACGCTACCTCTTGAATTTCAGAAGGATGTAACGGGAACGGTTGCATGATGTGAAAAACTTCTATACGAGCGAAAAAGACGCACATCGAAGTTGCCGTCACACGCCGCGCAATCACGACGCACATGGTGCGCACGACACAGCGCAAAGCAATGCGCAAACGCACACAACGGTGACTGTGGCGCCCCTTGTTGTCTGCATAAAATACACACACATTTGCCATTTTGCTCTACATAACGCTGCAATATTTTAGGATATCAGAGCACATAAATAAATTACGCGGCTTTTGACTCACTTAATTTAATTTTTGCGTTGTTTACTAGCTCACAAACATGTTCCTGGCCCTACCAACGCTGGCTCGACCGAAACGCTCGAAAGACACAAACGGCAGTGCTGTGGCGAGCGGAGTAATCGCGGTCCATTTCTTTTGATGAATGGGAGGCAGCAGTCTATAAAATAGCATACTCGTAGTAATTTTATGCAGCTATAGCGATAAAGTACAAGCCCAAACCAATATTTTTATTTGGTCCGTAGTTACTTCATTAGCTTAGAACCCGATTTTTCGTCTGCACAGTTTTCTTATGCGGAAGAAAGCTGTTGCTCGGCGAAGCGTTTCCCGCCAATTTGCCGGACTATATTTTTTTTCGCATGTGTGTGGGTGCATATGCATATCAGTGGTTGACTGTGAGTGTGGTCGTGTGTGTGTGTGTGGTTAGGTGATTTCGTGCTCGAACAAACCAACTTTAATCATGGGGCTCTCAAGTGAAGGTGATCAAGAGGTCAGAGCTTGTTTTCAGGAGGTTTGCTCCAGCCTGAACATGGATCGTCTCACGTCTGATCAAGCTTTGAACACGTACGAGAACATCAGCATGAACTACACTCTCGAGGTAAACCATCATTGACAAGCACTTGCTTCGCTTTCATTCAAGGCACTTGTCTTCACTTGCATGAGGGTTTATTCCTTTGACGATCAGGAAAGTGAACGAGTAACGCCGGTGCCGATCGTTGGTATTTCCCGATCTCTGAGCCAGTTTGAACATTTTGTTTTCGGGCCACTTCTTTACAAAACGGCAAGTTTTAAGAAGTATAATATTGTTGAAGGTGTCGGTTTTGACGGCGTTACGTTAACAGCGGCCGTCTGCGGTTTGGGAGCTACTGGCATAATAAGAGGCTCGATTGCGTTTTCGCCAGGCAGGGTTTTGCGTGATAACCATGTCAAACGCAGAGCACAGCGAATCAACAATGACGCCAATTTTCAAACTTCCTGATGATGTACTTAGTAGCAGAGTGTGTATTTGTTGGGCATTCATAACATACATAACGAGCTTTCTCTAGTATTTATTTGCTGCTGAACTTAATTCTTGCTTTGCGATGTCAACTGCGCTCGGTTTAGGCTTGGTGGCGGCGTCCTTTGCTTTTTGCATGTCGCCATATGATGTCCGTGACCGGCTTTTATTAATAGCATTCACACGGAACCAAATTATGAAGTAGAAATGGTGGTGTTTTGTAGTTCAAATGGTCCACAATATCTGCCAGCGTCGAATCGTTTAGGATCCGCTAGGCAGCCTGTCTTAGGAGGTGAACCTTGCGAAGTAAAGCAATGCTCACGGAATTAGCGTGCGTTATCCTAGGAAGCATGTTTGTGCGCACATTCATTAAAAGAAATAAATCGTCATTCAGTGCTTCTCGTTTCTATTCGATGCACCTATGTTCACGCTTGGCATATTCGAATGGTGTGCTTTATTCCATGCTGTCAACTAAAGGCTGTTGAAACGAACTTGTCGCCGTTTACGGTGTACTTGTACTTACTTTTTGAATTTTGATTGTATTTCATGTTTTGGTAGTTAACCAGAACATTTTTTTTTCAGGGCAACATGCGACATTGGATTGCTTGTGCGCTCTATGTTGAGTGCAGGAATGGGAACGTGCCCACAGTAGCCCACACATCACGCATCGAAGGCAACTGTGTCTCCCTTACCAGGTTGCTGTCAATATGCAGGATTAGGTTGGTCTTTTCAAACTTGAACGGTTGTATTTAATTGGCGTGATACTTTCTAGATTAATTTAAAGTCGGTGAGGACTAAGCTTGTGAATTAAACTTTTCGTTCAGTGTGATAAACTTGATGCTTGCATTATTTTTTTAGCAATCCTTATAATGTGTGAAGCAATGTCAAACTGGTACACACCCCCATACGATATATTTGAAAGTGCAGTTGATCTTCATGTCTAAAAGCAGACTTGGGGACCTAGTTGATTTGGAATATTGTTGATAAAGAGAGAAAATTCAGCTAGCAGGACAGAGCATGCCTTTGACCTTTTACTGTTCTGCCCTGTGTGCTGAATTACCACCGTACCTACGATATTACCTCCGTGTGACTATTGGTTGATGTTAATGAGCACTTGCAAAATGCAGTATACATTTAGTTTGAAAGTGCATCATGATTCTACTCCACTTAAGATGCCACATGAAGCACAAATGATCTGAAGTGCACCAAAAATTTGAATGCATGACATCACTGTCTAGTTTTTCTTTTTAGTATGGTTCATACAAACAAGTAAAAGCATTAACACCATGTTATAAAGTGCCAGTGTTTACAAAAGCAGAGTTTCACATAGAGACTAGGTAGAGAGAGCATAATCAGGGTTCTTGAACATCAATATGTATGTGGATGTGAAATGTGTGCAGGTGATGCAGCCCAGTCACGCATACTGGTGCTTTTAGCTGCATCTCCCGACACTGCTGTATGTATGCATACTGTGTGTCTATAATAAACATTTTAAAAAATGCACTGAAGTGCTCAGTGGCTGCATGTTTTGGGCAGGATGGGATTTGTCTCGTTTTACTGTATTTGGTGATTAAAGGTTGCTGCTTTGAAGCCATGGAAAGAGATTGTTTGGGTAATATTCAGCCTGTAACTAAATTTGAATTGACTAAAATTTCACTTGTATTCTGAACTGTATAACTACAAAACCTGGGAGAGTGCATTCATCTGATGGTATGGTCTCCAGAACAAAATTTCTGCAAAACAAATTTTTGCAGGGAAACATTTTACTTCTGCTGAGATGAAATCTTTGTCTTTAGTTGCATTAATTTGAGTAAATGACCCTTCCCCCCCCCCCCCCCACCAGAAGAAAAAGTGATCTTGCATTATTGCAAAACATGACATAGGGCAAAAAAGTCGGAAGCTGTTTTCTAGGCAAAATATCTGGTTAATGTGTAATGTAAGAAGAAGCCTTAAGGTCCTAATGATTCTATTGCCAGGAATGACTTATTTACAGTTCTATGTGACTTGTGTGGGTTTATAAATACCCTACTTTTTTTTTCAGTTTGCTTGATTTTTTTACGAAGATGAAAAAGTGGGCAGATATGGCCAATTTGAATGAACGGATGCGACAACGCATTGAAACTATCGAGAAGAGCTTCTGCGTCACTGCAAAAATCTATGAAAAATATGTCCAGATTTTTGCCACCATATTTAAGGAGCACCAAGGTGCTGCTCAGCGTCGTTCCATCAAGGCTGTGAAGCGGAGGGTTCACAGGTATCAATCTTTCTCTGAAAATTTATTTAATGCTTAGTTTTGCATATCTAAATCTTTTGTAACGATTTCTTTAAATTGCTTTGTGATGAATCAGTATTAGATAAAGAACTTTCTGTCAGATTTTCAGAACCTTTATCGAAGTTCTTTTCAGCCTGTGGCTGAAAGCAGACTAGAGTGTCAGTGTTGGGAGTAGTATAAGTAGTGAAATATTGGGGACGATGAATTTGAAAACATGTCATTTTGTGTGCCTGTGTGTGTGTGTATGTGCCTGTAAGGAAACAATTTCTGTGTTGTAATATTTGTGTTGCCCATGGCAAAGACTTCATCTACTGCTGGCACTAGCCAAATGATGGACAGCACAGCTTGGTGCCATGGCATGCTTGCGGTAACAGAATAGTCCATTTCCCTTTTCTTCAATACCTGTTGTGTTACTCCAATAGGCCGCTGGCTGTCTGCCCAGTGGATCACATGACTCAGCCAAGTCCACCTAATGTCTACTACGATGTCAGCTACCCACATTTGCTCTCTAATCTGCACTGCCGTCTTCCTGTCTTTTAATGTTACAGCTATCATTTACCATTCCATCGGTCATTGCACTGTTCTTAGCTTCAAGTTTTCTTATCTTCCAAGTTTCTGCTTTATTGTTCCTGTTAATTTATAATTTTCACCATTCATGTGCAGTTT
The DNA here is from genome assembly GCF_050947875.1 of Dermacentor variabilis. Taxonomy (NCBI): domain Eukaryota; kingdom Metazoa; phylum Arthropoda; class Arachnida; order Ixodida; family Ixodidae; genus Dermacentor; species Dermacentor variabilis. Next base: position 237,846,834 of record NC_134568.1, read on the forward strand.
ATATATTCATTGCTTTTGCCTTGTTCAACTCGCAGTACCTTGCCTGACATTCATGCATGGGCCCATGTCTAGGCATGACTGCTAAGGGCCATGGTAGTAAATTATTGTCAAGAAATAAAATGTCTGATTGGTTCAGTGATTGATGGGTTAGTGCTGCCAGTATGTGCGCATTACATACTTTTCAAGGACGTCAGTCAGTGGCCATCCATGACTTGACAGTGCCTGCCTAATGCACTTTAATCCATTTGTATTTATGTGCAGGTTTCTTATGATCCAGGTCGTCTGTAAGCACATGGCCTAGATAAACATACTCCTTCATTGAGAGTGACTACCAATCATGAACTCCTGCTCCCTTGCTAGGCTGTTCAACATGTGTTTTCTACATATTAATCTTCAAACCTATCCTTGAATTTGCCTGATCAATTTGTTGTAAGTCATCTGCAGCATTTCTGAATAGGACAGCATTGTCTGCAACCCACAGGTTACTCATATATTTGCCATAATCAATATGCCGTTATCAGGTTCTTAATTGCTTGGGAGCAGTGCACTCACATGTCTCTGTTTGGGTACCAGATCCTCAACTTCAGTTGTGGCCTCTTGAAATTGTTGGTTAGGGTCTCGTTCGTTGCCTCTTATGCTATCATCATTATTGTATTTAAACACTTCATATTTGTTGGAAAGTAATGGCTTGCATTTGTCTGCTTTCCTCTTGACTGCTATCTAATTAGTGCGATTTTTCAGACTTTCTTCCTTCTTTAAATCACGGATACCTAGGACTTGACTGACCTGTGATCACTGCACTTTACCATGGCACATTTATATCTTGCACGTGCCACATTTTGGAACTAGTACATTGTAGACATAGTGTAAATTCTATTATATTTCTTGTTTTCTGTTGGCACTTCTTTCATCTCCTGTTCCTGTTACTGATGTTTTGGGAGAGAGTATTATTTTGCAAGCTATGGTCGAACGCCTTCATAACAAAGTGTTTGGGGCCTCCGAAATCATTCGTTATACAGGTCACTTCAGTGTAAAGGTCGCACACCACACAGCACACAATAGAACCGGGACAAAATTATTCCTTCGTTATACAGGCCATTTCATAGTAGAGGCATTCCACTGTGTTCCTTTTTGTAGACTATACCGATGTGTATCTGTGATTATTTCTAGAGTTGATGCCATAGTTTCCAGTTGTATATTCTCGAGCCAACTTTTTTCCTGCTTTTGCATTGGATTAGCCTATGAATCAGTATTCTGACCTTTGACTTTTCTCAATGTTTTGAAAACCTTATAGAACATTGTCATCATGAGGGGAGGGGACATGAGTGATGCGCGTGCACTCATATACTTTCTGTATTTAATAACATTTCATTTTTCAGCTTTCTATGCCTACACCTAAATACATTTTACACATGTTGCAGTGTCTAAACCCTTCTTCTCTGTTGTATCTCTGCAGAATTTCAGTGTTTGAGGTTGGTTCATTATCTGGTCTTATGCTTGGCCCATTCAGTATGGGACCTAAAGGCCAACAGCAAATAAATTTTTGGCTGCGTAGAAAGCCTAGTTTGAGATAGTGCAATATAGAACATGCAAAATTTTTTGTTTGAAAAACAAGTGGATGCATCATGAAAGGATAGTAAAAAGTACATATTTTTGAAACCAAAACGATAAAAAGAAAAGAAAAACGCCACTATTACCGCTTGGCAGCGGTGACGCATGACTCTGAATGCATGACTTCTCAGCATGACCACTGAGATTAGCCGCCGCCCTGGTGCACTGAAAAATCTAAGTGGCGATATGCTAGGACTTATGTCATATCTGTTAACCACCAGGTGTATGCGCCATCTGCTTAGGTGCTATTGAAATACTGCAAATAAGAAAAACCGTTAGCAGTCCTGTAGCTTTGCCAAGATTACTTCAGTAGTACGTATATGCTACTCATTTATAACCAATTTAGTCAAAGTTAAATTTTGTTGCAGTTAACCTTTCATGTGCCTGAATTGCGTATCTGGCGTTGCAGATTCCAAATTTAGTACTGACATTGTGTATATATATATATATATATATATATATATATATATATATATATATATATATATAAACGGGGGTGGTGGGACGGGCGGTCTTTTGTAAATAAAGAAATTGCATTAGTGAGTTTCATCCTAACTTTGTGTTTTATGTGGTATATGGTGCCCTAGTGTGCCTGATAATGTAAGATTTCTAATAATGTATCTCCTTTCCCCTTGCTAGGCCTACTCAATGCAATTCAAATGACATGTTCAATTTCATCTGGACGCTCTATGTGTACATCAAAGGTGAGCATTTTTGTAACTGCTGCCTTGATGTTTGATTGCAGAAAAACTGTCAGCTCATGATTGTCTTTTACTAGTTTTAACAGGCTGTTTCACTACCAGTAATTAATGGAAATTCTTATATCGAGCATGTTTCTGTGAAGGGACACTAAAAAGAAATGCTAAATCAGTTTAGGCAGGTAGAACATTATCTCAAAGCTGCTTGCATTTTCCTGGTGGGAAAAGGTTGATTGTTACCATGGAACCTAAGGGCCAAATTTTCCTTATTGTATTTTTGTGCCCATTTGATTACTTCATTCATTGTTTGGGCTTGGTGTTCAAGAACAATACAGCGGGGGGGGGGGGGGGGGGCTATGAGGGATGCTGTGGTGTAGTGCTCTGGACTAATTTTGACCAGTTGAGATTCTTTTAACGTGCACTTAAATCCAAGTTCACTAATGTTTCGTTCTTGTATTCTGCTTCCATCAGAATATGGGATTTCAAATATGGAATAGAACCTATGATTTTGTGCTTAGCAGTTACCACCAGAGACATTGTGCAAAGATTTTTGCATTCACTGTGCAGAACTGATGACATCAATGACGTCACGGACTTCAAGGTGTTTTTGTGTATTTTGTTCGTCTTTTGACAAGGAGAAATTGCCAAAAACTCCCAGGCTGAGTCTGCTTATTTTTGAATTCATATAGTCTTTCTTAATTTTTAAGCAATTAACTAGCCTTGGACAGATGGTGCCTCAGTCAGTGGTGTCATGAAAAGCTAGTGTGGGAATTGTCAGAGGACCACCCACCTTTTGTTTTTGTCCTTTCTGGTGTACCAAACCTGACCTCTTTGGCACTCCAAATGGGTAATCAGTGACTGTAGCATGACTTCATGTTTTTCTTTAGTGTCCCTTCAAAGTGGATTTCAAGTGATGTCATTTATCTAGTGTCATGTCTATGCACAGTGACAGTACCTCTTTTGTATTTTCTTGTGAACACTTGTGTTTATTCACTTTTTCTCATTTGTTTTTTTAACTAACAATGTACTGAGTAAGTACACATATTATTTCGATTTTCCCAGTTCTGCGTTCAGCCGCAAATGGATGCCTTCATAATATGGAACCCTGCATTTTTTGTGTGTTGGGGCTGCCACATTCTTTGGATAATACCCAAGTCCTCATTCTCAAACACCTGGTTTATTAGAGGCTGAAAAGCACACATTTTCATACCTTGCCAACTCCTTTAGTGTCCCACTTTATTTCAATAGTAGATACAGCTAGCTCTGTCTTAAGAAACAATTTATCTCTCATGGGGATAGGGACATGGTGAGGAACAGTGTAGACTTAATGGCTAAGTTCCATTTGCATAGACATGTAGTGGCAGCTGCCTCATTCAGAAATACAAGGGTGTATTGATAAAGAGGTTCAGACGAATTTTTGTAGTATAAATGCGTTTGCATTTGGCATTTTACACACCTTCCCGTGAACATAGAACTGGACAATATTCTATGCTGCTGTATCATGCCCACATAGGTGGCATGAAGATGTATTAATTGGCAAAAAACTCGCATTCTGTAGTTTGGTATAGTATGAGGTAAAGCATGCTATAGGGACATATCAAAGATAAAGCACAGAAGGTTGTCTGCTATGATTAAATGCGTTTATCCAGCACAAAATATGTAAAAACTCGTAATCGGCTTAATTTCCTTGCTTAGCAACTCTTGAGTCTGGTTACCAAATGAAGCATGCATTTTTTGTGTGTGTGTGTGATTTGTGTGACTACAAATAGTTGTCCATGTGGCCATTCTCACAAAGGGCAGTCATTTTTATATCTCACCATGAGAATTTTTTCTACGGTATTCGCAGAGAGGAGAAACCTTGCATGAAGAGCTTTTCGTGCTCTGAGAGACGGGCAGTGGCTGCCATTAGATGCTAAAGTGCTTTTAAAAGCAAGTCGCAAGGTGGCCTGCAAGGATGCCCATACAGACATTTCCCAGGACATGTAATGAAGCTGGTGATAGTATTGGTAACCTAGTGAGAAAGTCGCTAAATTTAGCAAGTTTTCAGTTGTGTCCTTTCTGGAGTCTTAGTGTCTTCTTGAGTGGCTTTTTTTACTGATGTTAAAGCTGGTAAATTGCACTGGCAAAATTCCTCAAGTAACTTTAGCTCAGTTGAATGCTTCACCCCCATTTTATCCCAAGGGCTAGAATGTGCCTCCATTGGTGGCTACATGTATACTGAAGAGTGTATTAGTGAGCTGCTTATACCGAAGTTGCTTTTCTAAGCAAAGCACGATCTTGAGATCTGTTACCATCAGTGGTTGCTTTCTCATTCCACATTCTGACCATTGACTCGCCACCACAGGAGGTAATTTAAAGGTATAGTTAAAAAAAATAAGCACGATGTCTAGGACGGGAAGGCGGAGAACAATTAAAATACAAGAAAGGCAAAATTCCATGCTAGTCATCTTTTTCATCACTTTCCGAATATTCGTTACAAACAGTGTGTTTTGCGCTGCGACCTGGGGACTTTGTCCCCTCAAAAAAGGTTATCAACATTAACTGATGCTTTGCTCACTATGCTGGCGAGATTTTTTTCTCCACCTTCATTTACATGCTGGTGTCAGGGGATGAGAAGGTGACGTGAGCTTTCTTCAGTCTTCATTGTGGTTTATTTACAGGTCGTTTCTCAGCCATCTGCTGTGACCTTGTCAACTGCTACCACCTCTTGTTGTGTTGCATTGACTATGGCTATTGTACAGCACTAGCTGCAAAACGCGTGGACCTTCTCGACCCCAAATTTTACGAAGGTTAGTCTTGCAGTGCTTGATGCATGTGTGCAGGCATTTTAAACACGTTCAGTGGGCATTATTTGCATTTGAAAACCGCATCATCTGGGATTGCTGATTCTGCTGGACAATCTTTTAACACTTGTGTGAGTTGTGACAGCTATACCTATGCAGTCTTCTCTTTTTTTTTTTTTCTTTCTTGCAAGATCGAGAAAATAAAAGGCTCTGCTTGGTAGGTGGTGTTTGAACTTGTCACTGCCAATTTCTTTTTATTCTTTCAAGAGAAGTCAGTATTATGTGAGCTGTTGGGGAGTGGTTAGATATAAACTTGAATGAGTTCTAGGCAGGCCGACTGTTTCAAGCATCAACCTCCTTTATGAATCCAGCCAACAGTAATTGGTATGGCCTTTGTAAAGGTAGGTAGGTCATGTTGAGGCATTACCACTAGGATGAGGTGTCACCTTTGTGTCAGTCTTTAGCTAAGGCTTGGTGTAGTTGACACAGTTGTCCAAAAAGATTAAACTTGTGTTAGTTCAACCAGAAAAAAAGAGCACTTGTTTTAAGCTTGGGAATAAACAGGCAATAAAGAAAATGAACATTTTAAAATTACACTGTATCTTGTGTAGGCAAAGAAGGGTAGAGAAAGTTATAGCAATGTGCATTCTTTTGTAAGCTCATTCGTTTCAAGAAGTGTCATTCCCGAAAAGGTTTCTTTCTTTTTTTTTTTTTTGTCAAATTGCAAATAGGTTGAGTTGTCCTAAAAAGACACTTTTAGTTACTTATATGTCATAATTTTTGTGCGGACGAATTTTGTTAACCAAGTTTCCTTGTATTCTATTCATACTTAGTGATGCTGCACTTGTTGTTACAAACACATTGTTGTCATGTGGAAGGATGTTGTCTTTGTTTCTATCTGCGAGTAGATTTTCTTCTAAATTTTATTGCTTGTACATTCTTATGCTGTGTAAAAAAAAAAAAAAAAGAAACACTCTTTGTAAATTTCATATATACGAAGCATGTTTTTTTCCCCCTAAAACGTTATTTCTTGCTAGCTGAGCTTAAGCATATTAAATTAAATCAAAGTATCATTAGTCTTGCTGCAGTGCATTAAGCATTGTTTTCTCTCTCTCTATTTTCTTTTGCAGTTATTGAATTCAGTATTGTAGTCTGCTTAACTGAGCTGCTAAGATGAGCAGTCCATTTGAGCTGACCATATTATGTCTTCTGTGTTTCTCTCAAACCACTGGCCCAGACAAAGTGCTAACATATTTGCAGGATTCTACTGCTCCACCAATTGTAACACGCAGTTATATTATTGCCCAAATATCCAAAAAGAACAACTTGGTGCCGATTCTACAGTCCACATCAAGTAATTGCACCTGAGTCGACACATACCATGCTGAAACAATATTTTGGAAGATACAAAGGCACATAGACACGCACACAGCTGAATCTTAGCAGCTAGTGGCTATCGGAGTCCAACAACACCTCCTTTTCACTGTCTACTGGCCAAAGAAAGTCATCTTCAGTGCCATTGAATGCATTAGAAATGCCACACTTATGGAGGCTCATGCAACCATCGTCTGCGGGAGGGCATTCTGCACACCATGAACCCACCTTGCGATGTCTCGAAGCGCCGCTTTCTTCAGATGACTCATTCTATGGCAATGTGGCCAGCTACCTTGCATAGAGCTTATTTTTTTAGATATTATTTTTCATTTTTGATTTTGAGTAGAATTAGTTACAGTTCTAATGCCCATGCAAATTTGAGCGCACCTTTTATTTTAAAAAAAGGTGTGCGTTAGAATCGTGCAAATAGAGTAATCTTGCATGTGGCAGTTAGCTCCGCTGCATCTGTTTAATAAATTTTGGCGATCAGGCTCTGAAATATGTTATTGAAATTGTTTGCTGTGTGCTTTCTGGTGCATTCAAATTGTCATTGTTGATATTGTCACCCATACTTGACAAAAAAAAAAGTGTTAAGAGGAATGTCGAAGCTGGCCTCATTTGGTGACATTGCTGTTTATGGTGGCTTTAAACTATTGCAACTCCTTCGTTCCTTTTTGGTTTCTTGTTTGAATCACTGTAGTGACATCATGTACTTTCTATCTACTTATATGTGACTGCTAATGTAATATTTACTGCTTTACATCCTCGTTAAGTTGCACCTTCATTTTGCCAGGGAAAAGTCATTGGGATATGCTTTAGGTCTGAGATAAACCAAAGTTACTTGGAAGATAGAAGCGTGAATTAGAGAACTAAACATACCTGCCACCTACTAAATTTTTTGTAAAGTTTATGAATTTAGTCCCATTCTATGATCTTACAAATGTTGTGCTAGCTTTTACAAAAAATAGTCTGTTAATGCATATGTTTAAAGCTCTTGAAAGATAGAGTGACGCAATATTACAAGATTATGCAAAAGAGTAATTGTGTACTGCCATTTTGTGGCCGTGCAAGGCGCCACATTAACTAGAGAGAACTTGCTTCGAGGAAGTTTATTCAGAAAAGTTCCTCAAGCAGGTGACATTGGCAATAGCATAGTCATGGAAAAGGTTACTGTGATGTAAAAAAGAAAAGTGTGTACTCAGGACAGACATTAAAAACATGCGCTGTGATCCCCCGTTCACCTTGTTGAATTCGCAATATTTTACGAATTTTAAGGTTCACAGGTTGGCGGCCATGACTAAGGGATAAGTAAAGAAGGCAGCTTCATTTAAGTGGTTAATAGTGTTGCAGTTTACGTAGGCCCCTGATAATTTTATGTTAATTATATTTGGGGTTTTACGAGCCAAAACTATAGTCTGATTATGAGGCACGCTTTAGTGGGGGAGTACGAATTAATTTGTACCATCTGGGGTTCCTTACCATGCACCAAGTGCACGTGCACTGGCATTTTTGCATTTTGCCCCCTAACGAAATGAAGCCACCGTGGCTGGGATTTGATCCTCTGACCTCGTACTTGGCAGTGCAACGCCATAGCCACTAAGACACTACGGTGGGTATAGGTCCCTATTTTCGTATAGTTTATGTATAGGTTTCCATCCTTAATGGTGGTCATCATTCACATGGTTTATGCAGACTCCCATTCCCAATGAGTGATGCTGCTTTCCCCTGGTTCTACTTTATTTCCTTCAGCAAAAGTACAATAGAGCAAATGAGTATTTTTAATGTTCATTTGCTGCTAATTACTGCATCATTCAGTTAAATCGATTTTCCAAATCAATCCTCGCTAAGGTGAAGACTTGCGTGTATCACGTGAAAATATGTTTCCGAAGGATAGAAAGCAGGTTCTGATTCTTGCGCCTGAGCAGCAGGACCTAAGCTGAAATAAGGTTTTGCATGAATAAATGTACAGATATCTCTATTTGTAAGAACAAGTTAACTTTACCACCTGAATTTTATTTACTGATACAAGAATTGGGAGAGATGTGTGCCTTGCTTTTAGCATCTTACAGTAGAACTGTTTATATTTCGAAGAAATCTCAGCCCATGCTAGCATGAAAGTGAAAAGTTATTAAGCTGGCTGCCTAAATGTGGGGTCTTTATTTTATATAACTTTGTTTGAAGGCTTTTGTGCCCTTTCAATGTGTACTAGGATGAAATTGTAAGATTGTGGTAGTGGCCACCTTAGAATACTACAGCAGCAGTACTAATTGTACTTATTAATGTCTTGGTTTGCTTGCCAGGTTTAGGCATGCATTGCATGTCCTGAATATTCCATTCAGCAAATTATCCAAGTAATGCTTTCCTAAAGTGCTAGATCTTCAGTAATGTCAATACTCCTGACCACTTTGTTTAATTAAAGCACATATATGATTGTGACATGCAGAAATATTTTTGAAACCAAACCAGTGATTGTTAGCTGTAGCCCTGCTGGGTGAAGGGGAGAGCCCACTGGAAAAATGTCAATTTTCTTTTGCATTGTTTGATTTTACAGCTCAGCAAGATAAACTAAAAAAAGACAGTGACAATCAGGATGTGGGAATCATCAGAGAACTCGTGAAAAGCCATGATGGCAACTTTGAGGATGCTTCGGTTCTCAAAGCCCACCACTTCAGGTATCCAATTCAGCAGCTTATGGAAGAAAAGGTAAGGGGTTTTTAAAACCTTCAAGTAGTCATTTTTATGTTGTGGCTCGTTTTGTATGATGCTGAAATGTCCTGTAGCTCTTTTTAACCTAGTTAAGGAGTGGGAATCCTGCACCAATTGTGCCATTTTGATACACACTCAAGTTGCTGCCCCAAATTGGGTAGAAAAGCAGAATTATGGAAGTTGTGCCACACTGCGCCAAAACAGCTTTGGCTCCGGCAGGCGTCACTGAAAGATCGCCAACGTCGCGTGGTTGGTCTTGGAGGTCTTGTAAAAGCAGATTTCATATTCTGGCCGCCAGTGGGCGTTAACAGCCGCAACCAATTAGGTTCCCTGAGTTAAAGTAAACGTAGCGACATTCTTTTACCTTGTCGCTCGTGGCGGTGAGTGAGGACAGGTGAGGAAGTCCAGGGCTTATCTGCACTTCCCTGTTGCATGATCGTCGTGATCAAAAAGAACAAATTGACGGTGCAACCAGTCAGGGGAAACTGCATGTGGTGAAGGAACTCTGAGAAAGAGGAGGGGGGGGAGGAATGTCGCTACTTTGAGTCACTCAATGTGAACTTCAGATCATGTCATGGTGTTTATAGTGAGTAGTGAATGGCAAAGCGAAGCCAGAGGCATGCAGAATCTTGAGTCGAGCTTGGTTTAAGCGTTCTTTACTTGTTCATACAACCTGTTTCCTGCTTCTATACTTCTAGGTATCTCGTCCTTCTCTTCTAATTACTCTTAAATACCTTTTTTCATTACTAATGTTGATTTGTTCACAAGTAGCTTACAATTAAAGCTGTGTTATGTAATTTTGAAATATTTTCGCAGAAGTATTTGAATATGCATACTACACTCACATACAAGTAACATCGTCTGACCATCTGTACATTTGCAAAACCCAAACTTAGAGTTTTGCATCTGCAGCTGACTCAAACCTACAACAAATAGAGAAGCAGGGTGTGACATGAAAACTCAGTGTTTAGGAATATGATGGCAACTGTTAAAATGCAAACCTTCAATTTTCTGGGAATTTCGTACTTCTTCAGCAGTGTGTTATGTTCGCAATAGATGACTACTGGATCAGGCTTCTCTCTTTTGTGTTGGCTTAGTAATGTATCATATAGACTTGTGTAAGGGGCCGCACCCACAACTTGGCAGCCAAAAATTTCGAGAAAAAAAAAATTCCAATGGAGAAGCAATTGCTTTTTATGCTCCGATGCCACGTGGGCTCATCTGTGAATTCTTGCGTGCTGCATACTTCCCTGTGCCGCCACTAAATGGTGAGAGCTATGCATTGACCTCTGATGCAATGGTACATCTGGGGATCTGGGGTGTGCAGAAGTCACAGGCTGAGCTGGCACCATTTTGACCAAACAGTTTGGTCCCATGTAATGGCTGCACCTCATCAAAATTGTGAAAAAAAAGAAGTACAGCCCTTACGCGAGTTTATATGGTAGTTTATGCATTAAAATTTCACAGCTTCACTCAAGTGGAATTTGTGTTCGTACACCAGTGAATTACCTCATCTGCTTTTTGCCTGCATCCCTCCTCCTTGCTACTCCGGTCTTCACTGTGGTAGGGACTTCTGCATACTTTGAAGGGGGCAGTTGGGCTTTGGCTACAGTGTGTGGCTTTCTGCCAATACTTTTGGGAAGATGGGGAACAGGTTCTTCCCACCCTAAGTAATGACAACCCCTTTACTAATTTGCTTTCAGGGTCTGCCATGTTTCTCAGCATATGTGTGGGCTGAGAGCATTCCAGTTCATCCCAACACTTACAGATTCAGGCCTTTCACACATGTGGTGCCTGATTATGACATGTCCATTGTAGCCAAGCCACTGAGGCATGTGTCCTCTTTGTGTCTAGGTTATCTATAAGGAGAGTGTTTTTCTATAGGACTGAGAAACGGAGACCACATCTTTCATTGTGAAAATTGCTTTTCTTTTTTTTTTTTTTTTTTTTTTGACCTGGCGTAGCTGCACAAGTACCCTCCAGCGCTATAAAGACCAGCTCTCCATTACCTGCATTAGTTGGCAGCCTTTACACTCTTGCTATAGGCTTTACTTCTGATTTAACCAAACTGAAACAGGCGAGTCCTACATTTAAGTGCAATATTAAAATGGACCGTGTAAACCAATCGTCTAGAAGGAAGATGGGCCATTTGTTTAGCTGTGGCAGAGCCACTTATGCAGGGCTCCTTTATTGACAGAGCTTAGCAATATTGGAGGAGTGGTAGCATAGAGAACTTGTCAAGTGATGGTTGGAAGAAGTAGCTGAGAAACAGTGGATGTAAGTGTTCGTGTGGAAAATGTGGTGCATTCCTCCCCATGATAGATGTATATATACTGTTAAAGGGCCCCTCATCAGGCCCCATAGCAAATTTTGGTTATGCACTGGAAGTTATGTATCCTCTTGGGAGCATTCTGCTGCAAAAATGTTTCAAATCGGCTCATGAATAGTTGAGATAGAAATATTTCAGGGTCGGGAACCCATGATTTTAGGAGGCAAGCTTCACCGCAAACACAGACGCTCCCTCCACTTGCCCCGTCTAGCCTCGTCAAGCGAAATTCCTTCCCGGCGTGCTCTCATACCGGACCTCAAGGCCTTCATTTTTTTTTCTCCTCACTTTATTGCAGTGTGGCGCACTTCTGCTGACAGCATCGCGTGTGAGCTGTTGCGATTGTCTCCTTTCGCGCAGCACACGATTTTGCACGCTGTGCACGAGGACACCTAGTGGTACAAGTCAATGCTGCACAAATACTGAGGCAGACACAAGCAGATTACAGAGCATGATGCCACGCTGGAACACGGTAGAAAATGACATAGTTTCATCGACTGCATGACGTGGGAACAAGCATACAAAACGGAAGTTCATCTCTCTTGCTCAGGTGCAAAGTAAAATAAAAACAAGCAGACATTCAGTTTGTGTGTTTTATTATTTCTCTAAGCTTTAATTAATCTATTCTGGCAACATATTACACAAATAACAGATGTTGGCTTGAATAATTATCAAAGTTGCGTGTTACCATGAGGGACGTCACAGTGTGAATACGTGTGCGTAGGCGCACTAGCACATGCATGTCATCCTCCGGCTTGGAGCGTGGCGGTCGCGAAGAGAAGGGAAAATAGAATTTGGTTTGAAATTTCAGATCTTTCCGTGGCACGTAGTGATGTAATACTTTGCAGACACGATCGTTATCGCGCATTGTATGCTCTGCACTTGTCAGCTCAAGGTGGCCAGACCTGGTGAAGGGCCCTTTAAGTTACCACATAGTATTTTCCTTTGAGAAAACCCTTGCCTAATGATTGCAATGCTTCTTTCTTAAAGGGCCCCTCACCAGGCCCCATTGGTGCCCGTCCTGTCGCTGTGTGTTTCTTTCCTCTTCATTTTTTCGTGCCACAATACTTATTCCAGCATTTCTGGTCAAGGTTTTGCGTGCTGTGCTTTTTGTGGAAATTCCCAAGCTCGTGTTGCTGCTGGCTGTTAGTGCATTACAGGCATCCGTGTGAAGCACAGGCATCATCTCTGCTGCTATCGAGAGTGGCTTCTCCGTGAAGGAGGGCACATGTCTTTGTTAGAATATGGAAGTCTTTTTGCTGCGGGCATAATACTTATGCATACAGGGCTGTATGCATTGTATGATGTACGCACCATACTTCTCTATTTTAAATGCCCTTACCTTGTGAAGGGTTCTTTAACAGAAAAAAAAGAAAAAGAAACAGGAAGGTGGTTTGAAATGACATTAGACCCAGGTAAATACATATATGTTGTTTTGCGATGGTCATAATTTCACTGTCTGCTCACAAAAGTGACAGCATACAAAAGGGATCATTTTGTCCTTGGAAAGTATTGCAATTTGTAAGCCAACCGAACACTTTATTTGGAAAGCATCTGAACAGGTGTATGTGAGGAAATAAATGTGACCGGGAATGATATGCATATAATTCCTTGTGCGTGTATGAAAGGGATAATGTGCATACATAGCACTCACAGTTGCAGTTCTCAAATTTATTTATAGCCAGTGTTTGAGACTTGGGTTTAACACAGAATAAGTAGCGAGTTTTGCAGAATTACGCAACATGTAGGAAATTTTATGAGGGGATAATTGTCATCCACATAAAAGCGGCATGAAGCTACAAAAGTCATTCACTTATTCACTGTTCCTGCGCTTCAAGTTTTTGATGAACTTGGCCTTGAGATGGCATCTGTTAGCCTTTTGGTCAGTAGTGCAGAAGTCTGAATGGTGAAGGGTAGAGTATTCACACTCAAAGGACGGCTTAGAGTTTCCCTGACCAGGTTGAATTTTTCTTTCAACTAGGAAGCCTTTTTATACACCCATGTGCAAAGGCGCCGACTACGGCAACGTTTTTAGATCTCTTTCAGTTTGCAAGCTCCCAACGAGCCGCGCACGAGAAAGCGGCCCCCTTCCGTTTCCACTCACCATGCGGCGCTGTGGTCACTGTCGGCCCGGAGAGCTCGCGCTCGGCAGCGGCTGCGGCAGCCATCTCCGCCGGATGCACAGAATTCAAATTTGTTGGCCTTTTTTTAGTTGTCACATAGAAAGTGAATTCAGTCTCATGGTTAAATAACTGTTTGGCCTGAGCAGTAATGGTGAGATAAAGAGCAGGCTAAAGCAAGATCGCGAAAAACTGCGATCGTTTACTCAATGCTTCGCGCTTTATCTATCACATCGTATTTGCGATGTTTATCCTGGATAGTTTAGTGCCTGTTGGCGTAACGCTATCAATAGTTCTTGTGAATAGTTCACGAACCATAAAAGACGATTTAAAATAGCCATGTTCCGTTCTGTTTCTAGAACAGTCACGAAATTCTGCGCTCTGTTACCGACGTACGGAGCACAGCACAGAGAGCAGTGTTTTTCACGTTCACTTTGAGCATTTATTCAAGTGCACACAAACAAACACTGAATGCAGACACACCTGGTGCGAAACACGGAAGGAATGCCTACAGAAGACGAGCTTTTTTATTTGCAGTAGTGACTTTTTCTCTACTTTCCAGCCGGCGATTCACATCTCTCGTGTAGAAGTGCTTGCGTGTAACTATGACAAAATTCAACACCTGGCATGTAAAAGAGGCCATATGCTCTGCACATCCAAGCCGCGCAAGGTTTCTCAATTCCAACTCGTCCAACACTTCCCAAAACATATCCGCGGAAAGTGGGCCTTCTTTCAATGAAATTGAAACTGCTCTGTTTACAATATTTGTAAACTGTAACATCTTTTTGGTAAGGTGCTTTAGGCAGCCTTGCTTGAAGCTCCTGTACACTGTGAGGTATGAGTGACTGCCAACAACTGGCACTGGAGAGCTGATATCCTCTATGCAGGAAGGGCATGTTTTACTCTTGCTGAGCTTATGCACCACATAGCCCGAAAAGTAGTAGGAGGTGCTTTCATCTACTTCTCCCTTGGAGTAAATGTGGTCACTGCCACTGTGCTGGGGCAAGTCATTAGGTTCAGAGGCTAACTCAAGAATTCTGGATTCAATCAGGTCATGCAGGTGTGCTTGCTTACAGCGATGTGCTTCTCTCGATTTCTTCAGTGTGTCTTGAACACCTACAAGCACAGCACTCGGTGCACCCTCCACACTTCCACAAGGACCGGTCTTAATAGGTGTGTACAGACTAAGCAGTCGGAATATTTGTGTGAAATTCCCGACTGTACCACACAGCGTAAACATGCGCACGTGAAAAAAGCCACTGCTTGCTACTTTGACAAGGCGGCTGCAGCGGCGGCGACGATAGGTATGGACCGGGCCGGTCGGGCAAACACTGTGGCGAGCGCCACCGTGCGGCAGGAAAGAGAAAGGCGACACTCCGCGCGCCGGAGCTTTCAAACTGAAAGAGATCTAAAAACGCTGGACTACGGGGGGAGCCCCCCCCTCCCCCCCACACACACCTAAAGTGTCATTACCAGAGCTTTGTCCCCCACATCACTTTAGGTTTTTTTTTACTTTCCTTGACCTTTTCACTTGAAATTTTATTGGGTCTGATAGCTTACTGCATCATTGTTAGTGCGGACGGGCATGGCTTTTGATTCATACTTTATTTTTATTTTTGCAAATCCTGACAATAGGAGGACAAGCGTATAAGAAGCACTAGTGGCAGCTGCCTCATCCATACTTTCTCATTTCAACATTGCTTTAAATTTCTGCTGTAAACACCATGCACATATACAGTATATTTAAATATACACACAGGACAAAGTTTCTTATATTTTGGAAGAGCTGGAGGTAGCCAATTAAAAATTATTTCTAAAGGTATGGATAGCCTATGCCTACAGAATGAACATGTTGCTGTATGTTCACCATACTTCAAATTGTTTTGCGTGCTTTTTTGACCATGAAAAAACCTATAGACTTCAGTGACCCCTTCGGCAGAGTCTTTTATCAGTGGCGTGTAAAATTCACGTGAATGTTGTGTGTCTTAGTGTTGCTCCTCTTTCCTGTAAGCAATGCTAACGACTCATGAAAAAAATAAATTTCTAATAATTTACAACTATTATTAGGGTTGGAAACATAGTCAGTTGCATGCAAAGGTCATAAATATAGACAGGGTATCACAATTAACTGTCATGCACCAAAATTAAAAAGAGCAATGCATTACTCGAAGAAAACCTAGTGCATATTGTTTGCAGTACAGTAGAGTAGCTGCCAGTAATTTTTTCGTTACTGAGATTCAATTAGGCAATTGCAATTAATTATCTAACTTGAGACTTACTATCCAAATTATCAAAGTGTGAATGAGGCATTTGAAGGCAGAGCCAAGGGACAGCTAGCTGCCGTATTTTCAGCAACTTGCTAATTGCAGACTAATTTTTTTTTTTCGACTGATAAATAAACCTTGCGAAATATGAAGAATACTGTGGGACTGTGTTCCCACCCGGATCATAAAGCAGCGCCCTCGAACAGGCTCCCTCTGAGTTATCCAGTATAAAATAAAGGAAATAAAAACTTTGCGATCGAGCTAGTGCCTTATCTGCCGCGTCCTGACGGAAGTAACATGTCGCGTTTGGTGTTAGTTGGAAGCAAGCTGTGATAGCTGTTGTCTTAGTGTAGATAAAGTGCACGGATGTCCCTTTTTTTTTTTTTTTTGCCACACAAACTATTACCAAAAAGTGAATTGGCAACGTCAGTGCAAAGGTTTAAAGGTGCATTTTGTTTCGTCCCATTCATCATGTCTTTCTCTGATAAGCAGGAGGTAAATATGATCCTTGCCTTGGGATTTGTAAATAGCAACAAGAGAAAGGCCACAAATATACATCAGTCTTGGAAGTGTGGCGGTAGGCCAAACATGTTGACTATCATCAGAAATGATGAAAACCTGAGACGAACCAGCAGATTTAAGAAACAGCGGTGTAGGACTCCATCTTTGAGTCCTAGCCTATGCATAAATGTTGTAGCATTTACGGCCTCAAACCCTCATGCTAGCGTGCGGGACGTGGTCGCCCAGGTGCCATTTTCCAAGTCATCAGTTTAGAGGATTCTAAACGATGGCCTTTCACCTGTACCACTTTAACCAGCACCAATTCTTGGAAGACCTGTAAAATCATCTAGATTTCTCGAATTGGGTCCTCACAAAAGCCGATGGTTCACCGGACTTTTTGAGCAACATCATGTGCTCAGATAAAGCCAGTTTTCACAGAAACACCCTGGTAAATTTGCATAATGCACACTATTGGAGTGACTACAATGCACTCTAGGTAAAGGGCAATTGGCACCACTACCAGTGGTTGTTCAATGTGGGGTGCAGAATTTACGCTGGTGCTATAATCAGTCCCATCTTCTTCGATCACACACTGACTGGACAACATTACATGGACAAAATCCTTGAAGGAGTGGTGGATGAGTTTCTCAGCGAAGTGCTGCTGTCATGTTTTCCACTTCTGTGGGACTGTATCAGCAAGATGGAGCACCAGCACACAGCGCCAGCCGAGCACGAAACTGGCTGGATGCGACTTTTTATGCACAATAGATAGGAATGCACGGCCCTGTAAATTGGCCAGCTAGGTCATGTGATCTCTCTCCACTTGATTTCTCTCTTTGAGGTTATGTGAAAGATCGTGCTTAGATGTTCGAGATGGACGTCAGATTAGTTCAAGGCAAGGATAACCGATGTCTGCTGCAGAATTCTGGTGTCTGTCATCAAGAAAGCCACTGAAGATGTGATAAAACGGAAACAGTACTGCTTAACTGCAAAAGGAGACCTATTCGAACACGTCCTCTGGCAGCAGCTGGTGTTCAATGGAGCTTATGAATTCATAGACAATGGCACTAAATTACTGTTATATAAAACTATTGTTCGCCCTATACTTGAGTATGATAGTATCGTTTGGAATCCCTACAAGCAGTACGAAATAGACAGAGTTGAGGCCATCCAAAGGAAAGCCATTAGATTTATCTACCGATGTTATGACCGCATTTCTCACCATCGTCAGTCATGTCCTCACTCAACCTAACATCTCTCGCCGAACAGCGACATGTTAATTCTTTAAAATTTTTTCATGGCATTATTCATTTGTCTTGTCGCCTCTCCAGTAAGGAATATATCACCTTTGCAAAAATCTGTTCTAGTAGGAGACATCACGTGCTTAACATTACACTCTTTTTTTACGCGTAATAATACTTTTAAGTATAGCTTTTTCCCTCAAACAATTGAAACTTGGAATTCGCTACCAGGAACCAACTGTTCTCTCCCATTAAACAAGTTCTTGTCTGTGCTCCCTCAACATTGCGCTTAACTTTCTTTATTTGTTGCCTGTTGTATATCTTTTTTTGTACTATATTGTATTATCCACTCCTGCTATAGCCCCACCAGAGGCTGCAGCATGTGAAAAAAAGAAATAATAATAATAAGGGCACACTGAAATCTGATGTTTTTTTTTTTTTTCTTTTTTGTAGACATCCTGATTGCAAATTCAGCTCATTTGAAAGGGGTATATTTACTTTCTTGAACACATCAATTTGTCTTCTCTGTACACATTGGTCGCTTGCTGGTCTGTTTATTTCGCTTTTGTTTTTTGACACAAACCTGTTTTTGCAGTATGTATACACTTTCATGAAAAATAAAATGGTCCCTTTAATTTGGCTTTGGTCCAAAGCAAGTTTTGGTGTGAAATATAGCTTCGCACGCACTCTTTCAATGCAGTGCGAGCAAAGCCGGGATTTTGAAACATTCTATGCCTATTACATTGCTTTTCGCATTTCGTGCATGGTCAGAGCGGCGCTTTGGCTGCGTTATCAAGGGGCTTTTGTTATCAGTGTGATCAGTCGGCCTTTAGAGACAGATAAGTGTGACATAGAAATTAGAGGAAAGAATAGCTGCAAAGCTGTGAAACCTTCTGTTGGTGCTTCTTCCGTACCATTATCAAGGTGATGCGCTGTCTCTTCGGATTCGCGACATGCAATGCAGTTGCTTTCAATTAGCTGATTTGAGGGTGTTGCTTTATGATGCGGGTGGGAGTGCACTCACATGGTATTTTTCATACTTCGTGAGGTTTCTTTGCCAGTTGGAAATAATTGTACTCAATTAGTATGTTGCTGAAAACACCGCAGTTAGATGTCATTTGGGTGCCTACAAATGCCTCATAGACACTTTGAAAATGAGGACAGTACTTCACGAGTTAAATTAAATTACCGAATTAAACCTCAGTAACTAAAGAATTACTGGCGGTTACTCCACTGTACTGGTAACAGTAAGCACTAGGTTTTCTTCGAGTAACACAGCTGCTCTTGTTTAAGTATGGGTGCATGATAGTTGGGGAACGCTGTATGATTCACTCATAAACCGAAATGAGGCCAAGCTAGATTCACTCAGAATCAGCTGCAGTCATGCGCACCAGCACTTAAAGTTGGACTCACAGAAAAAGAAAAGAGGTAGAGAGAGAGAAAGAGAGAGCCTGCAGTTTCTCCGGAAAGGTGAAGCAGTATTAGTGATAGCCAAGTATGTGACAATTACACGAAGGAAGATTTCACCACTGAGAGGACTCGGGGCTGTGAAATTGAACTGTCTCCTACTATGAGGTCTTGTATATACTCGTATAACGCAGTCACTTCAGCGCTCAATTCTTTGAGGTCATACGAAGTTTGTTCAAGTGCAAAAAATGTATATATATATATATATATATATATATATATATATAAGATTTGGAAAGCTGGTCGCTTCCCCCCCCCCCATTCACCTCAGAAATATGAAAACTGTGTCCACTTATGCCCATGTGGGTTTCCTTTAGCATCATCATCATCAGCCTATTTTATGTCGGACTGCAGGACGAAGGCCTCTCCCTGTGATATTCAATTACCCCTGCCCTGCGTGCGCTAGTTGGAGTCGGTTGGCGCATGACAGGGGTTTCCTTTGTATCTGTCATCAACATGGTGTAATGTTTCAGACATACATTAAGTCATTGTACATCAGCCACTCTTGGCTTGTATTAGTGCCGCCATACATGTATGGTGGTCACTCCATTTTTTTTTTTTTGTAAGTTCTGGACCCAAGAATAGAGTGGACTTGTGGATGTCTTGCTCAAATGGCTTCATTTATGCAGGATTACATTTGTGTCGTTGTTAAAGAGTGCCCAAATGCGTTGAGCCTTGTCATTCTTTGTTGGTTGCGTGGAAACATTTGTTTTGAGTATATGAGTTAAAGCTTTTGTTTATCCATTTAGCTTCTCTTCCAATATTGGCATTTCTTATATGTGGCGTTGCTGTAAAAGGGAGAAATAAGTGATGTGATGTGGGCTTATGTTTGGATGAAAATTTCCTTTTAGTTTGAACTTCTCTATATACCATGGAAATGTTCAGGTAGAAATTGTAAACTGTGGTATGTCTGTATATATATTTTACATTGCAAGGACGACAGTGATAAAGCATATCGAACCAGTGCTCCTGATTCAGGGTTGAAGCCTTCTTCCTTTTATGCCTTTCCTTAATTTTAATAAGCTAGATAAAATGGTTCAATGGTGCATAGGATCCAAAAAATCTGAACTGCTCTTTTGGATTGTAAAAAAATGTGTTGCCCATTTTGCTGTGCATCTATCTTAGCTGAGCATTTTATGTTTCTATAGATTATTGCCAGCAGCTAAGTGCTGTTGCTTGCATGACTTAGCAAGTAATTTCTTGTTGTGAGCTTGTGTAATGGTTAAGAACTTTCAGATTCTGCATGGTGACTTCAAGACTCTTGCATTGTCTCTTGAACCAGCAGCCTTTGACACCAGCATGTGAGCACTTTCTGTTTTATGCATGATTGGTATGATCATGGAAGGTATGCTAAAAGTTCCTTTTTTAACAGCAAAAAGCTAAACAAAACCTATGAGGAGGGTGTCCTGAAAGAAGGTGACCTAGATGAGCGGATCTTTCTTGATGACAATGCCCAGGAGCGAATAGGTACACCACGACATACCTTGGACTCAGTGCAGCGTGAGCTGCGAATGTGCCAAGCTGACACCGTAGTCAAGGTAGGGCATTCTGTTTCCATCCTGCCGTACTTGCAGTGCCTATTCTGAGAGCACCACATGACACTTGCATTTACAGCTTATAGAATGTTCTTACAGCAGACGTATTTTTCACTGTTTCAGTGAAAAATACTGGATTGCAGAATATTTCATGTTGGCATGAACATAATTCTAAAAGAAGCAATAGATTTGTAGACATTTATGTAGTGGGGATACTGGGAGCTAGGAGAGTGTCTTCCCTCTAGACAATATAGTATCTGATGCAGGGAAGGAACTGAAACATAGTTTCCTTCCAGCAGCTGGTGGAGGTTCCCCAGCTTCTGACACCCTTGACAGGCCGCAGCAATCTGCACAACCGTGAGGCCATCAATCGGAGCCCAGTGTCGACTGCTACTCAGTGTGCGAGCAAGTTGCAGGCTCTTTTGGCAGGCTGCAAAAATGCCCCAAGCAAGGAGCTACAGGCTCTCTTCAGGTATGTACTGCAGAGCTGTCACTTTCACATGTAACTTAGGTAGGTTGGCTGAGGGTTAGGGTACCGATCTACTAGGCTTATCATTTCCTGAATTTTCAGTAAGGCCAGATAGAGCCCTTTTGTAATCATGTTTATATTTGGGTTTCTGCGCACGGGAAATACTTTGAAATCCTTGACATTCTGCTGTCTTAGCACGAAATGGTATGTGTGTGTGTGTGTGTGTGTGTGTGTG
Source organism: Dermacentor variabilis (assembly GCF_050947875.1). Taxonomy (NCBI): domain Eukaryota; kingdom Metazoa; phylum Arthropoda; class Arachnida; order Ixodida; family Ixodidae; genus Dermacentor; species Dermacentor variabilis. The sequence continues at coordinate 237,868,164 of NC_134568.1, forward strand.
TGTGTGTGTGTGTGTGTGTGTGTGTGTGTGTGTGTGTGTGTGTGTGTGTGTGTGTGTGTGTGTGTATGTATATATATATATATATATATAGTGAAACCTGGTTAAACAGTAGTTGGCCGGAGCTCGGAAAAAGTATGTGCTAAACACTAGTATTGCTTAAGGGGGGAGGCTACCCTGGAGACCGAACTTTATTTTTTAACATATCCAGATGAAATTTTCAGGGTACGTTCACACCACCGAACTTTGAGGAACTGCAAAGTTTCATGAAGATATGTTTATTAGTTCCAGAGTTATTTAGGTCTAACTAGGTGATTCGTGTATATGCCTGAGAAAGAGCCTGGAGAAATGCCAGGACATCGTAGGAAGCTGAAATTCACTGTGATGATCGCTTGATAGATATCCCAGGGGGCTAAAGAGCCCTTTTCTTTAATTTCCCCTCCAAAAAATTTTAAGACAACTTTGAATTTGATGTAGCCAGTAATGACCACATTTATCAAAAATTAATTGCTTATTATAAATTAACTGCACCAGCTTTCAAAAAAGAAGCCGGTTACCCCCAGGCAAAGTCATTCAGGAACAGAATAAAAAAAAAACGGCATACAAATCTGAAGAGCTGTTCTTGAGATATCGCCTTCCCCAGCACCACTACTAGCGAAAAAATCCATTCCGAGAAAACAGGCCTTAAAGTTGAATACATGGGGTTTTTTTTATTATTATTAGAAAGTTCCTGCGGAGCTTCTAATTAGCTCTTGCGGCTCCAGGCACACTCAGTGTGTCGGATTTTCGACTGGCGACAGCCGAAAGCACAGTTCCGCCGCTGAAAAGCGTCTACGCAGTGGGCAATCACTGCGGAAGATCGGAAGTTCGATGGTCGTACAAGACGCATATCGCGCTCCCGTGCACCGAACATCTGCACTGTCTTGGGCTTTGCCGGCATCGCGTGCAGCGAAGGACTGGCGAAAAAAGAAAAAAAAAAAAGCTGAGCAAACAATCTAAAAGATAGCGCAAGGCGACGAGCAGCTCGCAAGCTCATGTTGAGGCGGACGGAGCGAGCGCGGCATCAAAGGGAGCAGCCGCCTCCGCCCGCGCAGCAGCCAATAGAGAGTTTTAGCCCAGCGGGTTTACGGCCAGCGGAGCGGAGCGGGCGAGCGGAGACACGACTGCGCATGCGCACAACGCTGAGGCGCCCAGCGGTTTTACGGAGCAGCGTTTACGCCCGCTGGAAAGCACTCCCCAGCGGAGGGTATACGCAGCGCGCGAGCGTGCGTAAGCGCGCGCGGGCGTGTATGGGAAATGCAAGATGGCAGCCGCGAACATGAACGCCGGCAGTTCTGCATCGACGACGGCGACTGCGGCGCTGACCCGTACATTAGTACTCATTATATTATTAACAAATAATGTACTGAGAACATGTAATATATCTTTATTCAACATTTCTTGCATTATAAAAGCAAGCGTAATTCAAATTCATTTCTCAGTAACTCCTATTCGGACCACTAGGTGGGGAAGCAGAGCGCCCCGCTCTCTCCGCTCAAGCGGGTGAGTGATCCGCCGGGCTAAAATTCTTTTTTCGCGAGCCGCTCCGCTGGCGCAACGGTGGAGACCGCGAGAGGAGTGAAACGTAAAACCGCTGAGCTAAAACTCTCTAATGACAGGTGCGCTTTAGCCCGCGGGATTTGAGCAGCCGCCGCCGCCCGCGCAGCAGCCAATGGTACGCGCGCTTTAGCCCGAGGGATTTGAACGCGCTGCTCCGGCCAATCAGTGTTCCGCATCACATCGCGGTAAAACGCCAATAGCGCCTCAACCGCACCGACGATGCCATTTTGCAAGGCGACAAAATAGAGACAAAGAATTCACGGTCAAAGCGACACCAAGATGGCGCGGGCAGGCCGCATGGGCCGGGAATGGCGCGCGCGCGAAGTTTGACTTCATTTCGGCATTTGCGCGTGTTTTGTGGGCCGCGGTGGCCTCAAAAGTTGCGTTATTTTTGGTACTTTACGGTTGAATTAGGTGCTGATAATTACAGAACAGGTAGCTTATGAGGCATACAACCCAAAAATAGGGTTCTTCAAAAATCGACTCTTTCGCGATTTTTCGGTTTTCAAGGGCGGCGTCCCCCCTTAACCGAAATAGCGTGAGATCGCCCACTTAGTTGTCAAACACGGAACTACGAGAGAGTACGATGAAAGGGCAGAAAACATGCAGTATTTATTCACTTCGTGCGACAAAAGTATGTTATTTTCGTTTGATGCCGCAGCGGGCTAGCAGCGACGACGACGGCCTCAAACTTGCTCAAGCTATGAGCCCCGCCAGCCCCCTCTTCTCGGCAAACACCTGCATGAGGTTGACGTAATGCGCAGCATCTGCTACTGTCTGGCCTGAATCGCTCGTGCTGTCGCTTTCCGTGTCGTCCTCATGACTGTTGTTAGGCGACACTTCTGCAATAACAGAGGTGACGAAGGTGAATAGTCGAACCTCTTAGCCGACGTATTTTCACGCTCACAGCTGCATTGCTGACCAACTTCTCCTTCGCATTCCAAATGCACACACCGTAGTCAACGGTAGATCCCTTTCGCGTGTCAGCACCGACTCCGTGCCACGTTCGACAGCATGAATGATGTCCAATTTTTCTTCTATGCTGAGCACCCGGTTTTTGTCCTAGCTTGCATGACACCATAACATGGGCCACAACATTCCAACTCTGGCATGGCGCCGAAATGATGCCGACGTTGATGTGGCTTTACCTTTCCAAGTGCCCTCTGCATTTGCGCTTGGAGGCCTTTCCGATCTCTGAGGCTCGTTGTTCTGCCGGGCCAACGTACCGCCGTGATTTCGCGACGAAAAGTGGAAACATGATGTGTTAACCGATAGATACGCAATTTGGTATGGTCTATGTGGATACAAAACGCATTATGTTCAAAGCCCGCTGAGTCAGGGATTTGACTTTACTACTTTTAAAACAAAACTACTGTTTAAGTGTAAGTAGAGGTTGAACAAGAACTTACGACTTTATTTGCTCTTCTAAAATTCGATCTATTGCTGAGAAATTAATAAAAATAGATTTGAAAGAGTACATTATCAGTTTTAACTTTCAAAGTGTTTCTCCTTGGTGTCCTTTTAACATGTACAGTAGCTTTCATTCAGGGTAATTTCTTGTTCTAAGTTTAGTGGAAGGCAGCATGACATGCATGGCAACATACGTGTCTAGCATGTGATGTGTCAGTGCTAAGAGGAGACCCTATACAGATAGATAGATAGAGAGAGAATAACTATTGAATTGGGGAAAGGGGGATGGGTGATTAGGAACTTGATGTGTGGCTCCCCAAGTCCAGGGTTCCACTGGCTTCTGCTGCCGGCCGAACGTGACCCAGAAGAGCCTTCTGCACCTTCGGGTCTGAGCTGGCTAGTTGTGCCTCCCATTGCTCCAGTGTGTTAGATTATACCTAACTAAGTAGGTATTTAAACTTGGCGGTCTATTTTGGCATCCCCATGAGATGTGGTACAAAGATAATGGTGAGTCGCTACACCACGGACAGGCACGCCCATACATCGTTGGGAAAATTTTGCTTAATCTTCATAAATTTGGGTAGACCCTCGTCTGAATCCTGTGGAGTTTGCTGAATTTTGTTTGTTCATGGGAAGTGGCATCCAAAAACATAGCACAAGCATGCACAAGCTTATTGGCAAATGTCCTGACAAAGGAAGCTAGCTAGGTGCTTTTGCTGTGTTAATTGGTAAAAGGATAATTTACATCACTGCTACACATTGGTCGTTTAGTAGTTGAAGTTTACTCACTTTGAGGCAAATTTGAGCATGTTTGAACTGCTCACAGTGTCATAAAGCACTGATGAAATGCCTGCATCATAGTTACAGGGGAGCACACATTCTGAGCATATATGTGGAGCTTTAGTACAGACGGCAGAACTATGGACACTTTGCACAGAGGCAATGTCGTACTCAATGAAGTGTGAGCTGAGGGGTGACTATTGCTAGTTGAAGAAAATTGACACATTCTGTCTGCAGGCTTCGTGTGTGGGCTGGTGAAACTGCTTTTCCATTGAGGTTCATTCATTTATAGTGCTCTAGCTTGGACATTATTTTGGGTGTTTTCAGGTTCCTTGTGACCTGCTTCTCTTTCCTAGGAAAGTGTTTTTATAGGGATTACTAAAATTTTGGGGGCTGTTTTAGCATTGGAATGCCCCCTCTGGCAATGGTTGTGTGAATTTAAAATGAATTGGCACTCTATGTCATTCCATCCTTTCCTTTTTTCTTAAATGCTGAAGAAGTTTGTTGGCTTGAGAACATGATATTTATGCGTTGTTGCATGAAAATTTATCACTGCAGAGCCTTGACAAAGGGAGTAAAAGAGTATTGTACTTTGACTGAAGGCAATGTCCTTTTGGCGTCACGCTTGAGCTTTATACTATATTTTCCACTTCTTTCTTTGAAACCTTTAGAGGCATTACTGTAGTGTATAAGCGATGCTTACTGCAACAGGCTTAGGGTGAGCTGCTGCTGAACGTCACTTGCTGTTATGGGCATATTTTAACAATATGAATGAATGGTACAGTGCACCAGATTGTGATTGTTTCTGTGCATTGTTAACTTGTCTGCATTCATTTGATGGATTTCATCGAGGTGTTCTATTGTACTCCATGGGCTTACTTGGGATGTAAGGTTCCACTGCTTGTTTTCCATGTAGGGACTAACTTTTATGTGAACTGCTGTTCTAATGTACTTGATTTATGTAATTTTTTACAGCACACTTGATCCTTCTCTGGAAGCCATTGTCTTGGAGACTGTGAAGTCAATGGGGGATGCCTTCTGTACTGCATATGCCCAGGTAAGCAGATGTTCTTGTCGTCATGCACGTTTGTGTCAATCGGCATTGATCAGAGTTTGACGTGGGGCTATCCTTTTCTTTCGAGTTCTGTCCTGAAAAGTAGGGATTTTTCTTGCTCCTGGAGTTGCTGGGTGGGCCCATTCAGTTCCTTAACTTCTAGTGTATAAAATACTGCGCCTAGCAGGGTGAGTACTAGATGAGTCTGTAACCTCTGCACATATAGCATGTGAATCCACCTAGATCAAACTGTGATGCCTTGAACCTGTATAAAGTATACTTGGAAAAAACATGTTAATGTGGCGTGGAAGCATATGCTCCAAGCTCTTGTTTACAAAAATATCCAGTGTATGAAATGTGCTCATAACATATCCAGCACATTGGTCAGCCTTATTCTTCGGACCTTTCCAATGCAAAATATGGTGGCTCGAATTATTTCATCCAAAGGTATTTAATGTATGCAGTCTTTCCTTATGTATGTTATTAGAGTCAGTGTTCCCCCAACATCACTTATTTTGTTTTTCTTTCTTTTCAGCCTACATCTGACCAGCGAGGTACCGGTGCACATATGGATTTTGCTCGGAAACGGCTGCAGTTAGGGGAGACATTGTTCTACAAGGCATTTGAAAATATCGTTAACATTGAAATGAAGCAGAAAAGGCCAAATAATACAGACCTTGCAGTGAGTGTTTTCGGATGTCTGTGTCTTATGTGTGCGCTCTTCCATTCTGTGCAGTCATACTTATAATAGAGGTAGCTGTAGTCACCTACAAGCTAAAACTGCAGTGGCAATGCACCCCACAAAGACAATTTTTATATGTAGGCCTCCCTTTGCTCTTGCTTACAATACACATATGTGCAGTATTTGAACCTAGACCTTGCCCTTGACCTTAGTTGAACTACTGCAGTGGTGCGAGTGTTCTGGGAAGAAGGGCTTGTTTGTGAGGTGCCAATACGACAGGGACTCCAGGTTTTGGTTAGAAATGATAATTTTTCTTGTTCCTGCAAAGGATCCATGAGGGAGGCTAATATGAAAATTATATAGCAAATTGAAGTGAGTGAGTGAGTTTTTGCATTACAGTTTTCCAGGAATCACTGTTTGATTGCATGTTAAACATTCCCTTTCATTTTGGAATAGATTGTACAAACAATGTATTTGCCGCGAGGTCGAGCTACAAGTGGCAGCACTGCTACTGCATTACTGCGGATAAGCGGTCAGCGGCGCGCATTGAAATATGCATAGCGGCGCTTCGCTGTGAACAATTTGGCCCGTTTTTATGGTAATTAAATGCGCTGACTGCAGTAAACTGATTATATGTTGCCCTCCAATGCCACATTTTTGCATGAGATGTGCTGAAAGATTCCGTTTACTTCAATGAGAAGTGCAGCTGCCATTCAATGTGGTATGGGCACTCGGCCAAGCAATGTGCATTTCAGGACTTCCTTAGGGCATGTTTCGCTGGTGTTCTGCCTGCTCTGCTAAAATTGTTGTGCTACTTAATTATTACCACAGTCTCTGAAAATCTTTTGCTGGTTATAAGAAAGTCAGCATCGCTGCACATGAAATTAAAGTTGCAGGTAATGTGCACTTTACATAACCAATATTAGGCATACATCTCCCTTTCCTTTCTTTAATTCAAATGCAGGCAGCTAATGAGTTCAATTAAACAAACTAGGCCACTGTGAGTGATTGCACGATAGCAGGATCACCAGATTGCTTAAGATGAGAATATTTTCGTTGCAGCAGCACTAAAACGCTTAGTTTAAGCACTATGCTGCCCTTGCATGGTTATGCGCAAAGTTGTAATTACTTGGCCTTTTTTGGTGCGTCACCTTGGCATATTTTAGCAGAAATGATTTGGCATTGTTTTATTTATACAGACAAGCTGGATTGTGGAAGTGCTTCCGTTAATTTTTAAGACCAAGGGAGACTGGTGCATGCAGCTGCAAATTTGGAAGGCTTGACTCACAGCATAACAAAAAAAAAATCAAATGCCATTTAATGCTCTTTGAATTTTCAAGTGGTGGTCCTGTGCTTCAATTTTTTTCTACTGTGTAGTTTGCATGTTGTGTTAGAAGGATTTTTGTGCGAGTATTGCCAATTGATTTCATTCAAGCAGCTTACACAAAGAAACATCTGCATGTTCATGTCAGGGGTGGTACAGCTGCACCAATTGCACCGATTGTGCTAAAGTGTTACATTTGCGACTTGCTGTGCCAAAACCGTAAAATTGCTTCAAATTGTGTCTAAGCTCCGCCAAAACACTGAAAACGACCACCAAGCGTTCATGTTCAGGCCACTTTTGGAGGGAAGTGGCGTTAAGGTAAGTAGCCTGGGTTACGTTAAAAAATAAACTCTTGGGATATCAGTAGTTGGTGCAGTCGTCGAGCATTGCACCACTCCAGCCTGCGTTCTGCTACATTTACATGTGATAATGAACAATATTAGCATGTCCACTAACTCGTATTCATTTTTTTCGGGAACCTTTGAGTTTCTTCATACTTATCCCATGAGGTGCCAACGGGTGTGCACGATAATAGTACCTGCCAGCCAGGCTGGTAGACCAACATGCTTTGCTGGATCGGTCATCTGCTCTAACCCTGTGTTAGAAGACACCTTTCAATACTCACTCAATGGGTTTATTTTGTTTGTGTGATATTTTCTCGTAGTGTGGTGTGACTGTACACCGTCAAAACTAAATTCGAAAGCTGAGAAACACCGTAGCAGTGCACAAGTTCCATTTCACTCTGAGGACATTATGTTTAAAACGTTTGAAGCACCCGTGTTTGAAGAATGTTTCTGCTTTTGTCGCATACAGTGCACTCCACCTATAATGATACCACATATAATGATATATCAGTTATAACGATGAGTCGACTTCAGAGTATCAACTTATGCATTAGGGCATTGAGAAAAAAAAACATATACAAAAATATGTTATTCACCGCATATCGGATATAATGATCGAAATTCTGCCTCTTGGGTGGCGTTTTCCATGCAGAATAATCGTGAAATTGGCATTGCTAAGTTCCCCTTAACCGAGATGGGGCAAAAAGTTTGCCTACACGAGTTCATATCTGGTGCTATTATCGCACAGCGTGTCCCGCAAGCGCACCGATTGCAAAAGCCACGGTTAGCATTGTGAGTTGGTGAAGCTGCCACAAGATGGCGCCAGCTGCTTCGTGTCCATAACGTGTCTATGTTGCCGGCAAGCGTCCAGAGAGAATAAAAAAAGTGCGATGCGAACCACGTCTGCATTCCCTTTGCACAATCTCCCTCTCTTCCTCAGCGAGTGCAGACATGCGCTGCAAAAGCAGCGGTAGGTGCGCCGACAAAGCGCAAAGCTGTGTCACTTGAGACGAAGCTTCAAATTTTGCAAGATTCAAAGTGCGAGCTCGCGCAGTCTATGATATTGACGATTTTGATAACCGCGAGTGTCACGATCATGAAGGCTAGAACCAGTGACCATGTCGATCAATGAAAAGGCGGACTTTGTACAGCAGGGCGAAAACCCCCTTGTGTGAAACTAACACAGTACGAACTCTGGGAGCACGGGTCTACTGGCGATAAAATCGTGGTGCTTCGATAAAGGAGCTTCTGCATGTAGATAGCGCTGCCTCGTTCTGCGAAGAATCTCCTACGGGGCAATCATTGTCGCGACAGACAGCGGCGTTATGCGATGGAGGCGACGACAGCAGTGGCAGTGACGACGAGATTGACAGTGGGGCATCTTTGACACTGACTCCATTGTTCGCGTAAAGTGCACTGTCATCAATCGAGTCGCTCATTGATTTTATGCACGCTAAACTATTGCTGCCAGTGTTCGCGTAGCAGCGGACGTGATGAACACCACGGTTGTGAACCTGAAACTTCCGTGAAAGCAAGTGCAGATTTGCGACTAATTCAGCGCACCTAACACTTGATACGCTGTTTAGAGGTATAAATAAAAGTTTCATTTTTCACGGCCTACTTTCTACAACGTCAATTTTTTATTGTAAGTGGCAAATTTGGTTTCGGAGCTACGAAAGTATGTTTGGCAGCTTTTTGAAAAATTTTACGGCAGTCCAGATATAGCGATGATCGGTTATAACGATCGGATTTTTTGTTCTTGATATTGTTATAAGTGGACTGCACTGTACTAATATTTTATCGCCTGGTCCTTTGGGTAGTAGCAACGTGAAGACAATAAAGGGGTTCATATAATGAGAGTCCCTTTGATACAAACTGCTGTCTGTGAGTTACTGCATTGCAACTGCATTAGACATGGTTAAAGCAAGTTGGTAGGGGCCTCGCAGCAGTTATTTTTTTGTCATGTGGGTGGTGTGACACCTGCATCATTAAGCCACAAAAATAAGATGCGTAACGTGGAAATGCAAACGAAAAGGAACGAAGTGCATGAACATGTGTATGCTGATTGGGACTATTAATGAGCATAAGAATTGGCACTGGAAACCTGACTGGTTTGATTACGTACTGCGAATGTTGGCTGTGGTTAGTAACGGGCATGCATCGGTGAGGCCAATATGCGAATTCAGTACAGCAGCAAACGTGCCTAGTCATTCACAGCGCAAATGTGAAAGCTCTCCACATCAGCCACATTCTGTTGGGAACAGCAGTAAATTCACAAAATCATTACTAATGGCCGGAAACACTCTGGTTTGCTAAGCATTTTGTGATGAGTGCTTGCAGAACGTAAAGTAGTACTGGTTAAGCCTCAATGGAGCTGTAGGTGTACGCTGTCGTATACTGGCGTGGCGGGCATCACATCGTCCTTCCTGACACGCGGTACACAGAAATTTCTCTAGCATATGTCAGAGCTACACCGTCAGAGAGAGAGAGAGACAGAAAAAGAAAACGCGAATGCATTCACCATAGTGTTCGTCCGGAATTTCAGTTTGTGTTCGGGCATCATACTTCCGCAGTAAGCAGCATCCGGGGTTCTTACGGTCTAATTTTGCAATTGTGCTTACTCCCTATTCGTAGTGGGCCCATTGTTTTGCAAAAGATGTTTGGGTACTAGGGTAAAGAAACGACACTCCTACTGGTGACACCCAAGACTGCCCTGTGCAGCTCGAGCATGTGCACTCATAGATTCCTGGGGCTCCTGTGCTTGCCTCAATCTCCTGCACTTGCATTGCCTATGGAGAGACAAGTTGCACCATGGTCAGAGGGGTTGTATATCTGTCTTGCTGCCCAAGTCTCTTCACGCCATTTCTGGACTATACATGTCGAACACAGGTAGGCTTTAGACGAGCAAGTGGGAAATATCTGCAGTAAATTGCACACTTGTAGGCTGTGTAACACCTGCTGAGTACCCTTTTGAGTTTGAAAAATTATACCTGTTGTGGCATAATGAGCTCTCTCTAGCACGATCATTCCTGCCTGGATGGACAGACATACTGCCTAGCTATGCCTCTCCGAACACTATGCGCGAGCCTAAATTTGTTCCAATTGCATCATGCATGGAGCGACAACAGCTCCATCTACGCATGTGACACATGCGGGATCCGAGTAATGGCTTCTTTCCCCTACTCAACGATACCATAGTAAACCACATGATATCTATTCACATATTGAAAAGCTCACATGCTTAACTTATGACACAGCTAGCGGGGGTGCTCTTGCAGTAGTGCTCTTGCAATAGTGCTCGTGTCCTAATGTAGCAGGCTTGCCGGGGTCAGAGATGGTGGGCACGAATTGGCATCCCTCTGTATTGCTGCCAGTTTCTTAACGTCATTTCTGGACTTTATGTATGCTATGCGGGGGTGCCATAATCAAGCGAGCATGAAATTTCTTCAAAAAATTGCACACTTGTGTGCCTCATACACTTGAACCTCGTTATAATGAAATTGGATATAACGAAATAATGGATGTAATGAAATAAATAAAATCTCCATAGAGATCCATGTATATAAAAGCTCGTTTTAATGAAGTGAAATAGTCCTGCCAGTGGATATAACAAACTAAACTATGCGAAACCAAAAAATACTCGGTGGTTGTGCGCCGAGTACAGTGCTTTCTGCAGGGTTCGCTCGTTCATCGTGGCAGTTAAAGCTCCCGTATCCCTGTGTTGAATACGCCGTCGAGCAACACTGGCATTTCTCACCTCTGCCGTGAGTAGCCGTGCACAAGCAGCAGCTCACTATCGCACTTCTCCACTGACCTCTCATTTTTGCACGTGCTTGGCTGTGTGAGCTGCACCGGTGCAAAAGATTAGTGCGTTAACTTTTATTGCGCAACGCGCCGTGCAGGCATACATAGCTGACTGTCAGCAAGCCTGCACGAGTCGCGCCATGCTGTGCGGTAGTGTGAAAAATTTGTGAGTTCACTTCTCTCTCTACGGTGCGCTGTGCATGCAGCCACAGCTGGGCCTGGCCTCCGAGGTCTACCCAGCGCAATCTCGGGCGCCACGCCCAGCCGTGCACGCAGATTTCCCTCTCCCTGCGCCGTGCCGCGCTGCGTGGACTGCCAGCTGTGCATGACATCCCAGATCGTATTGGCACCGGCGCAATCTCAGAGGCCATGACCCGACTGAACCACACCGGCGTGGCGAAGTCCGCTTGCCTCCTCGATCACATTTCCATGTTTGCAATTGTGCACCCTATTGGGCATGCATTCCAGTAAATGGCAATGGTGGATATAATGAAGAAACAGATACAACGAAGTAATTTTGGCTCCCCCTTTAACTTCATTATAATGAGGTTCCAGTGCACAAACTTCTGATGAGCAACAGTTTGAGTTCAAACGGGACTACTTCGCTTGGAATGACAAAGTACTGCCGAGCTATGGCTATCTGAACGGTGAGCGAGAGGCAAAATTCAACTCCGATTGGGTCAAGTCTGGTGCAAAATTGTGCCGCCTGTGAGTGCGACACATGCATGATCGAATAATGGCTTCTCTTCTCTACGCAATGATACAAAATTAAAAGGCACTTGGGTAGTACGGTTGTAAAAGTATCAGCGATAATAATGTAACATGTTTACTTTGCTTGCGCTTTTAGCAAGCGTCACCCTCTGACCGATTTTAAAGATGTTTCATGTGAAAACTCACTTTTTTGGAATAAAGTACTGCTTAGTATCACTCTGGAGGTGCCTTAACCTTGCGTGACTTCTAGAAAAAATTCTCATTGTGCTGCCTGCCGTCCCTTGACTTCCGCCAAAACATATTTTTATCTTTGCCCTATGGTGGCTGCAACTGCGGTAGTATGGCTGCATTCCCAATTTGCCTAGTTGATTGCCATGTGCTCACGCCCCCGCTTGCAATCTTTATAATTGGCAATCTCGTGCACTTCATATTGAGTACGAGCGCTGGGAAAAGATATTTGTATCTTGTTTCTTATCACTCAGTATGGTACTGCATGATGCTTGCCCACATTACTGGTGTGCGATTACTTTATTTACAGGCAGGCCCTTGAAAAATGGCAGTACTGCTGTGTGTGCGTTTCTTTTTACGAGACACATGAGTAGTGATAGAATCTCGTCTAGTGATCAAACAATTTATTACTGCAAGTTGCTCCCACGCTTTGCTGTCCTGACATGCCACTGAGATTGCTTATGAGCACTCGCATGACATGCCTCGCTTTCGCTGTGGAAATGTGTCCTCGAGTCCTGGGGTCAGATTCTCTAATGGCCCACTACTTTTTCCATTTTCCTGGTGTTTCGTGACCTCTTTGGATGTGGCCCGGAGTCCGCACACTGCCATCTTTCCTGGTATCACACCCTCGGTGCAACACAGGATAAAAATGGAAAATGGAATGGAATGTTTAAAAATATGGGCTCTAGTTGGGCTAAACATATTTAAAGCAAAAATAATTTGTGTGAATTTTATTTCATTTGTTAAAAATTATGCTAGTTTATCCATGTATTCAACAATAAAAATAGTACAAAAGTACTCACAATAATTAAAACAAAGTTTGTTGCTTCATTGCCATATAAAAATTATTTGCCTTTTATTTCTTGAAATACCTTAGGTCACTCTGAAGAATTTAAATCGGCAATAAAAAAAAATTATGTGTGTCCCATGCACTGTGGGAATCAGTGTAAGCAAAGCTTTCTGTGCCTTTTGTGTTGATTGACGATAATTTGCGGTGATGTTTACGGCGAATGTTTAGGCTCTTCAGCGTATAGTGCAATATGAGAGAGGTGAGTTTACATTAAACGGGCACAACTTATGGTTGTCTACATGGTACACAACACACAGTGAGACGTGTTTGCTTGAGCCGTTCTGCGCCATTTTTCATTGTCTGTGAGAAGATTACCACTTTCATTGCCTCACACAGCACATTGCATTGCAGCAGAAGTGTTAAACTTCAATTAAATAAAGTGGCTTTATGTTCCAAACTCCTAATCTGGCTATGAGGTACACGGTAGTGGGGACTCTGTATTAATTTTGACCACCTGGGATTCTTTAACATGCACCTAAATCATATTACACTAGCATTTTTGTATTTTGCACCCATTGAAATGCGGCTGCCAGGGTCAGGATCAAACCCACGGCCTCTAGCCATGCCGTGGCCACAAAGCTACTGCGGCAGGTACAGAAGTATCGATTTGATGGGTGGCTGTTGCCGTAGTTGTCATCTAGATGCTGCAGGGCTTTAATGTGGCTTTACGTCTGCACGTACTGCGTCAATTGTCCGCTTGACAAATTCGCACAGTGTTTATGTTTCAGAAATAGTAGCATACCGCACCTAGAATTTAAATTTATTCAGTTTGTCCACAACTGCTGCCGGTGTCTAGTAATAGCATTTCCTTGCTTTCTTACGTCTCCTCTCCCTGTTCCGCGCTCCCACCATGTATGCGAGCTGCCATGAGCGAAGAGTGGCAAGGTTGTTATTCACTCGGGTCATAACTGCGTCGGTTCTACCCATTCTCTGTCTTCTCTCTCTACCTCCTCTACCCATCTCTCTACCTCCCCTCTGGACTGCTGCGCGTTAGTACAAAGGTAAGCGCTGCAGCTTCTGCAATGCTTTTTGCGGGGGCCCCGCGCACACTTGCAGCAGTCTAGATGATATTGTGGCGACGCCCAGGGAGCACCAGAGGGCATTGTGGTGACGCAATGGAAAGGTTCAAATGAGTGTCTCGTGTCGCCTTTCCTTTCTGCAGTGCTCCTGCAATGTATATACATGCTCTGAACACCCACCCCTCACCCCATGTGGTGTGCGAGACAGCAACAGCAGCAGTGGAAAAGTCAAAGAAAGAGGCAAAGAAAGCTTCGCTTTAAAGACTGATCCTGGGGGCACGCATTTCTTGAAAAAAAAAAAAATTACTTTGAAAGGGTTAATGTGATACTAGTTTATTTCAGCTGCCATTTTTAACATAATTTATGTAACACAATCCTTCGTAATGACATTGGAACCACACTTTGTAACCTTGTAAGCTTGTTTTATAACCTGTAAACGTCAATCATTGAACTGTAAGCATAAGATCAAGCGTATCGAGCAAAACTTAAGTGTTTTTTTTTTTTCTTGCTGATGAGTGATTTTCACGCCACCTGATAGTGTTTCGTGGTTTGACAAAGATTTCGGAACATTGAATGCGTCACAACAAGGTGTCGCTAAAGTGTTGTGCTGATATTCTGCGGGAACCACATCATTCATTAAGTGCATTTGCCGTGTGTTGTTCTTGAAGCACAAAGCAGCAGTGAAGCTGAAATAATTGCTGGCAACTGAGTATGTGATCACACAGCATACACTAAACAGAGGTAGTCGGATCTTATACAAAGCAGGGAGTACAGGTGTCAACTAGAAAAGCCCAAATACAAAATGATTTCTTTAAACTTGCAGATATTGTAGGAACCAAGGTAATGCAAATGCTTCAGCACCACTGTTAGCCAACATCGTAGCACAAACCAAACACTTCTGTTCATCGTCAAAAAATTCAAAATCTTACAGGTGTGCTTTATGGGGTTTCTCATGATTGTCGCGCCAAGTTTAATTTGTGTACCCTGTGTGCCTCAAAATTTGTCATCAGAGTGAACGAGTTTGTATTAATTTTACTTTCTCATTTGTCACAACACTAATGCCTTTTACTTGTCATTTTTTCTACTTTAAAGGCACATCTAAGTCACAGTGTCTTCCAGCAGTCACTTTTTGCATGCTGCTTGGAAATTGTGATGTTCTGCTACAACTCGCAACGGTAATTGTTTTCTTCATTCATTTGCTAATTTGATACTAGGAAAGGGGTGGTGGTGTCCCAGCTAACTTGAGCCAACGTTTTGAGGGGGGGAAAAAATAACACACAGACAGGACAGGCAGACAGATATATATCCGTTAATTTGACCTTGACGGAACTGGTAGAATTCAATAATCTGGCAGGTAAAAAAAAAAAAAAGAGGCAGAAAATTTTTTTAAATGCATCGCTGCCTCATTTGAAAGTATCTATCCATTTCTAGTGCGCCCAGAATATAATGTGCACCCACTTTTTATGGGTTCATTGTAGAAAGAAATGTGCGCCTAAATCTAGCATGCACCCAATTGAAAAAAGGAAAGCATCTAGCATGCCTCTGATTTTGGTAATCGTAAATAAGATGATGCCTGGGGTTACTTTTGCAACACAAATTTATTAACATGTGATGTCCATCATTATCAATTTAGAGAGCTTTTTTATTGCTGTCTGTGGACCACAGGATGTTGCCTTCATTGTGGTCCTTTTTTTTTTTTTTGTATTCTGCATTGCTTGAACGACTAAGCTACAATTGTAACCAGAGTGGTGCCTAGCACCTAGGCTTGTCACTTCCCCAGTTTGTCTTGGGATGCACTCAAGGCGTGACGTGACTGTGTTACTGCTAGCTTTGCTCTTAAAACATCTTTTGAATGAGCTTCTGTATTGGTACCTGAAAGCAGCGCATTGTTGTCATCCTACACGAAAAATTGTTCTGCCACTGTCATGTGATGACAGTTGTATAGATAGGCTCTGACGATAGATCGTTGCTACCACTGAATGCAGTTGCAGGTTTGCATCTGAGTGTAGAATCGAATAAATACTAATCATTAATTGTGATCTATTGTTTTCATTGAGAAACTTTCCAAATGCAGGCCAAAATCGGCTCTTTAGGCTGGAGATAAGTGTCTACAAAACATTCACTGACCCTTAGCACTGCAAAGACAGATGCTGCTGCCATTGTGGTAATGATTGGGGCCTCCGTTTCGGTCAGGCATGCTGCCCAGCCAAGTTCAAATGATCAAACTAGAGATAATTTCAGGAACTAAATAATGGAAATTTTGGCTTATAGAAATGTACGTGATCCAGAATAGACATGACAGTCTTGATAGAATCAACCGAAAAATTAAATTATCTGGTTCCATTCCCAGAAGTCTACTGTATACGAGTATACTGTTCAGTCATCAGTCGTCTTTTGCTGCAATAAGTATTTTTCTGTATTTGTGTGTTTGCTTTTAAAGTAAAATAATTAAGCAACTACTTAACTATTAAGTTAAAGGCATTCCATTCTATAGTAAAGTTGTCATTGTATCGTAAAACATTAAGTTTTAAGCATGCTATGTCTTGCATAATTATTTTTTTTCTTTCTTTACCCATTGCTTGTGAAATGAGAAAAGTACTGCGTGATTATGTGCCGGTGTGCTGAAACACCAGCAGTCACAAATGTGATTTCAAAGAACTAAAGACCCTCATTGCCTGACAAATTTTATGAATGGAAAGAGGTTGAAGGCTGTGGTTAGTGAGTGTATGCGAGGTCATGTGAAGCTGTAGTTTAGTGGAAAGGAATTGTGTTGATACAGGTGTGCCAAGAGGCCCCTGTGCCTGTACTTGTTGAATACATTTATCTCTTCACGGAATTCTTTACTCATTAATGTGGATGTACCAAGAGGTAGTGCCACTGCTAGGAAAGCTTGATGTGCAGCAATGCTAGAAATGAAGGCTGCTTTCATCTGCCACAGCATTTTCTCGCAGCACAGAGACTGTGACATAGTAAAATTCTTGTCATATAATGCCATTACGATGTTGATGTATCCTGCTGTGCAGAGATTTTCCTTGGATCTTGGAAGTCTTCAATTTGATGCCTTACAACTTCTACAAGATCATTGAGCCTTTAATCCGTGCTGAGGAGGGCTTGTGGCGAGAAGTGGTGAAGCACCTTAACCATGTAAGATTGTTTCGCACCATGCTTTAAGGAGGCCTTTCTACTGGGTGCTCACAGTTGCTTTGTTGTGCAGATTGAGGAGCAAATCCTGGAGTGTCTCTCTTGGAAGGATGACTCACCTTTGTGGGATGCTATAGAGCATTCTGAACAGCCCGTACCTATGTGCAAAGAGGTCTGTTGTGATGTATTGCCAGCTAATATAGCCCATTTGTAACTGAACTGGGCCACTTGAATTTCACTTGCAAGAGGCTTATGCAGGGTCCATTTAGAATGTTCATGTTTTTGTGCTGTTCTGATTAGGAACAAAAGATGCTGTGCTACCCAATGCATAGAGTGAAATGTACTTGATAGGCTGTGTAAACATGTGCACCTGGAAGTTGGTCATGGTGGGTGGTTAGATGTGCATACTGGACAAACTTGAAATACTGAATTTGGGCATTAATACCACGGATGATATTTTCGAGGACTAAGTACTTATCCTGCACCTTGTCAATTTCTGTGTTCTAAGGGCAAGTCCAATTATAGCGAATTTTTCTTATAGCAAAATATTTTTCTGTTTTGAAGGAATGTAAATGGGTTTGACGTTAAATTTTGCTCTTGCTTTCTAGAAGCCTGGCCATAGCTTTAAAATGCAGAATATGCATCACATATTGTAATGGTACTGTGTTGGTCACTCAGGTATTGCTTCAGCGGCAGATTGAGACGTTCCAGGAAACTGATGGAAATGATATCGGTGAACCACATACTCCTGTTGCCCATTCGCCGTTAAAGGGTCCAAGAGGTGACCAGGATGGTTCCTTATCAAACAGGAAGGGTAAGTATCATTGGGCATGTTTTCAAGATTGCCCTTGGAGTGGTCTTGTGATTCTGCATGCTATCTGTTGCCTGCCAGATAGATATGATAATCTGCCTTGATAATGTGTAGTTGCTTATGACATGAATATGGTATTGTGATGTGTCACTTGTTACTTTACTGCTTGGTTTGCTCCCATTCTTTTTAACCCCCTTTCATGTTTTTTCCCCCTAGATGGTTTCAACTGAGGATGTATTTTTCTTTTGAGCCTGCTAGCATTTATCCTGCCAGCTATTTTGGAGTTCTAGTCTCTACATTCTTCTGCGTGTTTAAGTTTTTGTGTCGTGTTACAGTAAATAATAATACAGAACACATTAAAAACACTTAAATGCATGTTGCCAAAAATTTTGTCGGCACAGCATAATGCATATATACGTAATCCATATATATTGTGAATATGCTTTGCTAGTACAGTCAAACCTGGTTATAATGAAGCAGGCAATGAATATACGTAATCCATATATATTGTGGATATGCTTTGCTAGTACAGTCAAACCTCGTTATAATGAAGCAGGATGTAAAGGAATAACAGATAAAACTTAAGTAGATGAAATTTCCCTTGAAATCCCCATACAGATTCAATGTGCAATACATGATATAGTGGATTTAACGAAGTCATTTATAGTATAACAAAGTAATTCTGGCTCTCCCGTCGAGTTCATTATAACGAGGTTTCACTGTACAGCAAACTGTCTTTTACTTCACTGAAACCAGTACTACACATGGTTATTGCTCGAGCTGCATCTGTCAGCAGCATCAGCTTTCCTTTTTTAGGCTTGCCATTGCAGTCGCACCTAAGCATAAAATCATTTTGCCGCTCTGTGAAAAGGAGCAGTGGTGTCCATGCTGCACTTTCTTCCAAATTTCTTTAATGATTAAGTATTGTTCCCATCTATGACATTGTGTGAAACTGTTAGGATGAACCCTGTTTGTCAGAGGTATGGTGCATTACTACTGTTCTGTTGGACAAGGTGTGCCTGTACAAAACAATTTCTTGTAGGATCGTACTGGCAAGCTGAATTCGTCAAAAAAAAAAACATGAGAGGGGATTAAAGAGGAACACTGATGTTATGCACTGGCTGTCAGGATATTGTTCTTACTCCCTGTGGTACTGTGTGAATGTTGTACAGCATGCGTTCTTTTAGTATGCTGTGTTGATTGCATACATGTGTTTAGCGTAGGGAAGGAAAAAAGGGGATCTTTCAGTGGGGACCTCACCAGGAAGTTTCTGTGTACATTTTTATGTGAGGCATGCATGGCTGATGTGACATTACCCATCTTGTGAGGAACTCCCTCTGCCAGCCTTCAGACCATTGTGGATGGGACTGCATCAGCGCTGGACAGGCAGTTTGTGGCCTTGCTTGGTCTCTGTGTCTTTGACATGGCGGCCTTTGATGCAGACGTGCCACTTTCACCTGTGTCGGTGGCGGAGCGGTTCCAGTCTCCAGGCAGTGCAGTGCGTCGCAGGCTATTTGCGCCCAACAGCACAGGAGGTGGTGCTAGCGCCCCCTTACAGCAGAGCCCCCGGGTGGAGTCGGGCGCCATGGGCCAGACGCGCACCGTGTCCATCACGGTGCAGCGTGAGTGCCTCGTATTTTTCTTAAGCCCCTGTCCCCTTAAACCCCACATGCAGCCTGTAGTCAATGCGCATGTGGCACTGTGTGGCCAGGTATCATTGCTAGCTTGCAGCACTTGGGTGTCGGGGACACTGCAGGACTTGGCCTGAATGGCAACATTCTTGCTTAAAACCCATTTTCTACGAGAGCCGCCATCCAGAATTGCACTGCTGGCAGCCAGGAATTTGATTCCTCAGTTCGTTAATAGTTTTTTTTTTTTTCACTTGATTTGTCGCGAGTGGCAGCATATCTGTATTCTTCGACACTACAGTCGAACCTGGATACATCAAATCTGAAGGGGCTCATAAAAAAAAATCTCTCTCTCTCTCTCTCTCTCTCTCTCTCTATATATATATATATATATATATATATATATATATATATATATATATATATATATATATATATATATATATATATAGGTAATTCAATATGTAAAATAACAATATTATTTAAAAATTTCCCAGGATTTTACAGCTGTTCGATGTACACAATAATTCATTATATGTGAGTTTGATATATCTGGGTTCAAAAGTATATATTTAGTCATATTCATATATACTACAACATTCAGCTTGGTTCAAGGCTTTTTGTGTCAATTTCTCCCTGTACTACGACTTTTCACTACAGTAAAACCTCTTTAATTCAGATTTCACGAGACCAAATAAAAAGAGAATGTCCAAATTATCCAAATGTTGAATTGTCAAGGGTATAAAAAAAATGAATAAATCCTTACTACACCAATTTACCTTAATTTACTGAATAAATGTGCAACCCTTGATCATATTTCGCACAGGCCACAGTAGAATCTATTTTAATCCTCGACAGCTTCTGCTGTGTTTGGCACTGCATGCACATTGCACTGAGTCAAAACGAAATAACTGCTTGTCGTAACCATTGCAGACGAAAACACGGTTATTATTGATGCGATCATAGATGGTGACCATGCAGTTCCGAAGACACGCTGATAATGCATAGTCATGTGCGGCGGTAAATGCAGAATAAAGGCTGTAAAGTCACAAATAGGCACAAAGCACTCCGGCGTTCCTACTATTCTGCTACAGTTCCTGCTGATGACTATGGCGATGCAGACTCCACTGCTTGATTTCGGCTGGACGCTAGTGAAGCTTTTCTTTGTTGCGGCGCTCACCATGTGTTCTGGAGGTTTTCCAAATTAACTGGTGTGCAGTCAAATACATTAGATTAATGAGAGTTCGAGACCATTGAATAATGCATACGCCTGCCGATATTAAAGGACGAATCTGAATGATCAGATTTTCCGAACAAGGGTCAAATTAACGAGGTTTTGCTGTATTAGCAAAAGTGGTATATTTGATTTTCCTTTTCAATTAGCAAATAACAAACATTTTTTAACAGCTTAAGCAACCATCTTTTTATGAGGCTCATAGGTTGAATTAATTGGAAAACGCTGACACATACTCACCAATATTTTTGTAGGCTATATACTCACTCCCACTCATTTGCACTCACCCCATCGGTGCTCATTCACGTTCCTACTCGCGCCCGCTCATACTAACCAACACTCACTTGTGTTCGTAGTCATTTTACTCATACTTACTGGCATATACTCACGCTTATACCCGCTTCATCTCCCACTCACTGGCACTCACTCACTCACTCACTCACTCACTCACTCACTCACTCACTCACTCACTCACTCACTCACTCACTCACTCACTCACTCACTTACTCACTCACTCACTCACTCACTCACTCACTCACTCACTCACTCACTCACTCACATTCATCTCACGTCCGTTCAAAATCACAGTCACTGACTTTCATTCATACGTTAACCGGCATTCATCCTGTCCATACTTATATCGGCACTCACTCGTGTTTATGTACCAAGTTTCACTGGCACCCTTTGTCACTCGTGCTCTACCTGATGCCTGTGAAATGAGTGCAGAGCGAGTGAGTCAGTCTGCTTGGGAGCAAGTAAGCCTACCTATGGTGAGGCTACAGTGACAAAACACTGCAGGCCAGCAGTCCCTGCGAAACTACTCGTCTTTTCATTTTAAAGCTCTCTAAAGGGCAAAAGTACTAAGGCGTTCACAGTATTGAAAAAGTAAGCATATTTCCTATTTGTGGCACTTTGGTATTGAAATCAGCAGCGAGGCATTAGAACACTTGATCAGAATCCAGTACCTCTCAATTTCACTACCTGACTGTACCTGTTGGATATAAAATATTGACTGAAATTGTGCAGGAAAAAGCAGTGTTGTGGATGTCCTTTAAGACGGTTCTATATGTGGTAGCAAATGGGTGGAAGCTATAGGTGGTGCTGCCATTCAGGCCAGGCAATCTACTGTTTGCTGTGAAAAAAAAAAAAAAAATATTGGTGGGCATGTTACTTGTGGCACGCAGCTCACAATGCCTTTGTGCTGCCTATGCTAGGATGCAGAAAATGAGCGCAAACCCTGAAGCTGCAAGCAAAAGCTGACCATTCAACTAAAGACAGGGAGGGAGCTTTGGGTGCAAGCAAGCTTATGGCAAGCTTCTCTTCACTCTTTGAGCAATAATGCTTTGCTGAGCTCATGCTATGTAGTCGCTGGCAAGTGCGCTTTATGTTGCAGGCTTCATCTTCTTTTAAAGCAATGTTCTGCCATGCAAGTTGTGTGTATGTTGTAGTCTGAGTGCTGGTGAAAACTGAACAAAGTGCTTTGTTGATACTCGAACTTTTATTATTAGCAGAACACAAAATGTGGATATTGTAGCTTGTAGAAAACCAGTTCTCTCTTGTTTCTGTTTTACATACAACTTGAATTATTTAGGTGTCTACCTAATTGGTTTAACCATAATGTGGCAATGGCCATTGTTTTGAGCTTGTACAGCCACATTCAAATGGTGGTGTCGAGATACGAAAAATTGGAGAACTAAACTTTGTTCCAATTACTAGTACTTAACAAATCAATTTTTCACATGTCTGTGCCGCCATGTGGTCCTTGACTGCAGATGGGCACTGTGTTATAGCTGATATTGAACCCAACTGTACATAGCAGCCAATAGGATGTGACTTAACCTCTGTTCCTTTCCTACTTTTTCTCTTTGTATGTTATCATAAATTTTTGTTGCAAATGCACATAGAATTCGATGTTTCCTGTTTGTCCCATCCACAATAGCTCCACGTTGATTCACATTTTGTTGGATAGCAAAACATCTTTTAATTCAAAATATTAGCCATGCAGAAATAAGATGACTTGAGAAAAGAAGTGAGAAACTTATTTGCACAGGCATGTGGTCACCTCGATCTACCTGCTGCATGGTTAGATTGAGCATTCATCGTTGTGGTATCACAACTTTTGCATTTTGAGAAATCCTCTATAGAGAACATACATTCATCATACGTGTTGTAACAGCACAAAAGCAGCATGGACAAAAAGAAGAAAAATATGACAACATGGTGCTGACTCAGAACTGTTGTCACTTGTGAGTTGTGATGGCCAGATCAATTGTGAGTCAGCGCCATGATGTGTTTTTCTTCCTTTTGTCCGTGTTGCTTTTGCGCTGTTACAAAATGTACGATGAATCCTAACCAACTCGCCCACCTTGCTATCTTGCTCGAGAACATACATATTTGGCAGTGGCATCAGCACATTTCATGGCCATTCTTTCACTGTGGGCACCATGTGGCACAGGCACGTGTATTTAAGGTGCCATGTATCTCTGCATCTGCTGCATTCGCAGTATAGTGGAAAGCTGGGTGAATGGGTGTGTATTTATTTTTTTCAGCTATGCAAATAAAGGCGAATAAAGGCATGTTTGTATTCCTCTCATCAGTCTTTGTGCAGCTTAAAAAATTGGCTGCATGGCCAGTCAGGAGATATTGCCCTCGAAATCACAGGTGTCTGCACCTGTTGTGATGGAGGGCCCGGTGCTTCACTTAACCCTTTAAGGGCTGGAAAAATGGCCGAAAAAAAGAGTTAAGACAATGGTCTTCTTCTTTTTTTTTTTTTTACACATCTGGATAGGAAATTTTTTTTGCAGATTTGAGATATATATAGCATGGGGGGTAGTGATTTCACTACTTTTGTCAGAAAATACGAAATAAAAAGAACCAGGTTCCATCCAACTTCGACTGCTGCGCTCTATCAAAACTTTCGTTGTAGTCAACGATATCAGTCACTGGATGTGTATATACCACTGAAAAGAATGCCATCACTGGCAAGGCTTTAATGCAGAAGGAAATCATCCGAGATTGGCAACTCAAATAAAAGCTATGCTTTCGCGATGGGCACGGCAACATGCGACTGCATGCCGCATTTTAAATATCTCTGCTGGACCAATGGAGTTTGTAGGCCCCCCACTGGGGCCACAAAGGGAACTCTCCAGGACCATGATTTTGTAGTGATGCCTTTTCCTGATGCTAATGCCTTTCGGCGTTTTTCGCGTTTGTGAGTGGCTGCGTTCGACGCTCCGCCTGGGGCGAAGCGTCTCTTGACCACTCAGGAAAGCAAAAAGCACAAAATGCATTAGCATCTGGAAAACGCTCAGAATGTCAAAATGGATTGGATGAGCCTGGCCTATTACTGGCACTTAGAAAGAGCACCCAAACAAATGGACGAGACAGACCCGTCCACAGCACTTTTTGAAAAAATAAGAGGGGGGGGGGGGAAGAAAAGAAAAGAAAGGACAGAGAGAAGAAAAAAATATGTGCCGAGTATGTATCATCCGTGGCACTTACAGAGTTAAAGGGACACTAAAAAGAAAAATAAGTAGATCTGTATCAGTAAAATACCATTCTACAATACCAGAAAAGCCATTTTTACTGTGATAGAAGGCTTGGTAAGCCATAAAAATGTGCAAAAATCAAAGATTAGTGGCAGCATCAGAAGTTCCCGCTCCAGCTCACTCGTTGTGATGTCATCAATGTTAACAATGTCTGTCCTGGCCTCGTTAAGGACCAACTACCATGAAATTTTACATTTATACTACTGAAGCAATCTTAGGAAAGCTGCAGGCCTGGTAATTCTCTAATTTTGTTATTAGCAGCATATAGTACCCAAGCAGGCAACTCATGCACCTGGTGGTTAAGAGATATGACGCAAGTCCCAGCACGTTTCCTCCAACATTATTTTCAGCATGCGTCGGGCAGCTTTGGGGCAGTGCCTAATCTTGGAGGTCGTGCTGAGCAAGGTATCAGAACAAAATGTTTTCCTTCTCATTTTAGTTTTGTTCCACTGAAAAACGCTCCATTCCGGTTCTGCTCCAGAAAAAAAAAAAAAATCTGTAACGGTCCATAATGATTTAGATTTGCATGCAAAAATTTCCAGAGCAAAGTAACAATAAAAAACATTTATTTTTCTCAATAAGTGCATTATGAATTCTGACATCATGCCCAGTGCCTTGAGTGAAAGCACTGAGCATGACCTCAGAAGCAGCATGCCATCGAGAGTGCTCGCCGAAATACGAGACTGCTGTTCCGATAAAACGAACTTAAAGGAACCATCAAACTTTGGTAACAACAGGTTGTACCTGTAGAAAATGAAACGATAAGTGCTTTAGTGATCAAGCCCTGGGTTTTGCTACGATGCCAATCTGCTGGTGCATCGAGCGACAGGCTTAGATGAGTGAAATGCTCGACTGGCTTATTGCTCACACTTTCCCTGCCAGAGATATACGCGCTAATTCTGACGTTGCCTTAAGTCGGTTGTTTTGGATTTCCGACTTTCCCCTTGAACCGAAAACCAATAAAAATATTTCCCTTTCACTTCAAAACAAAATATCTTTTCGTTTATGTTTTCGTTACGGACAAAAATATTGATTGATTTCGTTTTTCGTTGTGGTCTTCATTCCACGCACTTTTGCTGAGGGGTCACACATTGGGAGTCATGCATCACTTCTGACAAGCAGTAATGGCAGGTTGTTTCTTTCTTTTCCACATTTTTGGTATCAGTTACATCCACCTTTGCCAAGCCTTTTGTGATGCATCCATTGATATTTCGAATGGAAAATTTTGCAAGGAGGTTGTTCGATATCTGGGCTATATGAAACTAGGTGTTTATGTGGCCAAAGGGCATGTAACAGTTGGCCTTTCTCTATTTGTAAATGCGGGCCAGGTTGTATTTTAAAGGAGCCAAAAACTCAAGTTAGCAAATTTTTAGAACATTTACTGTGTCACGACGACCCAAATACGAGAAAATATATAGAAATTTGTGACATCACTTACGCATCGGCCCTGTGGTTTTGGTGCAAAGTTCAAAAATTGGAAGTGGGGCCTGCATTTTCTCTTCTCATAGGCAACCTCGTATTGCTAAATTAACAAAGTTTTGAAAGAATACTTTATTAGCATAAACTGATTTAGTGTGTCTCTCTAGTGTCCCTTTTAAGTTTCGACTACATCGTTTTGCTTCCTCAAAATTGATGTTCTTGCAGTGTAACTCCTTGTGCTTATACCTCATCACAGGCAACAGGTCACTGCCATTCACCACAGTCAAATTCTTGCTCAGCAGCTCATCCCTTTGGCTATATCTATCAGTTCGACGCAGGGCTGTTTTTTCCTGCATATTTGATCCTTGTCATAACAGTAGATGTCTATTGCTATAACCATTGGCTCCTCTTGCCCTCCCTATTATTTTCTTTTCTACTAAATTTTTTAAAGGGGCATCCTGCTCTCATAGTTTTTTGTTCTTTAATATAAATTGATGACACTTTCACTAAACATGTATTTAGATGGGCTGAATTCTACTATCCATTGTCTTATTTTTGTACAATATGTGTTGCTATTACTATTAGCATTATTAGTACAAGTACTATTAAGAATTTCATGTTGATAAGTTTGGATGCGACTTAGTTACTGAACTGTAAATATGAAAAAAGAAAGGTATACCAGAATTCTCTGAAAATTTACAGAGCATGCCAGAAAGCAGAAATGAAAGCTGTAGACCAACTTGGGCCTGACTTATTAGACAGAAGTTTTTTACAATAGAACTTTCCCTGCATTTTAGGCAAAAATTCTCAATTTCAAACAATTCTTTTGCCGTAACAATCAAACATCTTTGCCCTACTGCACTCTATGCTGAGACTACTGCATACCTGCAGATAAGATAATCCTCAAAGGTCAGGGAATATTTTTTCAGGCTTTGTACTCACTCACGCTCCTGCCTACTCCCACTAGGCACTCCTACTCGCGCCTTACTCGTCACCTACTCGCACCTACACATACTCTCCATGAGTCACTTGCATTCATACTTGCTTTCGTTCACGCTTACTGGCACCCACTAATGCTCATACTTGCATTCACTTACACTTACGAGCACATACATTCGCACTCATGTCCGCTCACACTCTCTGACAGTCTCTTGTGTCCATGCTCATGTCCACTCAAACTCACTTTTGTTGATACTCAGTTTAACCTGTACTCGCTCCTCTCCATACTCTTGTCCTCTCAAAGTCACTGGCACTCATTCCTGTTCATATCCAGGTTCAATCATGCCTTTTGTCACTGGCTCGCACTCTATCCCATGTCTGTGAAATCAATGTAGAGAGAGTGCGAGTCAGTGCGCTCTTGAGTGAATGGGTCAGCCTATGGTGTTGGTGTTCCAACCAGCCAATCTCTTAGTGTTCCAACTGCCAAATAATATTCCAATCTTAAGTTTTCAAGTTTCACCATTGCACCTCCCATTTCCATGCATAGGGGGCACGTTAAAGATCCCCTGATGTTCAAAATTAATCCACAGTCTCCCACTACACCGTGCCTCATAATCAAATTGTGATTTTGGCACGTAAAACCCCAGAATTCAATTAAATTCTAATGTCAAGATATTATATTGCTCTTTATACACCAAAACCAAAAACATAGCCTGTTGGGTGTCTCTTTCAGACTATGTGTTCTTTGTTTATCCTTTCCTAAACTGAACGCATCACATTATGTTCTCTGTAGTTTGTATTCATGCTTACACTTGGTAACAGCAAGACTCATAGTTCAGGTCCTGACCTTGCCTGTAATAATTTTGTATGTGTTGATGCAATGGCAGATGTACTATAAAGATGGCTGCTGTTTCTCTTCATTGTCTTGATGCAGGCTCCACAAGCACATTTGTTTTAAACCTTTATCCTTTCCTAAACTGAACGCACTACGTTATGCTCTCTGTTAAAACTTCTTTCTGGGCGAGTTGGTACATACTTGATTTGAAAATTGTAACAGCGCTAACACATGCATCCACAAAGTAACAAGGATAAGACACAGCGCTTGTCTCGTCCTTGTTACTTTGTGGACGTATGTGTTAGTGCTGTTACAATTTTCAAATCAAGTATGCTCTCTGTAGTTGGCATTCATGTTTAAACTCGGTAACAGCAAGAATCATAGTGTAGGTTATCACCTTGCTTGTAGTAATTTTGTATGTGTTGACGCAATGGCAGATCTGCTATAAAGATGGCTACTGTTTCTCTTCATTGTCTTAATGCAAGCTCCATAAGCATATTTGTTTTGAACCTTTATTGTCACACATTTTATTATTGCATTTCCTGTATTATAAATGAGCATTGCCAGGACATTTTGCCATTAGATGTGTGTGTGCTTGTTCATCCCTTTTCTTTCTATAATTGGTTTCTAGCTTAATGTGAACTGAAACACTTGCCAATACTGTGTGATTGTAGTGTCTTTCAAATTCCTTTCATTTTTTTTTAAATGTTTATTCTTGAAATGGTGCCATGACATTTGGCCAGTTTCCAGTACTAGTATATGAATAAAATTGCAGCATCATTTGTCATTAATTTAACAGTTGAGATTAGCTTGAGATGCTCAAGTCCTGTGCATAAGTTTCATGTTCTAAGCACTCATTTGAAATCCTGCTTGTCTAAACAGTATACAGTGCTCTGTCATTTAAGCTTATACTCTGTGCATTACTTATTGTGATTGTTTGGAAACAGTTTAACTTAACATACTGACAGGCATTTACTTTTAGCAACTAGATTGAAATTCATGTTGCTTTGACCAGCATCTTTAGTTTTTGCACTGTGGACTGCAAAGCGGTGGAGAAGGAATTGTTGAAATTTTAAACACCTGGAAAACTGTGGAATTGTTATGAAAACTGGCAAACTGGAACCATGTCAAGGAAAATGACCAGAGACAAAATTTTCAGTCCGCTTCAAGTCTCGTAGGGTGGGATGGGGCCATGAAAACTGTTTTAACATATCACATTTCTACCACAGACAGCATTCACCAGGAAAGTGCTAGTTGAAAAGAACTGGCCATGGTTTTATATTAAATCCTTGCTTTTTTGTCAAGTGCCAATTGGAAAATATGATGTGCTTGAAAGCCTTTTAAAGTTTGCCACTCAGGCCATGAATATTTTGCTCAATTAGTTTGGAGATTTGTGGGAAAGGCTGACTGCAGATGCAGCATTGTGAGGTTAAAATTGACCACTTGCAAAATGCAACTGCACATGCTCCAAGACTGGCCTGAAAGGCACATGTCACAAGTGCCGTCTGCTTGGTTGGAAAGCAAACTGTCTGCACAGGCAGGCCTCATACAGTGTCTCCATGACACATGTAGACCATCCCAGGTTTCATTGTGAAATAACTTGTCAGCTAAATAGATCTGCCTCACATAGAATGTGCTGTTTGCTGTAGTTCTAATGTCACCGTTGACAAGGCTGGGTGTGCAGGAGGCAATATGATGATGGTCCTATCACGTCTTCATGAAAAGTTCAGCTTTTAGTTTAAAAAAAAAGCAAGAGAGTGAAAAAAATAATTTAAAAAGCAGGAAAAATATGAACAGGTGAGAAGGTTATAGGTGAGCTCAATGTTGCCATTAATTACTGTGGAAAGGCCACCCCAATTTTGGGTTTTACTCTGTGAAACTCAATCCTGAACAAAAAATTATGTTCATTACCGCCGTGAAGTGGGCAAGCTATGAAGGCTGAAATAAATTGCAAGGTTTGCAGTTTCTCATGCATCTTAAGAAACATTTCTGTATTCAATGCTGCTTTTATTGTACCCATGTATGAAATCCTCGCTTGGTAACGGTTGAAAAACAGCCAGTGGCAGATGTTGCAATTAGATGCTTGCTTTTGTTTTTCAGTGCATGTTGGTTTGCTTTTGAGCTGACTTTTTTCCCACTAATAATTTTGTGTGCTTATTTAACCCCACAAAGCCCAAACACCATTCCACATAAAAGAAATTTAAAGCAAATTGTTCATATATACTTCTGGCCATGGAGAGTACGTTTCTACAGAAAACGAAAAGGAAAAATTGACTACTAATTACTGTGGCAATTAATTAGTAACAAGTTCTCTCAACTATGTACAACTGAAGGTTCCCTCCAGCATTTCAAAAAATAAATATTGGCTTTGTCTTTAGTTTACCATGCTTAAATCAGGATTTTGAGGTATCAAAATCGGCGTGTCAATAATTATACATTGGACTTCGTGGGGTTATGGAAAACATTTGGAATTACGTATTTGTGTGGTTTTGTAAAAGAAGCTGATTGAAACATTCACTGTACTTGAATAGTTTTCAATTCAGCCTGCACCAAAAGATCACTATGTTTTTATTTCACTGTAGTTGCCCAATAACTGCACTATACTTGGGGACAACTTTTAGAAGCACTAAAACATAGAGCCTATTTCTGAGAAAAATTAGATGTATCTTATGCATTGCAAAGTGATTTTACATCTAAAGTTTTAAATAACATTGTGACCATTAACTGCTAATGGCTTGAAATTGCAGCATTTATGTGTGAATAGAGTTAGTTTCCGGTCTTAGGAGATTTTCTGACCTATAGTCGTATTGCACTGCCATGTTTGAATCACATATATGATGTCATGTAGTTGAGTTATATATATATATATTGTTTTGCACTTACTTTTTCTCAACTTGTGAACACTTTGAAAAAATGTGAAAAAATATACTGGAGTACTGGAATACTGAAATACTGGTTTGAAAAAAAAAATACTGGAGTAAGAAAAAATGCATTACAAAAAACAGAACTAATGTTCATTAGTGTAAACCAATTGGGCTTCATATGGTCATTTGATTGCATGGCATTCCTTACTTTAGTTATTGTTATTGGCATCGTGCAAATTTTGTGACATTCCACTTGTTTATCATTGGTAAGCTGTCAAGCATAATTCACATTTTGTTGTAAACAACGTCAGGTGTGTTGAGACACATTAGTCAGCTTTGATTGCGCCCTGTTTGTCTGTGTGTGTGTGTGCGTGTGTGTGTGTGTGTGTGTGTGTGTGTGTGTGTGTGTGCGTGCATGTGCGTGTGTCATTCTTCTTCTGTTGAAAAAATTATTTATGTTTAGCTTGATACTTGAAGCTTATCTTTATTTTTTCATATATCCAGTTTGAAAACTTACTCGCACTCCTACTTTTACAATTAGGTGACATGTTGGTGTAGTGCGATAACAATCTATCTATTACTGTCCTACACAGCAATATTCCAATGTTATTTTATTTACAATATTATAACTTATAGTATAATGGCATCAGCACATGTTTTTTGAAGGCAGTGCATTTTGCATTTATGGTGGGCTTTACCTTCATGCAAATGCTCTTTTTATATACATCATTCTTTGGTAACAAGAATCAAGTACAACACTGCTGCTGTGCAACCATGTAAAGGATATGCTTGTTACCCCTCCTGACCCCTTCTGTAATTTGAAGTCAGAATGCCTTCAAGTAAAATGTGGTCCTATTTTTATGATTGTCCTCAGCATAATTGGATCACTAAAGTAATGCGGGGTGTTGGGAAAGAGGTTGCCGGGTCTATACTATAAAAATTTGGAGGCTGCTTAGTGTATGCATGGATGCAGGTGGAATGCCAGGAAACACCTCTCAAAATAAGCTCATGGCTATGTGATTAGTCTGACAGTAATTTTGTCCTGGGTCAGTATACAGCTGCACCTATTTATAGTCTAATATTACAAATAATTTTTACCCAGTCCATTGCTGATAGTTCACTTCCAAATGACTGGAAGATTAGTAAAGTGGTACCGGTATATAAGTCAGGCAGCCACTCTGATCCTTACAACTATCGCCCCATTTCCCTAACGAGTATTCCCTGTAAACTCCTAGAACATATAATATATTCGCAAATAGCATGTCATCTCGGTGATAATTTTTTCTTTTTTCACAATCAGCACGGTTTCCGGCCTGGTTTGTCATGTGATACACAGCTTTTTGAATTTATTACTGAACTTCACCTGAACTTAGATTCATCACTTCAAACTGACGTCATATAGACTTTGCCAAAGCATTTGACTGTGTTCCCCATCAGCGGCTTTTGGCCAAACTTTCATGCCTCGGTCTCGACCCTCTTGCACTGTAATGGATCCGTTGCTTTCTTACTATCGGAAATCATTGCTCAACCACTGCTAGCGTCATCTCCGGAGTACCACAGGGGTCCGTCCTCGGTCCCCTTCTCTTTCTCATCTTCGTAAACGACCTTCCCAACGGCATATTATCCAATATCCGACTTTTTGCAGATGACTGCATAATCTACCGTCGCATTACAGACCCAACCGACCATGCAATGCTCTAAAAAGACTTACATTCATTAGAAACCTGGTGTTCCAACTCTTTAATGAAACTTAACATCTCCAAATGTAAAGTTATGCAGGTATCCCGTAAACACTCTAACAAGGATCACCCGTACTTTTTAAGCTCGACAGCCCTATCCACCGTTGAATTGTATCGTTATCTCGGTATCACTATTAATAGCAAGTCGACCGGGTCCGACCATATAACAAGATTGGCTACCGACACCACTAAATCACTTGGTTACGTCAGACGTACCCATGCGCTGTGCCCCTCATCCACAAGAAAACTAGCTTATGAAACTTTTATTCGAAGTAAACTTGAATACGCCTCAGCTATTTGGAGCCCACACCAAGCTTACTTAATTAATATATTAGAATCAATACAAAATCGGGCCGCTAGATTCATCACTTCCAGGTACAGCCGTGAAGAAAGTGTCAGTGCGATTAAATCATCTCTAGGACTCAAACCATTGGTGTTGCGTCGGAAAATTGCAAAACTATGCCTTTTCCAGCGACTTTATTATAACTTCCCCGAACTGCATGGAAGGCTTCTAATCCCACCAACCCGTACATCTCGTCACCTTTTGAACTCTTGCAGCATATTCAGTGTTTGCATGGTTCAACATTTTCCTTTAATCAGTCGTTTTTGCCTAGCACCATTATAGAGTGGAACAATTTACCAGATAGAGTTGTCAGTGAGCGCAGCCCCATTATCTTAAAGCAGCTGCTTACTGATCACCTTAAACCCTAACCTTATAATGACCGTACTGTGCCTTCATTCTTTTGCGATTGCTGTCTCACATTGTGACTGTTCTGCTGATTTGCTTTGGCATTCTATTCAGTATCCCTCTTGGCTTTTTTTTTAATACGAATCCACAGGCTAAGTTTTGTAAGAAATCGTAACCATATCTTTGTTTCTATCCTTATCTTCTGTGACCCCCCCTTATGTAATACCCCGACAGGGGTCCTTAAGAAAAATAAATGATGAATAAATGATGAACACCACTTAAACCAAACTCTCGCCTAGTACAAGCAGGTATTGATTGTCAAACTAATTTTGCAAGAAGCCTGTGAAGTACCATCAGCCTTGTCAACAGTTAGGTTGGATGAACTGAATGAACCTTAGTGCAGCATTGTTACAACTACTCACATGTGCAGTACAAGATGTGCAGAAGAAGTTCTGCTAGCTTACATATTCAAAACCTGGCAGGAGAGCATGTGCTGTGCATAGGGAGGCACTAACTCGGGAACACCACCTTTCGTAAATACAAATGCTAATACAAATACAAGATTACTAACAAAGTTAGTATTCTTGGGGGATAGTAACTTATGTGGTTACTTGATTGCTTAACACTTCACCAGTAAGGGAATGCACAGAGACTGCATGGCTGCCTACCATCTGTATCTATAAGCCCATATCCACCTGCACAGAGTGTCCTCAGCATCTTCCGTTCTCGATTTGCCTCGCTGTGCATATGTGGTGCAATGGTTGCGATTCGCACTGCTATACATCAGGTATAGGTGGTGTTCTGAAAAGCACCTTCTGAAATAAAATCCTGGTTGTGCCATTTCGGATGGATAATTGTGAAAACTGAAGGCATGCCATGTAACCACTACGTTGCATTGTGTTATGTAGGTTCTTTTAGGTATTGTCAACCTTTCTTCATTGTTTTTGTTCAGTAATAGTTGTGAAGCTTTGCCCTTGAACATTCAACATACCTGTCTCTGATAGCATCCCTGCCACGGCGGCCGCATTTCAATGGGGGTGAATTGCAATAACACCTGTGTACTTAGATTTAGGTGCACATTAAAGAACCCCAGATGGTCCAAATTTACGGAGTCCCCCACTACGGCGTGTCTCATAATCAGATCATGGTTTTAGCATGTGAATCCCCATAATTCAATTTTTTTTTCTCTGTGATAGCAGTAAGCGCTGATTTTGCTATAAGCATTTCCTGGCTAGTGTGAATCTAGTGTTGTCCCCAAGTATAGTTATTTAGCTATTAAATGGAACGCATTTCTGTGCGAAACTATAAAATAAGGGGTATTTTCATGTTGACTGATTTTCAAGCCTGGTTATTTCTGTACTTAGTTTATTCCATCAAAATGCTTCTTGAATCTTGAGAGAGGACATTTTTTAATGTAATGTTTCAACTTTCCTTTCTAGCTGTTCAAGCTGGCTGCACCACTCGTTACGTTACTGTAGATAGCAAGAGTGCTGCAGCACCAACGGCAGATGGCACAAGACCCAACATTGTTACGGTGACTTCAGCACCTGAAGTCCCCAAAGAAAACAAGCCACTTCGTTCTGGCTCTTTGGCACTTTTCTTCCGAAAGGTGAATATGGCTGATTTGATACCTAATTTTCAACTTTTTTTCTCTCCGACGTAGCATTTATGCCACTTTATGGGCAACATATATACAGTTCATCATCATCAGCAGCCTATTTTATGTCCAATGCAGGACGAAGGCCTCTCCCTGCGATCTCCAATTACCCCTGTCCTGCGCCAACCGATTAAACTTCATTATAACAATGTTGCATTGTACCCTAAAATGCCATAATTATATCCAGTATTTGTAAAAGACACACTGATGCTGATGCAAGCAAATTCATGGTTAGGTAAAGAATCTCCTCTGTACCTGCCAAGGCAAGCTGACCTCTCGGCAGGCTGACAGGAGATGTTTCAGCTAATGTTAACTTTAGCATCAAGTGGCACCACTTTCCACTGTGCAACCATTTTCTGTTGAGCAGTGCAACATGCAACCAAACCAAGCTGCATTATGTAATGTGATGGTGATTGGTGTGGTTACGCAAGATTACACTGGATGTTACTTTAAGGACCAGCCAAGCCCGGCCAGTCACCGAAATGTGCGCTTTTACAAGTCTGCTAAATCAGATGTGTAGAGATAAATCAATGTCTGTGAAACTGTCATTGCTTGTGGTCCTTGCTTAGAATTTTTAAGTTTTTTCAACCAGAATGCATATTTTCATCTGTGAGTGAACTGATATTCATTTTACAGTAAATGGTGTCCTATCAGACCTTACCTACCTGGTTTCAGTATATCCATAGAAATTCCATCACTACGATCTGTGGCAAGCCATATTTGAAATTGTGTCCAGTGGTATATTAGATTTGTAATTGCTATATATATGTGCAACAGTATTGTGTTCGTATATGCTAAACCAAGTTATCTGAGTAAGCCACCTATTGTCTGCTCCTTTCTGTGTCCCTGTTTCACTTAGCCAAAATCATGTTACCGTACCAACTCGCCCAACTGTCTATCCTTTTGCACCTATTCAAACTAGCAATAATTTTTTCAAGACATGAGCACTCCTCTTGTGACTGCATCCAAATGAAGCTGCAGGTGGTTTAAACTATGATTGTAACAAGCATTATAGTACCTTAAAAGGAGTACTTACATGAAAATTTTGTGTCTAATTTTTGTTTTCTTTCTTTGGTAGTTTCAACTCCATAATTACGGTCTTCGAGAACGCCACAAATATTTAATTACAGCACTTTTTATGCGACCTGTTCAAAATGACACCAAGGGCAGCGTGGCTTCGGACATTAAAAAAGGAGACTTCACGTCAGTTACGTGGTATTGCAAGCAACTAAAGCATGTGTGCCGGTCAGCTTAGTGTGGAGGTTGAAGGTCGTACATTGACTGAGTCATTGAAAGCTGCCAGATTGGCTCTTCCAATGGTGCACTTTTCTTGAAAACATAGGGAAACTTGCTCTTCCCTCTTGTCCGATCGAGTGCTGAACAATCTCAGCTGTGTGTGTGCCCGTGTGTGCACACATCAGGGGTGTCTGGTACCACGAGACTGCTACTTCAGGTTTTGGCAATGTGAATAGTCCTCTTTTTTTACAATCTAAGTTGCGCTGCATTTGGCACTTGTTTTGAACTGGTTGCGTTAAAAGGTAGCATGTCGCATTCTCGAGGAATTGAATTTACATAATGGAAGTACTGGGTCGACAGCTATCCATTAAAAAAATAAAAACGCATAAGCATTCTGTCGATGCTCCTTTAAAGGGCACCTCACGAAGCCGCCATTAGAAATTTGTTATACAATGGAACTTGTAAAGCACCGTGCACAGAATGTTCTACTGCTAGAATTTTTCGGAAAGGTGTACTGTCGCGTTACTTCTGTATTATACAGTGAAGCATACCAGGAAGGTGGGGGGTTGTCACTGTTACGGGATATAGCACATGTTCCTTAATTTACACACGCGCATGTGCAGTTTCCAGGCACAGTACAAGCATCGAGATGCTTAGTAAGTTTATTGGCAGGCCTTCAGAGCTTTAGATAGACACCCGCTCTTTTATTGGCTTTAAGCTTCCCCTCAACTTTTGAAGTTTTTACAGCATAAGCTGTTATGGGCTCATTCCAACTGCTTTTTTGGGTGGTGATGGTGGCCTCCGCCGATGGTGCCCGGTGTCAGTAGCAGTCATCGCCGAGAATGAGGGAAAAAAAAAAACTGTTCCCATCGGGATCGAACCCAGGCCCGCTGTGTGGGAGTCAGCTACTCTACCACTGAGCCATGCCAGCACTTGCTAGCATGCAGTGGAAAAATGCCCTATAAACGCATCCTAGCATGCGAGGAGATACGCGATGTGACATGCATAGCATTGATTGCATTGCACTTGCATATTATTACACCAGGTAGAACGCCATGTAGCAGACGCACAGGTAGCGGTTCAGGGCAGTTAAAGAAGGTTTCTTTGGGTTGAGCCATTGCCGAGTGCTTGGACCTTTATGGCCCCTCGGCGGAGGCAACGCACCCCTTTGGCCTCGGCTTCACGTAGATGGCAACCCGGACTGACCCACCCGGGGAAAATCGGTAGTTGCCTTTTGCTGTCCTCCCCAATCTCCGTAATTGGTGTTGTTTAACCCTTTGAGGGTCGAATTATTTTGAAAAGAACTTTCCCAGGTGGTCAAATTACTTTATTGCGGGTCTTGAATCTGCAGAATGTATAAAGTCGAGAATAAATATTTTTTAAAATATTAGGAACAGTATTTTAGTATTGACATCACTCAGAACTGCAAAATGTTCAATAGTATTTCATAGTGTGGTACTCCTTGAAACACGGCTCTACGCACAATGCCTTATCGCAGTCTGCACACCTAAAATGCATTTCTCTTCTCCTCTTGGAGCGACGAGTTGTGTTGGCACACACATGACATATATTCTCCGCGTGTGGCTGCCTTGGGCAGAGGTCTGAGGCACCCTCTCGCGTAAGCGCGTTGCCGCAGAGAGCGAGAATACCTCGCGAACGGCGATGATCAACAAGTTAAGAGCAGCGCCAATCAAGGTAGAAATCAATTTCCACAACCCCTGCAAGAGAGTGCCGACAAAGAGAAAGATCACGTTTTGCGGGCCTCCATTGCGATCATGCGGCGAAATCGAAACTGCAAAAGGAGTGTTGCCGCAGTCTGCGCGACATGCTGGAGCTAGAAATCAGTTCTGTTTATCTCTGCAAGAAGGTAGCAGAAATTTCAAATGCTTCTTGTAAGTCCTAAGAGGTGGCAGCACCTCCCAGTACACATGCATCATCATCATCATTATCGCGCGAAATTTCAAACGGAGGGTCGAAACCGTACCCGCACGGCAAAGACCTTGCGGGACAAAAAACTGGCGCCGTACATATATGGCAGAAACCTTCAAAGGGTTAATAAGCTAGTTACTATCAGCTCTATATAAATCCCTCCCAACTATCAACTTCATATAACCGAATTTCAAAATACATACCTTGTTGTCGGAGATCTAAATGCACATAACTCTTTGTGAGGAGACTTCTGTTGCGATGGAAGAGGGCGGTTAATTGAAAGCTTTCTCTGTTCATCTGGGGCATGCTTATTCAATAAGAAGGAGCCGACGTACTGTAGCGTCACGCACAAGACCTGCTCCTCAATTGACTTAAGCATAGTATCCAGCACTCTCCTGCCGTACCTCGAGTGGAATGTTATTAAGAACCCTTATGGAAGTGACCACTTCCCGATGGTTCTAAATCTCACAACATAGGATGAATGCTCTGCACATCCTGCTCGATGGAAGGTTGACTTGGCGAACTGGGAATTATTCCAAAAACATATACGTTTAGACAGGTAGGACATTCCAAGTCTTAATATAGACAATGCCGTGGCTTACTTGACAGGTTTTATAATAACGCTGCCACGAAAAGCATCCAGCAAATGAATGCACTGTCTAATAAACGCCGCATCTCGTGGTGGAATTATGAATGTCGATAGGCAAGGAAAAAACAAACAAAGCTTGGGGACTGCTATGTGACTGCCCAACTGCTAAAAACCTCATTAATTTTAAACAAGCAAAGTAGCAGGGCAGAAGAACATGTTGACGAGCTAAGAGAGATAGTTAGAAGAAATATATATCCGGTATTAATTCATACACTGGTGAGAGAAAGGTCTGGAACCAAGTAAAGAAATTAAAAGGCTGACAGTCTCATCCTCTACCCCTAGTAAATACCGAAGGAGACGGCCTGGGAAATCGGGCAGATTTTCTACGTGAGCACTTCGAAGAAATCTTTAGTGCATCGCACTACAGACACATTTTCCGGCGGTTCAAGGAAAATCCAGAGCGACAGCACCTTGAATGCAAATGTGGAAGAAATGAAGCGTACAATCGCCTGTTCAGCTTAGCTGAACTTGAGGCATCGCTCAGTAGTTGCATAGCATTCTTATCAGTGCTAACCCTAAGACTTGGCACCAGGTCATGGAGGAAGGAAACTGAGAAGAGGCCCTACCCCCTCCACGCACTAGGAGAGAAGTGGGGAGGAAATGACGTAGTAGGTTCTCCTTTTTTTGTGTGTGCGTTTCTTTTTTTTATTATTTTTATTTGCTGCAGCGGCCACGCCTTTCGGGCCACAATGGCGGCTTTTTTATGGTTATGGGCGCTCACACGTGTTTCTCGGTAGGTTTCGTACCGTGGCAAAGGCGCCGTGCGGGCAGGTTTGTGTTGGTCTCCGTGTTTTGTTGCGGTGTGTTATCTGGACCGTGCTCTCCCAGATGTTGCTGTGGCCAGATGGGACAGGAGGAACTAAAGTTCGTGAAATGAACGCGCATGCAACGCTGTACGCAATGTACCTCGCCACAGCAATTGCAACGGACGAAGGAATATCCGCGGGAAATTTTGCCCTCTTTGGCGGAATCATGCTAACGTGCCATCGCAGGCCGAAACCGATGCGTTTCAGAATCTGTACAATAAATGCCTTGCAGGTCAGTGATTCCTGCGTTTCACAGCGCATATGGTGCATATGGTGCAAAGTGTATAATAGCTGTGTCTTACCAGTACTCAGCTACGGGGCATAAACCTGGAGGCTTACGAAAAGGGTTCTACTCAAATTGAGGACGACGCAACGAGCTATGGAAAGAAGAATGATAGGTGTAACATTAAGGGATAAGAAAGGAGCAGATTGGGTGAGGGAACAAACGCGAGTTAATGACATCTTAGTTGAAATCAAGAAAAAGAAATGGGGGGGGGGGCATGGGCAAGACATGTAATGAGGAGGGAAGATAACCGATGGTCATTAAGGGTTACGGACTAGATTCCAAGGGAAGGGAAGGGTAGCAGGGGGCAGCAGAAAGTTAGGTGGGCGGATGAGATTAAGAAGTTTGCAGGGACGACACGGCCACATTTAGTACATGACCGGGGTTGTTGGAGAAGTATGGGAGAGGCCTTTGCCCTGCAGTGGGCGTAACCAGGCTGATGATGATGGTGCAGTTGCGGCACGTAGAACATACATTATGAATTCATAGTTTGT
Organism: Dermacentor variabilis; assembly: GCF_050947875.1. Classification (NCBI taxonomy): domain Eukaryota; kingdom Metazoa; phylum Arthropoda; class Arachnida; order Ixodida; family Ixodidae; genus Dermacentor; species Dermacentor variabilis. The sequence continues at coordinate 237,907,866 of NC_134568.1, forward strand.
GTTTAGTAACAACTTGCTTTTGTGCATATTAAAACACACCTTACTTAACTGTTGCTTGTTGCTCGCAATACTCGCGACAGCACGAGGTCTTTTAACCCTTTCGCTGTCGAACCTTTCTGGCCGTGATGCACCCCCAGTGTCGGCTTGGTTTCAGGGAACGAGCATAACAGAAAATGAACATAGCAATTTATTTTTTATTATGATTGGTATACAAATAACATAGTCAATGCAATATGCACATTTCAGTGTTCTGCAGCTGTTGTTAATAAACATCATCATAATCAGCCTGACTATAACATCATTCAACATCCGAATCTGACGATGCGGAACTCATCTCTTCCTTGCATGAGACTGTCAGAGTCCGAATCCGAGCTTGGCTCGTATTCTGAATCGGAAGAGCCACCGCTCCAATGAGCAGACGAAGGTCCCGCCGCGCTCAGCCATCCGAAAGTAACCGCGCGCAGTGAGGATGCGCTTTCAGTCGCTCGCACAACGGAGAGAAATGGTATGTTGTGTGATCAAGAAGACAGAGGGAGATGGAAAAAGGCTAAAACAAAGTTCGAAGGACTTTACGTTTACTGCTGCAAGTCGGAAGCGAGGGTGCGCCGAGAGAGCAAAAGCAGCAATCAAGTCACTCTTTTCGAAGAGGGAACGGCGCGTGCCCCTGAACTTGACGCGCCGTAGCAGACACACCAAAAGAAGAAAAACAAAAACCTTCAAACCAGCCAAGAAGGCAGAACAACCCTTGAACCCATAACCACACGCGCGCGACGCATGATCCAGCCAGCGAACGCGGAGCCACCGCGCTACTCAGCAAAGAGAGTTGGGGGAGTGGCATTCGCACCGTACTCTTCAAAACATGTACTAACACAGATCGGGGCGAAAATATGAACTTGTAGAAAGAGTCAACAGATGGCGTGGCCAGTCCAGGAGCACCAGCTATGTGGTCAGGTGCAAAATTTTGAACGCACAATAGAGAACATACCAGTACGTCAGTGACACTGAGGGGGGGAAGTGCGATGACGTACCGGTACGTCCGTGACAGCGAAAGGGTTAAGCAGAGCGCGTTCGAGGTTCATGCACACGTGCACAGGTGTACCCTAATACACGTGCTGATAGAGCGTTACGCAGAATATGTGCATTTTGCTACCCTCGGCACCATGTGCCTGCCAGCCGACGCTTCATCCTGGAAGAGGGGAAAGAAGCGGCTGCTTTGACTTAAAGGGAAGCTGAAACGGTTTTCAATTTCTATGAATTGCTGGGATTGGGAAGAACAGACCTTCCGAAATTTTTTTTTTCGTTTTGTTAATACACCGCGCGGAAATCGCTTTCTAAATCACCCGCGCGGACACGCCCCCATCGCTTCCCGGAGTGCCGGGTGAGGACGTTGGCAGAGGAGAGAACCGGCGAGAGTGACGTCATGGGCGGAGACCGAGCCAACCGAGCTGCGGACCGGCGTGCTGACATGTGCTGGCATGCCTCTTTCCGTCCTGCGCTTTACTGAACGACGCTACGAGAGATTGCCGCCGCCGCCGCTCACGTTTGTTTTGCGATTTTCGTAAACTGTTCTTTCCTTCTGTGCTGCGTGAGTGCCTACAGCCAAGGGCGCCCAACATGCCCTCGTTCTGTGCAGCATTCGGCTGTGCGAACACAGGCGGGCGAGACGATGTGGTGTTTCACAAATTCCCGGAGGAAAAGAAGCTTGCAGCGCAGTGGGTACGTGCGGTGAGGAGAGATAAGTTCGTGCCGACGAAATCAACTGTGCTGTGCTCGGACCATTTCCGCTACAGTGACTATCATCGGAGCTTGACAACGATGCGGGCAATCGGTATTCCAATTAAATCGGCGCGACTGAAGCCCGGCGTTGTTCCGTCTATATTCTGCTACAAGAAAAACACCTCTCCACCTCCAAAAGCGGCCTTCGCCAAGAGGAGAAAGCGTGAGGTAAGGGTTTTAATTTGCACACGGGCAATTTTTTACCAGAAGATCACCTTAGTGTCAAACAAACGGTCTACGACGAAGCGAGGTGGAGGCACAGCCGGGAATAGGCACCTACGTGCAAAGTGCTTGCCATAGTTGCTTGCCATACCATAGAATGAATATTGCACATATAATACCTCTGGTCATCTCCGGATGTGTATGATAAGCAACTTCCATGACTGTACCTCACAGCACTGCATGTGCGCGCTTTGAAACGCGGCACTTATGTTCGCGATCGTGTATCAACGCTGAAAAAACTACGGGACTTTAGACAAGCAGCGGCAAGGTGCTTGACATCGCGGAATTGCACCCGTGTAAATCTAATGAGAAGTTAGTGCTTCGGGATTCTTCCAGCAGCATGTTCCCAGTGACACTTTAGCGCATTTTTTCTCCCGTCACTGCAACGTGCAGCTACATGAAAAAAAAAAAAAAAAACATACGTACCAGCTAAGATTTCCAGCGCGCGAGAAGGTGCACACATCGCTCTCGCTGTTGGCACACTCAATATCGTCGTTGACTCTGTTGCCGCCATCGTTTTCCGTATCGGCTGTAGGTTCAAACATGTACGGGGACAATACAAGCTGTCGGAGACAGCGAGAACGTTCCATCTTGCAACTCAGCTATGAAGCCAGAACAGCAGAACCGCGTGCTACCAGAGAGAAAGGAATGGTGCTACGCTCTGAAACGGAGACATGCGGCGGCGCCGACCAGCGACTACCGCCAACGACGTCACAGCGGCCCCGACCAATCACGGGCAACAGCGGCGTTCGCGCGATGCCCTGAGGCGCTGGTGCGCGTTTTCTTGGAAGAACAGCCGCTTGCGTTTGTTTCCGCCCTTTTTGAACCAGATATTCGTGTTCAGGGGACTCAAAACTGTAGAATGCCGCGGAGAACTCATTTTTTTCGAAAAGTGTTTCAGCTTCCCTTTAAGGAACGAATCCTCCCTACCGCAGGCATATCTTATATGTGCGCGCGAGAAGCGCAGGGAATTGAAGGTTAGCGGATGCGCTGCAAGAGTGAGCAAGGCTCCATAGAATGTACGCCCGTGAACACATCAAACGGCTGTTCAATGGTCGCATGTAGGCCGGTTCTACGAGCGTACTGTTCTGCACCATGCGCCGGCTATCGCAAAACTTCCCGTGATGCTTCACTTTCTGTGGTAAGAAGGCACCTCAGGCCGAAGTCAGTGAATCTAAACGCGGAGTCAGAAATGACATTCTGCCTCCTCGCCGGTGTGCTGTCGTAGTGTTGCGCGGCCACCCGAAGTTTGTTCAATAAAGCACGACGATTCCTCAAGCGAGAATGTGTTGTGCTCATAAACTCCAAATGGCTCGGTGTGTCGTACATGTCTCCAGTGCGTTCTTGCAGTGCAGTGAGAATGCGTACATTTTTTGCGTATCGCCAGACGTCTAGCTCGCAAGTCCGTCTGAGAGCCCCAGGAAGCCCAAGCTGAGAAAAGCAAGCAGAAGACAGCGATAAAGGTGACCTTTTAAAAACACGCAAGAACTGAGCAGCGGCCGGTACCTGCGGTTGATGAGAACAGTTCATTTGGCAAGCCTTATAATGCATGCTTATTTTATGAAAAGCCGGTAAAAGCGGCCTATTCGACCTCACGGCCATATTTGCGAAGTTCATTATGAACTTCTTTCAACAAGACTTCGGCAACGGTAATACAATGAGACATTGCAATTGTTTAGTATTGCTGCGAAGCGCGTGTGTCCGAGCAGCCCCTTAGCGCGCAGCGCGGCGTGGTTTCGCGAGAAATGTAAACAAGAGAGGAGAGCTGGCCCGATAGGCAGAGCAACGCCACGAGCAACGCCAACTTCCGGCTTCACTTTAGCTTCACAAAAAGTGACGTCAGGGCCTCTCCTGAGTTTCCTTCCTCTGTGCACCAGGTAGTGATCGCATCATTTATGAATCGCTTTTCAATGCTATGTGGGCAGTTGGATATATTCCATCTGCTTGGAAAGAAGCTATTGTTATACCCATACTACTTAAACAAGCGAAGGACCATCTCTGGCCAGCAGTTACAGACCAATAGCTTTAACAAGCTGTCTGTACAAGCAATTTGGAAAAAAAAATGATAAGCCGACGCCTAATCTGTTTATTAAGAAATAACAAGATACTAGACCCCTACCAGTCTGGTTTCCGAGAAGGTACGTCGGCGACAGACCACCTCGTTCGCATTGAGGCCAACATCAGGGATGCTTTTATACATAACAGTTCCTCCTTTCAGTGTTTCTTGACCCGAAGAAGGCATACGATATGACATGGCGTTTCGGTATTCTTTCGGACCTTTCTGCAATAGGTGTTCGTGGTAACATGCTGAACAAAATCGAAAGCTGTCTCTCTGATCGCACATTTCATGCAAGTGTGGGCAACAGTTTGTTTAGAACATTCACCCAAGAGACGTGTGCTGCAGGGAGGCGTGCTCAGTTGCACACTCTTTCTCGTAAAAATGAATTCACTTCATGCAGTCATTCCACGCACCATGTTTTATTCTATATACAGTGAAATCTCGTTACTATGAATTCCACATTAACAAACTTTTCAGATTAACGAACTTTTCAGAAATCCTCTGCTGACTTCTTATAGGTTCAATGTAAAAATATTTCAGTACTACGAACTTAAGAATATTGTACTTTTCAGAATAACAATCATTATTCAGTTTCCCTGTAATGTTAACAATGCCTCAGTACTACGAACCGAAATTCCGAAATCTGTGGATTCTTAAATTTCCGTGTATCCTTCATGGCAGCCAAAACAGTAGGCTAGCATACAACAAGGTACAGTGAGCGGACGTCTCCACCCATGTGTTTTGAAAACCTGAGATGACACCCAAGAAAAAAAGAATGTGGGCCAGCGGAGGCGACGATGCATCAGGTTTTGTGAGTGCATGCTCCACCTAGAAGTGTCGCCTAGCAGCAGAGATGCGTCTCTTCCTTCTTTCACCCTTTTTTCTCCGCATGCCTCTTTCTTTCGTGCTTGTTTCTGCGGCTGTACTACCTAAAGGCGCAGTGAAATGTAACCTTCGTACTCGCAGGGATGCCACACTGGTCGCACTTTGCACTTCCAGACAGTGTCGTTTACGCACTTCCAGACGGTGTCGTTTACACGCGCTTGCGCTTTGACGTAGTTCAAAGGTCTGCCTCGAGTGAGACAGTTGCGGTGTCTACGGCAAGAAATGTGAAAAACAAACAAAGGCAAGAAACATTGCGCTTTGGAGGCGACATGGAGCTACCTTTTTGTCGGTAGTGTTCTCAGCTTCAGCGTCTGTTTTCCGCACGTCACTCTTATATACTGTGCTCCGGTGGTGCATGGTGGCAGAATCTGTGGAAAATAGCAACAGCGCGTGCCGAGAGAGAACAGTGACGTTTTCGTGGGTAGCTGATATGGTGACAACTTATGAGCTTATGGGTTGATGGGCGGAATGGTTAATTTTGGGGCTTTCACGGTAACAATGTTTCAGAATAACAAACAATTTACCGGGGTCCCCTGAAGTTCGTGCTATCAAAATTTCACTGTATGCCGACAATGTCCAGATAGGCTTTAAATCATGCAACATTGCTATCTGCAAACGCCAGATCCAGCTTGGTTGATTAAAACGGGTTTAAACTGAATACACAGAAAAGTACTTACATGCTCTTCTCCAAGAAGAGAGGCGCAACACCAATTCCTAGTATTTTTATCAATGGAGATGAACTCACTGTCAGCAGTGAACATAATTTCTTAGGTATTATCTAGGATTCAAAAATAACGTTTATACCCCATATCAAGTATCTCAGGATGAAATGCATGAAAACAATGAACCTTCTGAAGCTTCTGTCACACACCACATGGGGTAGTGACAGGAAGTGCCTATTGGACATGTACAAAAGCCTTATACATATGCGTTTAGACTATGGTGCCGTGGTGTACCACTCTGCCGCACCGAGCGCATTGAAGATGCTGGATTCGATTCACCATTTGGGTATCTGCTTGGCCACAGGTGCATTCAGGACAAGTCCTGTGTGCAGCCTCTACACTGATTCGAACGAGTGGTCACTTAACTTGCAGAGGTCATACTCTAGCTTTACATATTTTCTGAAGGTACATGCAAACCCTGAGTATCTGTGTTACGCTACTATAAATGATATGACATGCACCACACTGTTTCGCAACCGACCCACGGCAAAGGAGCCCTCCTCACTGCATGTGAGGAAGCTCAATGATGAAATGGGTGTCCCACTTTCAGAACCTTATCTAAAGGCCTTGGCAAAGCTCTTACCTCTGTGGCAATGGCGGCTTATTAAATGTGACGCGTCGTTTGTTCATGTTACAAAGCATGCTTCAGAGGAACACAGCCGAATGCACTTTCTTCTAGAACTCCAGTTAAAGTACTCATGCCTGGAATTTTATACTGACGCATCGAAGTCCCATGCTGGCGTGTCTTTTGCAGCGGTTGGTCCATCATTCTCAGAATCTGATGTTTTGCACACAGATACAAGTATCTTTTCCACTAAGGGATATGCAGTAATGTCCGCTGTTAAATGTATCTGGAAAACCAACCCACCCAGTGCCATCATATTCTGACTGTTTGGGTGTAGTAAGGTCCTTAATGTCATTCCTCAAAAACAAAAATCCTGTACTCAATGAGTTTTATTCACTTATGTGCACATGCGTGCACATCAAACCAGCCTGTTGTGATCTGCGGGGTTCCTGGCCACAGAGGCATCAAGGGGAATGTGCTGTCGGAGAGACGCTGACAGTCTTACATGTCCTGGTGGTGTGCCGTGAATCAGTAGCTGAAAGAAAAAAAAAAACATTCCTCTAGTTTACAAACAGAATATTCCTCTTCATCCGGCAATGTTCATTCATGTGGACTCATTTTTCAGGAGCAAATCACTTAAAATATTTAAATGATGTTCATTCATTACAAGTATGATGAATTCGTAGCATAACCTCTTAACAGAGGCTACTGCTGCAATAATAGCATTTGTATGGCACATGCCTCCAAAGCTTTGCATCTAAGGTTTCTGATGAGGCAGCAGTGCCAGTTTCACGTTCATACCATACAAGACCATTCTTTTAAAGCATATCTTTTACATTCACTGAGCACATTAAAGCTACAGTAAAAGCTCGTTAATTCGAACCGCAAGGGGAAGCCGCTTCAGTTCGAATTAACGAAAGTTCGAACTAATTAAAGTGATGGAGAACAATAGTACACTGCGATTTGGAAGCAGTAGGGCATGTCAGAAATTTGGCGTGTCAGAAAGTGATGGCGTGTGCTGCGGGCACACACCATCTTCAAGTCGTAGTTCTGGGTCCGACTGTGCCACACCACCGATGTCCATCGAAACGAACGTTAGCCTAGGCTTAACACCATCATAAAGAATCGCGATGGCCGGTACATCCTAAGCTGAATACAGACGTGCACAACCGATGAAGACTGCCGAGACAAAGACGCTGAACATGTGAAGGTGGCGAAGGCCCCGATTCGTCGGTTCTTGATTGCAAGCGCAGCTGCGATGCACTTGATTCGCTGTGTTTTGGTGCTTGCCGCACCATCTGCCACACAACATTAGCAGCTACATTGCAAGGCCTCCAAGATTTGCGACGGGCAAGAAGTTTCGGAGATCACGTAAAACGGAGAGGAGGCAGCCGCTGCTGCCTTCTGGCCGATCCCGCGCCGGTTAGATTTTTCCAGATTTTGCCTTCTCTCACCGTTCTCTCCGTTCCGGAGGCGATGCAGTCTTGTGTGTAGGCAGTAGGCGCGTTTCTCTGTCCGTGTGCCAGGCGCCATGTTTAGAGCCGGTACGGTGGCACGTAGTTCGAATTATCCGTGGCGGAACCTTCTCGCGTTCGAATTAACAGGCTTTTTTATACATAAACTTCTGTGGAGCTTGGCTGGACCAAATCGTACAGTTTGAACTATCCATAAATTCGAATTATTGAAGTTCAAATTAACGAGCTTTCACTGTATTGTCATAATTTTAATACATTTTGTTTTACACACTGCACAGCGACTCTATTTTTATGCCCTTATACAGCCATATTCCATCAATACTTTCAACTTCATTGTCCCATTAAATACTCACTTGCATGGTGCTCTTTGGCCAGACATGGCCCTTGTGCCATTAAACTTCACCTGTCATCATCAAGCAGGCTAGGTGACTGCTTTTCACCGTCCCATTTCAAAGGGAGTGCCATTAAATCAGCATCATCATAGTTACCATTGTAATGTGCCATTTGACATGCGCACCGCAAAGGAGATGCCATCATTATCATCGCCATCATCAACAGCAATGTACCGTGCCATGGGTCAAGGGATGTGACATGTGTGCCACATAGTCTGCGTACCTGCGTTTGCTCTTCTGTACACATTATGGTGCCTCCTCGCAAGGGAAGAACCTGAAGAAGCGATTCGTAGAGCTATGCAGGTGGCTGCAACCAGGCAACATCAAGCTCAGCAGACCGCTGTGCAGAGAGCAAGACAAGCCGCAGCTCACTGTTGACAGTAGGCAAACAGTTCAAATGGTTCTCGTGAAAACAACGCGAAGATCTGTAGTGCCGAAAATGGAGCTCCTATGTAGCTGCTCCTACAGCTTACACTGTGACTGTGCTGTGTGTGCTACGCAGGCCTGTTGCTTTTTCATTTTACTGCCTTTCTTTTCGCTAGCTTTCACGAAACACAGATGGCCTTTCGCCACTTTCAGTGCACGGCGTGTGTGCGCATGTAAATTAAGGAACATGTACTAGGCCCCGGTAACGGTCTCGTATACGAGACACTCATGGCAGGTGAAATGAGGGCTCAAATCACCACAGCAATGTAAGAAATAGCTCTGAATGGCTGCTGCCAGTATGCTGATTTGGTATCTAGGTGCTCATAATGTGACCGGAGACGGCGCATGCACACATGTATACCGTATTTACTCGCATAATGATCACACTTTTTTGTAAATAAGAAAATGCAAATTCAGGGATGATATCATTACGCGGGTTGAATTCCCCACGAAAAGAAACACTTTTTTTCATTCTGCATTTGCTGCGGGATGACAAGCGGGCGGCTGCCGCTGTCAGTGCAGGACACGAAAACAAAAATGGCGGCCGGCGGAGCAAGCCGAACACGCCGAGCGTGATTATTTTTCTTCTCGTGAGTACATTATGCGCATTGAAACACTTTTTTCCGTATCAGTAATGAATAATATCGTTGATATCGGCAAGTTTGTGACAATAATGTAGCCATATCCACTTTGAGGGGACAGAAAAGAAACAGCAATGGGCGCGCTTAGCTACCAGTGACATAGAAACATATGGCGGGCATGCTGCGGAAACTGCGGCATTTGTCTTCACTGCTATCCTAACATGGCACGTTTCCGCTAAGGGTGGGCGAATATCTTAGCTACGTTACAAGCGTTGGCGTATGAATAGGGTACACTTCTAATGTATCAGTGTAAACGAGGCCACTATCGTTTCCGCTCTTGATTTGTTGCGTGCCCATGATTGCAGACAAGAAGAATTGAAAGGCGCCCTTTATGTTGTTGTTGTTGACCAAAACCATTATGAAGCCTACAAATAATAAAGCTGAGGCAAGTTTGGTTGTAGCTTTTTTTCCTTCATGGAAGTGCGGAAAGTGATGAAAGGAATGAAATGGGGCATCTGCTTAAGAATGTTGGGTGCGTGCAGATCGCTTGGTATGTCTTCAAGAGTCGTTCACGTAGCATTCGACAGATGGTAAGTGCGATCATCATTAGCTAGACTTGGCACATGACATACGCTGCGACAAGTTCAGGGTGCGATCTTTACACAGGAAAGAAAAAAATCAAATTTTGACGACAAAATTTAGGGGTGCGATCATTACGCAAGTGCGATCATTATGCCAGTAAATGCGGTAATTAAGAAACGTGTAATATGTCCTGTACAGCAACCGCCACCGACAGACCTCCCAGACGACGCGTGCTACTCTGGTGCCATTTCGTTGCCATCGTTGCCGGACTACAGTTTTCTTCTCATGCTTTCGCCAAAGCCTCCTCTGATTTCCAACCACGTCTTTTCTTTTTTTTTTTTTTCTGCACCCACCTTCCTACTTCCTCCTTGCTTTTTTCATCCCCCGCTGTGCTCCGCATTTGCTTTCATCTTTCACTGTGCTCGTTTGCTCGGTTACGCCAACGCTGTCACACACCGCATGCACAGGTGCCTAAGAGCTGCACTTTAAAACAAATGACAATGATGAGTAGGCTCATTCCCATTGCCTCAGCCAGCTATACAGCTATGTTGGAGCCAAGAAGCCTCATAATGTTTACATCATGAATGGTGCCTTTCCTTCTCTCTCTCAATTTGTCTTAATCAAAGCAACGCTTTCTTTGCGAATCCTCTTGCACTTTCTTGACTGTGGCTGCTGTTAGCAGCTGCTGTCTTACCGAGTAGCTCACAGTTAAAAAAGAAAAATTGAATTGCATGCCCAAAAGTACCTCAGCATAGCATCTTGATTCATTGGGACACCATTGGGACACAATTGCACCTATACTTCTATCGTGCTAACACCAATTAGTTCTCTAAGATGATTGCCGTATGTGTCACATTGTGTAGCACGGGTGCACGAGAGTGCATGTGCCAGTTTCTTGTACGTTAAAGATGCAGGAGTAAATTGTGGCAAATTTATAGCATTTGATTAACCTCTTTATGAAACCTTCACAGGTGTATGTTGGATCTGCATAATTTTTTTCTATTAACTTTTTATTGTGTGGTACACTTTGAATGGTGGTTTCATGTGCTCTGTGTTACATGGCTATTCCCATGTTGTTTTCATTGTGGCTGGCTCTTAGTGGTATGCTGCATCATTACCTGATGTCTGACTTGCACATATGACCTGTGACGTATTAAATGAAACCTGTGACATTGTCTTAGCTGGTGAGGAAACTTGCTGCTCTGAGCATGAGGGCACACAAGCTATCGTTTGTTTATTCAATGGTTTTCACGGTGTACATGGATGTAATATTTTCTGGACACAATTGTCACCACATGGTTTATGCAATTGGCTTGTACCTGGCAAAGGGCCTTGAACCCTTTAATGATGGCACATCAAAATATTGGAAAAAAAATATATTTTCTATCTAAATATGCGAAACACATTGAGAATAAGCATCCGAATTATCGAAATTCGACTGTACTTAGTATACCGGTCGCATATTTGCTGGTAAGCTTCCTAGTTCTTTTCCTCCACTGTGAATCAGTGTTATTCCTGTACAAATATTTGAACACTCTAGCAACCCATTTACTAGCTCCCACATTCCTAAGTTGTCCTTCAAAGTCAATTTTACATTGAGCTTCCCTCACTTAAAAACTTTTCAAGCCCATATCACCCTGCACATATGCACAGTGCCCTGCACGGATAAATGGATGGACGGATGGACAAATGTTATGAGTGTCCCCTTTCAAACGGGGCGATGGGTTGCACCACCAAGCTCTCATTATGTTATTGCCTAATGTCCTGCCTATGTTTAAAAAAAACGAAAGAAATAAAATAAACACACAACGAATTTAGATAACCAAAGTTTCTGAATCCCTATGTGAACATAATTTTTGTATGCCTCCATTGTTTGTAGTTTCTCTACTTTTCTTCCATAAATCTTCCAATTGCCTCTTACTAATCTCAATTGAGGACATGTTTACTTTCCCCCTGCTCTGCTGAACCCAAGTGCTTCAATGAGGCCAGTGATTCCTAAACCGAGCGCTGGGCAGATATCTTCACATTCTAATAAAACATGCTCTATCGTTTCCCTAGCTTTACCGCAGCAAGCACATGCTTCTTCTTCCTTCCTATATCTCGCTTCATAAGTGCATATTCTAAGGCATCTTGATCTCGCTTCAAAAAGTAATGAGCTTCCCTTTGAGTTATCATCAATTGTTTCTTTCCTGATTTCGTTTTTTCCTCTTAAGTAGTTATTCATGGCAGGTTTCTTTTCCATTGCCGCCACCCATGAGATTAATTCAGCCTCTCTGACTTTCCGCTTGGCGTTCTTTGTTGCTGTGTTGCTTACCATACAGGCTGCATACTTGCTGGTAAGCTTCCTAGTTCTTTTCCTCCGCTGTGAATCAGTGTTATTCCTGTACAGATACCTGAACACTCTCCCAGCCCATTTACTTTCTTCCATATTTCTCAGTCATTCTTCATAATTAATTTTACTGATGTGCGGACGTGAGTGCCATCTGGTGGTGCTTCAAGGTGGCTTCCTCCTGATGCTTCTGCTGCACCCTCCTCCTCCAGTTTCCTCCTTGCGCTTTCTTCACTCTCACTGTCTTTCATCTGCTGCTGCGTTTGCTCTTTAATCCTTCGCTGTGCTCATTTGCTCTGTTACACCGAGGGACGACGCTGAGGCATACTGACGCTCAACGCAGGGATGGGCGCCTTAGAACTGTGCTCTAAAAAAAATGTTTCTGGTATGTTGCCTCTAGACGACACTTGTCAATAATGGGTCAATATATTAAAGGGACACTAAAGGTTACTATTAAGTCAACGTGGACTGTTGAAATACCATCACAGAAACCTCGAAACGCTTGTTTCGTGCCAAGGAGAGACTTATTTTAAGAGAAAATGCGTTCTGAAGCGTCCGCGTACCTCTAGCGCAGTTCAAATCGCCCGCCCTCCGATCGAGGAGTACTGACATCATGGTCTCATAGTGACGTTGCGCCATCGGTGAGTAGAACGGCGTCCGCAGACGGCGCTACGGCTTTTCTGCGCAAAACGCGAACGCGCGGCCAGAAACAGAGCCAAGACAGAGCCGACAGCAGAGCGAAAGCGGGAGTATGGTGGCTAGCGGAAGGAGAAACGAATTACGCCCCACATTACGTCCCACGGCACACGGAGAGTCCGTTTTCGTTAAACTATAGGCTGCGGCGAGCTCGCAGCGTGGTCGGCGTGGTCTATGAGAAGCGACGAGCCTTTTCGCACTCTGAACAGGGCATAAAATTGTGCGAATCGACGCAAAACTCGGCCTAGAAACGTGCTTCGCCACAGCCAGGGCTCAATACGACCCAAGCTGGCACGACCCAGATGTCGTTTCCCGCACCGCCACCAGGCGCCGCTACTATACCTCAAACTCCAGCGCAAGACGCCCATAAGCTGGTACTTCATTCTTTGACGCTAACTTCGACGCTCGTCGCTATGGACCCTGACACCGACAGATTGGCTCGCGATGGTGGGCTCAACTTCAGCGATTTGAGCACCGACGAGCGCGACCTGCTGCTGAAAGCTCGCACTGCCGGCGTCGTTGCGTACTACGACGGCGGCCTCGAGACACCGGCTCTCCGGAGCAGGAAAGCAACGAGGGCTTCCCACGATATCACATGGACGTGGCATTCTCGCTGCTTGTTCCAAATGAAAGTTTCGCGAGCCAGCAGAACCCTCACAGCACGACGCGATAACGAAACTACTGAAACTCCAAAGCGTGCGCGGCGCAGAGTCGAGCGAAAACGAAACCTTTCGAACACCCATATTACTGAAGGGCAACGTCAAAATGTTATTTTTTCTTAGAATCGAATAGACGTAGACAAGTAGCATTTTTTTCCGTCTTATAATCGAATGAAATGATATTTTTAATACGAGTAGTTGAGTATTAGTAACACAAATTATGAGGAGTCCTTTCGTCATCGGGCTAGTACCGGAATGTCGCTGGGGGGTCTCAAATCGTGTCATGCATTTACCTCAATTTCTCGGTTACTAAAGCTCTGTTCGCGATTTTATTGACGCCTTAGACGTTCTAGAACATTGCTCTACCACTTTAACTTGAGTTTCTGGTAACCATTTGTGTCCCTTTAAACTAGCTGTCACTATATAAAGACATAGTGCACTGCTGGGTATGTAGTCGCTCATGCTAATTTCTAATGGGGTATTAAACTGTATGTTATTTGAGGAAGACATTAGCAAAACATTTATGTCAGCATTTTTGTTTTGCTAGCACATTTCAACTAAAGAATAGATAATTGAGGTTTTCTTTATCAAAGACGTTTTGTTTAACTTGCTCTTTTCTTGACCAGGTATACCACTTGGCAGGCGTACGATTTCAAGACCTCTGTGCAAGGCTAGGAATCCTGCAGAAAGACATCCAGCTCAAAATATGGACATGCTTTGAGCATTCTATTGTCTGCCACATTGATCTCATGAAGGACCGACACTTGGACCAGCTCATCTTGTGTGCAGTTTATGTCATCACTAAAGTAAGGCTGCGTTTGAACTTGTTAGCTCTCTTTATCTTTTTTTGTTCTCTATGGTGCATTACCATATAGACTCGTGTAATGGCCACACACTTGTAAGGGCCACACTGCCAACTTGGCAGCCCAAAATTTGGAGAAAAGAATCCAATGGAGAAGCAATTGTGTTCAGTGCCCCGATGCTGTGCGCTCGCATCAGCGAATTTTCGTGTGCTGCATACTTCTACATGCCGCTACTAGATGGCAAGAGCTGTGCGTTTACCTCTGATGCAATGGTACATCCGTTAACTTGAGGTGTGCACAATTTTGACCAAAAGGTTCAGTCCTATGTAAGGACTGCACCTCAAAAAAATTGTGAGTGTGACCCTTACATGACTCTATACAGTATGTCATTTCTCAAATTGTTGCTCACCCAGGATAATTTAGAACAAGAATCTGAAGCTTGTGTCAGGCCTTGAGTTGGAAGCACAATCCATTTTTCATTAACACCTATTGTTGGCTGAGTTGAGCACTGTGGCATGTCTAGAGTGCTGGAACCAGCAAGTTACTCAAGACTTGGGATAACTTAAGAAAGTGAGGTAGGCAGGCACTACCTTAGAGGTGCCACATGGGCCATGTGTGTGTGATTACTGATTTAGATTTGGCAAGAGGGTATGTTCAATAAAACTAGGTTTTTTGTAATGAACTTTCAATAGTAAACATGTGCACTTAAATTGCAGTACTTTGCATATGTATTTGTACTACTATTGTACACATTAGTACTACCTGCAGACTGCCCAGCCTCACACAAAAGCAATGTTGCTTGTGTGGGCTGGATACATAACTGTGACGTGAATGCATGTAACAAAGATTATTATTATTGTTATTGTTGTTGTTGTTGTTATTATTATTATTATTTATTTATTTATTTAGTTATTTCGCAAAGTGAGAAAGCCCTTGTTTTGGAGATCAAGCAAGAGAGATAGAGATAAAACATTCTTATTGAAATGTCCCTGCTGGGTTCGAAAGGGGAGGCAAGCAAGAATTCTTTAGAATGTGGCACTGCTCTCTCTAGTACACACAGATAAATATGTAGCGCTCGGCATGGCATTTGAGGCTCCGTCTGTTGCCAAAGTTATAAACTGCACAGAGGGTGGAGAATCAAATGCTCATTAAATTTCTCCCAGCCATGGTTCTCGCTTACTGGCCTAAATACGCTAGAAGTGAGCTTGAGCCCTTGCCTTTTCGTTATATTTATGTACTTTAGGATTATTGTAAAATAAACACATCAGCACAGTAGCTAAAAGCAATAAATACAAAAATTGATAATCACTCAGATAACCAGGTTTTATGCAAATAATCATTGGTGAAAGTTCTATGAATTCCGGTGGCTTGGAAATCCTTCATTAATTAATTTATTTATTTTGTGATACTGTCAATCCCATCAGGGATTTTTACAGGAGTGGGTTAGAAGGGTCTGTAGACGTTGTAGTATAGGCATTTACATAAGAATACAAAAGGGTACTTAGTTAGTGTAGAGTTTCATGGACCTATGTTAACAACAATAAGTATGACAAAAACATAACGCACACAGAGCTTATTTCAATTACATATGATGTTTTGCAAAGAGACAAAAAGGAAGAAAAGAAGGATAAGCATATGGGATATACAATTGATAGCATCATCCATCATTTCACATCACAGATTTCAAAAAACATTTGGTAATTAATACAATGATAAAGACAATGTTGATAACATCACTTAGTCGTGAGTGACAGTACTGTTGGGCCAACAAATTCAACAAATTTGTCAACAGTGGGCTGTGCAACTACCGTCTGGGCTAAAGCATTCCAATCGCGAACAGCTCGAAACATTCAGTGGCAGCATGCTGGTATGTGACATTGTGAATGACTAATTTGTGTGTATTACTAAAGGCCTGTTTATCACTGAATTACAGCCTGGGATTACACAACAGATGGGGCTGCTTACCACCAAGCACACTATCTCCAGCTGTTTCAGACAGGCATAGAAAAAATTGTTGCCCTTCACTTTTGGCATTTACCTGCAGTAGCCACGTAGCTATGGTGTTGCACTGCCGACCTCGAGGTCGTGGATTCGATCCTGGCTATGCTGGCTGCACTTTGATGAGGGTGTAATACAAAAACACTCATGTACCTAGTTTTACTTGTGCATGAAAGAACCCCAGGCAGTCAAAATTACTGTGTTTGCTTGAAAATAGGTTGAACACAAACACAGTGAAACCTCGTTAAACCGTAGTTGGCCGGAGCTTGGAAAAAGTATGTACTGATTTGGGGGACGTGGCTTTCGTATAGAGAAAAATGACCAAAAAAATTGATTTTTTGAAAAGCACATATTCCGTTTCTATAACTCCTTTTCTATCTGATTCCGAAATATGAACGTTGAAAACCGTGTAGAAGTGCTTAAAAAAATTTTTTTAGCTGCCAACGTGACGAAAAAATTCCGCAGAAATAACAAAAAAAACTTTTCAAGCCACGATATCTCCGCAACGGCGCAACCAAGTGCCGCCATTTTGCCCGTGTTGGAAAGCGCATTTCTCCGTCTTTAAATTTGCCGCGCCAGCTACCTCCTCCACTCAGAAGCAAGCACTCAAACAGCAAATCATTCAAGGCCATTCCAAGGCCTCCAATTGGCCACACCCGTCACGTGGCCAATTGGAGCTTCGCCATTGGTCTTGTTGGCGGTGCGCGTCTACTGCTACCGCGCCGCCGCGGGCAGGCCGCGCCTCTTGGCGTGCGATGTTTGTCTGTATGTGTGGTGTATATTTTCAGAAGCTTACATCTGATATCGCCCGTGACTCGTGCGTCTGACAATCACCTCGCATTGTTCGTGAGCACGTATGGAGCGTAGTTTCGGCAGCAGACTCCACAAGTGATAAGCGCCTTCTCGCATCTCGGCTCACCAGGGTCGCCAGTACTTGCGGAACGTACCTAACTTGTGTTGTGATATGCACCTGTGTACATATTGGTTCACTGTCAGTGCGTGGGGAGCATAGTTTTGAAAGTTGGTTTGGGTTGTGATACGCTACTCTGGACATACCAGCATGACGCATTCATCAGTGCTTGCGGGGCGTAGTTTCGGAAGTTTACTGGTGACCATGGGTCGGCGACCGCTGAAGTACAAGACAGCTCATGCTTACGGCACTCATAAGCAAAAATCACCGACGGTGAAATAGACTGCTTCAAGGTCGCGTGGTAGTACTGTGCAGCATAGCGCAGAAGTCAGACGCGCAGCTGAGGACTCCACGTGCGGGCAAGATGCATATGCGTGCCGATGGTGCCGTTCAGGAGCCGCCGCCGAGCACTTCACATATGGGCAGAATACCTACTTGTGTTGACGATGTTGAGGAGTCGCTCACTTCTGGCACTTCTGGCACTTCTTACGCGGGCGAAACATCTCATGCGAGCAGCAGTGGCACCGCTGAGCTTGTCGTGTCGCGTTCCACATCATCGGATGCATCCAGCGATCGCGCCTCGGATGTGTCCGATTATCGTCTCGGCACTTCGCACGGTGTTGCTACACCGTCTACAAGTACGGGCGGCACCATTCAGGCGCGCCTGGAGTCGCGTTTTGTATTGGCCGAAGCATCCTGGGAGGTCGCTGCGAAAGTGCAGGCAAAACTAAGTTCGGTGTCGGCGACCGCGCGGAAAATGGAATGACGGGTGAAAGCGAGGTGCTTGCCGGTACGGAACAAGCGGCGGAGTTTCTCATCGTTCAGTGGCTGCCTTGAATGCGCTTCTCGGCTAATCTTAAGTGCCAGCAGTGCTCCCAACCAGGTCTTTCAGTTCAGCTGGGAACAAGACATGGATTAGCAGCTCAAATGATGCTAACGTGCGCGTTTTGCGGCGCTGTCGCGAAGGGGTGATCATCGCCGCGAAAGGAAGGTCGCAAAATTTTGATGGGAATATGAGAGCTGTACAGGCTGTTAAAAGTATTGGCAAAGGGGCAACAGCTTTGACCGATTCCTGGTCAGTAATGAATGTCTCCCATACAGGGTTGCATCATAAAACATTTCAGAAACATCTCAAGGCTGAGTTCAGACCTGCCAGTGAAACAGTTGCTGCCAATATTTTTTCTGACGCTGTGGTGGCACTGCGCAATGTTTACAGGGAGCTGGACCCTACCTTTAATAACAACGTAACAGTGGTTTATGATGGGACATGGTTAACATGAGGCCATTCATCCCACATAGGTGTCGGCACTGTAACAGAATTTTCACAGGACTGGTGCTCGACTCTGTGGTCCTATCAAACCGATGCCATGTTTGCACGCTTGACCCCAAAGAAGGGGATGAAGTTTATGATGATTGGAAAGCATCACACGTCTGCCATAAAAACACAGATGGGAACTCTGGCAGAATGGAGGTTGAAGCAGCACTGACTCTATTCAGGAGGTCCCGCAAACCAGGAGGTCCCTGGTTTGCGATATGTACAAACATTGTTTGTGATGGTGACAGCAGAACCTTTGTAGCACTCTGTCAGGAGAAGACTTATGGATTAATTCCATTTACAAAGGAGGACTGCATTAATCATGTCAAGAAAAGGATGGGGACGGCTTTGCGTGCTCTGATCACAAAAGGCAAGAAAGGGCAACCTCTTGGAGGGAAAGGTGGCCTCACTCAAGATTTAATAAAGAAACTGACGAATTACTATGGCATGGCTCTGCGTGACAACGACAATGTTCAAGACATGCAAAAGGCTGTGATGGCAACATATTAACATATAACATGTACCGATGAAGCGTATCTTGACCTTTGTCTGCAGGGGCCCCAAAGTTGATGCCAACATCAGGCTGCAGAAGCAGATAAGAAGCCTCCACCTCCTCACAAGTACCGGCTTGGAAAGCGTGCTTCCGATGCATTGCTGCCCGTGTACCAGTGCCATTCTGACATGCAGCTCCTCGGCTGTTGTCTAGGGAAAAAAAACCCAAAACGCTATTCATTCGGTCATGTGGTCGCTGCTGCCAAAAGGTAAAAACGCATCATTGCTTGCGACAGAAACAGCTGTCCATGAGGCAGTCTGCAAATACAATGCTGGGGCCCGCCGTGCGTATGCTGAGTATTGTGCAACACTTGGACTGCAACTGGGACAACATGCTCTTCGCAGAGCAGGGAAAATGGATGTCTTGTCGAAAAAAAAAGTCAAGCAGGGCACATCAAACCAAAGGCAGGGCACTCAAGAAGCCGCGCACTGAAAAGGACACAAAAGATTACCACCCCGGTGCCTTTTGGTAATGTAAAATCTAAGGTACAACTTTGAAAGCCTTTTTCTCAAAATGACTTTTCTTGCTTCCTGCTTTGCTTGTACCACTGACTTCTTCGTGACCACTAGGTCTATTTCAGTTTCGTTTATTTCCCTGTATTCTTGGATGTACTGTCCAGGGCATGACACTCTTGCTTTTGCAGTTTGACTTTACTACGATTAACGGTTCAGCTACTTGCTCACAGCCTGAACGCCTGTTGTACAGTCACCTCTTAAAAAATGAGAACTAAAAAAAAAATTGCATTGCAAATAAAGAAATCTAAGAGTGTCATGGCCTCAACCATTCATCTTAGAATGCACATTGCTTTGCACAAGTGTTCTGTCATATATTTTAAGTGATTCAGACTTGGAACAAGGCCAGAAGGAGAAAAGTATGATTAATAAAAACTTTCTAGAGATATCTTTATGAAATTTATACAGTAGTATCACAAAAACGTTGCTGATAAGTCTGCCAATTTTAATAAAAATCCACGAAGAAATAAGAAAGTTGTTATCGAACGCCACGTCCCCCCTGAACCGAAATAGCATGAGATTGCCCACTTACCTGTCAAAAACGGAACTCGGGGAGAGTACAGTGAAACCTCGTTAAACCGTAGTTGGCCGGAGCTCGGGAAAGGTACGTACTAAACGGTAGTACTGTTTAACCGAATAGCATGAGATCGCCCACTTACCTGTCGAAAACGGAACTCGGAGAGAGTGCGATGAAAGGGGAAAAAACATGCAGTATTTATTCACTTCGCGCGACAAAAGCGTTATTTTCGTTTGATGCCGCGGCGGCCTAGCACGCCGACGACAGCGGCCTCAAACTTACTCAAGCTGCGTGCCAGCTTTTCAGCCGGCCCCCTCTTCTCTGCAAACACTCGCATGGCAGATTCCTCGTTGGCATTACGTATTCACCTTGCACGTGCGCAGTAGTGCTGCAGAAGTCCCGGGGGCACCTTTTTCATTACGGGTGCCGGAGTTTGGAATAATTTTCATTTGGAATAGAGTTACGTTATCGCACCCCTATTGTCGTCGCGACGATTGCATTCATGAGGCTGACGCAATGCGCAGCCTATGCCACTGTCGGGCCTGAATCGCCCGTGCTATCGCTTTCCGTGTCGTCCTCGTCACTGTCGCTAGTCGACACTTCGGCAACAACAGAGGCAACGATGGCGAAAAGTCGAACCTCGTAGCCGACATGGTAACACTGAACTTAGTGTCACACATTATTTCCCCCCTTTCTCTGGCTTCTGGATTGGATTGGCGCGGCTCGCTACGTGCTTACGCGCGCTTTTCTGAGCGCAGATTGATGTGCGCCTGGTGTCAGCACTAGGCTTTTATACAGTCGCTTTTTCGAGCGCAGATTGGTGTGCGTCTGGTTTGTGCACTGCGCTTTTATACGATCGCTTGTCGCTGCTTTCCTTTTCTCTGGCTTGATTCGGTGCGGCTTGGTGCAGGCGCGCATACTTGGTGTGCGCCTGCTTTTTTTTTTTTGCGCTGGTCTTCGAACACATCGCTCGCTGCTCACACTTATATATAAGGAAGTGCTGCGCCGCGGGCGTACCGTGTATGTAAGCGCGCCAGAAAACTGCGCCTTGTTTTCCATTACTTTGTCATGTACCTTACCACTGGGTAGCACCGAGCGATCGCTTCTAACAAACGCAGAAATGAGTCTTTGCAGCGCGTCTGGCCATTAATTGACTCCCACCACAGCCATGTGAGGTGCGACTCCAGCAGCGGTGCAGTTACCCTGCAGCCGGCGGAGAGGAGGTGGCGCTTCAGTTTATTAACTTGCTAGTTTTTGCGTGTGAATGCCCGCGATAGCTCATGAGGTCGTGCGGGACGAGCTGCTGGCGCGACACCCACTCGGTGGCCCCGAAGGATTGTGCATATTGATGAACGCCTCCTTCGCGGCAAGCGAAATTCCCGGTTCAACGTTGGCTGCAATAATGGGGCCTACCGTCGCCGCGTCTCGTCTGTCGACCTTGAATAGTCGGAACTGCCCGGTGGTCACGCAGGTCATGCCGAATACCCATGGTCCAAGGTCTGCAATGCCGCCGTGATTTTGCCGGCTCGGCGGAACCTTGTCGCCCGTCATCAGGCGGCCTCGATTGAATGGGCCGCATACAACTGCATCCCGAACTTAGTGGATGCTAACGGAGTGAGCCTCAATCTGCAATGGGAAACTAAACCAGACAGCATGAAATTTGTGGACCCGATCATGGGCGTTCACACGCAAAAAAATGGAAAGTTATTGGCATGCAGAAAGTGAAGCGCCACCTCCTCTCCGCCTGGAGTCGCACCACCTCACATAGCTGTGTTGGGTACAGTGGCGTAGCAACAGGGGGGGGCCGGGGGGCCGTGGGCCCCGGGTGCACGGGGCCAGTAAGGGGGGGGGGGTGTCATATACGTCTGAAAACACCCGAAAATTGTCGATATCCTCGCCTTCCTCGACTACACCCGGGGGGGGGGGGGGGGGGTGACAGAAGAGCTAAGGGCCCCGGGTGCCAGACGACCTAGCCACGCCACTGGTTGGGTAGTCAATTAATGGCCACACGCGCTGCAAAGACTCATTTCTGCGTTTGTTAGAAGCGATCGCTCGGCGCTACCCAGTGTGAAGGTACATGACAAAGTAATGAAAAACAAAGCGCAGTGTTCTCACCCTTTGCTTTTGTATGAATGTTTCCCGGCATTGCTGCGCGCTTACGTACACGGTACGCCAGCGGCGCAGCGTTTTCTTATATATAAGCGCGAGCAGCGAGCGATGTGTTCAAAGACCAGCGCAAGAAAGCAGGCGCACACCAAATATGCGCGCCTGCACCTAACCGCGCCGAATCAAACCAGAGAAAAGGAAAGCAGCGACAAGCGATCGTATAAAAGCCCCTTTAATTTAAGCTTCGCCTTTAAGAGTGGAATGAGATAGCATTCAAAGATCCCGGACTGCTTCTCGCACTTCCCGGCCCACTGTAGCATACGTAACCATAATATTTACCGGGAAACGCTGGCCACGAACACTGTGCATGAAGGTGGGCTTTCTGGTAGAAACGCAGCCTCTTGCATGGGCTACGATGCAGTAAAGCCCCTTGATAATTTGAAAGTAGCGACACTCTCCTCCCCGCGGCGCTTTCTTCCTCGATTCTCCTCGCCATTTCTCCTTGGCTCCCGCGGACGGGCCGCAGCATTCTATGGAGACGCATTATTTTGGGCCAGTTGCACAGCGCAGTGGTGTTGAAAATTTTGAGAAATGCTGATAACTGCAACAATAATTTAGCTGGAGGGAACGTTTCTGAGGAGGTTGGTTTTTCCTAACGCCGTATGAACAGGGCATACTGATGTAAAAGGAGCGTTGAGGCAAGTTCAATACTGCAGACAATTTTTCTGCCACATGATGAGATGCTTTACTTTGTGCGTCTGAACTAGTATTGCTTGTGGCACATCCACTTGCGGGTGGCTTATTAAGCCAAAGCCTTAGATCTCTGCTTCAAGGTCGCATTGTGAGGTATTCAAAATATCACGTGACCCAAGGAATGCCGGAAGCGAACCAAAGCATGTCCAGACGTGTGTAAGATATGATTGCTGATTAGCAAAGTTAATTAATGATTGATTAGTGATTGTATTAATATAGATTAAGGTTATTAAGGAGGAATAAGGTGTGTTAAGGAGAATGAAGGTCGATAAAGGTGCATTAAGAGGGTGTCTACCAACCGGGAGAACCGGGAATTCCCAGGGATTTTGAGTAGTCTGGGGGAAAACTCAGGGAAAATTAGCTGTAATTTTATTGAAAGGGTCAAAAGTCGCGGTAATGCTGGCTCGAGTAACAGACAGGAATCGTAATGAATCATCTTTGACGCCCTGTCTTCAGCTGGAGGAGTTGCCAGTGTACAGTCAAGGACGAACTTTCCAGGTGCCCGATAATTTGGACGGCTCCGCGGCACCACCACATACCCCATAGAGTCAATGTATCAGAACGTCTGAAACTTCGGACACAAGAACCCTTCACCGTCCGATTTTCTGGACTTTTGGATGTGACCGCAGGTCCGAAACGGCATTAATGAAAGCCACCACCACTGCCGTTTTAATTACCTCGCCTGCTCGAACCGGCGCTCTTGCACGCAGATCCGCTGGCAGCCGTAGCCACCACTGCGGCAACGCTAGACCTAGCTGCTTCGACGTTTGCTATTGAGCTTCTTGCCGTTGGGTGCCATGTCTTTCTTTGAAAGAATTCGCTGCTGTCAGCAATGGCACCGACTTTGTGGTCCTCGCGATTGGCTTACAAGCTTGGAAAGCACGGTGCGTTGCATAATGCCGGTTCCCGAAAGTCAGCTTCCCCTCTCTACAGAAATGTTGTTCGAAAAATTGGACGTGGACTGTGCAACTGACCAAGAAAATGCTTCAAATAGTCTGTGGGGCGAACGAGTGGCGGAAGGAGGACAAGAACAGAAAGGACCTACGCATTGAGGAATGAATGGGAAAGGAAGTGTGCTGCTGCCATTTTGAAAGATCTTGAGCTCAAAAAGCGAAGTGTAGCCTGAAGCGGAGATGCAGTTGTCCCCCTTGATCCTAGCCAATATAAACTACCTAAAGTAGTGAAACACAACACTGAAGCATTGTGCGTGGGCTGAGAGTATGTCAGGACAGTTGAGGTTGACTTACGAGCTTTTGAGAAATAATCTCAATTGTGACAAAGTTTGGGCCTCATGCCACTGACATGCTTGCTATCAGTTGATAGAAATAGCTCATATTCGAAAATATTTGCTTCTGTCTGCATTTCCTTTTTATTCTTATCTGAGAATGTCCGACTTGATTTGCAATTTTTTTTTTCGAAAACATTTTACTTGCTGTGCATTTTAGAAACCCATCCCTTCTATTCTCTTTTTGAATAACATGAACATTACTACTTAGTATTCAAATTGGATTAGGTCGTTTTTTTTTTTCATATGCTTACTAAGGTGACAGCATCAGGCGATATGGTTTCAGCCCGTCTTGACGTAAAACATAGCTCTGCATCACTCAGGGAATTTTGCAAAGACACTCAGGGAAAACCTGGAAAACTCAGGGAATTCGGAGATGTCAACTTGGTAGACACCCTGATTAGGGAGGATTAGGGCAGATTAAGGTGGATGAAGGATTACAGTAGAATAGGATGAAATACGTTGCGGTGCTAAACATTATTGCCTGTTGAATATAAATATTTTTTGCATTACTACTTTATGACCACAATCACGATTGATTACTCAACCTTCGTAATCAAAGCGCATTGATGCAATGATTTCGGCCCGTGTTAAATCAATAGAAAGGTGTTTTTAAACGTTCGCTATTCAAGCGAAGATTCCCGGCCTCCGCCTAGAAGTCGATATCAACCGCAAGCGTGTGCAATCATGTGAACACCCCCTCCCCATTTCCTGTATCCATGAGAAAACCAAATAATAATCGTCGCCCACTCATGCGTGCGTGGAAGTGCAGTTCAAAGCAAATTCCAAAAATCCAAGGTGTCCTTGGGTATCGCCTAAGAGACTCAAATGTGACTCTTGTAAAGCCTACTGTAGTTCACCGTAATCTACCTCCATCACCCTTCTGTCACCTTAATCCGTCCTAATTGACCTTAATCCTTTCATCCACCCTAATTCTTTTTAATACGCCTTAATCATTGATCATGCACCTTAATCCTCCTTTATACACCCTAATCCACCCTTAATCCCATTAATTCACCTTAATCTTCTTTCACCCACCTTAATCCCCATTAATACACCTTAATCCTTGTTCATGCATCTTAATCCATCCTAATACACCTTAATTCATTTTATTACGCCCTAATCAATCTTAATCCTCCCTAATCTGCCTTAATTCAATCACTAATGAATGGTTAATTAACTTGGCTAATCATTAATCTCTTGTACACGGCTGGACATGCTTTGGGTCGTTTCTGGCCTTCTTGGGTCGCGTGATATTTTCTGTTCACAACGCGACCTTGAAACAGAGATTTAGACTTGCCTTAAAACTTAAAAAAAAGAAAAACACACAATATGGACCAGCTAGCACTCATCAGCTGCAATACCACGGGTATAGTTGCCGCTAATTTGTTCCGGGCCTGCATTCATTGTATGACTGACGCAAACGTCGACGTCAGCTGAAAATAATAGCTCCTCTACAAGCCGCTATTTTGAATTTAGGTAAAACAGGCAACGTGTCCAGCAATAACGAAAGTGCGATCGAGAGGCTGTATCATCGCTCAGAATTCTTCACAGCGGGAAACAACCTACAGTGCTGCATTTCCGACTGAATAATAAGAGTTGGTGACGTGCATGGTGACGGAGTCCCACCGGAATATTAAGCATACTGAGAACAACCCCTTTTTAATGCAAGTACAAATTGCTGCAGCAAAAACGCTAGTGAGCAGGCCGGGAGAACTAAAAAAAATGCAGCATTAGGGAGTGCTTTGATACGAGCAATAAGAAAGACGCCTCACCTCGCAAACATTGTTCTTTGTCGGAACAAAGTTCTTTCGCCCAGTGTTATGCAGCCACTGCTTCCTGTGCAAGCTGTCACGCTTTTTGATGTGGTATCACAAATATTGCATAACCATCTTCAGGCTTCTCGCTGCAGTTATATGCACAACAGCATGGCATAGCGCTAGCACAGAGAGCAGGAAACACAGCGTACAACATTCGCTACACCGAGCTTAAGCGCCGACCTGAGGAGAAAAATTGTACGGATGAAAAAAAAGAACACAAGCAAAACACAAGATCCGCGCGTTTCCAAGGGCAACGGCAGGGAGACCAATCGTCGTGCAGAAAAACGGGGTCAAAAATGATTGCCACATGGGGGGGGTGATGCGCAAGGGGCGAGGAGGAGGCGAGGAGGTCGTGCGGCAGCGGCAGAGTTCAAAAAGTGGCGGTACTTTCAAATTATCAAGGGACTTTATGATGCGGCGGAGGCGAGCACCATCTAGAGGTATTGCAAGGAATTGAGTGCGCTGCTTCGTGGCCCCAGAAATTCTCGCGCACTGGCACGCGCAAATGGTGGACACCATGGCTGGTCTGTGAATGGTGGAATGCTGGAAAAGGGGTTCCTTTGAGTTCTCGCGTAACAGAATTATGTTTTCTCGTATAGTCAAATTACAATCTGGCACTATCATGTCTGTAGGTTGTGTGTAAGTCGTACTTTACGCTTTTTCTGCGTATTTTAGCTTGAGAAATTCAATTGGTTCAGTAGCTTCCTTGCGCCACATGGAGAGCTTAGGTGTGGCTGGTTCGAAAATGTTTTTGCCAAAACGACGTCTGGCGCTGGACGCCAGACGGCGACACTGGATTTTCAGCAACACAGGGCCCTTAACAATATCACATTGATATGGTAACCTTGTGGGGGTTCCACTCTGCGTTGCAGCTAGGGCTGAAGGCGAGCTCCGGTTCTAGCCCCACGCAGTCGCTTTGTGGTACTCCCCAACCTGTAGCGCGGGAATCACGGCTACGTCAGGTTCGAACAAATAAGGCAACCAGCGGTGTCAACTGTAATAACATTTATTGCTTCCAGCAATAAAGAAAACTGCCAGAGGGGCGTCCTCTCTGTCATAAGTAATAGGCTGGCCTCGTTGCCCAGGATAGTCAGGCAAACGAGGTCACTCATTGGTTGCGGCAAGTACTCCAGTCCGGCAGGTTAGGGGTCTAGCGTCGGAGAGAGAGGGTCTCCCCCGGTGGCGCTGTTTTGTACCTTTTTACCTGGGTGAGGGTAATATCCTCGTCGCCCGTCAGTTACCTGCCCGCAAGTTGGGGACGAAAGGTGCGCGTGCATCGCGAGAGCGAGGAAGAAGCGGGAGAGGGCGCAGTGCGTCTCTCCTGTGTCTATGCCGGCTCTCAACGCGACAACGCGGGGGAAGATGGGGGCAGGTGTGCCCCCCACAACCTGAAGTCTCCCCACTATGACATGCCTAATAATCAGATTGTGCTTTTGACATGTACAATTGCAGAATTATTATTCTGCATTTGGCATGACCTTGGCACTTACTTTTGTTGATATGGGAAGATAATCCAAATCATAAAGTGGTAGTGACATGCTTTAGTACTGTGGGTGCCATGCTGAAACTGTCCATGCTTTATGTAAATGTGAACAGCATATGAAGAAATGCATGGGCACTAAAGGTGCTTGAGTGCTTTGTGTTTATGTGAATGTGATAAAGTAATGCATTCTGCATAGGCTTGATGTTACCTTTGTGGCCACAGGCAAATCTTTCTTGTTGCTCCAAATGCAAATGTTTGGTTCTTGCAGTACTGCTTGTGTAAGTCACAGACTTTATTTATAAGCAGTTGTCAATACTCCTGCCTTGTAAAAAGTAGTCTTGTATGTCCTGGGTGACACAGTCTCAAAGAGACAATGTTTTATTGCCTTTAGGTGACCAGAGTTGAAAAAAGCTTTCAAGAAATTCTGCACTGCTACCGGCAACAGCCTCAGAACAAGAGCCACGTGAGTGCTTGCTTTCGTTCACTCCTTTAATTGACTTTGCATATGACTGAGGCCCATACTTTATTTTTTTCTCCTCCCTAACACCCCAGGTGTATCGCAGTGTACTGTTGCGGAAGAATCCAACACATAGTGACAACAGCAGCCGCACAGGCTCCAACTCCAGTTCACCTGTTCCGGTTGACAAAGATGATGGAGGTGGGTGCTTGCTCCTGCCCAATTAAAATTTAAATGATCTTCACAGGAATAAAGAACTGTATATATACAGGAGGCCTGTGTAAAAATATATAGGTTTGTGAATGTGGGGTCATTCATACAAAGGGTTGGTGGCACTGCTGGCCAGCATTTGTAGTGCTTACAAAAGTTGACGTTGCTTGTCATGGTTTACAAAACCTGGTAACTGGAGTCCACTAGCTTCGAGAAATGTTTGCCATGTCTCCGCATCAGAATGCATTTTTGCATCCTTTGTTGCGTATCCACAGTACAAATTCGAAATTTGCAATAAGTTATAAAGGACATTAGAATAGCTGTGTAGAACTTAGCTTGGCTGATTCCTTAGCCGTAGCACTGATCATGTATTTTTTTTTTTTTCCTTTCACAAATGTACATTAATTCATCCAGTGAAGTAACTATTGTAGCATATGACTTTACTTGGTTGAGCGACACAACACCGGACCATGAACACAGTAGAGTCGCCATTTGATTTTTCAAACTCCCTAGGGGCTGCAAAAATGATGGACGAATCAGGCAGTCCGAAAAAAATGAATGCATGCCTTTTACTGCCCCCAAAGGCTCAAATCGCCACCGGCACATCCGAAAGAGCTCTGACGGCCTGCCAATACATTCATTAGGTGTGTTGGTGCTTGTACTGTGACAGGAGACATTGTGGGTACATGCATGTATAATTAAGGAATACATACTGTTACCTTTGACAGTGGCCCCTTTCCATTTGCCGCAATACAGAGTGTATACTTCATTGCAAAATACCGCTATAGTGTGGCAAAGCTGACTGTTTGAAACTGGCATTATGCAACGCTTGACCTTTGCCGTGCTTTCCGCCCTTCGAAACCATAGACAAGTGTGACAAATGCAGAATTGGTGCCATTGCTGACAGCAGTTAATTCTTTCAATAATAATAATAATAATATTAAAAAAGATGCAGTTTCACCCAAAAGGCGAAGGATTGATTGCGATGCCGAATTAGTGGAGAGCTATATGAACTAAAGATAGTAGTTTTATCGGCCGCGTAAACTTGTAAACATAGGCATACTAATTAAATTAACAAGCATTGTGTCGTGTGCACAACTAAGCATGAACGCATCTCACTTGATGACCGAGGAAACTTGCTGTCAAAACGCTGCAGGGAGGAAACGGGGCAGCAGCAGCCGCTCGCATCATGGTGAACTAAGTTGCAAACACGCAGCGCAGTGTAGACTCTTTACCCGTCACAGATGGCTTTCAAGATACAGTGGCCCGGCTGGGTGCATGTCGCTGCCCGGGCTGTCTGGAGTATACTGCACCCCCCCTACCCTCCCCCCGAAGCCTTGCTTGTGTGCGGCGAAAAGTGGCGCGCTTCCTCTCCGCTTTCGTCTGTTGCGTGTGTGAGATTGAGCCGCAATTGCCAGCTCACCCTTGCACACTTTCACTTGCACATATGGCATGTGGCGACAATATTATTGCTCTTGGACTTCATATGGAACCTCACGGTGATGCCGATGTCGACGGCAGAAATGCACCTGGAGTGTTCATATAATTGCTGTCGCAATAAAACTGGAAGTGAATAGCAGCAAGCTTGGTAGTGAACTGAACGTCAAAGCTGCTAGGACTAGCGTTGCCGCGGCGGTGGTTACAGCTGCCAGCAAGAGGCCGTGAGACAATCAAAAAGGCGGTGGTGCTGGCTTTGATTAATGCCATTTGTACCTGCAGTCACGGCAGTCTGGAAAATCAGACGGTGAATAGTTTCAGCACCCGAAATTTCGGACGTTCTTACTCTGTGGGGTACGTAGCGGTGCCGCAAAGGTGTCTGAAAAATCTATCGTTGACTGTACATTTATATCACACAGCGCTGAAAGATGATAAAGAATTGGACAATCTTCATGGTGTTCACAGCACAACCACTTTGCATGTAGGCCAATTTGAATTACTATTCTGTGTTTTGAGGTTGTGTAAGAAGTGTTACATATTTAAGTAAATGCAACAGTACAATGTCTATAATACAGAACTTGTGTGCATATCCACAACCTCCTACATTTTGACAATGCCTGATCTTTTGATGGCTTCCTCAGTTTTCTTTTGTCATGCATTTAAACCTCAGTATAACAAATTATCGGATATAAGGCATGTGGGGTCTCACCTGTGCTCATGGGACAAAGGAAGGACAATGCAGTAGTGGAATCGCAAGGGCATTTATTGCACCTTTCATACACTAATGCCTGCCAGCCAAATCACAACACACAAGACATGCCGATAGGCATGTGACAAATCAAGGAAATGCGACTCACCACGACGGTATAGTGAGTGAATGTGTTTGCTCCATGCTGGACACCAATGCCTGGTAGTTCGTGTGTATGGTCATGTGAATGGTGGTGCGTTCGAACAATCGTGTTCATCCATTCTGGTGTCGTGGTCCTAGGCCTTGCAGAAGCATGTATTGGTGCACATGCTGCTTGCCGACCCCAAGCCAAAGAGGAACAGCCTTCACCTTTTTGCGCCCAAGTAACCCTGCCGTTAGGTGTAGCAGTGCAACACTCTCGTCATCTCTCGTACTACTCTGCAACCACACCGACCGCTGCCGTAAAGCCACACGGCAAAGCCAGATAACAGGAGACGATACTGATGCAGGGAAAACAGCATATCAGGGGACGCGCAAGATTCGCGCATCCCCACAGGAAGTAGGTATGAAATGTGGTTGCTCATGCTTTATTTCAGTGAAGTACTCAATGGAGTACCTGCTGTAATGAAACCACAAATGCAGGATCCAGTAAGGCGATGGTTATATGAAAGGAAATTTGCACGTGGCTCAAAGTACACTTGGAACCTCATTATAACAAAATGTTACATTGAAGTAAATTAAATTCCCCTTGAAATCCCCATGGAGATCCATGTAATTTAGTAACTTGTTTTAACAAAGTAAAAGCGTCCTGCCATTAAATATAATAAACTAGATTCATCTTCAAAACCCAAAAATACCTGACCGTTGAATACCGAGTATGTCACTTTCTGTGGAGTAATCACTGATTCGGCACGGCAGTTCAATCTCCCAATATCCCTGGGTTGTGTATGCTGTCAAGCAACACTGGTCTTTTTCACTGCCACCTGTAGTCGCATGTAAGGAGCATCTCACTGCCATGGCTTTTCTCTCTCCCACTGTGGTGCACCGTGCAGAGTGACACAGCTAGGCATATTTGGGGCCCGGCCTCCGATATCATGCCTGCGCAATCTTGGAGGCCGCATGCAACTGCACTCAACCTGCAGCAGTCTGCGCGACGCATAGCTGTAATGAGATAAGTGCTATGTTGAGCTGCGGTTCACATGTGGCTAGCATTGCTTTGTGTGGTGGTATGAAAGAATGCATCCACTTCTCCCTCTCATCATGGTGCCCTGCAAAGGCTGGTGCAGTTAGGTGTGGCCTCTGAGACCACAGTATCATCCGTACAATCTCGGAGGCCAGGAGCCGGACAAACCAAGCTGGTGCAGCAGGGTATGCTGGCCCACTCTGTGCCGCCCTTGCTTTCGTGTTTGAGTAGTTTTGTTATTGCATACTGTTGCGCTGGTTTTGGTGGCTCGCAAAACTCTCACAAACTGCAAGTAGCAGAGAATGCCATATCCATTTTATATGTCGGGAGATTCCCGAGCAATCCACGTCACTTGACCAACAGCAGTGGCAACGGCGAGTCCAACACTGTGCCTTGGTTTGATTTCTCCGTGGCCTTGCATTTGCGTTTTACTCGCCAGTGGACTGATGACAGTAAAGGGTGGTGATGGCATATGTAACGTCACCACTCCCCGCTCATGGGGTGGGCGATTTAAATTGCAGACGGTATGTGGTATGCGGACGGAAGGCATGTTGACCCTTCAGACGCGATTTTCATGACATAAACAAGTGCCGTGAGATTTATGGAATCTTAAGTCTACGTCGAGTTTGTATTAACCTTTTGTGTCCCTTGAAATGACACATTATAACATACGTGTGCATTTTTGGCTCACATCTTGGCTTGATTGGACTGTTGCCAACATGACAATCTCGTGTTATTATACTGATTGCATGTTAATGACGATGCAGAGTGCGTGTATGTAATTTATAGTTCTTCGTGTGCCATCAAAATGTGCAGGCGACTCTTTGCTATCCTGTAGGAGGCATCATGCTTGAGCTTCTTTCGCATGGGCATTATTGGGCTTGTTTTTGTTTTTTCATCAATATCAACGTGTATGCTTATACAGAACAAGTAGAGGATATAAAGAAAGTATTTTTATGTCAGATGTGACTTAGTTATAACAAGACTTGTTTGCGCTTAATTCACATAACTACCTACAGCATAGGGTATTGTCTTGTGATATAAAAAAGTAGGTTATACAAGTTCATGGTACACCACTTTCTTCTAGTAGCTTCCTTGTTGTTCGTAGCCATAAAGGAAAAAAGAAAATAGGCTTGTTGTGCATTTCTTTGGTGTAGAATGCAGCATGCGAAATTGCCTTGATGATGAAATCGTTTTTGACCCTTTAACTGACAAGTTTTTTGTAGACATCATGGGCAGTAGGCATCGCAACTATTCAGATGAAGCTTTCTTTGTTGAGTTGTGGTCGGTGGTCAGCCGTGGTCAGTGGTTAGACTGGGTGACTGTGTAGGATACTTTTAAAAGTGAAATTTTCTTTGTGTGATGCTGCGGTTTGGTAGTGGTTGCGTGAGTGGTTGGACTTGTGGAGGAGGGCGCAAGGGACCAAGAGGGGAAGAGGTACAGTGCTTAGAGGAGGAAGGTGGGAGTGGAGACAGCACATGGTGCTGGGGGTTGACATGATGCCCGGCGCTCAGATTAAAAAAAAATTATGGAGTTTTATGTGCCAAAACCATGATTTAATTACGAGGCATGCCGTGGGCGGGGGGGGGGGGGGGGGGGGGCTCTCTGGAATAATTTGGACCACCAGGACGTGCACCTAAATCTAAGTACATGGGTGTTTTCATGTTTCGCCCCCGTCGAAGTGCAGCTGCCGTGACCAAGATTTGATCCTATGACCTCGCGCTTAGCAGCCCAACACCATAGCCACTAAGCAACCACGGCGGGTGACGCTCAGATGGAGTTGACATGAAAGCTTCTCTTACACAGATTTCCATTGTGCATGGGATTTGCATGAATTTTAATGAGAAAATAGCTCAGTAAGTTGTCTTTCAATTTTTTTTTTAAATGAAAGTCAAGATATTTTGGTGGAGAAATTTGTTATCAAATGCCCTGTGTAGGAATGAGTGGTTCAAGGTATGCATTATATCATTTTAAGAAAGAAGAGAGATAAACACAGCATTAAGGTTTGACATGTTTTACATATTATTAGGTACATAACACCTAAAGAAAGAATGCAAATATTTCGCTTTCCATGTTACTTTTCAGAGCTTGAATAAGTAAACTGCAGCAGTTGCAGCAGAATTAATTGTAAAAGTGTTCCATTCTTTTTTTTGTTGTTGCCTTGGTGTCACTTGAGCTATAGGTCAAGCGGTATTTGCACAGGGGAAGGGAGCATGATGTCATGAGCCATCACGCTGCTCTACCGCTCGCACCGACTGTGTGAGAATTGAACGATGTCAATGCTGGCAGGTAGTTAGTGGCCATTGCTTTCAACACCAAATGTATGTGCAGGTATGGGTATGCTGGGCCAGAGACACCGGAATTCCTCCACGAGTGAGATGAAAAACAGTCGCTTTTTACCACTGAGCTTCAACGTGTCTGTGCCGCTGAAAAACAATCAATGCAAAGTGAACAACACCGCCAAGCAACCGCGAAGGCAGCGATGATTTCAGCGCCACCTCTATACTGCCATTGAGCACGGTGTGATAGGTTTCTAAACTAATCAGCAAGATCCCCCGCTGTCTGTCCCATCGAGAGGGATTGTTTTGTACCAGCGCAGCAAGACATCTCCCATCCCACAGTAATGTCTACAGCAGCGGCTTGGCTCCAAAAAGGTGCTATGTTGTAGTCAGGTGATGCACACTCCCCACTGCGAAGGGAGAGATTTTTCCCCCCCTGTGTGAATACCGCTTTATGTATGACTCTATCTGCCTTGTGCTAGGCACTTCACATAGCTTGTCTTGGGGGATTTGCTGAACACAGGGCAGCAGTGACTGTAAACTCAGCCAGTCATCAACCTTACAAGATTGCAATCATAAAAGCACAAAAGTTTTCAGATGATGGAACAAGAATTCATAGTTTTGGCATATATATGTGCTGAGGCTTTGCAATAAATTTGTCTTTACAGTGGCATTTGCAGTGTTTAAGCCTGCATTGAAACTATAAAGAAGGCTGTGGCATTGCTTAAACACTGAGCTTTCTAACTAAAAAAAAACATTGTTATTGAGATGCTAACTTGGCACCATATTTTCTAGTGATTCGCTTAATTTTCCTCCTATTTTGCCTCACTCCTGCCCTTTGTCATTAACTCTAGACATTTGTGTCATTGTTATCACTGGGATCAGCTGCTCAGCACAGCAGTTAGTTAACATTAAGAATAGCAAATGAACTAGATCAACACAAAATAGACCCTTGGAGTGCATTTTTGGAGCTGGTGTTTTCAATTTTTGGCACCAAAGAGTAGCCTACGAGTTTGTTTCATATGTGCTGCTCACGAGTGCAGGTAAGCACTGTGGAATTCTGATTGAAGAAAATTATTTTGTTTCGAAACAACAACTAAGAAAAGAGTCTGAATTTATTACTGGGTGTGGCAATTTTTGTTTGCATTCCAGATAACAAAAGGACTGAACAATTGAGCTCCACACGGTCATCCAGCACACTTCCCATGATGCTTCCCAATAGTCAGCCTCCAACTCCAACTCGCTTGGCTGGCACTGCAACACAGTTTGAGTTCGATGAACGGGGTGACATCATAAAGTTTTACAATGAAGTAAGCCCTGTCAGATTTTTTTTAGTGTTGTAGAATATTGTCGTTAAGTTAATAAAGGGAAAATGAGACATCCACCTAAACGTAGCTAAGTGCTACAAAGGAAACCCATACGGGTTCCTCGAAAGATAAGTTTCACAGTTGCAGAAAAATTCGTCCTGGTCTGGGACTCGAACCCAGGACAACCATCTTTCCGGGGCAGCTGCTCTACCATCTGATGATAGTAGAGATGCTAGAGCGGCTGCCCCAGTGCTGGTGCCGTGCAGAGACAACTTGCTTGGCAGAGTCAAGACGATTTGTCCTAATGCAATATTTGAAGCCAGTCATCAAAACAGCTCACGCAACTTCGAAAACTACGGAAGACTATGAAAGAGCGCAAAAACTACAGAAGAGTGGAATTGCCATGCCTTTAGCATTCATCATCACGCGAGCATGAAGCGAGTGTCCTTATCAAGCAATGATCTTGCTGAAACGCTGTGGGCTCGTGCAAATGCTCGCTGCTTTTGGGCGCATTGTGTGGGCCGATCGCTTCTGCTCAAAAGTGCCGATCATCTTGTCCAAGGTCACAATACACAGTGACCACGTTGATGTGTCACTGACAGTGTCTTAAGGGGAGGGAGAGAAAAAACATAAAAGAACAACTCCCAGCTTACCGCTGCCATGTGAGGCCGAGGCAAAGTGTCGGAGAGCAGCCGAACAAGTGCACGCGAGCAGTGATAGATAGAAAGGAGGAGGAAAGATAAGCTGTGAGTGAGGCCTGGCACGGCGTCTGGCTTGGATAGCAAGCTGCTGCCGAATAAAAAGCCAGTGCAAGCGACTCTGTTGATGCTGCCTGTTGCCTTTTTCCTGGTATTGTTGAAGTTTAGAGTTTGAGATATGTGGAGTTTGGTGAAAAACTTCTCAAGATAACAAAAAAAAAAGCACATAGGTTGAAACCACGGACAGAAAAAAATTTTTACTTAACTGATATTTCAAGATATCAGAGTTCAAGTTAACAAGGGTTTACTGTACAAATTTTCTGACAATTGAGTGCGCTTGAATTGATCAGCTTGCTGTGGAATGCATACAATTTAACTTTCTGTACACAATTTAAGTATGAAAACTTGGTGTCATGACCCCTTTAAGTTTGTTGTGTAGATTTTCAGTTCTGTATTGTTGTTGCATAATTTATGTTCTGGGGCACTTAATATTATTAAGCCTTGCAATTTTTATTCGCAGATCTACAGGAAAAGGATGACGACATTTGCCATAAAATTCTCTCCGGATTCAAGCAAGGTATACAAGCTTTTTTGTTCACTGATGGCGAACTAATGAATCAGATACAAATATTAGTTTCTGAGTGATGTGATTGGTTCTCCTGTTGCGCTAAACAGTACCAAAAGCAGTGATTTAAAATGTGCCGCATCCTGCAACATTAGGACAAATTGCATAATTTGCACCGAGATGTCATTTTAGTAGTCTTTTGGGGAAAGAAAAGCCGGCAAGCGCTCGAAATCTGTCATTGCCTTCCACGCCTGCAGTGTCATTTTGAGTGTCCGTGAGAGCCAACAAGTGAGTGCTCTGGAGTTAAAGAAATCTCTGAAGGCCAGTAACTAAATGATTAACAGAGGTCAATATTCGATTAGGCCAATGGTTATAACTAGCAGACCAAACACAACCTTCACTGTGCGTGACAAGGTGCTGCCCCGTAATGATCATACAAAATCGCAGTTGCCGCTTGACAGGTGCAGCTTACCATGGTCGTAAGTCTGTTTGCGGTTTTCGCCGCAACTGAAAGATACTGTTGCTCCTCGCAGTGGCACTAATGGCTTGGCTGCAAAGATGTATGCCTCAATGCCACGTCTCGTAAATGGCGAGGCCAGCATCTAGATGTGGGCTTTACTGCGCACAAGTACAGCCGCCCTGATTTTTAATAATATAGCGCGAGCGTCGACTGAACTGCTGGTGAGCGCCTTACAACGGCGATAAGCGTGCAACAAGGCGAGAGTTCGCGCACGAGCCTTGTTGCCTTGTTGCACTCGCCTTGTTGCACGCTCTTGTTGCACGCTTATCGCCGTTATAAGGTGCTCACCAGCAGTTCAGTCAACGCTCGCGCTATATTATTAAAAATCAGGGCGGCTGTACACTGTAGAAGAGTATGTATAGAACAATAATTGTTCCATAGGCAAATTTTGGTCATGTACAAATGTATTGCAGTATGTGAAAACGGGCAAGCTTGCATGAAAACTTCACATACTGACACCAATAACAAAAAAAATTAAGACAACCATTCCACTCTGTGAAGATGGAATGGCAGCGAAAGCTGATGACAGTCAAAGCTTTTAAACAAAAAGCAAAGTGCTTTTGCTGCCATTCCATCTTCACAGAGTGGAATGGTTGGTGTTTTTTGCGGTGCGAGTCTGGCGTCATTGCTCATTCGGAGGTGCCCGGGCTCGCGGTTATCATTGTTGTTTAGCATCGTGGGAACATTCTTCATCGGTGGTCATTTCGCGCTCGTGCTGTTTACATTCTCGTTGCTGTTCCTTCCAGCGTTCCTCGTACAGATGTTGTTCTTCAGGTGTATGAAATATATGTGTCCGCCCCATCGATAACGCAGCTGTTTTTAGTGTTGATAGTTCTCCTGCTTATATACTGCCATAACCTTGATGTCACGCTATTGTTCACAGTGAGCGTTCTAGTCTGTTCTGCATTTTGACATCTGCACCGCCGCACTGCACTCCTCGTATGGGTTTGTTAGAAATTGCTAAGTTCGTTTCTGTTTCCAGACGCCGAAAAAACTATGGAAGGTTAGTCATATACAGCCTTCGCAGTAATAAAGAAGTGCCACGAATTTGATTGCGATGATGTTAAGAATGGGACGACCATTGTGTCCTTCATGCAAGCCATCATATATGACCAAGGGTATTCTGCTATTGTGGGCATAGGTATACTATATCGACATGCCTTTACTTCGTTACAGAATCCGTTTGCGTGCTTTACACAACACCCCCGCGAAAATTGCAGTTTTTTTCAACGCATGCAAATCATAAATGCTTGCAGCTATGTTGGATGAACTCTCGCAAAACTGCACATGAACGGAGGTGGCTGTGAGAGTGTGGCAGTGGTGAGATACGTGCCGTATGCATTTTTCAAACGATAGTTGATTTTCCCAAGTACACTGGAACCCCGAGTATATGACTTTCTTGGTACCGCAAAAAAGCGTAGTAAAATGCGGGCATCGTAAAATCTGAACATAAATTATGCCTATAAAAATACTACTTATTTCACGCAACGGATTTATGAGAAACTTCAATGTAAACTACTAACATACTCTGAGGCGTGCAGACAGGACACACCGGCGTTCGTGTTGTCCACTTCTCTACTCTTGTGTCCTGTCTGCACGCCTCACCTCTTTTTTTCATAATGAATCCTTACCAACTAGCTCAGCTTTCTGTCGTTCTAACATACTCTGCAGAGCTTAGAAACCCAAATTTCCAAAAAAGTAAATGCGATAAAAATCACTGCTGCAGTGCAGGTACCAATGATGCTTTATTCAAACGAACCTTTACTGCACTCCACTGCCCACTGCCGCGATTCCCGCCAGCCGGCGCGAACTTTAAAAAAAGTCGGTAAGTTTCTTTTGGACCTTGTTTGATCTGTGAACCAAGAGCTTTCCCTCGAGTTGGGCAATTTCTAAAAGGAGGTTCTCTGCGGCATCGCATGAACAGATGAAGTTCCGGATGCCGTCTTTGTGCCGTAGCACCTCGGCGAACATGGTAGGCCCAGGCACAACATCTGTGGCGTCGTTGTTGTCTGATGTTGCAGCGGTTTCGGCACTAGGCAAAGCCTCCACGATGGCGACATCCAGCGACACTTTGCTGCAGATCGCAATGCTGTCGTGGGCCTCCACGTACTCGACAAATGTCGTGGCGAGGTTTTTAAACCCTCGAAATCGTCGTCGGCGAAGCCTACATTGGCCTCGAGTGGCATCGAGGTTGTTGCGTCCACAGCAGAGGAGACAGTCTCTCGCTTAAAGCCACAGTGCTTGAACGAGTTAGCGATTGTGCTTCGCGACACTGCGTTCCACGAACTGGCAATAAAATGCATGGCGTCGAGCACAGTGATCTTTTTTTCCGAATCGCTGCGCTCCATAGCCGCCTGCCGACGCTGCGCTAACTGCTTCCACCAGTACCCTTGCTTGACGGACTTAATGATGCCGGCATCCAGCGGCTGCAGCCGGCTTGTGCAGTTGGGCGGAAAAAAAAAACAACCTTTATGTTCCTCAGGCTGAACGTATCGGGTGGGTGGCACGGTGCGTTGTCCACGAAAAGCAATATTTTCCTCGCCTTTGCACCCATTTTGTTCTCCAGCTGCTGGAAAAAATTGCTAAAGAGTGAAGACGTCATCCACGCCTTTTTGTTGAAGTTGTAGCTGCACGGCAGCGTCTTCAAATTCTTAAAGCACCGTGGCTTTGCAAACTTTCCAACAACGAGCACGGGCAGCCTCTCGGAACTGTCCTTGTTAGCACAGAATAGTGCCATCACACGCTCTTTACTACGCTTGCCACCATGACAGCTGTCACCCTTAAACGCAAAGGTTTGCTTGGGCTGCATATGGTAAAAGATACCGCTCTCATCGGCGCTGAAAACATTGCAGGGTTTGTAGGCAGCAGTCATCTCCGGCAGTGACTCCATCCATTCGCTCACCGTCGAAACGTCCACGGAAATGCTTTCTCAGAAGGAGCAGCTGTGCACAATCTTGTTTTATTTTTTAAAGCGATCCAGCCACCCGTTCGATACCTGAAAGTCGTCGATGCCGAGACGCAATGCCACAAGGTCCGCCTTTTCTTTTAGAATGGCGCCGTCAGCGTTGATTGCAGACCTCCGTGCTTGGTGCAGCCACTTGACGAGAACTTTTTCTGTCTTCTCATGCTGTCCTCCTTTTGCCGCTTTCCGCTTGAGCCCGAACTTGTTGGCATTCTGCAGTATCATTGCTTTGTTTGCCAGGATTGTCTTAAGCGAAGATTTGGGTATCTGAAGGTCCCGGGCAATGCTGGCTTTTGTGGCTCCATGCCGCTTTTCTGCTTCCTCGATAATATTCAGCTTATTGCCGAGCGACAGAACTGTCCGCTTTCGGGACATAGTGCATTGCGTTGCTCCGCACAACTCAAAACCTCTGCTGAACGCTGGTCGCTAGGATTACGACGAAGAACATGTGCGATAAACCTAGGCCTCTCCGTGCTACCTTGTCG
The DNA here is from genome assembly GCF_050947875.1 of Dermacentor variabilis. Taxonomy (NCBI): domain Eukaryota; kingdom Metazoa; phylum Arthropoda; class Arachnida; order Ixodida; family Ixodidae; genus Dermacentor; species Dermacentor variabilis. The sequence goes on from NC_134568.1 coordinate 237,948,081, forward strand.
GCAATCTGTTGCTGGGAAACTGGAAGGGGAGAAATGTTTCCCCAACGCAACGAGAGCCGACGCCGCCGAGAAGAGAGGGAGAAAGTGATTGTAGAGAATAAAAGGCGCTATTTCAGCACAGCGAGTGTCGCGGGCGGCTGCTGGTGGGGGAGAGAGAAACGAACGATGAGGCAGGGAAGAAAGCTGGGCGCCGGAGCAAACCGGTCGAGCGGTGTCCAGCGCTCCGCATGCGGAGAGATTGAGCGAGGAAACAGACCCGCGGCACTTTTCTTTTGTCCGCCGTTCCGTCCTGCGCTTCGCGAGGGTTGTTGTATAATGCGAGTCAGGCTTAAAATTGCGTCGGATAACCGGGGTTTTTAATGCATGGCTTCTATGGGGACTTCGCCAGGACTGCACTAATCCGTCGTAAAACCTGAGTTGTCGCAAAACCGGGGGACGTATAATCGTGGTTCCACTGTAAGTGCATCTTTACCCAGTAGCATAGTCAAGTACTGCCATGGCCAGAAAGTGTTGTGTGAGCATGCAGGTAGAAATCCAAACACCTTTCACTTTGCTTGTGAATGGCTACTGCCTTGCATTGAATCAAACAAAATGAAGCACGAGTACGTGATGGGGACCCCATGCAAGCTGCAAAAAGAGACGAATAAAAAGTGCTGAGATGATAGGTGTTCTTTTGAGTTGCACCTTCACGATTTGCAACAATCCATTATTGCAGGGCTTTACTTGATTAACAGGTGTGCAACCAAATACCTCCAAATCAACAAAATATTTGTACCATGGAATAATGGTGTGATGACCCTAATATGGGGACAAAGGTTCGTGTACTCAAAAGGTTCTGATGGTTCTCTTAGGCGGAGCCTCCGAGGACCCAATTGAGGACAAAGCCGTTCGTTTCGAACACACACAAACGTTTAATGGAACTAAAGAAGGCTAAAAAATAAATAGAAGAAAATAGCAAACATAAAAGAAACACTCAAATACACATCAAGACACACATTTGGGGCTAGTATGGAGCTAAGTGGTGCGCGAGTCCGGGCTTGCCACGACGGCAGGGATACATAACAGTCTCGAAGCTGCGACGCTGCGACAAGCTGGTGAAAGGAGTGGCGCCGGTCTCACCAAAGGTCGTGGTCTAAGTTGGTTGACCGGGCGACCGGAGCTGGCCAGCTCTGTCTCGGAGAAGAAAACCAGGCGGCTTGGTGGCACGAGCAGGCGGCGGCGGCTTTCTGGCCGTGCAGCTGGGTGTAGAGCACGGGCCCGTAGCCCGACTGCTCTTGTCCTGCCCACGGGCACAGAAGCTCGGACGCCAGCCTCGGGCAGCCGGCGGCACGACAGACGGGGGCAGCGTTCTGGCTGGGCAGCTGGCGTAGAACTCGGGCCCGTAGCCCGACTGTTCTCGTCGTACCCACGAGCACAGAAGCTCACCGGCCTTGAGGAGCTGGCGGCACGCTCGGGTAGACGGGCGACGCACAGGAACAGGTTGGCAGGAGGCCCCAGTCGGGTGAAGTCCTGGTGACTCGGGTCCGGAACCCGACGGCCTGTCTTCAACGCCCGCTCCGGTGGTTGACCTCCTCCTGCCGTCGCTTCCTGGAACTCTCCTGGCGTCTCCCTGGCGTCTCCTCTGCGTCTCCTCCCTTCTGCCAGCGCACCACGGTTTTTCTTCTTTCTGGCCGATTAGGCATTCTCCGATTGTCTGCCTGATGCCCCGTGGTTCTACCTAATTGGTTTGCTTTTCTTCTTTTAGTTGTTTTTCTTGCGCCGCGCGTTCACGTGCCGAACGCTCTTCGGCGTTGTCATTTTTCACCTTCCAGCACGGAATTTGCCTCGGCGCGCGCACTCTCCTTGTCGTCTGCTCCTGACCGTCCCGATCACCGCACCATGTCGCGCACCACACATCACAAATGGGGATGGGAGAATACAGGGAGTTCAAACTATTTTATTGTAAGTTTTGTAGCTTGCATGTGCTGCAAGTAAGCATACGAGAAGTGTGATTTTTGCATTAAAAATGTGCAGACCGTACTGCAAGAATACTTTAAGTTGAGGGAAGAATAGTCTGTTAAATGTTACGGAGATAGAGAAAATGGACAAAAAAATGCAATTATAGGTTTTGTAAGACAGAAGTTCTTTAATTTGAGGATTAATTGAATTACTATGTGTATGCAATATGACATTTCTTTTTAAAAATAAATGTGTTTCTAATTTGGTCAAAATGATAATCGGAACAGTACATGTAGTATGTTTTAGTTTGAACAGAAGGAGGAATTCTTCATCCAAGAATTCCATCTGCTGCAGTAATGTATAGTTTGTGGGGAATTCAGGACTTATATTATTTGCCATCATACACAGATGGGAGGGTGGAAGAAAAAAAAGCTGCTCACAGGCAGCTTGATGAGCCCACAGAGCCTCATTTGTTTATTTTGGCACGGTATACACAAAATTGGCACATTGAGTAAAACGTAACTTGTCCTGTCGCCTTTTCTTGTGTCCGTTGTTTTGCGCTAAACGAAGTATTTATGGATCCGCACCAACTAGCCCGCCAACACATTGTGCGTAACAAACAGGATAATGATCGAATCTCCAACAAAAACAAATTCTACTGACGATACAAACCATGGAATAACATGAAATCACAGTGATAGAAAATATGCAAAAGTAAGCATAACAAACAGGATAATGATCGAATCTCCAACAAAAACAAATTCTACTGACGATACAAACCATGGAATAACATGAAATCACAGTGATAGAAAATATGCAAAAGTAAGCACTGCACATAATGCAGAGATTCCAACAAGAACAAGAAAATAAATCAAAGCCATCTAATTTGTAGGCGGTCAAAAGGCGGTAATGTGTGAGATAAATGCTGTTGTTCGGTATTAAGGTGAGCAGTAAGAACTAAGCAGCTTTCTGAATATATATTTCGGTAGCATGGTAACTTATTTTGCAAATTTGCAAGAATTTATAAACTACTGGGGTTTTGTCTCATCTCTGTTTTGAACTTCACGCTCAGTCTGTATTTATGTAAGCAGTGTGTACTGATTACTCTGGCATTGAGAAAAAGTTGAGCTGTGTGGGATCGGTATGGTGCTTTATAAACATGACTAATGTATTTTTTTCTGTAAAAGATGAATGTCTGGCAAGCTATAGGGAGCTGAGGTTCCCCATACCAGTTGTCAGTAGTTGAGGTGAGAATAAAAAAGCAAGTTATAAAGAAGCAATTTAAATTGTTCATGTTGGTAGTTGAGTTTATGTTTTAACTGGCCTACTATGCTGGTGATTGGAGCTAACTTTGTGGTTCGATAGTTTATGTAATCGTCCCAAGACATATGACAAAAAAAAAACACTGCACCAAGAAATTTGAAACTCTCTACAATATTTATATGACGGGAGTTCAGTTTTATCGGTTGGTGTGGCGAAATTATTTTGTTCATTAGCTGGAAAATGACTGCCTTAGTTTTCTGTTCATTTATGCGCATGGAGTTTGATGTTGCCCGTTTTCCAGTGCTGTCAAGGTTTCGTTACATGCAGATATTATTTCTGAAATATTTTTCCCTGAGAAGATAGATCTGCATAAATAATAAATCTTAAAAGAGGAGAGATCCCAGCATGCTACCATGTGGTACAACAGTTTGGATAGGTTTAACTTCAGAACAAGTATTAGTTAGCTGGACCACTTACTTTCTCTGTGACAAATATGACCATATTAATTGTAAAGCCTTTCCTCGAATCCCGTATTGATGTAAATTTTGCAACAAAATGCCAGGATTCACCAAGTCTTTGAAAAATCAACAAATACACCAAGTGCCATAGACAATTTTTCAAACTGTTCAACTATAAATTATTTCTGTGCAAAAAATTCCAGTTCAGTTGATTTGTTTTTAGTGAATTGATGTGAAGTAAGCAGTTGGTACTTTTCAAGGAATTTGGATAAACAAAAGTGCAAAAGTTTTTCAAAGACCTTTGAGATCATAGGTAGTATAGACACCGGCCTATAGTTGCCCAAATCATTTCGGTTACCTTTTTTTATGTATTATGGTTACCTTTGCTATCTGCATTCTTGTCAGAAAAAACTGCTGTCGTTATGCACATATATGGCCGCAGAATTTTCCGAATTATCGGGCAATCAAAAAAACCAAATTTGAATGAGAAAACAACTAATTTTGAAAAATTTGGGAGTCGGCGACGAATGATAGTTTCATGCTACGTCGATGATATCTTCACATAGGCGGTACGAATTAAGCGAAGCCAGCCACGCTTTCGCGTGCACTCTGGCCCTGCGCCTGATAGTGTTGCCTGCAATGGGACACCGCTATCATGAAAAGTGCTGGTAGCGGGGAGCCATTGCTTCGTCTGCCTCTCGCTCCAACGGGTCACCGAAACTCGAGATTACGCAACGTTCAATACTAAACGCGCTGTAAGATAGCTTACATAATGCCACGCCATCTCGACACACCACTCTTTGCACATGTGGCAGATTACCCCTAAAGCAGGGTCCGCAGCTGCGTATGCGCTCAGCCGCGCGAACAGCCGTGCGCAGCCATGGCCGAGACGCGTGCTAGAAATTGCGACGAGCGCGCTTGATCGCGTTACTGCGAACTCCCTCCCGTTCTCCTCTTTCTCTCTGGACGCGCGGGGAGGCGGCCCTCGTGCGTGAAGCCACCCTCTTTCTTTCTTACCCTTGCACGCTTTCACTCGCGTTTAATCACAGTGCACAGGGCGCGATAGGAAGTTAGCACACTTGGACTTACGGAACATTATGCAGCTTCACTTCGGCAGTCGCTCTTGTTGGCGCGATTTGAGAGGTGCATTTGCAAGCAGCCTCTTGTAATTCAATCATTTGACCATCTGCGTCTGTGGAAGTTTCCAATTATTGGTTCGGGTTTTCTTTGCTGTGGAAGGAAAATTTCGTTATATTGTAATCGCATAAAAACACTTCGTTATATTGAGCTTCTAATTACATGCATGTTCTATGGACAAGAGGCTATAAAAAGTTAAATACTTCGTTATATTGAGAATTTTGTTATATTGAAGTTCGTTATATCGGTGTTTAACTGTACTGTTTTTTAGGCTCTGTATCACAGATATTTCCCGAGCTGTTACATGTTGCAGAAGTATAGTCACTGTTTGGTGTACTCATGTATTCAAAGACTGGCAAGCCACTGCTTGTGCCAGTCTTTAAATGCATCAGCTAAATCGTTTCCATATAATTCTTGGCCATTGACTTGTAGTTTCGAGGGTGTGGCGTGAAACTTGTGGAGGTGTGGGGAGCATGTTCACTCGAGTCAATAGCAAATTATGTCTCTCATGTTCAACATTTAGGAAAGAAAGACGGTATTCTTTTTGTGTGCATCGGCAATCAAAATAAAGTTATTTTCAGTAATAAAAGTTAGAAAAAAAGTCGTAAAATTCCAGGAACTTAGTAATGCCGCCCTTCGGTGGGTGGTATGAGACAGAAAGTACTGTTTTGTCGGCATGCAGTGTAAGCACTTCAGAGTCAAACGCCATTAGGCAATAACATTCAATTAGTGAGAGTGTCTACGAACTGGGAGAACCAGGAATTCTCAGGGAATTTGAATATTCTGGAAATAGTACTCGGGGAAAACTCAGGGAATTTGTGATTCTATCAGGAAAAATTAGCTGTAATTTTATTGAAAGTGAATGAAAGTCACGCTAATGCTGGCTCCAGTAACAGAGGAATTGTAACAAATTATATTTAACACCCTGTCATCGGCTCGAGGATTTTCCAGAGTACAGTCAACGACGGATTTTCCAGACGCCCGATTTTACTGACATGACGCCTGATGACATGACACCTGATGACATGACGCCTGACATGACAGACGCCTGATTTTTCTGAATTCGCACAGCTTCGCGGCACCACCAAGTACCCCATGGAGTCAATGTATAAGAACATCTGAAATTTGGGATGCAGGAACACTTCGCCGACTGATATTTCGGACTGTTTGCCTTGACTGCAGGTCCGAAACAGCATTAATCAAAGCCACCACTGTCGCAATTTTGATTATCGCGCCGCCTCGAACCGGCGCTCTAGCATGCAGACGCCGCTGGCAGCCGTAGCCAACACCGTGGCAATGCCAGGCCTAGCTGCTTCTACGTTCGCTATTAAGCTTCTTGCCGTGCAGTGCTGTGTTTTTCATTGAAAGAATTCGCCGCTGTCAGCAGTGGCACTGACTCCGCCGTTGTAATCCTCCAGATTGGCTTCGAAGCTCGGAAAACACAACGCGTTGCCTAAGGCCGGTTCTTGAAAGTCAGCTTTGCCTCATTACTGCAATGTTAGGCGGTGAAGCATAGCAAACTATGGCGGTGAAGCTTAACAAGCATGAGAAGGGGCAATTGTCACGGGACGCAGTATGTATTCCTTAATTATATGTGTGTGCATCCCCATCTCCTGTCGCACTATGAGCACCGATATACCTAATAAGTGTACTGGCAGGCCTCCAGAGCTTTTTTGGACATGCCTGTGGTGATTTTAGCCCTTAAGGGCAGTTAGACAGGCACTCATTTTTTCGGACTGCCCAATTTTTAGGACGTTTTTGCGGCCCTTAGGAAGTCTGAAAAATCGGACGTTGACTGTACAGCTGACCAACAGGATGCTTCAAATGGCCCTTGGGGCGAGCACGTGGTGGAAGGAGGACGAGAACAGAAAGGATCCATGCATTCAGGAATGAACAGGGAAAGAAGCATGCCTCTGCTTCTTTGAAGAAGCTTGAACTCAAAAAAAAAGTGTTGGCTGATGCCGAGATGCAGGTGTCCCTTGTCCTAACCAAAATAAACTTTAAAGCAGTGCAACGCATCACTGAGGTGTTGTGTACGTGCTGAGAGTATGTCAGGACAGTTGAGGTTGACTTTCCAGCTGCTGAGAGAGAATCTTAGTTATGACAAAGTTCAGGACTCGTGCCACTGAGCTTGCTATCAGTTGATAGAAATAGCTCATATTCGTAAATATTTGCTTCTGTATGCATCTCCTTTTCATTGGTATGTGAATATGTTAGACTCCATTTGGAATGGGTTCTGCCATTTTCTTTCTTCAAATATATTTTATTCGTTGTGTATTTTACTAACACCTATTTTACTAACACCTTGTTTCTGTTTTCTTCTTGAATAAAATAAACATTACACCTTATTATTCAAACTGGATTAAGTCATTTTTTGTTTCAACATGCTTACTAGAGAGTGGCAGCATCGGGCAACATGGTGTTAGCCTGTCTTGACATATAACAAAGTTCTGTCTCATTCAGAAAATTTTCCAAAGGCACTTAAGGAAAACCTGTAAAACTCAGGAAATTTAGAAATGTCAACTTAGTAGATACCCTGATTAGTCGACATTCAATATTTTCCTGAACCAATACAGCAACCCTCTGGCATCGATTTGGTTTAGGTAGAGTGTTTTGTATTGCTCCAGCCTGAAAACATCTTGGTCATTTGTGCACTTAGAATTCACCAAACATCTCGTCTAAGGGGAACACCTTGTTTCTAATGGGCCTGGCCTTCTGGTGTATATATTTTATAGAAACAGGTGATAACCTTGACACAACAGCGCTCACTTCAGGTGGCAAGTAAAAGTGTGTGTCCATTACAGCCGTTCGAAGTCCTCGGTACTCTTGACACGTAAGGCTCCGGCTCCATCAGTTTTTCGCACTGGGACCTTGCCACTCAGATGCCAAACATAGTGATAGCCCTTTTCTTTGGCCACAGCCTTTATCGATTGAAGTAGTGGAACCTCAAGTTTTTTAGTGACGGTGTTTAATGAAGCAGTTAGGTCCTCAACCAGTGCTGCTACAATTCCATGTACTTAGCGTTGACTTCGACTTCAGAATTTGAGTTCATGCAGTTCTCGCTAGAATTGCACTTGCACGACTTCATTGTTATCATCCATATGTTCCAGCTCTGCAACCCTCGTTTTGAGTGTCTTTATCTCGGTATCGTGCCAGTCTATCTTCTTTTCAAATAAATCAAACTTATCCAAGACAAAGCCGATAGCTTGTTCCATTTTCTCAACTGTTATTTTCAGGGCAGGTAAGCATTCAAGCCTTTGTTTGATAGATGCAAGAGTAACTTTGATATTAGTGTCAGAATTGCTGTTTTCACTAAAAACTGAACGTTGCTCAGTGCGGCATGTTGGACAACGCCAAACTTTTCTGGCAGTCTCATTTCTTCCTTTGTAGGATTTTTGGTCAATTCAGTGCATTTAGCGAAGTGGTATTTATGACCACATTCAGTGCACTTTATATTTGCTCCCTTATGGCAATGGCCCTTTTACACGAAGGGCTTGTGTCCGACATCGCAATAGCAGTAGTTTGGCATCACACTTCAGTGATGTGGAGTACATATGCAGACAGGAGTCGCAGTGGCAGCAGAAGCAGCAGAAACTGCGGCATGAACAAAGGATAACTGAGGAAAATAAACCAGTGCATTTACCTGCAAATTCGTAGATGCACAGTTACAATGTGTACATGGTGCTACCGCTGCTGCTGTCGCCATCGCCGCCACCAAAATCGTTTCTTAGCCAGGGGTCGGGGTTTATCTGGGGATTGCAGTATACTGGTGCTTGCGCAGTCAGGGGCACTGCAGATCAGGCGAAGAACGATTATGAAGGCAGGTGCTTTAAAGCAGCACAGTAGGAATTTGGCACTTGTAGTTGGCAGCCAGAAGTAGGAACAAGATCCGACTTGAGTGCAAGTGCACGGCTGATCAGTAACTGCAAATTTGTAGGTAAACCGTTACGATGTGTACATGATGCCGTCGCTGCTTCCAAATGGTTTCGTAGCCAAGAGACTGGGTTTTTCCGGGGCTTGCAGTATCCTGGTGCTTGCACAGTAAGGGGCACCGCAAGGCAGGTAAAGAAGGATGATCAAGGCAGATGCATCGAAGCAGTGCAGTAGAAATTTGGCACTTGTAGACACTAGCCAAAGGTAGGAATAAGAATCCTACTTGAGTGAAACCGCATGACTGATCAGCAACTGCAAGTTCGTAGATGCACAGTTACAATGTGTACTCGGTGCTGCAGGACAAGCTCTTAAAGTTTTTTTTTTTTTTTTTTTTAAATAATTCCAGTCGATCCTGGTACTGGGCGTATAAGCAAAGGTGGCCAGCCAGTGGCAAAGAGCATTTACTAATGAAAAGCTTTGTGAATTCGGCCCCTCTTAGTCGCGATATCGAATCTCGGTATCAGAAACCAGGCACCAGAGTGTGTAGAATTCAAATACATGCATGTACATTAATGAAATGCATGTTAAAGCACTTTTAAAATTTTATCTGAAGCCTTCCATTATGTCAACCTTCATATTCAGAGTAGGCTTGAGACATAAAGGCCCATATGTTTAATTGGTCCTCCATTCTACGAACTGCAAGGAACCATGAGCCTAAGGATTTTGTCCATCTATTGACAGAAGAAATTAAGGGCTCCACATGGGAAAATGAAGAGCATTAAGTGAATTTTATTCTTTGGTATATCCTAGAAAAACGCATGCATTCACTTGTGCATATACTGATTCTTGTTTGGGAACATGGCAATACTGCTCTAGCTAGACAAAATATTTGGGCTTGAAAATGTGTGGATAGCAACTGCTCCAAAAGGGTAATTTGCTGCTTCAAAGCAGCAAATTACACGTTATACAAGTACATGTTATAGAAAAAAGTTACCGCTTACAATTACTTCATTAAAAAATGTATTTGATTACAGTTACCAATTACTGACCCTACGAAAGTTACTGAGGAATTACTCAAAAGTAATTGAGCACTTCACTACTTTCTGCTGAAGTTTTATTTCCATTGCATAGATACATTCAACAGTAAGAGCTGGCCTGGCACTATAGTGCATCCTTTGCAGCCCTTCTTACATTGCGTGTCTGCACTAACAAATGCTTTTTAAAAAAATTGTTGCTCATTGTCTCTGGTTTTTGTTGTGAAGACTTCGGCAGCAACACTGAAAACTCACTTGAGGAGAAAGAGAGGAAAAGAGAGGGAGGTTAGCCAGCTAGCTTTATGTGCACGCCGGTCTGTGCACGCCTCTATACCTTCTCTCTCTTCCCCTTCTCCCTTCCCCCAGCGTAGGGTAGCCAACCAGACTCTTGACTGGTTAACAACCCTGCCTCCCTTGTATCCCTCTCTCTCTGGGCAGTAGGTGGTGGTGTAATGTTTATGAATCTTGTGCAGAAGATTGCAAATACTTAGTACTTTCTTGGTCTTCTATGAAGCACAGCACTTTATTATAGCTTGTACTGGGAGAAGAAACTCTTGGTTGGGATAATGAAAAGCTGGGAAAAAGAAACAATGTTCATGTGTAATATCCTGGCATTACCGTCCTAAGTGGCCTTTGCTATTGAGACATATGAATGCCAGTTCAGTGAGGAAACAAACACTAAGCCCCCAGGTTCGCCTGTCTGAACAGACGCATTTGCGAGGCTGCTGCGTGGCAGGATCTCGGGCTGTAGTTTTCACCAAATTTGGATTCTCAAAGTTGCTTCACCTGTTACAGCTTGTCTTATCAATAAAGCAACTGGTTACATGTAATCAGTTACTGAGGAAAGTAATTGAATTACAGTTAGCGTTATCAAGCAGAGTAACTGATAAATAATAGAATTACCAGTAAATATAATTGATTACATCTAAATAATGACGTTACATACAAGTCTGCTCCAAAGTGAGGTTTTAGCTGTCCAAAAAGTTGCTCCGAAGTTGTTTGGACCAGTCACATCACTGATTTCTGATAAAATTCATATGGCTGCTGCATGAAAAGCTGAAAGCAGCGAATTGCAGCATGTGAAATGACAAGAGGATTGTATATGTGTGTTTGTAATAATGAAGAATTGCTGTTTGTTTCAGAATGAAAGTGTTGGCTTGACACCATTGCCTCGAGCCAAATGTGTGGTCAACTCACCACGGCGGCAGGTGTCCCACAACAGAAAAGTTTTTGTGTCACCGCTGAAAGCTGGTTGCTATCCTGTGTCACCCAAGCACCATACTTATCACTTTAGCCAAAGTCCAGCCAAGGTAAGGTAGCTGTTAATCACAGTAAAAGCTTTTTCTCTGTCTTCTTTCGTTCTTTTTTGTTTGCTGTTGTATTTATCCAGCAGGCTTGGTACTTCGTGACATTTTTCTTGCTCTAAAGTATGATTGAAATTTCTAAGAATCGTTTCAGTGTTGTTATGCATAATGTGAAAGAAATACTAGACTCTCTACCAGCTCAAATTTTAGTATGTGAGCTTTGTTAGATGCTAGAAATTGAAGTGTCGTGTGTATGTTGATGTTTTCTTTTTTTAATTATAGAGAGGTGAAGTGTCGTTTGCATTTTGATGTTTTTACTAGTCGTAGAGAGGTAATTAGGTTATTCATTTTCATTTAACAACTGCAGGATCTGCGTGTCATCAATCGTATGGTTCAGAGCAGCGAGAATGTGAGCAAGCGCATCTTGCATGAGGATGATATTTCGGAAGATGATTCCCCTGCCACAAAGCGGTGTTTCTTCAAGAAGATTCAAACAGTCATGAAAGAGCGCCAGGACGTCTGTGGTGGAGGCAGCAGCGCAGACAACTGAAGGGAAGGAATGGGAAGACGAAGTTTTCTGCCATTATATATTTAAAGCACTGTCATTTTCATTTTCTGATAGACTGGCATTCCTCATCTGTTTTCTCATTCACTGTTGCTTTCATTTACACATTTGGGGACTGTTCTTGTGCACATGTGACTGCATTGACAGTGTGCAGGCTCCGCCTGAGCATTGTGCAAAAATGGCTGCACCAACTACATGTGTCGGGGCATGTAAATGGAGTTATCCTTGAAATGAGAAGCGTGAAAGCTGAGTGGTCAGTCTTGTGTGAGCAGATTTCATAATTTTTGCATCTCAATGGCTTTCACAGGAGGAAGCGTAGTCTATTTGTGTGTGTGTGTTTTTTTAGAACATTTCAGAAACAAAAGCTCCATTTGCTTGCAATGCTTCTGCACTGAGCACTGCAGTGTCTGTGTGGTGCATCATCATTTATCACTATGCAGCCACACAAAATGCCTCATTGCACTATTGTGTGCAAGCTTTTGTTTCTTGCGCTATGTTTAACATTTACGATATGCACTTGTAGTACTATTGTTGTCTTTCCTGGTTGAGTCTGTCATGCTAGCTTAAGTTTTGAGTCTCCAAGAGATTAAGTTGTTGACCAGCATGAGGAAGTGTTGTAATATTTTATGCTTATCTAGATTTAAATCTTTAGTGTTTTATTCTAAACTTACAAAGCTTCAAGAATGTATGGCATATTCACTTTATTTTGCCATTTAACTATAGCTTAAAGCCTGTGTTTGTTTTGTGCTTTGCAAGCGTGTCGCCATGTTTGTCCTATGTCATGTCGACAAAAAAATATGTATCTCCGTCTCATACAGGGGTATATTTCTCCCAAGCATTCATTTTCTTCATCACGTTGTATGTTAATTTGTAACTCGCAGTCATTTTGAGTGCACAGATAACTGTAACAAAATATTTTAATGGCTTAGTAGCATCAAAATAATTTCTTACTGCATTTTTAGATATATATCTATATATATAATAAATGTGCAGGTTTGTGTAATCGTACTGTAAAAGGTAAATGCAGACATGTCTTAGAAGATGCAGAAACCTGCATGGCTGGTCATTTTATGCTACACCTTTAGCATGAGTGCTGTTTTCCACTTGTTCTTATGATGCATCACATACCACTACATTTTTTAAGCACATATAGTTGTGTAAAGAAAAAAAACGTAGTAGCCTATGTTTTGCCTTTTCGTCCATATGTAAATACGTGTTCCAGATACACTGCTGGTTCCTCTATCTTTACCATACTGTGCAGGAGTGCTGTCTTTTTTAACTGGTTTGTATGGTCTTGTTTTAGTGCTGTAGCAGCTGGTCATACATTTTCTTCAATATTCAAAAATTTGTTTATGATATTGAGTACTAGACAAGGCATCCGGGCAAGCACTGGGAAACTTCTACTGGTGTTCCAAGTTTCGCTTGCATTTGTAGTGTTGCAAATTTGTGTCATGCATACTTTGTCAGGTTTTTATGTAGCAGAAAACTGTTTTAATTGTGCTAGTACCCATATGGAAACGTATCATCTGTATTTTGTGCCCCAACATTAATTTCTGTCTTATGTTGTGGTCAAGCTTGGGCTGAGTTTGTGTTCCCCTTAATTCGATAGCTTGATCATGGCACCAAAACTACTACTGTTACCATGAGGTGTTCAGTCTGGGTTTGACCTGGTGTTGCCTTTACGACCATGTCCCTATGCATGCTTTGAGTAAACAGTAAAGTGATTGTTCTGCCTTGTGGATAACTCAGGTTCCAAGGCTTTGTATTTGTAGTGTATAGCCGTTTTTTTTCCCCTCCTCATGTTGCCTATTACGTTGTAGTCCGTGAGTGCTGGCTGCCTGTCCAATGATGGATGCACTGTAGCTTCAACTGTTCATAGTCGTGTGTTGTGATGATTAAAAGGAAGCTCCTGTTGATTTAAGAGCAAACAAAGCTGTTGTGACCTGCTGCTGCTGTGCCATCAGAAGTGCCTGCAATGCTTTCGAGGTGATCCCAGGATTAACCTTTTGTAGAAGTCTGAAAAATATGCCTTGTCAGATGTGGTTGTCACTAGGAACAGGGCATTTCTGCTACCTGTGGTCACATTCCCACAACTCGTGCACTCTTCTTGGTTTTTTCATCGTAATTAGCTGCTGTTCATCTGCATTTCCCAGTGGGGTAGATATACCAGTTTAAATGCAGATATATATGTATGTTTACAAATATAAATATATATACACATGCCTCTTTTTCTTTCTCCTGGTTATGAGCCACAATTTGGCCATGCTGAATTAGATTGTGTACCATCCATTCATGCCTGTTGTGTCATTAGGCTGCTGAACATTTTGTTTCATTATCATCGTTTGCTTGGAAAGTCGTATGCAAATGGTGAAAATAAAGTGCAGTGTTGGATTGTATGATTTCAGACCACTTTGGCTTTTTTAACTTCTGCCAATGAGGCATGCACAGTTGTTTCAGAGTTGCCTGCAAAGTGGTGGCTGCTGCAATATGTTAAAGGGACACTAAAGGCAAATACGAAGTCGACGTGGACTGTTTAAATACCATTCCAGAAACCTCGCAACGCTTGTTTCGTGCCAAGAAAATACTTAGTTTACGAGAAAATCGCATCTGAAGGGTCCGAATACATTTATCGCATTTCAAATCTCCCGCCAGCGAACTGGGGGAGTGGTTATGTTGCATACGCCATCGCCACACTTTGCTGCCGTCAGCTCGTCAGTGAGTAAAACCACAGAACACCTATACAAACTTGTAAAACGGCGCCCGGCAGACGGCGGCACCGAGCCAAGACAGAGCGGCGGATTCGCCGCTGCAGCTGCGGCTGCTTTTTGCTCAAGCTCGGGCATCCCGCGTCATCACATGGAAGTTGAATTCTTCGCTACTAGCAATTAGTGTGCGTTCCGCACGCCAACAAAACCAGCGCAGCACTACGTGATAGCTACTGAAACGCGAAAGTGGGCGCCGTGGAGCCGAGCGAAAACAAAACCCTTCGACCGCCCGCGTCGTTTTCAGGGTTACTTCAATGAGTTCTAAAAGTAAAATAGAACTGGACAAGAAGCATTTTATTTTGTCTTATAATGCAATACAAGGATGTTTTGTGCAACGCGTGGTTGAGTACTAGTGACATAATTTAACTGAGGAGTGCTTTTGTCATCGGGCAAGTACTTGAATGTCCTGGGTGAGTGTCCAATCATGCCCTGCATTTACCTCAATTTCTCGATTATTAAGGCTCTGTTCGCGATAATATTGACGCCTTAGAGATTCCCAAGCACTAATCTATTAATTCAGCTTGGCTTATTATTTGCCTTTAGTGTCCCTTTAAAGGAACTGACAACCAATTTTCATAGTACCTATATTTTTTAATGCAATGGTAAGCTTACTGGCCAGAGTGTCTAATCATGAAGTGGTAATGCAGGAAATGCCATGGAACATTTTTTATCAGAATTTTCGGATCTGCATTGAGGATGTAGTCGTTGACTGGAAGCATGCTGAAAACAGTGATAGCATAGAGTTTCGTACAATATACTAGAGGGAACTCTGGCGCTGCAGTCGTTGACTCACTGGGCTTCTTCGATTTTCCACTTCTGGCTACCCGCGGGCTGCCAGAGCCAGCCAGAGCGTCTTCGTTTTTCTCTGGTTGCTCCGCCCACCGCGCTACGCACTTCCGCCGGGCGTTCGTTTTGCTCGCGCTGGACGGTTCTGGCTACCCGCGGGCTGCCAGAACCTGCCAGGACGATTTTGGTCTGGCTGCTCTCTGGAGTTCTCTGGCTAGCAGACGACTAAAAGAGGCGATGGGCGCTCGCCGCCATCTTTACGGGGACTTCACGGATTGCAAGGCGGGTGCTTGAGGACTTAAATTTACCTCGCTCAGCCAACTGTCTACGGTCATCTTCGGATTTCCTTACTTCTAGCTTTATCTTTTTAGGTGCTAACGCACCGTTCCGCATCGCGAAGCGGTGTGATACGAGCCGTGGTGAACTGTTCGAAGCTTTTGTGTGCGTGTCCCCAGCTGATTGCTTCTTCGCGGCGGTGAACAGCGCGCCGCGCTCTCATGCGTGCATGTTATCTGCATCGTGTTCCACGCAAGTTGTAGACTCTCATTCACACATTGCGGTACATTTTGGGTTCGTCTTTCTCTGGTGGCGTTCCTTTTCACATATCTCGCGTATGTATATCTCCTTTCTCTGCAGTTAGCGAAGGCTTTGCAGCTAGCCCGTGTTCGCTCCGTCTCTCCGTCGTATGCTGTGGCTGCTCGAAACCGATGTGTTCGAACTGCAGGCCGTTGATCTAAGAATACACTGATTGCACTCGGTACATTTAGACACACGTACATTGGCTTATTGCTCTCATGATTGCGACCAATGTTGTTTTTCGTGTGAAACGTTTCGCTCGTCACAGGCGACGTGCATTTTCATGCGCCAGCCGCGTCCCTAGCACCATCAGCCACAACAAACTTTATGAAATCGAAGCCCAAGCAGGTCGGCGCGAAATTTTATGCGTATGAGCTAGACGTACCCGATAACCTGCTTTTTCATGTCTTGTGATGACACAACGCCAACTCATCAATGTCGCCGGTGGCCGACGTGATCGCTGCGAGCAGGGATCCTCCAGCTATCGCTTTCGAGTATACAATCACGATTTCGCGTCTTGTCATCCGCCGCGTCGGAGGCCATCTGTTGCGCTGCGCAAGCGAGGTTGGCCGAGTATGCGTCCTGCGCCGAGTCGCGCGAAATCGCGCGAAAGTGATCGTATCCCTGAATGCAACAATATATTTTCAAGCTGGCAACGCCTAAATGGGCCGACTACGCCGAGCGCGCGCCGGCCTCGACGGGCGCTGCCATGCTGGTAGCATGTTTACATTTGGCCAGCTGTACCGGCGTTCGATTTTGCAAACTTCGGGCAGGTTCGGGTTGTCTTGGGATCCCAGCCCATGTGACTTCCTGTCAGAACCGGAACTAGCTGGCTGCCATCTGGCTGCCAGCGGGCTGCCAAAACTCCGGAAATCGAAGAGGCCCGCTAAATGACTCACCATGGGAATGATGGGAAGTACATGGATTTGTACTTCGTGCTGTCAGAGTTGTCGGACGATCTCTCCGCTGCCACCAGTTGAAGGAGTTGTCGGACGTAGGTCGTAAGAGGAACTTGGGAGGGACTAGACGTACGGGGTTTATTTACAGTATTTACATTTGAACATGGGATACATTTACACAGTCTAGCGTGACTCCCAAATGGAGCACGCAAGACGAAGCCTACAGCATGCGAGCACGAAGCTCCAAACACACTGATGAGCACGCAGCTCACGATTACGAACACGAGCACACTATAGCAGCCGACAACAGCTGCTTATAAACACTCCATTGGTCCCTAGTTCCCTAGGTGAGAGAACCGTTCGACCAGTCATCGAAGTTGACCCGCCGGTTGTCCATTATCTTGAGTCTTTAAAGGCGCGTCGGTTCCCCGAGCTGACCCCCGCAGCGCGGCTGCCGGTTGCCCATTGTCTTGCGCCTCTAAATTCCAGAGCTGCCTTTCTCCTGTAGTCGCCACGAGTGTCAGCAGACTGTGACGAATCCTGGAGCCCCCGTACCGCAAAGCCCCCTTTTGTTAGGGAAAGCTCTTCTTGCTGCAGAGAGACCATGACGACCCGGCAAATCAACCAACAATACGTTGGGTGCCAAACGTGGCCCGCCCTGTTGTCGTCACCGATTCTCCGAACGAGGCGCATGGTGGAATAGCGATGTCGTCTTCGCTGGTTCTCCGAAGGCGCCAGTACCGTGGGTCGATCGAAGCACGTGCACCGGGCTGAAATAGCTTTGCAGAGCAGTACCCCTGCAGCCCGGTCCTAACAGCTCCTCCATGGCCCGGAAAATCTCGCCTGGCCAGTGCTGACAACCGCTGGGCAGGAAGAGAATGGCTGGCGAGCAAGAAGATGGCTTTGCTCTCTGCAACCCCTGCGCACTTGGAATGCCTTCAACCATCTCACAGAAACCGGCACAGAAGAGTCGATCCCGGCAACACAATACCACTCAGCGTGCAAACGCCGGGAATCAGCTGTTAACCCACCAGGCTTCCTATCAATATTTTCATGCAAGCCACTCAACTGGGAACCCCAAATTTTGCCCAAAAATTTCGTGCCGCCAAAGGGAGCGTTCACGTTCCCCTTGAGTTCGACCAAACCTGACCGTCGCGCTGCACAAGAGTAATTTAAAACCGGTTTACGCAGAACTAACCCGAAGGCTCTCAACCACCAATACCCGAACATAACTTAAGCAGCCTAACTTCACGAACAGCCTGTTCTTACCCTATCGCAGTGGCGTACTTATCGCACTGCGCAGTCACTGTCTACTGAACTGTCTGGTCATCTCCACAGGTATGTAATTACAATCGCGCTTGCTTTGTGGTCCCTATTCAGAACACGTACTTGCGTCGCACGCAAACGTTTCATCACGCTAACTCAGATCTGTTCCTTCAGTCCATGCAGGACACATAACTTAACCGAGCCACTAAACTTGCGTAACTCACGCACTCCGCAGAACCCTTAAAAAATGCATCTGCTAATAACTCGTTCCACGCACGCTTATTAGAGAAGCCAGAATACGGCCGCCCTCAACACACACCAGCAACCCAGTCAAACATTCTGCTTCCTTCCGTCCGCACAGGACACGCGCTAATGTAACTACGAACGCTTCTCAGTGCAAATCGTGCACTAACTGCAAACCTACGCGCTTAATCAAGAACACTTATAAAAGAAAGAAGGTTAACTAATACACACGCGCGTTACCATAGGCCTCTCACCGATAACCTTGACACTCAGGTTACTCACACACGCACACACACACTCACACACACACACAAAAAAAGAAAGCCTATCTACTTATTAATGAACACCACTCGAAACTACAGGTTTGCATAAAACGCATCTTCAAATCTCTGAGATTCTCGAACAAAAACACAAAGCTCGTACCTTACATATTGAAAGAAATTCGTCTTAAATCGCGAAAATTTTCAAAATTAAAAAAAAAACAAGACGTTTTACTTCTACAGAAGCTCTCTTGGCCTCCCGTTCCAAACGTCTACGACTGACTCATACTTTTGAGCCGTACTCGAGGTGGTCGCAGTTCGAAAGCTACTCTGGCTATCCAGGAACAACAAAAGGGCTGACACACTATCAGCTCCTTCAAGACATTACAGTCTCTTGCCAATTTGCGTCCTGGCGCCACGCTTTCATCACGAACTCGACTGACCGCATCGCGACTCCTCATCACCTCGTCTCGTCTTGCCACCTTGCGCTCCTTCGCACTACATGCTGCACCCCTAAAAGAACGACGGAACGACGAGGAACGTAACTGCCCCGTGCCCTTTGTCCGCGTCCGTGCAGAACATGCTTCTCGGTCTCTTTTTGACCGGTGGCTCGAATGTGCCTGATGCGTAGACGTCGTCAACGACGACAGCACCTTTCTTCTCCTCGCGCCTTGCCTTTTTGGGTCTCTCGCCGTCTTTAGCTGCGCTACATTAGTCACCGTCTTTCGGTCTTTATCGCGCTTCTTTTTACGGCGCTTTCTCTTTGAAGTCTCTTTCATGCCGTCCTCTGGCGCCTCGTGCTGGCCGGCACACATCTCGTCGGCCCGGATCGGTCTCCTACCCGCACAGTCTGAGTGATTTTCCGTTAAATCAACTCTCCCTTTGCCTCGACTGGCGGACAGCTCAACCGACTCTGGAACAATGCAGCAGTCTTTACTCGAGCTATGCAACTCGCACTCCGGCGAACTGCCCTCTGCTGCATTGCCCAGCTCATGCTGTGCATCGGCACACAACCCGTCGGTCTCGATCGCTGTCTCACGCGCACAGTCCGAATGATTCTTAACTATATAAATCATTCCTCTCTTGGCTACCTAGACTGGCGGAGAGCTGCACCGATCCCTGAACAATGCAGTTGTCTTCTCTTGAGCTACGGAGCTCGCAATCCTGCGACCTGCCCTCAACTGCATCGTCCAGCTGGCACTTCACTTCGGCACGCAGATCTGACTCGACATGGGTGCTCGCGCGTCTGTCGGGTGAGCAGTACTCTCTACTTCGCTAGCAACCTCGTTAACCTTACATGCGACGCACACACGTACGCGGTGACTGTGCCAATTCATTCACAGCTGGCCTAGCTGTCTCTACAGTGCTCTGTTGGCACAGCACCTCGTCGCTCTCACTCTGGCCTTTAACGGCCTCTGCTGCCACTAAGGCATCGTTAACTGCTAGCACTTCGAGTTCACTTATGAACGTGCTGCTAATCTCGCAGGTGCTACTACTTTCCTCGGCTTTCAAGCAAAATCTGCTATCTACTTCCCACTTTCGCTGCGTCCAGCCTACAGATTCTTCAAGCCGCTGTTGACTTCGATCTTTTAAATGCTGCAAATCTTGTATCTGTTTCTTCACTGCTGCCATTTCTTTTTCAAGCTCCTGCCGTTTTTGCTCACGCTCTTGGCGTTCTTGCCTAATTGATTCCCGTTCCTGTCTTTTGCTTAGAATTCGTTTGCCCATTTGTTCTATGAATTTCAAATCATTTCCACTTTGCAGAATGGCTTTAAGAATTTCTGATTCCGTCAAGTCCTTCTCTACGTCTACCTCGAGCTCTTCACACAACCACAACAGGTCAGCTCTCGTCAAACACGATAGGACCATGGTTGCTACTTTAAGCTTTGGCTCTGCTGTCACACAATACTTGCTGCGATACTCACGCAAATCAGAATACAAGTAAAAAGATCCCCAGCGATTCAAATCAACAAACACAGCGAAATTGAAGCCTGGTAAATCTTACAGCCAAAACCAAACGCTTACCCACTGAAGTAGCACCATATCACCAGTCCTTCTCCGCTTTATCCAGTCAGTTGCAAGAGGTGGTCAATCCCAAGTCGCCTCCAACTTGATCAGGGTACCGGTCGGTCACCATGTGCCAAAGTCCGTCAGCTGCCGTTGCTGTCTCCGAGTCGTAGGCCGATCTACGAGCCGTAGGCCGATCTCACCGCCGCCATTCAGTTGTAGGAGTTGTCGGACGATCTCGCCGCTGCCACCAGTTGAAGGAGTTGTCGGACGTAGGTCGTAGAGAGGAACTTGGGAGGAACTAGACGTACAGGGTTTATTTACAGTATTTACATTTGAACATGGGATACATTTACACAGTCTAACGTGACTCCCAAATGGAGCATGCAAGACGAAGCCTACAGCAGCATTTCGCGCGTCGGCACCTCGAACTGCGCGACTAAGCACATCGCGCGTCGGCTCCTTGTATCTGCGGCTATGCATTTCGCACAACGGCACTTCGGACTCGCAACCAAGCATTTTGCGCGTTCACTCTGTTATCATATGGTCACGACAGCTCGTAACAATATCTATCATACCACCCTTTCATAAAGAGAACCTCATCATGAGCTCTGTTCAATAGGCCTCTTGGGCTGGCACAGACATTTGGCTGCAGAAGTGATCGAGGCATCATACAAAAGTAAAATTCTGGAAAGCACCTAGCAGCTGCATATTTATCACTGGCTCTCTGATCCTAAGTTCTACAGCCATTCTACAGGTCAAGTAAAGATGACTTGGGAGGCTGCTGACACTCAGAGCCTTCATTCAGTAACATGGTCAATTCTACCAAAAAGTAAAAAGCCTCACTGATTGTACTGGAGATTGCTGTCAATCGGGCAGCCTGCGGGCACAGGCTGCCTGAATGTACACTGGAACTATATTCATGCCCACACAAAGTTCTGCACCTCACTTGGTTTGAAACCTAGGCGCTATGCTCTTTGTAGAGCAGCAGCAGCAAAGAATGCCCTATAAAAAGAAATAAAAAGGGGGGGGGGGAGCACACCAGACCAGAGGCCACATGTATATACATGTACAAGAAGCACCACATCACAAAACACCCCAAAGACTGCAAATTTCGTGTCTTTTAGAGAACTGAAGAGAAGGTCATACTTTGAGAGACGTTTCTTCAAAACTGTTTTTCTGCCTTTCTGCTCAGCTTCTGGAGCTCATTTCTTCGTTACCGTTTAACATATTTTGACTCCGTTTCTTTTGTCACGTTCCTTGGGCTGCAGTGCAGGTCGTGACATTCTCGTTTTCCTATCTTGACCCTTTGTAAGTTTACAATATGGCTATATTCGCCAACTCCGAAAGTGTGCTTGATGCGAAGGTAACATAAAATATGGCGCTCCAAAAAATTTGTTGCGAAAAAAAAAATGCAGGAATGTCACGACCTTCAGCATGCATTTAGATATGCAGTCAATACTTAACAAGTCTTCTATCACGTTTCTTAAGTTCCCCAGGCTCTCCAGAAAGTAAGAGGGAGAAACATTCTGCTCAATAAAATTGAATAAAATTTTCTCAAGATATCGCTATGAAACTTTTATGGAAGCATCAGAGAGACATTCTAAACATTTTTGCCAATTTTCATCAAACTCCATGAAGAAATAAGTAAGTTGATTTTCAAAGCCACGTCCCCCCTTAACCAGTCGGAACGAAACCAATCTGATCGAAAACGAAACGACGCTTTTACACGTGATGCGCAGTTCAGCGTGTGCCTTTGATTTCCGAAGCATAGAATAAAGCGCAAGTGTCTAATAATATAGCAATTGCAATTTTAAACAATAGTGTTATACTTAATAACAGCGAGCTTTTGTACAGTAATCTCAGACTACGTCCAAAGTACCAAGATTTCACCGCCAGGCCTCGCCGCTTACTGGTTTTTAAGATTTTCTTTGCCAATTTAAAATTATAATTCCTCCCTAAATCACAAACAGTGTGCTGGATTCAATCACTATAAATCATGGCCATTTAATTTCCACCAGCGTCTCACGACACATTCTGGCCAATTGTTAGTCCCTTTAAGAACACAATGTTTCTGTAATGTATTCACAAAATATTGTGTACTACACAGTCTCCTACATGAGCATTTTTGTCTATACTCATGGCTAATATTTGATTATGTAGTGCTGCCACTTTAGCTTACAAGTGGCAGAGTAGACGGGTGGATATCAGTTTCAGCGCATGTTAGGTAGTTTTTACTTATTTTGCCATGACACATTGTTAGTGCAATTTTAGGCTTTAGTGAGTAAACAGTTACAGCCCTGCCCCTCGTAGCTTAGTGTGCGTGTGGCAACGACAGCCAAGGGCAACTTCATTATCGAAGGCTGCGATAAGAGGAGTGGCGGTGTATGTTAAGTCACTTCTGACGTAACCCGTAACAACGGTGTGAGGTGTAGAACACAGCTCACCCTTCTTCTTAAACCTATCGCAGGAAACATCGTTTGAAGAAAAACAAGCGCTTTTCGGCTTTTCAGTCCCGCTGTTCTGTGTTTTCATCCACCTCTCGCGGGACCGGTTTCGTCAGGGTGCACTGGCCTGATCTTTTCTCATTGCCTCTATTTCGGCGAACAGGAGCTTCGCCTTGTTCCGCAAACAAGTTCCACCTTCCTTCCGCAAAGCTAAGTCTAGGCCGCTCGTGCGGGGTCAGCCGCATCGCTCTTAGCGGTCAGACCATGCGGGTTAGCATCAACGACCCCTACGGCACTCCTGAAAGCGACGCACACCAAAACGCCGAAGCCAACTGTTTCATCCGTTCTACCTACTTTCAGCGACGCGTAATGACAAAACCGGATATACTACTGGGAAGGTATTGTGCAAACGTTGAGTGGCAGTTCTGTGGGGTCACGGTGCGTACAACGAACATGTTCGAGTAAGTGCGGCTGGTCGTTTCTAACCACCGTTAGTTGAGTAAAAACGGAAACCTATGTTTAAAGTTCCCGCAATTAGTGGCGGTGGCGCCACTAGTGCCACTGGAGCCACCGTGAAAATGGCGACGCCAACAGCGAAACTTCCCCGAAGGCTGCCTTTGCTTTTGATCGATGGAGTTCTTTTTCCAGGAGCTTCGATACGAATACCAGTGTCATCGCACAAGAAGTGAGTGATTTGTGAATTCCAGTCGCTGGCATCGCACTACGTAGTTTCATTCTTCTGTCTGCATTTACATGCTGTGTCCGAAACGACGCTACGCGCTCGACCCCAATTGTGTTAGCGCACTAAATAACTAAAGTTCACACTGGGATTGCGGAAACATAAAAGATAATTCTTGTTTCTTTTACGAAGTGTTTCTTCTCTTTATAATGTTACCACGTCGAAATGCATGTTACATTGCGAGGCGGGCGACAGCATAAAGCAGATACAGTGGTTCACAGCAGACGGTTTCAATATTATCTCCAGTTGTATTTGTAAAGTAAGATTTCGGTGAAATGTGTATAGGACCGAGGCGCAAGATAGTATGTTCGTCATACAGTTGACGCAATATTTCTATGAAAGCTGGTGCCGGAGTTCCTGTTCCATTTTACCGCATTTGAGCGCGCAGCTCATTGAGGAAACTGAAGCGGCAATACGCTTGGATGTGTTTACAAACGCGGGCGCAGGCATGCTTTCGTTAATTTTTTGGTTTCCTTGAATGCGTGCAACAGAGGCGCAGCCATAAATTGTTTGTTTGTTTGTTTGTTTACATACATTCACACGCGCACATACACACGCATATACGCAACGTGAATGTGGATGAAATGTCTTCGATTACCGCAAGGTTAAAGTTAATGGTTTATTTATGTGGTGTGCCGTGACATGACATACTTATTTTCCCTGCCTTTCTGCTCGAACTCTTCAATGAGTGTCGTCATAGATCCTTTATTTTTCCTTCTATCATATATATATATATATATATATATATATATATATATATATATATATATATATATATATATATATATATATATATTTCGCCAATGGAAAGTAGTATAACACACGGACCCCCTATACTTATTTCCCCTGCCTTTCTACTCAAACTCTTCAATGAGTGTCGTCATAAACCCTTTATTTTTTCTTCTATCATATTTTTTTTTTTCACCAATGGAAAGTAGTATGAAAAACGGGCCCGCTATCCTGTAAAATTTTTTATTTTCGTCTTGAAGAAGGCTGGGCTCCCGCCAATACGTTGGCACATAATAAAGAGTTGTTTGAAAAGGAAGCTTTAGCTTGGAGACTCCATTATGTCTAAATACAAGGGAACGGAGAAATGGCTTTTTCTCAGCGAAAACTGCACATATTTTGATATGGCATGTTGCATTAAAAAAAAAAAAAGGAAAAGGCCATTGGTTATTTTTAGAAAGACTTTTTAATATTGCAGGATGAAATTAAAAGCAACTGTGAAGTTCACAACATTGTAACTAAGCAATAAAAAATATCAGTTTTCTTTAGCTGCACCTAGTAATACGTCTAAAGCAGACACAATTTATTGACCCTATTTATGGTGACCCTGTGGGCACTGCCATGTTTGATCACGTGGGGACGCATCCATTGCTTGCCTCAACTGGCTCCATTGCCTCTGCGTTTATAATGTGTGTGTATGATGCCAGTGCGGCTTAGCAAACCTCTGTGGAGATATCGTAGACTGTGACTGGGGGGATGATACGAAGCTTTGGCCACAGCTTCAAAAAACATGCAAAAGCGCATTGGAAGCTGATTAAGCTATGTCAAAATGGCACGAGCAGCATATATGGTGCTTACTTATGAATTGAATCAGGATTAGTATGTTTTGCTTTTCGTTCTTTATTTGCCAAATATTTTGAAGCAGCGGCTTGTCACATTCCTAACTCAGTAAATTTCCTTGGTACGGTCACTGTCTGATTATTTCTGCCTAATCGCTCGCGAGTGTGCTCAGTTCCGATAGATTTGTTCTTGCTGCACACAAGGTTTGAAACGTAGCCGTTTTGTACATTGTAATACCTTGTAGCAAAGAAGTATTATCGCTAGTAACTCACTTACTCTTGTGGACTGTCACGAAACATTCAGTTTCGACTATTCGTGCGCTATCAGTGTAGTCCATCATTTATTATGCGTATATGGTGCACATCTATTCAAGTGTGCGCCCATTCACATATTGACATGTTGGCGGTAGAATGGGCGTGAGATTCGGTGCCAGTTGGGGTAGATGTGTGTAGATATTGTGTGCGAAATGTGCTACGACAGGAAGCGCTGCTACTCCCTTTGTGATTGTTTAACAAGCGGTACTCACTCTTGCCAGCGTTCTGGGCTGAAGCACTTTCTTTGAAGGTTAGCAATACAACGCTGACAGATGAGCTAATTTCTGTATCCCTGAAGAAAGCCGTATATCTCGAAGTGGCGGTAACATGTACAGACAGTTGCAGCAACGGTCCGTGGACTTGGCTGCACAGATTCATTCCATTCTTTAGTATGCCAGTCACTATTTTTGTAGCCAACTACTGCACACGTCTTCAATCCACATGATTCAATCCGGCATGATTGGAGCAGAGTGCGTTAGCGAAAGCTCAGTTGCATTTCCAACAGCTGATCGCACAGAAGCAAAGTGGAAGTGGTAATGGTTTCGTACTCGTGCGCTGTTGTTGAGGCGAAGTGCATGTGCTGCCGAAAGCACCATCTCGTTTCTCTAGAACAAACTGCTCCATGAAAAGGGTCAATGTATCATACATCGCTCCAAGATATACCACTAATTTGAGAGTACGATTTTTTGCAAAACCATCGTACACAATGTAATGATTTTATATAAGCTTTAAATGCGTGTGTCAAATTTATCTGCTTTAGATGCTCTAACAGGTGCAATTTACATAACCGCAATACCTGTTTTTGATGCGGAGTTACGAATTCGTAAACTTAGTGCTTCAACTTTTTTAACAGCGGAGCTGTTCTAAGTCTAGCCTTCGCCGTTGGGCGCCCGGTGTCACACAAGGGGGCAGGTTCCAGAGCTCACTATTAGAGGGTGTGCCGAGAGTAGGAGCGGGGCCCCTCCAGGACGGGAACGGACCATTCAAAGTGCAGGCCGGGGGAGGGGGTAGGAGAGGGGTATAGAAGCAGGTGTTCTGCTGGCACGCGCCCTTTTGCCCCATGGGTTCTGCTTGGCGTGAGCGGCAGCACCGATGTCGTGCAAATCCTAAGCTTTGAGAGCGAGAAGCTCAAGCGAAGCACCAGCGGAGGGAAGCCGCTACCACTGAAGATAAAAAATGGGAAGTGCAAGCCAACACCCACTTTCAAGAGAAGGCAACCCAAGCCAAGCGCCAGCAGAGGCAAGTTAACATCCAACTTCGAGAGTAGCTGGCTGAGCAGGGATGCTAACGCAGAAAGATTTCTCCCATGGAAGATGCTGCGGTTTGATCACCACTTCACGCAACTGAAGAGTGTGCGCAATCCAGAACCGAAGCTTGAATCTAGCAAAACAGCAACAAGACAAAAGACTTTTATGAAAATCGCGCTAAACACGAGTTCAAACTTGAGAAAACGATCACCAGCTTCGTTGTTTTGACAGCTTTCACTGCATGGAACTGGCTTTGCTTCTTATATACGAATTTCTGGAATATTTTTTTAAAATTACAGACTAAATCAAAATTTTGTGTCCTGCACTCACTTTAATTTGATTTTGTCTCAAATGCAAGAAATTTCCTTCAAAGCAGTTCGCCGGTTTTCTCATAAAAGCAATTCTGCAGGTTACCTGTATTTCATTAGGTGGCATCGAAGTTGGCCCTGAGCTATCATACCATAACCAAGCTAAAGCTTCCTCTTAAGAAGTGAATTGACATCAATATATAGAGTGGGTGTATGCATGCAAAAAGCAACTTGACTTTCTGGCTTTGTCACAATGATTATGTATATATATAACATAATATACTAATTATGGTATAAGAACCCAACAATGACACATTCACTTTCAATTCCATTTATCCATAAATTCTTTCATTCATTTAAGAGCTGCAGATAATTTCCCCTATGCTTTCCTTGGTGCCAATGTTTGTTGGCTTCTTATGACGTGGCTAATAAAAATCGGGCCCCTTGGTTGTCTTTCTTCTTGTTCATTACATAGCGGAGTTCTTGAATCCGGTGGCTCTGATGCCTTCAGGTAGCATGTGTGGGTTTATTGACCAGTTGCCTTCACCCAAACAGTTCACGTACACGTGCCGCATGAGGCAGAAAGGATGTTCTACATCTGCCACCAAGTCCATGAGTATTGGCGCTGGCCAAAACTCCCAAGGTTATTTATAGTAGGTAAAACATAAATACATGTAGGGTAGCACGAAAGAAGCCTGTGAATACATGCAAAATTGCAGCGTGACTGGCCACCTGAGGCACTTTGCATGTATTCATGGGCTTAAAGCTAATTATCTAATTAGGCATAATGTAAGAAATAATCTGAGTAACTCCAAGCGATGGCAAACATTAACTTGGTTTTTCCCAGCCACGTGGCATTTGCATATCTTCAAATCTTGGCGCATGGTAGTTGGGACACCTTATATATGTATGCAGGAAAGATACAACTTTTTAGAAATAAGACGTATTTGCTAAACTTTTCGGTTGGTGGACCATTCTTTGGAAGTAAGACGTTACTTAATGTTTTCAGCTGTTGAACCAGGCATGGTCCACCATCCGAAATAGTTTATACGTCTTATTTCAAAAAAGTTTGTTGTCCGTTCCCTTCATCTGTTAGGTCGGGTCCAGCATGTAGAACTTTCAAGAAAATGTGTGTGTGTAATGTCTGCTTGTTGTGCAAACAGAGGATCCAACCCCCCTCCTTGTTGTCCTTCCTTTGCTGTAATCACAGATGTGTTTTGATACACAAGTGTGTTCATGTACTAGTCATCAGGAGGGGAAGGGAGGCAATTTTTCATTCAAGGCGATTTGGCCTGGCAAAGGTGCTGGTCTGACCAGGTTTTAGTGTGGATAGCTGCAAGCCACCACTGGCTGCGGTCCTGGCGTGTGGTCAGTAGGCATGATTGAGCGTATACTCATCCACCAATTTGTGTTATCCGTGATATCTGAGCATATATTTTTAAAAGATTTTTTCACACCAGATTTGCTAGAAGCTGACATGAAATTTGTAGTGGCTTCCCAGATGAAAGTATTTGATAGGTCTTGTCCTTTTCCCATTTGTGACCAGTTAAACCATCGGGAACTAGTAAAAACTCAGCTGTAGTAAGCTGACGATTGGGCACTAAAGCACTTTAGCTGGCTAGTTCGCATAGGTTTTCAATTTTATCCTAGACATCCTTAGAACGTGTTACAAGGAGTTAACCTGTACTCATTCTACCATGTGAAGTCTGGCACTTGGCACGTGGAAGAAATGCACTGTTAGGAATTCCTACATTTTAATTTGTGTTTATCCGATGATTTTTTTAGGGAATTCCAATAAATTACTTCTTCAGTGTTGGTGTGAACTGTGAATGTGTGGGAAAAAAGAATTTTCTTTTTGTGAACATGAAGCGAAATAAATTTGAGTCAAATGTCAATTGTTAGAACTTTGCCTACAAATTAATATTTGTAGCTACTTTGGTGGTATTAACGTGTTGAATATTTCTAGCAATATAAGCGTTCTAGTTAGTGAGTGTTTGTTGTGAGCTGTCCCACCTGTCAGTTCTATTGAGAGGCTGATGACGAACTTCAGTTACAAATGGCTGTTTAAGCACACAAAAGTGTGTGCAGTGTCTCCATCGAAACCAGGTGAACCCCTCTGGAAATTGCAACCATTGGCATGTACAAACGAGTCAGTGAACCGAATTATGCATGTGTCAATGCACTTTCCAATTGTGCTTTATTTAACTTCTGAAAATAAAATCATTTGGGTTCAGTTTACAAAAGCTCGTTGTATGAACTTTATGCATTTCACATTCAAGTTCCAGTATTTCATGTAAAGGACAGCCAAGCATTTATAGTTTCTTGCAAGTTGGGCTGTGATCTTTATGTGCTGCAAGTGGTTAGTCTGTACAGTGACATTTTTTCTCTGTAGCTGTTTGACAGCATGCATTGCCAGCTAATGTAAGGGGCTGTACTTAAGTAAGGGGCTCTCAGCCTTGAGAAGTCTCTTGCCATGCTTGTTTTTCAGCATGAACATGGTGAAGCATCATCTTCTGGGACACAGCACTTTCAGCAGTGCCATCATAGGAGTTGTTCCACGAGAAGAGAATGATTCGCATGAGGTAAATTTATTGTATCAAGCCACCTGCACTGATTGCTATCATCAAAATTATAGTACAATAAAACACAGTTGGCTTTGGTTGTCGAAACCCTTAATGATGTCACTGATTTCATAGCTGAAGCTTCTTTTGGTGCTTTGTATTAGGATTTTTATTCAATCCTTTTACTTTTCATTTAGTGCTACTATAGTAAGCAAGTGTAAATATAAGAATTATTTTACTGTGGATATTTATTTTTGATCTGTTTTTTCTTTAATGCTTGTACCACAGTGTATCATGACATGGTTTACTTATTGAGTGTTTCAAGCCCAATAGCTTTTCTTTGTGGTAGTTACTTAGTGGGCTTCCTGCAGCAGAAGAAATTTGTTGTCTTGTGGCCAAAGTACCTTAACTTTTTTTTTTATCTTGTTTGTTTTGGTTTTATTGTTCAATTTAAGTCGGTGTGGGTTATTCAGGCATTCCCTTTGCAAAGTCGGAATGTAAAAGAAGAATTTGAAAAATTGAGATTGTCTTGCACGATAGCATTATCTGTATTTCAAGACGAACTAAGGACCACCCACATCTGCAGCCCTAGATTTAGGCTGTGTTTACGGTATGCAGTTTTCCCAAAACCTTTGCTCAGCAACTGCACCGCACAATTTTATTCCACGTCTTCCTTGTTGCCTTTTTGCTCATGCTGTGAAAGGGTGGGTCACATGTGGCTTTGTGTTCTTCAAGGAAACATAATTGTGTATCATCAACGAGAGCCTGGTTTCTGACGTAGAAGTCTCATTGCTCTCTCTTTCTTTGTCACTTAGGTAACTAGGGGTAGTCCATTCTATTGTCTTCTGAGATGTCCTTGGAGACTTAAAGGACTTCTTTAATCCAAAATGCAAGTGAAAAATGTGTTAATCATAGGGAAACATTTCCAGTGGTGAGAGTTCTTTTGCTTAGAGTGCTTGGATGTTGTTTTACTGGAATTTTCAACAACTTCGAATTAAAGCGCATGGTTTCCTGGTGGGAAGATCGCTAGGATGATAGGTATGGGGGGGGGGGTGGCTAATTCAGGCACATTATGTTTTATGTTAAAAACGTTTTGTATCCTGGAGAGGCCTATGTGCAGTCAAATTACTTGAGTTGCATTGTGGGCATTATCAGCAAATGTTGGGCACTATCAATTGCTTTGCTTTTCTTTTCTAAATGCCTGCCTTGTAATTTCCGCTCTGTTGTACTCTGTTGCTCTGTTAAATATTGAGTTGCCAGATGTTTTCCCCTAATTATAAAGTACAAGTTATTTTTTGCCAATTTTATTCATTGCGGAAACTTGAGGCACCAAGTAGTTGCTTATCAAGCTTTGATGTTAAGTATTTAATGTAACTCGCAGAATCTAGCGTAAATATAAAATAAAAACGGCAAAGAATTTTTTTTTCTTGGAAAAGGGGCAGGCAAGAGAAACAGTGGGAGGAAGCACTTAGTGGGGAGCAAAAAAGTAAAGAGGGCTTATTTCCAATAATTATAATATATGTAATAGCAAATATAAATTAGACATTTCACTTCACATGCAGGGTACAAACTAGCTAGTAGACATGAATAGGGCAAACAGACAAGAAAGCCCATTTCAAGAGGCGCAAGCCGACAGGCCATTTTTAGGGGCCTCAGCTTTGTTCATGGGTGTTGTGTCGCCCCCCACCTCCCAAAAATGTTTTCTTTATCTCATTATAGAACTCTCGTTTTGCTAATGGGCATAAGGAGTGTGTCACTGTCGGAGAAAAAAGTAGAGGCAAAGGTGTTGCTTAGCCCCTGTAGAAGCAGAACATTGCAGCCTCACCCAAGGTGCACATCTACCTCATTCCAATTCATGTTAACCATAACTGTTGAAGGGGGCATTAGCACACACACGCATGCACACAGAGAGGGAGGCAGACAGACAGGCAGAGAGGGAGTGAGAGAGAGAAAGAGTACTTATAACTTGGGGGCATTATTGCTCCCCACCAGGCTGTCGTGCCATCAAAGAGCTTCTCATTTCTGGTACTTGACCGGATCGTTGACCACACCATGCAGAAGCTTCAAAAGCATTTCAAATTATTGCGACTTGCATGTCTAAGAAATACATAATAAGCAACCCCCCTTCTTTTTCTTTCCTTTGTCTTCGACTTTCATTGTGTAATTAAACTTGAGGAGCACTTGCTGTTGGGCTATTGGTACATGTTAAAAATGAAGACTGCATAAAACGGCACAAGAGAGAATGACAGACAGAACACTGATTTGTGCACAGCAACATATATCAAGGATGGGGATGCAAGGATAGGGAAGCTAAGGAAGAGCTACAACAGCTAGGTGGGAAGGAAAGTAGGTGAATGGCTGAAATGTTGACGCAGCGGCACCGCCTTGAAAAAGTAAACTGTAGTATACAAATGTTTGAGGTGACCAGGCGAATGTTGAGTGTGACAGTGATTCATGGAAAATAGCTTTCAGTAGTGGAGGGGGAGGGGGGAATGTGAGAAAGGGGGGTGGACGCGCATAAAGCCGCCAGAATGAAGGTGGCGAAAAATTAGAGACTTGTGAACGTCTAATCACTGCCTGATCCTTCGACATCAGACAGCCGTGGCCTGTGCCGTTCACCTACCCGTTTGTGACACGTGCTGCGTGCTGTGGAGAGCCCATCCTAACAAAACACCTCTGCAGTCTTCAGAACAGCCAGGATTCAGGAGACTGAACACTTTCAAATCACTCGGAGCTGTTAGCTCTTATTTTACTGTGAACTACAGAGGAGAGCATGTCGAAGGTACCCGATGCCATAATTTTGACAAAGGCTTCTAGCTTAGAAAGTAGCCCTGCTTCGGACTATCTGCATCATCAATTCCCGAGTGTGATTAAATGAGAATATGCATTGTGTTATAAGGATCACAAATCTCAAGTTCCCTCCAAACATCTTGTCCAACAAGTCGCAACAAGTTACTGAAAGTGAGTAAAATTTGCATATAATACCATAGAAGTTCTGGCACAAAGCTTTGTTGGTTTATTTTAAATCTGGAACATATCATGGGCACAAAGCAGGAAGTACTAGGCGACTTGCAAAATAGTGCATGCCATCTCCCATTTCTTACGTAGCTGTGGCCAAACCATTTACTAGAAGATTGGGTTGGAAAACAAGCGTTATCTCTGCTGTTACCTGGGCTGCAAGTTCAACAGGCCTCTTTTTAATCTTTGCTTTGCTTTCCAGTTCTTTTTCCCGCTCCCTAATTGTTCTTCAGCATAAAGCAATGATTGAAAGAAACGCCAATCATATTGCCTTCACAAAGAACAGGTAGACGTTGGTTTTTTATAGACCATTTAAAAAATAAAAGTTTGTTGTCTTTCCCAGCTGTATGGTGTTTGCAGACCAAGAACTCTCCTCTACAGAGTACAGTCCTCCCTCTGAGTGCAGATGCGCCAGCAGAAAGGCTGATTTTTTGGAGAACTTCTTGCCTTTATGGTTCCCGACCCCACGCCTAGCTGCCAAGGGGAAATGTTGCTATACAAGAGCATTTGCTACCACCGATACATAGCAGTGTCGAGGGGTTTGTAGTAGTAATGGCAAAGCTGGTCAATGGTAACAATAAATATGGACGAGAATATGGTGGTTGGAAAATAACGTCTCATGCATGTACAGAATATATCTGCAAATGGTGCACCGTGATGGGCTACATTGTTCACCATGAATTTGTAAACGCTCCTGCTATAATTGCTTACAAAACAAACCACGCTAAATATGCTAATAAACAAGAAGACACAAAACAGTGTGCTGTCTTGTTTTTGTTTGGTCACTTTTAGTGCCGTTCAGTTTTCTAGATGCGTACCAACTAGTTCATCAAAACACATTATATAGATGCATCAAGTTGTAAATGAAATATTATGGCTTTTTCTTTCTTTATTTTTTAAAAAGGAATTAACCACCTCCACCATAGTGGTAGTGGAAATAAATTTCTGGCTACACCACTGGTGAGCACTATGACACAGCTTTCAAGCACAGCTCAAAAGATGTAAAGAGCAAGGCCATGATATTGTGGGAGTGGCAGCTTTTTATTATTAATAGCTTATGAAGAGCTTTTTGTTGCGAAGGCCTGGTGAGGAGATGCCCTTTAGTACTAGGCACATTTGACACCTTTTGTTACGGGCCCTCTTGATCAACACTGTTGGGCTTTATGCAATTTTGTCTGTAATGTTCCAAGGCTTAATTCATGTTAAAAAAAAAGGCATATAAATCATTTTTGAAGCTCCCCTTTGAAGTAGTCCCCCATGCAGTTAACACAGCTTTCAATGCTTCTGGAGGTTTTGGAAGCAGTTAGAGCAAGCTTTGGCAGGGCTTCAGAGGCAGCTCTACAGGGGGCGAGGGGCATAATGGGGGGGGCGACCCCCCCCTCCCAGTTTGCTCCTGCCTCTTCAGCTAATGAATGAAACCGTAACTATGCTGGCTTCAGAGGCAGCAACTGAAGTGGGAGGCAAGTCACCAAGGCAACCAGTAGGCAAGCTCTCCCAAGTAACAAAGGACCTAATAAAAAAACGACAAAGAATGAAAGTGTCCAACTCAAGAGATAAGATAGTATTCGAGGAACTGTCAAAACTGTTCAACTAGGCGAAAATAAGTGATATTCAAAATTATAACGTGAGAAAGACTGAAGAAGCCGTAAGAAATGGATGCAGCCAGAAATCAGTGAGAAGGGAACTTGGCATAGGACAAACCAAGACGTACGCACTGCAAGATAAGCAGGGTAATATCATCAGCAATCTTGAAGGTATAGCAAAAGAAGCGGAAGAATTCTATACTGACCTGTACAGTACTCAGAGGACTCGGGATAACTCCACTCGAAACAGTAATGCACAGGATACAGAAACTCCTCCTATAGCTAGCGATGAGGTCAGAAGGGCCTTGCAAGACATGAAATGAGGAGAGCAGCAGAAGAAGATGGAATAACAGTCGATTTAATCAAAGAGGAAGGAGACATAATGCTTGGAAAATTGGCGGCTCTATATACGAAATGTCTATCGACTTCGAGGGACCCAGAAAACTGGAACAATGCAAACATTATACTAATCCACAAAAAGGGAGACGTTAAAGAATTGAAAAATTATAGGCCCATTAGCTTACTCCCAGTATTATCTAAAATATTCACCAAGATAATCTTCAATAGAATAAGGGCAACACTGGACTTTAGTCAACCAAGGGAACAGGCAAGTTACCAGGAAGATATATTCTACAATGGATCACATCCATGTCATCAATAAGGTAATCGAGGAATCTGCAGAGTACAATCAGCCTCTCTATATGGCTTTCACAAATTATGAAAAGGAATTTGATTCAGTAGACATAACAACAGTCATAGAGGCATTATGTAATCAAGGAGTACAGACCGCTTACGTAAATATGTTGGAAAATATCTACAGAGATTCCTCAGCTACCTTAATTCTCCACAAGAAAAATAGGAAGATACCAATAAAGAAAGGGATCAGACAAGGAGAGACAATCACTCCAATGCTATTCACTGCGTGCTTGGAAGAAATATTCAAGCTATTAAACTGGGAAGGCTTAGTAGTAAGGATCGACGGCGAATACCTAAGCAACCTTCAGTTTGCCGATGACATTGTTCCATTCAGCAACACTTTAGACGAGTTACAACAAATGATTGAGGACCTTAACAGAGAGAGTGTAAGAGTGGGGTTGAAGTTTAACATGCAGAAGACAAAGATAATGATAAATAACCGGGCATGGGAACAAGAGTTCAGGATCGCCAATCAGCCTCTAGAGTCTGTGAAGAAGTGCATTTACCTAGGTCAATTACTCACGGGGAACTGTGATCATGAGACGGAAATTCACAGAAGAATAAAAAAGGGAGTTCATGCAGCAGACATTGTCAGCTCCTGACTGAAAGCTTACCATTATCATTGAAAAGGAAAGGGTACAATCTGTGAATTTTACCAGTGCTGACATATGGGTCAGAAACTTGGAGACTGATGAAGAAGCTGGAGAACAATTTCAGGACTGTGCAAAGAGCAGTGGAACGAAGAATGCTAGGCATAACTTTAAGAGACAGAAAGAGAGCGGTTTGGATCAGAGAGCAAACGGGTATAGTTGATATTATAATTGACATTAAGAGAAAAAAATGGAGCTGGGCAGGTCATGTAATGCATAGGTTAGATAACCGGTGGACCATTAGGATAACAGTATGGGTGCTGAGAGAAGGGAGGTGCAGTCGAGGATGGCAAAAGACTAGGTGGGGCTATGAAATTAGGAAATTTGGGTGAACTAGTTGGAATTGGTTGACGCTGGACAGGGGCAATTAGAGATCACAGGGAGAGGCCTTCGTCCTGCATTGGACATAAAGCAGGCTGCTGCTGATGCTGATAGTACAAAGAAGCACATTTAATTAATGCATCCTATGCATTCACGGCACATGAGATAATAGTCCCACAATGGGTGAGAAGCCCTTAGTTTGAAAGAAGAGGGAGCTAATTTTACATTCCGCTTGTGAGCTCCACAGACTGCATGCTCTGTTGTAGAATCACAAAGCTGAAGGGGTAGCTCAGGGCCCCTTTAAAAAGTTTGGATGGCTGCAGAAGAGACTCATGTGTTGGTCTTAAAAGTGACAGCATTAGGGTTTTCTTAGAAGAAATTGATGTAGTGTGTTGAATGACTCACTAATTTCAAAGAATATAGTTAAAGCTCTTAACGAAACCCGATTTTACGAAGTTCCTGATCTAATGAAATTCCATTCCCCGGCAAGTGTCTATAAGGTTCAGTGTTCTCATCAACCCGAATTAATGAAGCTAGCTTGCATTCAACCCGATTTAACGAAGCTTTTCCAGAAATAAATGAGTAAAAAAATCTGTGATTTCTTTCTTATTTTGACACAGACAGGTTTTTATTCGAGCGTACGCTCCAATGCTATCGCGTTAAAGCATCTACACACCTTAGCCATGGCCCTAGCTTTAGTTTGACGAGGCTGCATGCCGCGGCCATGTACTGAACGTACCATATGGTGTACGTACCAGATGGCGCTCGGGGCTGCGGTAGTTTGGCCGCCCTTGTGGACTTTTTACACGCGCAGGCATGGGTTAGTGGCAAATACAATGCCGTAGTACCTTTTGGGTGTCGCTACGTTACAATTTCAGATTTCAAAGGACAGAAAAATCTCTTACTCAATTTTCCGAACTTCCTGAATTAACGAAATAATTCGAGCGTGGTCATCACTTTGTTAAATTGAGTTTCAACTGTACCACTCAGATTCCTTGTTAGTTAATGTGGTCTTGACTGTAGATGTTTTGTACAATAATCATGCTGAATTACAGTTATAATGCTACATTTAAATGAGCCTTGTGACACACCATGCTATCAGATCTTTTGTCAAGGTATCGTTAAAAGCACAGAAATGGATTAGTAAGTTTTTCATTAAGTGGTATTCTTTTGCTACTGCATGTTTTTGTTCCTTCATTGAAAGCCATTCCAGTGAGTCTTAGGGAGCTAATACCGAGCATTGCATTGCCTTGAACCAGTTCTGCTAATGATGTGTGTTGAGCTGTGTAGGGTATTGAGTGATGTCATCTCCATGCAGGAAGAGACATGGTCTATGCACAACTTGGGGACAGCGGGTATCGTGGTCCAAGTGACGGGCACTAACTGGCCAAGGCCTTCATATACTCTTCTAGTGACAGGCCTATGCCGCTTTCGTATTGATGGCCTTGTCCAGGAGTCGCCATACCTTGTGGGAAATGTTTCTCAACTTGACAAGTTGCCTGGGGAGACTGGCTGTAAGTGGCAAAAGGATTACTGAATTGTTGATACCTTTTTGTTGGTTACTTTTTATTTTCTGTTGGTCTTTCTCTCTTTTACTTATATAAGAGAAAAAAAAGTCATTACCGTAATATCCCAAGAGATAGGCCACCTAAAATGTACAAAAGATCGGGTGAAAAGAGGAAGTGCACTAATTTTCTGTGTGCAATCAGGAAAAGTTGGGAAAAAGAAAAGAAACATTGTAGCCAAAGGTTGTGAAGGTTTGTTTATAGGCCTGTGTTCAATCTTCCTCAAAACCTTCAAAAGAACAGTCACTATGGTTGTCAAACAAAGTGTTGATGACCTTGTGACGCACTTGATCAGATATGTGGTCAGCAGGTAAGCGCAAGGGAAAACTACCGATGCCACTTGCAAGTGGAGTTCACTGTCTTCAGATTCATCAGGGGTGGTAGATATTCCACAGCGCTTGAATGATCTGGCCACAACATCACAATTTGGCCACAGCTTCTGCAAAGGTCACAATTTCACCGAAGGAGGATGAACTAAAGGTTACTATCGTTCCCATTCACCATTGTTCCTTATCACCAGCAGTAGCTAACTGACTGCTTTGTTGCTCTAGCACCATCGGGCGGGCACCACAGCAAAAGCCAGTCTGCATGTAAAATTGCTCCTTGCCTGCCTTCACAAGCAGACTGATAACAGTTTGTCTGCTTGTAACAACAGGCAAGTATCACGATGCCACGAACAAAAAATCTTGATTGCTACAGTCGACTCCCGATAATTCGAAGCCACTTAATTGGAATTTTCGGTTAATTAGAAGTGAAGTGCTGGTCCCGTCAGTTTTGCATGTAATCCTATAGAAGAAATCGCCTGATAATTCGAAGTCCTCATCCAGTAATATTGTTTAATTGGAAGTTAATTTTCAGCCGGGATCCTCGAGGTGACCGTCATTCTTTGGTAGAATGTGCAATTTTTCAAGTGTTGCAACAGTTCCGTGCTCCGCGTTGGTGTCATCGCCACCGCAGCCGCCCGCAACGCCATCCTTCTTGGAGCGGCGCGATTATTCATTGCTACGGCTGCCGTGGCCTCCGCGAACAACTCCGGAGGGAGGCGAAGCGGCTCCCGCCGGAGGCCACGCGCGGCTGCCGCGCGTAGCCGGAGCTGATCGCGGAGGCCACGCGGGTGCCATAGGTGCACGCAGCGCTGCATACTGGCAGTGGCGAGATTGTGCGAGATTAGTCTTGCAGCATATGTCGAGCGCCTTTGTGCGGGAAGCTCGTAGGCTAGGTTGTTCCACGAGTGATTCGGAATTGACTGTACCTAGTCGCGCAGTTTATAGCTATGGCAAACCGTGGCTCTTATCGCACGCTCGACCTGGCAACGAAAGTCGAAGTTTTGAAGGAAGTTGAGAAGGGAGGTGCCGCCAAGCAAGACATAGCACGGAAGTACGGGATCAAGCCGAACACGCTCTCTAACTAGATCAAGAACAAGCGCACAATAATGGATGCATTTGAGAACGAAAGTTCAAGACTTCTCGGAAGCGAATGCGCACCGGCGCTTACCCAGAGTTGGAGAAGGCTCTGCTGGTTTGGATTAGGGAGGCCAGGAGCAACAAACTTTCTCTCAGCGGAGACATCGTTGCGATGAAAGCCCGAACGCTTGCAGCAATGTTGGGGATCGATGACTTCGTTTCGTCAGATGGATGGCTGACGCACTTTAAAGATCGCC
This sequence comes from Dermacentor variabilis, assembly GCF_050947875.1. NCBI lineage: Eukaryota > Metazoa > Arthropoda > Arachnida > Ixodida > Ixodidae > Dermacentor > Dermacentor variabilis. The sequence goes on from NC_134568.1 coordinate 237,987,130, forward strand.
ATGACCTGGTTTTCAAGAGCGTGTGTGGTGAAAAGGCGTCCGTTAACCAGGAAACATGCGCCATGTGGAAGGGCGGAAAGCTGCGTGAATATCTCGCCGAATACAGACCGGAAGACATCTTCAATGCAGATGAGACTGCACTCTTCTATCGGCTTCTACCAGAGAAGACCCTGACATTCAAGGACGATGACTGTGCTGGGGCAAACGCAGCAAGGAGAGAGTGTCGGTGCTGATCGCGGCAAACATGACTGGCACGGAACGATGTCGGTTACTTGTGATCGGGAAAGCCGCGAAGCCGAGATGTTTTAAAGGCGTGAAGACGCTGCCTGTGGACTATGAGGTGAACAAAAAAATGTGGATGACGGCCGAAATCTTCAAGAGCCGGATAAGCAAACTGGACCGCAAGTTTGCTGCTTCGAACCGAAAGGTGTTGTTCCTTATCGATCACTGCAGTGCTCACGTGAATGTGCCAGCCTTGAGTGCAATACGCCTCGCATTTTTGCCTGCAAACACAACAGCTGTTTTGCAGCCAATGGACCAAGGTATCACCAAGAATGTACAGGCGGCACCTCCTCGAGCGCATGATTTTGTGTATGGATAGCTCCACAAAGTACGAGGTGAGCCTGCTTAGTGCCATCCACATGTTGGCGCGAGCATGGGATCGTGTGAAGCAAGAAACAATCGCAAACTGCTTCAGGGCTTGCGGTTTTGTGGCAGCTTCTTCGGAGGATGCCTCTGAAATTTCAGCGGAGGAAGCGTCAACAAGCGAGCTTGACGGCACTGATTTTGGTGATGCTCTCGGGGACATCAATTTTGAAGATTACGTCGCCGTAGACAAGGCGGTCGAAACGTGCAGTGCGCTGACGGATAGCGAAACTGTAGAGATTATTCGGCCCCAGGAAGCGACCCAGGAAAGCGACGATGACGCTGAAGGCGAGCCGCAACCTAAGGCTGCCGATGTAGCTGCGGGCCTTGCTCTCGCGGAGCGCTTCTTTGCCGCTGAAGGTAACGCGGAAGAAGCGTTCCGCCACATCAACAGCCTGCAGAACTTGCTTTCAGCAGCGCAATTCGGCAAGAAGAAGCAAAGCAAGATGACCGACTATTTTTCTTAGAGAAAATACTCGATTTCGCCACAAATAAAGTGCTGTTTTTTGTGTTTTGTGCTTAATTGGAAGTTCGTTTAATTCGAAGTTTTTTGCGGTCCCCGTGAACTTCGTATTAACGGGAGTCGACTGTACTTAATTATGCTAGTCGTATGCTGCCCATTATCGCATTTTCAAGAAAGTGCAACCTCATCTTAGATCAGTGGAAGCTTATTTGAATGTAGGATCAAAATTAAAGAATAAAAGAACATAGCAGCTACACCTTGGCATGGTGCAGGAGCTAGAGTTTCAAGCCAAGTAATATCAAACATCCTGCTTTCTCGCAAGTGTTAAAAAGAGAGGCGGTCATGTTACGTGTGTGGCTTGAGCACTGCTCAGTCAACAGGCAATCACAAACCATGCAGTTGTCTTGAAGTAGGCATTCACACTACTTATGATGCCCTACTTCTATTCGACTTTCATTGTCAACATGGCGATTCTCCGAAGTTTTGCAAAAAAAGCTCTTTTAGTAGCAGCCGCAGGTTCCGGTTACGTTATAGAGGTGAGTTCTGCACATAATTTGCCTAAAATCTGAATGGAAAGACATCTTAACAAGCCGAAATCAGGCACATTATTACAGAGATAATTGAATGCGTGTCCGACAATGGGACAAGTTCTATTCTAAGAAGCTACCACCTTGCCCTTGTTTTTATTGATGTGGTACAGTCTCCACCTTCCATGTTTAATGCCTTGGTTGGAACCCTGCCTGATTTTCTTTCTTTCTTTTGATCAGTCACACCTTTATAATAAGCTTATCACTTTCATTTAAAATAATGAGTGGTAGTGGCAATACTAGCCAGGTTATATGGGTGGCAGTGCTTGTTTTTGCGGCTTGGAGCAAACAATCACAATGAAAACTATAGAAAGAGTATGGAATGTATTAGTCATTGGAAAGTCATTTGGATAGTATCAAACAATAAACAATAAGTAAAACAAAAAATCTGCTATTGTGTCCACTGCATATATATTAAATTGCTTTTACGCTTTCTGGTCACACTGACAGCAACGTGGCGAGTGTGCGCTGATGTCCGCCTCTTTCTTGCTCCCTGTAGCACGAATAGGCAAACATTCTGCATCATTCTGCCGCTTCCTCGTCTGACACGCGAACTTTGGCCTAACAGTTCACGGCATATACCTCAGACTTAATGTGCAATAACTTTATTACTTCCAGTTCCTTGCAGTTTCCACAAATGTCAGGCATGGGTCATATGACAGCATCTCATGACAGTGGATGTCTAGAATCTTTTATGCTACACTGATGGCACCTTTTCCATGTCATGCGATGCTCTCGCAACCTATTATAGGGAAGAGGGAGGAAGTGCCATTAGAGCAGCATGCATGACTTCTCTTAGCTGCCTGCTTGGCACCATGCTTGCGTTTCTTTTAGTGTTTTCTTTTCTGCCATAACATTAAGTGGCCATCGTAAGTGTCTTCATGCTGTAAAAACAATGGCAAAATTTCATGTCAGTGACTGAATCATTGCTTTGCAAAGTAGATTTGAGTCTGTAAATGTATGAGGAGCAAAACTGATGGGCATTATCAAGCAAGTCTGTGGTAAGGGGTTAACATGGGCAGTAGTCACGTCAGGTCTATCGGTAGCTAAGTCTGAAATTTTCCTTAAACTATGTGCAAAGTGTCACTAAGAGTTAAACAGCTTTGTGCAAATAAGGTTTCCATCATGGTGGGAATGCTTCAAAATTAACACTAACCTGCATTATGAAAGATTTCACTACTGAAAGTATCCTGCTTACTTTTTGGTTCCTAAAAAGGATATGCTGACCTGGAATGATTGACAATCTCTTTGGAAAAGCTCATAGAGTTTGTGGAAAAAATTCATTTTTGATGTGGTTGCAGTGTTTGTCATTAGGACCCCCAAATATTTTGTTTTTCAGTAGCTTTTATAGCAGACTGTTGAAACATTTTTTCTCTGGAAGTGGTACAATGAATGTTACAATTTTGAATGTATGTGTTAACCTGCATCTTTCAAGCTTGCAAACTTAAAAATACATATTAAAAGAAAGTGTATGTGTGAAAAGTGGAAGAACACAAGTAGGAATATTCAACCAACGAAAGACAGATTGCATTACACAGTGATAAGTTACTGCCAGTCATATGATGTCATTTTTATGGAATGCTACTTCTTTGCACTGCTGTGTGCTTCAGAGAAAACTAAGTACAAACATGGTGCAGGAGAGATTATCAGATAATTTTTTGGTAACATGTAATTTGTGGCAGTGGGTGTCAGGAAGAAATTTGTTCAATACATTTAGAGGAAGATTAGATGGTATTTTGTAGTTGCAAGAATGAAGATAACTGGTATGCAAGGCATACTGCTAGAAATATGATAACCAGCACCAGTTTCAAGAAATGTGTGCTAACATTGTGTGGCAAGAAGTCCAATGCTGTCGCAGTCAACATTTTTCTAAATTGAATTTTCGTCAGTCCTAATTAACATGGCAGGGAATAAGTGGCCTAAGGCAACTTTAAAGCAGGGTTTTTCTGCAAATTGGAAGTCTGGTCCTGTTTAATAATATGGTGTTTTTTATCTTTTTATTTACAGCAGTGGACATGGATGATTATGACACGGAGTTAACTGAGCTGATGAACCAATTTCGGGAACAGGCCACAAAATTGATAGACATGCTTGACCTGTCTATTCCCTCCATCATTAGACTAAAGGTGAAAACTGCTGTTTCTTTATGTGCATGTGTACATGTGTACTTTTATATGTCCTCTTGTTCATTATAAGTTATCTGCATTTATATGCCTGGCATTCCTATTCCCTCTCTCATTAGACTGAAAGTGATGACAGGTGATGACTGTTACTACTGGTATGTGTGTGTGTGTGCATGCATGCGTGTGTATGTTTGCAAATGTGTGCTTGTGTGCATGCATGTGTGTGTGCATGAATGCATGCATTCATTTTGGGATCTTTATTGCTCAAAGTGGTTATGTCTGTTTTGCAGCGTCTGCTAGCCTCTGTTCCTATTCAGAGCTTGCCAGACATATGTGCTGCAATTGTGAGAGCCACTCATGCAGAGAGACTTCAAGTGCTGGATGCAGTTGATTTGGGCGAGCGCTTCAAGAAAACACTTCCCCTGCTGATTCGGCAAATTGAAGTGAGTGTCATTCCTTTTTACTGCTTATCTTTTGCAGATTTTAACACTTTTGTTTTTATTGCCTTTATGGCTTTTATGTGTGTAACCTTAGTAAAAGTACTGTAGTTGTCTTGCATTCTTAACCTATTAAAGCCTTAGAATGAGTTGCGTGTGACAACTTTATTGAATATCCTGCAACTGATGACCTGGGTATAGGCTGCAGAGAGACCCCGTCTCTCGGTAGCTTCCCGGGCTTGCTGGATGGCCCAAAGCTGGTCTTGGAGATCTGAGATGGTCAGTGCGGCTCACCACCATGCCTCTAGGTCATCCGGTGGGACTGCAATTCTCCTCTGAACTATTTCACAATCCCAGAGTATATGCTCTAGGGTGGCTCCTCTATCATATAATTTACATTTGGTGTCAGGGTATAATTCCAGAAACATGCGGTTAAGATGTACAGGGTTCGTTTAAGTTCTGGTTTGAAGGTGCCTCCAGTCAACTGCCTGTGACCTGTCAAATTTTGGGCTAGGAGGTGGATATATACACCTCGACTTTCTGTAGAATTGAGTAATGCCACTGAATGAGAGGAGCCTATCCCTATCCTTCCGTTCCATCTCCTCTTTGGTCAGAGCCACCCATAATCAGGCGCGGTTAATGAGTGCTTGTGCAATACGATGGGCAGACTTCTCAAGTTTGGGGGTGGTGGTGGATTCGCACTCTGTATGAGCTAGGAACTAGATGACTTCATTGTCGTGAAATTTTTCGGATGATATGAGTTTGGCTTTACTGCTTAGAATTCTCGCAGCCAGAACTGACATCCGTCCTTTGGCGTAATTTGGTATAGCTAATTGAGAGTCGCTAATTATGTATGTATATTTGGGAGAAGTGATAGCCAGAGCAATGGTAATCTCCTCCGCAACCTCAAATACCCTGGTTTTGATTGAGCATGTGTGTACGCTTTCTTGCTTTGTATTAATTGCTACTGCTTTTGTAAACGCTTGGTGATTTGAATACTCCACGGTGTCCACGAATAGCACTTCCTCGCCATTGCCATAGTGTTTGAGTAGAGCTTTAGCTCTGCTTGTTCTCTGGCCCTGATTGAATTCAGGGTGCATGTTTTTGGGTAAATTTGGGATTTTAATCCTGCTTCTAATCTCTCTGGCAGTGCAACCTTGGGTCCTTGTTAGTTATGGTAATTAATTCGTAATTTATCAAGTATACTTCTGCCAGTCTGGGTGCTGGCTAGTCTTTCCAACTGAGCTATCTACTGAGCTTCAGTCAATTCTGCTAAGGTGTTGTGCATGCCCAGCTGCATTAATCTCTCAGTATTGGTGCTATTGGGCAAGCCTATGGCCTGCTTGAAAGCTTTCCTTATGAGTGTGTTGATTTTGTTCTTTTCTGCCTTGTACCAGTTAAAGTATGCAACTACGTAAAGGATGTGGCTTATAGCAAAAGAGTGAATGAGTCTAACAATGCTAGCCTCCTTCATTCCCTGATACTTGTTCGGGATTCTCCTGGTCAACCTAATGGCGTTAGTAACTTCGGTAACGAGCTTTCTAAAAGTTTTGCCATTAGTTCCCTTCAACTCAATGTTGAGTCCCAGGACTCTAATTTGTTTAATGATGGGGATGGCGCCGCCATTCTTCGTATGACTCTGTATCTCCTCATACTCTCTCTCTCCTCGATGTATACCTTGGGCGGCCAGCCCGTGAGGGCGGGTCTGTAAAGAAGCTCTGATTTCTCTGGGGAGCATTCAAGCCCCGTGCCTGTGAAGTACTCCTTCACTTTATCTACCGCTTCCTGTAATTTCTGTTCTATCTCTCCATCACTGCCTTGAGAGATCTATATGGTAATATCATCCGCATATAAGGAGTGATTGATTTCTTCGATGTCCTCAAGCTTTTCCGACAATCCTATCATAATGAGGTTAAGGAGCATGGATGATATCACAGAGTGCTGAGGCCACGGAGCAAGAAACATTTAGGAGTGGAAACTCCGCTGTTTGCGGCGACCAGAAAAGGTCACAAGCTCGCGGAGCCATTATCATGCTGGCGGCCTGGAAAGAAATTACCGCCGTTTCGGTTGCCAGGGCAACCGGTCGATCGTGTTGCTCCCGTTCAGCCGCCCGCGCCTGACTACTTCTATTGAGGGCACGAAGGTAGTGGCCGGAGAGCGCGCTGGCGCTGCCTGCCCGGGCACTGCATTTTTTTTTTCGCTGCGGCTTCTACGACACGCCGCATGGTGCCACCACTGCATACGGCCCCGTCGGCGCATACAATTGTGACCCTATCTGGTCGCCCGCGCTCGCTCGCACTGACGGGAGTTTCACCTCCTAAATGTCTTCCTCCGTGGCTGAGGCGTACCCGAACTGCCCATGTCCCTCACCTCAGACTTGAGTTCACCCATGGTGAGGGTAGCCTTCCTATTCGTTAGAAAGTCTCGAATGTAATTGTACGCCCTTTATCCTAGGTTTAGGTTGCTGTCCCGACTGAGTATGGCCAAATGTACTGTTTTGTCAAATGCTTTCTTGAGATCCAACCCTGATATAGCTCTCGTGGACCTCATTTTACTGTCTAGTACTTACTTGATTTGCAGCATAACGTCCTGAGTAGAGAGCCTAGCCCGAAAGCCCAACGTAGTGTTTGGATATGTTTCGTTTTCCTCTTGGTAATTGTTTATTCTGATAAGGGATGCATGCTCCATAAGCTTTCCTGTGCAAGGGATGAGAGATATCGGCCGTAGATTTGCGATATTAAGTGGTTTGCCAGGTTTAGGAATAAGTATAACCTGGGCTTCCTTCCACTGTTGTGGTATAGAGCCCTTGGCCCAGCATTTGTTTATGTATTTCATGATATTCTCTATTGCCTGATCATCCAGGTTTCTTAGCATCTTGTTATTAATCCCGTTTGTCCCCCGGGCAGATTTTCTATTGAGTTTTTGCAGCACTGCTCTAATCTCTTGTGTAGTGAAGTCCTCATCCAAGGTCTCGTTAGGCTTTCCCTCATACCACCCATGCTCGGCGATTGGGTTGGTGGAGAAGGTATGTAGCGCTTGTCTTGGGGATGAGTTCATCTTCCTTCCCTTTGTGCTCATGCATAAGCGTTCACAAATTATGTTTTTGAGCTATCCTGGGATTGTCTTGATCTAGCAGGTGTTTGAGTATACGCCACCTCTGGCCAGCAAAAATTAGTCTATCCATAGCATTGCAGAACTCATCCCATTGTTGCTTGCATAACTGCTTGCTATGCTCTTCAATCTTTTTGTTTAACTCAGCTATTTGCTTACCTAGACTCCTATTGTACTTTTGCTAATGCCATCTATGTAGTAAGGATTGTTGCACCTCCCACATATGTGCGAGATGACTGTCAATCTTCTCTACCAGTTGGTCTGACATGTTAGTGTGAGTGGCTACGCTTACGTCTTTGATGAGGTCTCTAGCCCATTGTTCTATTTGCGATCGGCTCTTGCTTTCTATCATCTCTTATTTTGCGAAACTTGTCCCAGTCAATCCATTTAACGGTTCTTCGGATCTCCCAGTCCATTAACGGATCTCCCAGTCAAACCATTTAACACATGTTCGGCATCTGCGGCTTCTTCGATCTTTATTTCTATAATTCTATGATCGCTGCCAAGGTCTTCGAAGGTGCTTCTCTATTTGACCTTTGCGATCTTGTTTATGATTGTAAGATCCAATGTGGTGTCTCTGTTGAGCCCAGTCCCTATACGTGTAGGGGAGTCGGGCTCATTTATGAGCGTTAACTCTGTATCTTGAATGTCTTGACATAGCATTTTTCCCTTCACTCTGAAATAACCATGCCTTCAGGTACCGTGCGGGGCATTGTAGTCTCCCCGTATGACTAGTACCTGCCAACACTACAGCTTTTCTAAAGAGTTATGAAGCACTGCCTTTTGAGAGTTGGATTACTACATAAGTTTAGAATAAATATACTTGAGGATTTCCTCCCCCTGGGGAAGAGCTCTATAAGCACGTACTCAGTATCCAAGATTTGGGTGTCGTGATGAATCACCACCAACCCTTTCTTCACGAATGTAGTTAATGTTCTATAGTTAATGTTCTATTATTTCTGTTCAGGGGCCCAATAGCTTGATAGCTGGACTGTTTCACTAATCCATGAGTTTCCTGAGGAATCATAACATCTGATTTAGTCTTGTTTCTAAGGTATTGTTGCAGGACCGCCTTTTTGGCTTCGTAGCTGCTGCAATTCTACTGCCATAAGATAAGCTCTCTTTTCTGACGCTTTCCTATCTTACGGTGTGGTTACCGTGGAAGGTGGCGGAAGGAAGGAGGGCGCTTTTAAAACAATGTTAGTAGGCCTTGAATTCCCAGCTGCTTATAAATTTTGTAGATCCCTTGCCGAATTGACCACAGGAGTGTTTTTGATCGGAGGCGATGGTATGGTAAAGTTCTGTTATCCTGATATAAATGTCAGCCATATGGGCCTCCATTTTGTCTAGCCTGGTTAAGATCATCGAGACTTCCAGCGAAAGATTGCTGTTCGCCTCTGCCTGTTCCTTAGCTGCCTTCTGCAGGTTGAAATTGCCTGGTTGAAGTTGGCAGTTGGAGTTGGCTACTGAATTTTTTTCATTTCTGGTACAGTAAAGCCTCATTAAACCGTGCCCACTTAAACAGTAGTTTCATTTTAAAAGTGGTAAAGTCAATTCCCTGACTCAGTAGCTATTGAACATAATGCATTTTGCATCCGTGTAAACCGTACCAGACCCGCCATGGTTGCTCAGTGGCTATGGTGTTAGGCTGCTGAGCACGAGGTCGCGGGATCGAATCCCGGCCACGGCGGCCGCATTTCGATGAGGGCGAAATGCGAAAACGCCCATGTACTTAGATTTAGGTGCACATTAAAGAACCCCAGGTGGACGAAATTTTCGGAGTCCCCCACTACGGCGTGCCTCATGATCAGAAAGTGGTTTCGGCATGTAAAACCCCATAATTTAATTTTTTTTTTTAAACCGTCCCAGCTTATTGCGTATGTATCGGTTAACACATAGTGTTCCCACTTTTCGGGGTGAAATCACAGTGGTACGTTGGCCTAGTAGAGCAACGAGCCTCAGAGGTCTAAACAGCCTCCAAGCGCAAATGCAGAGGACGCTTCGAAGGGTGAAGCCACAGCAACATCAGCATCATTTCGGCGCCGTGCCATAGTCGTAGCGTTGTGGCCCGTGTTGTGGTGTCGTGCAAGCTAGGACAAAAACCAGGTGTTCAGCATAGAAGAAAAATTGGACATCTTTTGTGCTGTTGAACGTGGCATGAAGAAGTCGGTGCTGGCGTGCGAGAGGGATCTGCCGTTGACCACGATGTGTGGCATTTGGAATGCGAAGAAGTTGGTCGGCAATGCTTCTACGACCGTGAAAATACATCGGCTATGAGGTTCGACTTTTCGAGGTTCGACTTTTCACCATCGTTGCTTCTGTTAGTGCCGAAGTTCCGCCTAATGACAGTGATGACGACGACACGGAAAGTGACAGCACGAGCGATTCAGGCCTGACAGTGGCAGATGCTGCGCGTTACGTCAGCCTCATGCGGGCGTTTGCCGAGAAGAGGGTGCTGGCAGAAGAGCTGGTTCATAGATTGAGCGAGTTTGAGGCGGCTGTCGTCGCTGCTAGCATACTTTTGTCGTGCGAAGTGAATAAATACTGCATGTTTTCTGCCCTTTCATTGTACTCTCTTGTAGTTCTGTTTTTGACAAGTAAGTGGGCGATCTCACGCTATTTCGGTTAGGCAGTACTACCATTTAGTACCTGCATACTTTTTCCGAGCTCCGGCCAACTATGGTTTAATGGGGTTTTACTGCACACTTAATTCTCTTAACAGCATTGTAAAAGTTTCATGAAATCTGCTTTATTTATTCTAAAGTTCCCTATACTCCTTTTTGTAAAGCATGCCGTGCCTTCAGGGAAGAAAAACTAGAAGTAGCTCTTGAAGAACATGATTTCTTTTTGAACTTTTGAAACAAGAAAGGCTTAAGAGGAAGCTTTAGCTCGGGCCCAACTCCGACGCGGCCTATATTCAAATACATGTAAAACGCAAAAACGCTTTTCTGGTGTAACCCCTGAACCGATTTTAATGAAATTTGTCGCATTTGAGAGAGAAAGCTAAATTCTAGTGACTGTTGGAAGTGGAATTTCGATTTAGGGCCTCAAGTTTGTGAGAAGGGTTTTCAAAAATTCGATAGTTAAAAAAAGATAGACGCACAAGGTTTATAAATTCATAGCTCTACATCAAGAACAGATATCGCGGTTCTGTAAACGGCATCCATTAGATAATGCAAAGCGGACAAATTCAGTGTGTCAACTTATATCTTACGTGAATTTGTTATGTTGTGCACGAGGGTTCTGCAAAAGCTGCATTTTCATATTACTGAATTTTTTCAGATTCATGTGTCACATATAAATTTTTTCCACTTTAGATGTATTATCAGATGCAATGCACAGAATTGTGATATCATTTTTCTTTGCTGAGTTAGAGAGTTGCAAACTTGATAGTTTCGTTTCCTGAAAATTTTTGCTTTTTGCCAATTTTTAATTAAAAAATTGATGATCTAAATAAAAAATTGGAGTCCAACAGTCACTAGATTTTAGGTTTTGCTTTTAAATGCAACAAACCTCGTCCAATTTGGTGCTGTGGTTGCCGAGAAAAACGAATTATCCTTTTACATCTATTTAGATCGGAGCACCAGAAAAAATACTGAAAGTTATCTATAGCGGCTCCACAGCCACCGTAGTCCTCCGTAAAGAAAGCAACAAAATTCCAATAAAGAAGGGCGTCGGGCAGGGATCTCTTCAATGCTCTTCACAGCGTGTTTACAGGAGGTATTCAGAGATCTGGATTGGCAAGAATTGGGGATAAGAGTTAATGGAGAATACCTTAGTAACTTGCGATTCACTGATGATATTGCCTTGCTTAGTAACTCAGGGGACGAATTGCAATGCATGCTCACTGACCTGGACAGGCAAAGCAGAAGGGTGGGTCCAAAAATTAATCCGCAGAAATCTAAAGTAATGTTTAAGTCTCGGAAGAGAACAGCAGTTTATGATAGGTAGCGAGGCACTGGAAGTGGTAAAGAAATACGTCTACTTAGGGCAGATAGTGACCGCGGATCCGGATCATGAGACTGAAATAATCAGAAGAATAAGAATGGGCTGGGGCGCATTTGGCAGGCATTCTCAGATCATGAACAGCAGGTTGCCACTATCCCTCAAGAGAAAAGTGTATAACAGCTGTGTCTTACCAGTACTCACGTATGGGGCAGATACCTGGAGGCTTACGAAAAGGGTCCTACCTAAATTGAGGACGATTCAACGAGCTATGGAAAGAAGAATGATGGGTGTAACATTAACGGGGGGGGGGGGGATAAAAAGAGAGCCGATTCGGTGAGGGAACAAATGCGAGTTAATGACATCTTAGTTGAAATCAAGAAAAAGAAATGGGGGGGGGGGGGCATGGGCAGGGCATGTAATGAGGAGGGAAGATAGCCGATGGCCATTAAGGATTACGGACTGGATTCCAAGAGAAGGGAAGCGTAGCAGGGGGCGGCAGAAACTTAGGCTGGCGGATGAGATTAAGAAGTTTGTAGGGACAACATGGCCACAATTAGCACATGACCAGGGTAGTTGGAGAAGTATGGGAGAGGCCTTTGCCCTGCAGCGGGCGTAGCCAGGATGAGGATGATGTTGATGATGACCCAAGCTAAAGCTTCCTTTTAAGCTGGAGGCGAAGAATAGCGTGATATAACTACAGTGGTTGAAAAAGAAGGATGGCATGAGTGCATTCATTCTACGCTCGTGTCGTCCTACTTTTCTGTTCCTTTTGTGTTGCGCTATTCTTCGTCGGTGTGGAATACCAACTCACTCAGCATTTTGTACCTTTAAAGCAGAGGGTTGAAACAGACTTCACCCTGGCTCACTTGGCTTATTGATTGCAAAATATTTATCTCAGTGGCTATTGCTCTTCGTTAGGAAGGTGTTCTTCCTCTTTGGGTATGTGTGATGCGACTAACGCAAGGCAACAGGAAGTGCTTTGATATTGCCTAACTGAGATGCACATCATGCTAATAGTTTATTTCATGCCAGATGACACTGTATCTGATGATGGATGCAAACATATAGGACTAAAATATTTGTCCTTCAGTGAACATAATAGGTAATCTTTCCTGTGAAGTCAGTCAATTCCTTATATTAGATTACTGTTACATGCTTTGCTTTGTTGACTTAAATAAGTATGGTTTCTGTTGGCAGTGTGACTTATTCAGAGATAAAGATCACCTCTAGTTCAAATTGGAGATTATCCAGTTGTTATTTGAAGAGCTTATCCTGCTTGATAGAGGGGTACACGGTCTTTATCTTTCTAGTTTTCTTCCAGTTTCTTACTCAGTTGATGTTAAAGTTGTACAGAAATTATCTCTATTTATCGGACATATTTGTAAGCTATCTTCATTCATTTTCATGAAATTCAGTTTGCTTGTAACATTATTCTCTGTTGGCCACAAGATCGAACTATAGTTGGTAGCACTGTCGCTGTATTAGCTTGGATAGGCAGTTGGTGTCACGTTTTGAAATGTGCACCACGGCGCTTTGCTGCAGGAAAGTTCAGCCAATTGTACGCTAATAAAATGCTCTGACTGTGGGGAACTGATAATATATTACCCTTAAGTACCACAGTTTTTGATAAAACATACAGAATATTCCTATTTTACATGAAAGAGGTGCAAACTGTCATTCAACAAAGGACTGGCAGCGAGGCACGCTATCTACGTTCCATCACTTACTATAGCTTTCTGGGCATCGGTGTTACACACCTCAGCTAAGGCAGCATTTGCTAATGTTGCACTGGTTAAAGAAAAAAAGACCTATTAATAGTTACTAAGTACAGTAACCAATCTATGTCACCAAGTGTCAGTGCATTAGCATGACTGCAATGTTGCTTAAAACACCGTTATTTTTACCACAGTAACAGTAAAAAAACACACAGCAGAAAGCTGTATTTGCATGCACATTCACAGTTTGAAAAAGTTCAAATTATTTTAAGGGCCGAAATACAAGGTACATTTCAAAAGTAAGTTTCTTTATTTATTTTCACACCGAAAATTTATTGCCAAGAAAGAGAAACATCATGGCATCATGAACTATACACATTACACTATTTTTTCACATTGTCGTAACCGACATTGAGACATGTCGTAGCGTGCAATCAGTTTGAAGAAACCACTCTGGTAAAACTTGATGCCCTGCAATGCAAAGAATCGTCGCACAGCCTGCTCCACCGCAGCATTGTTTTGGAAGTGACGTCCCGAGAGTGCGGCTTTCAATGCAGGGAACAGGTGCCCATTCATACCGGATAACAGCACGCACTTCCATTGGTGGCTACATCGTCAGCACATGTCTGTCTGCTATCGTGATTTGTACTTGAATAACCTCGGGCACGCTGGTCTGCTGCTATTCTCTCTTCTTCCGCGATCTGCGTATGCGTCATTCTTCCTCCGCTGACACTCCCTCCGTTGTTGAACCAGCAATGGGCGTAGATTCTTATGGCAATTATTTGTTTCACCTGGTTTACCATCTTCTCTTTAAAAATATTTGGTGTCATACCACTCTGTGATTGCGGATGACCAGCGAAGCTTTGTATGTGGGTCCCTTAATGGCGAACTGTCCATTGCCGTGCATGAAATACCGTATGCACATAAATGGAAGGCGAGGCGCGACTAGTCGCTCCGCCACGATGTTAAGCCTCGGAAGATGAGGGTGCGCCGGGGGTTATACATATTGTTGCAAAATGCGGCACGACACCTTTTACTAACGAATCCTGGCACATCGAACAGACATGCACCTCACCACACTATGAAGGCCCACACTGCTTCACTGTAGCCAAGGCGATCATGCATTGGTTGACATCCCACAGTGCAGTAATGGTTGTGAGGTCGCTTGAAAATCACAAGCGCTCACACACAACACAGGCCACACCATATTGGATCCCCACAAACTCCCTCTGAAACCTGGCCATTCTCCGGTGAAATGTTCCAAGTTTGCAGGATCGGGGCTACGGGGACAGTTTACATTTATTTCCGCCTCGTGCTACTGGTAGGAAGCACGCTTACGGGATCCTTACCATAGGAGAGCTGAGGGAAAGGAAAGGAGATATGCAAGCACTTGGAACACTGACAAAGAGAGGGCAGTGCGAATGTAGACCTGGCTGATGCGGGTCAAAGTGTAGTATCTGTTCTTATGAGCTTAATATCTGATGCAGGTTGTATTTGGACCTAAGATATTAAGCTTATTTTTGCAAGTTGACAGAGTGCTTAAAGCCTGCTTCACCTCCGCCAGGTGAAGCCTGGTGTTGCACTATCTTAGGGATCGGCCCACATATGGGGAGAAACTCTCGAGCTACACGGCTTGATAGATGCACGAAATTTTTTCCAGAGCCTATCCATGTATAGCTTCGCTGTAAAAATGTCAAAACTTCCTTTTGGAACATCCCTCGTATTATGTTCTTCATTTAAAAAAATAATGGCCACTACTTTGCGTTAACCTAGCAACTTTACACTTTCTAAAAGGCGCGTAGTATTATCCGCCGGCATGACAGTGTTATGGCATCCTATGTCTAGCGACTGCCATGTTGCATGTGATCTATTTTCATTTTTCTTTTGTAACAGAAAATCCAAGTACTAAAGTGACATAGTTCACTTGAGATGCAGTGATTTTTTTTGTAGTGGCATCAGAACCACATGCACAGAACCACAGGCACAGATAAGGCTGGTCGCATAACCACTAAGCAACAGTCGTGCAATTATATGCCTAAGGTTGGTGTATCCCACAATATGATATGAGTGGTAAAGATTATTTAAATTTTTTTCTACTGCTAACTAATCTTCACGCCACTTTCATGTTTCCTGGTATCACAAAGTTTGCGGAATAACCAACACATCACAGAATGTAACTAAAGCACTGCACTCAGGTGTTTCTGCATGCGACCAATTCATTTGTTTAGAACGATGGAAAATTATTTTTGCAATGTGCTTAACACACATTACATTATACACATTACAAATAGATTAACCATTTGAGGCACTAAGTGCACAATTGTGCACATTTAAAAATACTTATCCAAAACAAATGCACTAATGGAAATACTGATATGTGCTTAAAGAGTGTCATGTGCATCTTGTGGCACTTCTGATTGGACCTGTACTGGCACTTTGACTAATACAGTTAAACCTCTTTATAACGTACTTCAATATAATGAAATTCTCCTTATAACGCAGCATTTAACTTTTCATAACCTCTTGCCCATAAAACACGCATGTAAATATAATGAAATTTCATTTATGCAGCAAAGGAATGCCGAGACAATAATTGGAAACTTCTGCGGACGCAGATGGTCAAATGATTGAACTACAAGCTGCTGCTTGCAAACGCGAGCAAAGGGAAAGAGGAGGAGGGGAGTCAGCTTGTGGTAACACGATCAAGCGCGCGTGAGGGGCGGGTACGCGTTGTTGCGATTTCTGATGGCTGTAAGCGAGGCTGAGCACATACGCAGGCGCGACGCAGGCGCGCACCATGCTTTAGAGGTAATCTGCCATTTATACAAAGAGGGCGGGCTGAGATGCCTTGGCATCATGTAAGTTGTCTTCCCGTGCCTTTACTATTGAAGGTTGCGTATTATTGAATTTCGATGACCTGTTGGAGCGAGAGGCAGATGAAGCGAAGCATGTGCTTCCCACTGCGGGCGGTTTTCATGATAACGTCGTTGTTATAAGCCGAAGGGGGGGGGGGGGGGAATGCTCGTGAAAGCGTGGCTGGCTTCACTTAATTTGTACCGCCTATGTGAAGATATCGTCGATGTGGCATGAAACCGTATCATTCGTCGCAGACTTCCAAATTTATCAAAATGAATTGTTTAATGAAAATATGCTTTTTTTTCGACTGCCCGATAATTCAGAAAATTCTGCGACCCCTTTCCATGTCAAAACTAATCGATCGGCGACTTCTTCTTTGCATAAAAGGTCAAATTTCAATACAGTGAAATTGCGATATAACGAAGCAGATTGCCGATTTTACCGGCTTTGTTATATTGAAGTTTAACTGTATGTGTAAAGTGTCTTTGTAAAATGAGTTAAAAGATAGACGCTTAGGTCTTTGCTATTGGTGTCAGTATGTTGTCATGTCGCAGGGTCACTTCACTGACTTCTTTTCACAATATTTTACATCGGACATACTTTTCAAGTGGCTGGATAGGTGCTTTCCAAGTATGCTAGACATGAAACACTTTATATTCTCCTATCTGACATCCGTGTTGCGAGTTCTCACATGGAGTCCACATTCTGTAACCTTGACAAAACTCACCGAGGAATTGAAAGTTCTCAAATTAATCTGCAGCTTCACACTTTTCATAATTTTAAAGATTCAAGAGATGTGAAACTAAATTTTCGTTGGACAGAATTAATGAGTACCTGAAGGAGTTAAAGCACAAAACGGAAACAAAATTGAAATTGTTTGGTGCCAAGCAGAAATTATCATGTAAAAATAAAGGTGAAAAAACCCATGGTATGGGTTATAGAAAAATCAAACCCATCTAGCATACACAATATCCTGGCAACCTTTATAAAATACACCTGCAGTCATTCTATTGTAATGCTGTAAAAATACGAAGGAAATACAATGAGTTGTCTTAATGGCATTCTTTTATGAAGCTCGCACAAGAAACTCGGCTTCGAGAGGTGAATGATATGCATGATAAAAAATGAACGAAGCAGCATATTCAGAATTATTCTTTGACTTTGGTTTCGAATAGATTGAATGCACCATGGTGTGTATAGAAAACCAGAATTTAGGCCTTTTGTCAAGTCTCTTCATTGTGAAATGGCGTATCATTGTGTGCAGTACGTTTATTATTTTTTAAATACTACAGTTAACTAAAAATGGCTTTGTGCTTTCAAAAGGGCAAAGAACATATTTTTATGGGTTAAGGAGCATAACATGGCAACATCTCAGATAATTGCGTCTTTCTTTCTCTCTGGTAACTGATAATTGGTCTGCTATATTTCACTAGTTTAGACCTCTGTAACAAAGGGCTTATGGCATTTATCGGATATGTAGTGCTATGTAATGGCAGTCCAGGGCTTTAAACATTATGGAATGGTCGGCAGCTTCAATACTCTCTTCAATGTAGTCTCATTTTATTGAGGTTTATAGAAAATATTAGAACATGTTTGTGTTGTCGTGCTCTATGCTTCTTCATAAAATAACAGATTTCACCATTAAAGCTGTGCATCTGTGTCAGTATAAGTTGAGAAATGTGAGTTTGTTGATAACAAGTTGTGAGTTGCGACATGTTTAGCTGTTCTTGGAAGCCACCTAAGGTATTTGATTTTCCATGTAGCACATGGTCTGCTAGGCATTTTGTTTGTACACATACTATCATAACATTATATAACTGGTCTGCGTGAGTTTGGTGAAACTGAAAGCGGTTGTTGTTGACATGAGGCTTGAGATCTGTGTGTTGAAGGTTGATATAAATTGCCTACGTCAGAGCACCTTGTGTTGCTGTTTCAACGGTTACTATACATGTCCGCATTGCTGTGAAGCCCTATTGCAAGCACCCCCTTTGTACTTCAGTTTGGTTAGGGGTAATGCATGGTAGCCATAGCACAGTAAGAAGTTTCCGGCAGCATAAGCAATACAGTCAAATGTGTGTATAACCAAATGTTCGGGAATTCGAAGAACCTTCATTATACAGGTCACTCCATTGTAAAGATAACAGACTATACTGCTTGCAATAGAGGAGACTATTCTTGTTCAGCAAAAGAAAACCTTTATTTAGCTTGAATTCGAGAGATACTTTGTGAAAGAAGTAACTTATTTTCTTGTGCAAATTTTGTCCATGAAAACATGTGACTGCACCTCGACCTTATCACTCCGTGACGAAATCGGGGAGTGACAGAGGGTAGAGCTATGGAGCGTTGAATGCCACTATCTCCTCTCTTGTCATCAGAATTGCTGTAGTGATTTAAGCACCACCCTCTGGTAATAGTACTAGTGTGCAAAGATTGTTGTGCCTAGTCTTTTCTTTTTCTGTTTTGTTTTTGTCAGCAGGCCACGCTAGTGGAGGTTGTCAAAGTTTTGTCTGTTTGACTAACTGGACTTCCTTCTTTTCTTTTCCCTATCATAGCTACTATGAAGTTCGGGTCTAGACCCTCCCATGCAGTCTTTGTTCTAATGTCGACCATTGCTTCCTTTGAGCACTGCAGCTTAGTGGCGGCTGCAGAGAGCACTGAAAGCGCTGCCATGTGCGTTCATTGTAAAGCAACAAATCAGCTGTTGGAGATGTCTAAATTCTTTTATTGTACAACAAAGTCATTGTGGTGGTATTTACTGTATACGCTTTAACAATACTTATGAGAGATATAGCTGTTTGGCTGGGACATATGGAGCCCTTTGTTAGACAGGTAATTTTGTTGTAGAGGCATTCTACTATGATAATATTCCAGTTCATTGAGTGTACAATGTGATTGTGCAAATATTGAAGGTTTGATTCCTAGTAGTATTGTTCTTTAGAATTCCTGTTGCAGTATGCATGTTGACACCTTTCTTATTTTTAGAGTCTTCAATTCTTGCATCAAGCGAAGAAAGATGGCAGCACATCACGTTCGTTTCACATTGAAAAGGTCGGATCACCACATCGGCCAAGACAACAGCTGGATATTGATGATGATGATTTTGAGGAAGGAGATGAGGTTGGTTTGTTGGAGAAAAAAATAAAGTTAGTACCTCTTTCATTTGTCATATGTTTTCTAAAGCGGAGCTTTCTTTACCTCATCCTTCGGCTACCCACTGCTGCTGCTTCTGCTGTCTGGCACACCACGTCAGGTGGTGATTCAGGGCGTGTGTATGACAGGAGCGTGACAGAAGAGGGAAGGCCACGCAAGAAACTCTTTTGGACCTTTCCATGTGTCGCATGTGCATAATGCCCTCTGGAGTGCCCTGGGTGTCACCACAGTAGCGTCTTGGCAAATATAATTATCCGTGGCCCCCCCGGCAAAAGCATTGCAGAAACTGCAGCACTTACCGTTTTACCAACGTGCAAGTCCAGTGCGAAGCTAGATAGAATGGTAGAGGGGGCAGAGAATAGCTAGAACTGATGCAGTCGCAAAACGAGTGAATAACAGCCTTGCCACTGTTCGCTTGCAGTTCTCATAGAAGGGGGAGGGGGGGATGGAGAAAAAGCTGATGTGAGAAGGAACAGAAATGCTACTATTGTAGACAGGACAACAGTTGTGGGAAAACTGGATAAACTTAAATTCAAGGTATGGCACGATACGTTTCGGCTATTTCTGAAATATAAACACCGTGCAGAAATGTGAAGTGGACAACTTATGCAGGGTGTGCAGAAGCAGAGCCACATTAATTAAAGCACATTGTACGGTCGCACGTCAAATCAACATGGCTGTGCCTGCCGCGGTAGCTTTGCGGTTATGGCATTGCTCGAGTTTGGGGGCTAGATCCTGACCGCGGCAACCGTATTTTGACGGGGGCGAAATAAAAACTCTCGTGCACTTACATTCATGGACACAAAAAATACCACGGGGTCAAAATTAATCCACAGTCTGCCATTACGGTGTATCTCGTAATCCAACTGTGGTTTTGGCATGTGCAACCTCATAATTCAATTAAAGCTTAATACATCTGCCACAATTCAATGTGCCATGCGAGGCAATGACAATGCTCAACTCTACTCAACTCAATGCTCTCAGAGGTTATGAAGTAACGCACGCGCACCACAAAGCCTCAAGCAAACACCTCTCCCTGTGTGTTCTGTGTACTACGCAGACAAACAGCAGTGGTGCACACAAGGTAACGTTTAACATCAACTCACCACTCTCGTGTTAGCCTTAATGTTGAAGAAATTAAGCTTTAGCTGTTAACGTCACCACAAATTATCGTGAATTAAAGCAAACAGCACAGAAAGCTTCGCTTACATCGATTCCCGCAGTGCGTGGAGTTCGCATAATTTCATCATAGTTAACCAAAATTAGGTGATTTATTTGGCATGCTGGGGTAACATTAAAAGAACAGCCTTCAAAATCAAGCTTAAAAATAATTTGTGAAAACAGGCTGCAACTGCTACACTGCATTTTGAGCAGATGTATTTTTGTCCAGGAAGCCTTTGGTGCAGATTTTGGAAAGGTGTAGCTAATTATTAAAATCATGAGGACCTTTAGCAGGCATCATTAGATCATATGTTTACATCTTAGCTTGTCAGAATAAGTGGGTACTCATACTTGCTTACCAGTACTTTTTGCTGGCTATGTACTTGCTCACATTCCTACTCGCAGCCACTCATGCTCACTAACAATCACTTGGCTTCATATTCACTTCCATTAACACTCACTGGCACCCACTCATACTACTGGCATCTACTCCCACTCACTGATGCTCACTCACATACATGCTCAGTTCCTCTTAAACTTGGCAACAGTCATTCATGTTCATACACTCATTTACCAGCACTCACTAATGTTCATCCCACGCCTGTGAAATTAGTGTGAAGTGAGTATGAGTCGTACTTGTAGATGAGTATACCGAACTAAGGTTTACACTATTGAATTAAACTTTCTCAAATGCACCCAAGTCTATGGTGTTCGTTCTAGAATTTTCTGACTCGTCAATGTCAAATAGAGCACGTAATCTGGTTGTGTAATGTTACCTACCTAAAATGTAGGTCTTGTATTGTTTCTCCTTGAATCCAACTCTTGTTTCCTCAGGTGTCCTTATAGCATTCTTCTAAATTTCCTAAAAAAATAGCAAAGTCCATATTCTTTTTGGGTTACTTGAAATTGTTTTAGTCAAGCTATACATTCTTGCCACCTCATGAGAAAGTTATGTTTATGTTAGGTGTTTGGTCATGGTGTTGTTTTTACTCTTTCTTTTTTGCTTTGTTTTGCAGGGCAGCTGAAATGCCTGATCATGCTAGAAAGGTAGCCACAAAAGAATTACAGGTAATCTTGAAAGCATTTTCAGGATGTCTCTGTACTTGATTATTTACTTTGATAGTAAAGTTCCATGTTATGGTAACTCTACGATGACTCCATGAGAAATCAAACATGCCTGTCCGCTTGATAGTTTTGTTCTGTCTCGTTTTTTTTTTGTGTGTCATGTTGCAATATTCAAAATGCACGGAATCAAAAATTTTATTCCCGAAAAGCGTTCCCAGCAAGCCAAAAAAATATTTGAAGATGGCGGCGCGTACATCCTCTTTTTGCTTACCACAACATTTTTCAATTTCACGGAAGAATTAAATGCAAACTAAAAACGTGTCGATAAACTTTTCTGCTCGTTTTAATACGCTTCACAGTAAATTAGTTCCATTCTTTGTTTTATTTATGCTGTCCACAAACAACAAAATTTTTAAAAATTTGAAACATGGCCCAAATCAGAAAGCTTTTCAAACTTTGGTGCATCTTGGCACATTTTCTATTTTACCCAGGAACTTAAAAAATGTATTATCTTCCTACATGAAACACAAGAGAAGAAAAAAAATTGTTAAACAAGTTTTTCAAAAAGCTCATCTTCAAAAGATAAAAGTAACTCCGATTCCAATTGTTGAAACAATTTTGGATTGAAGGCCGCTTATGTCGGGCAAAGCATGAGTGCAATAATATGTTTTGTCCATTTGCTTTATTCACAAAATATAACGGGCCAAAGTGGCCCATGTTGAGCAAGCTGGCTTTGGTATCATTGCTGGTTGTCTATCAGTTTGCATTGTATGCAAAACTAGTTCCAATTTCTTTGCTGCTTCAGAACTTCACTCTGGAAGCTTGTTTTCAACAGAAATGTATTTTCAGATTTTATTTGCGCCTAGCATATGCGGGGGTTGGGGGCTGGTGCCCTCTAAAGTACTAACGCATACTGAGTTTGCAGCCTAAAACCTCTGAGGGCATTGCACTTACGCCTCTGTTTTTAGAGAGTTTTAGAATAGGGGCCCCAATAGTTTGGGGCCCCAAAGAGCTTTGCTGGTGTTAGCGTTGGGGCATGCAGGAGTGAAGAGTATTAGAATAGGGCTTTGCGTTTCCGGATAGCATCTTGCGCTTACAGTGCCACTACGGCGTCAAAGAAAAGCCATTGGAAAAAATAAAATAAAATATACCATTTTATGATAAGAATAGTAATTTTGACTTTCATGTTTTAGCATTTAATTACAATTTAGAGGTTAAATTTCTATTAGCAGCAAACAATTAGTTGCACTCAGTTTTAAGTAACCAACTTTACGTGCCTTCACCAGCCAAGCTAATCCGTGTTAGGCCTACGAGCAATGAAATCCACAATTAAATTCGGGATCAGCGGTGTCTAATGAATCAGTTTCATAACACACGCTAAATGAGTGAAAGCGATAACCGCAGTCACTTCTCCTAGCTTGCGAACTTCACGCGTTACCACGAATCGAGCCCAGTTTGGTGCTAGGTTAGGGCCGTCGCTTCGATGGGTGCCGCCATGTTTGTTTACGCAAATCTTTTGGGGCAGCTCTTGGGGCTGCCGCTAAATCAGTGAAATAGCGTGCCCGACGCAAAACCCAAACACAGTTTGCGTCTCATGCATCTGCAGTTGCTTCGACGCTATTCCTTTGGGGCCCCAAACGTGTGGGGCCCCTATTCTAAAACTCTGTTCACAAACCTGCCTGATGCACACAGTAAGCAAATCTATAAGCAGTGCCAAGGCAGGCTAATCCGTAAGTGACGGTGCTTCCATAATCAGCAGATACGCCATTGTGGAGGTGCTACTTCACTGCCTGCTCCCCGTAGCCCATGTGCAATGGATACTGGAAGCTTAAATTCTTCGGAACCACCACGTGCGACTCACACTGTGCCTTTCTAAAAACCGACCTGAGTCATTTCCCGAGCTGTTTATTTCGTTTCCCGTTATCACATGTTTTCCTCGTCACCAACAGATGTCTTCCTGTCTTACCTCAACCTTCACCTCTGCATTTCAGCTGTCTGAAAAAGTGCAGTGCAGCATGACTCAGCCAAAGACTGCTGAAGTTGCCTAATTTATGTTTTTTCAGCACCTTGCTGACGTGCTTTCCCACGCCGAGAACAGCAGAGGTCACTCATGGCGCCAGACGGCAGTTGTCCTTCGATAACGAATGTGGCTCACACGTTTTCACAGTGAAGAGCTTTAGATGGCCTTGTTCATAAAACATGAAACCATGAGACATTCTGTAGGCTCAGTCACGACATTGGTGCAGAAAAAGCGACAGACAGAGTGTGGTGCCATTCAGTATAAACGTTTTGACTAGGTCTAGCTGTTCACTACATGCAATGCATGTGGCTAATAGCTCTGTCCGAGTATTTTGTACCGATTATTTACGTGTTCACAAGAAGATTGCTAGTAAAAAAAATTTTCATTGCGTAAACATTTTGGATGTTGCCTCCCTGCGGAAGCTACTGCCAGAGGCTTAGGATATTTGCGATATCGACCAGGTCTGCCAGCACTGCTTTACGTGCCACAAGGAAATCCTGTCTTGATGTAGTGACACCTGCAATGAAGCAGACGAGACATTCTTTCAGGAAGAAGAAGCGATTGACGACTTGAACAGGTATGTCCATTTTTCTTCTGGTGTTTCACCACTGAAACTGCCATCTTGCATTCATAAACTCAGCAGACAATCTTATGGAAAGAGAAAACAGGCCGAGATTGAAAGCATCGTGGCGATGGAGTTACATTCAACTTTAAGCGCTGCATACGGAAGTGTCAGTACATCTGAACCGTCTGTAACAGAATGTTGTGCATGTGCTGGCTAGTTAAATAGCTTGAAGCAAGTATACGAAGCTTCAAGGTCCTGTTGAGAGTGCTTCCGTCATTAGCTTAACCATCGTGCCACCAGAAGTTAAGAACAAATGCGTTCAAGAGGCAATCCCAGCTGTCACGATGTACATGCTCAGAAAGGCCCAAAATTGGCGTGAAAAGCATGGAATGTCCATATGCGAGGTCAGGGTTAAGCCCATGGTATGTACAAGCTGTGCTCGACTACTTCACTAAGGTTGAACTTGGGTGCTCTCAGCAGAGCCTGAACAAGAAAGATGTGTCATTTATCATGAATGGCCAGCGAGAGTACGTCTCAAAGCGGTTTATGACACGTTCTATCCACAAGACGTTCCAGATGTTCAAAGCAGCTTACCCTGAAAGTGCCATCGCCCTGTCAAAGTTTTATAGCCTGCATCCAAAATAGGTGCTGCTCGCTCCACAGCAGGGGGTTGCTTTTGCGTTTATTGTGTTAATGCCAACCTCTGTGTCTTCATGCTTGAGAATGTAACTTGGAAATCTCATCTGAAGGCATGAAAGCATTGTGCCTTCGCGGCTCCCCAGCCAGAGATTGTAGATTAGGTGAACGCGAGCGCTGCTTATGGAGTGAAAGCGTCACTTTGGCCAATCTGGGAAGGGTCGTCGAGGTCGAGGTCGCATTTGCTGTTTGGAAAAGCGGTAACTTGGTCTAGAAGACGTCTTCTCCAGTCCTTTTTTGTGAAAGAGCTGGGCGAACGGGTGACCAAATGGATTCCTCATGAATATGTACGCCGCACTCAAGCCACAGCTATTCATGAGGCAACAAAGTGCGAGCAGCGTGGAAGCATTGTTCTGCATTCATATTTTCTGAAAAACTGGACTGACCTTCTATCAAATGAAACACAATCGTGCCATTGGTACAAGAAACAAATCTGCATTTTCACCTGTGTCGCGACAAGGAAAGCAACACACAGCTTTGCTGCCAGAAGCGGCGACACGCATCACGACGCAACGCACGCCTGCTACGCCCTAGGTAGAGCGCATAAACTGTTAGATGAAAAAGCACCCATATACTGTCATGTAACATATGTCAACGATGGTGCAGCGAGCCATATTAAAAATAGTTACCAACTGTATAAGTTGTGCCACTCCAAGTATTCGTCCGCGAGGTGGATATTTTCCGCTACTGGGCACGGAAAGAATGCTTGTGACGGTGTGGGTGGGCTGCTTAAGCATCAAGCTTCCCTGCACAACCTGAGGTCTGGAAGCACCGCCTCCATTCATTCGGTGCATGAGGTGGTCTCCCAACTTAGTGGCAACCTCAAGAATGTGGCCCTGCTTCATGCGTCTGCTGTAGTCATCTAGGAGCATCGTCAACAGAAATCAGTGGAGTGGAAGTCAGTGCCCTGTGTGCCAGGAATTCAGTCGTGGCATGTCTGCCCACAATCAGTCAAGCGGACATGCACTGTCTGTTGTGAGAACTGCCACTAGCCAGCTGACGGTGATTAAGCCCTTTTAAATACTAACTGCAAAGGACACACAATAAATTTGTTCAAGCACCACAAGTAGTGTCAAGTTTGTTCTCTCTTGCGTCCCAGAAAACAAAAGAGAAAACACGTTATTTCTTGCCACAATAAAAAAGCCAGGCAAGCCTTTCTTCATTTGTGGCAACAGTTGCCTTTTCTTTCTTTAAAAGAGAGTAAATGTTAAACAAACCAGAACAAGTCCTTGCAGCACTAAAGCCAGCATGCTAAACATGGGCCGCATTGGCCAGTTATATTTTGTGAATAAAGCAAATGGAGGAAACATATTATTGCACCCACATTTTGCCTGACTAAGCGGACTTTCATCTGAAGTTTTTTCAAAAATTGGAACCGGAGTTTTTTGAAAAAAACTTGTTTATTTAACTATTTTTTTCTTCTCTCTTGTTTCATGTTGGAAGATATTATTTTGCATAAATGTTGCAAAGAGAATGTTCTATGTTAAACACTTTTTTCAACTTTCCGTGTGAAATAGAAAATGTGCCAAGACGCATCAAAGTTACAAAATATTTCTGATTTGAACCATGTTTGAATTTTTTTACATTTTTTTCTGCTATGGACAGCATAAAAAAATACATGGAAGTAATTTACTTTGAAGCGTATTAAAATGAACAGAAAAGTGTTTCGACACAACATTTTTTTTTTTTTTCATTCAATTCAAATGTGAGATCAGGAAATTTCGTGGTAAGCAATAGGAGGATGCTTGCGTCGCCACCTTCAAATGTTTTTTTTTGGCTTGCTGGGAACGCTTTTCAGGAATAAAATTTTTGGTTCCGTGCATTTTGAATACTCCTACGGGATGCATGAGACAACAAGACAAAACAAAAGTATCAAGCGGACAGGCATGTTTGTGATCTCTCGTGGAATCACCCTCTGTGAACAGCAGAAAGAATAATTGAGTCTGTTGTGCTTTTTTTTTTTTTTTTTTAAATAGACTTTATGGCTATAGATATAAAGTTATGCTTCTTTTAAACACCTGCCTTTCAGAGGTTGAAGAAGATGCCACCACATATGCCTGAGCATGCCATGACAAGAAATTATTTGGAGCTGCTCATTGACTTGCCTTGGTCGCACAGTTCTCCAGAAGTTGTGGACCTTGCAAAATCCAGGTGCTTTAGATTTATGTAGCACTTCATTGTATCGACCCTCTTTCTTGATGGTTTCCGGCTTTATTAACTCTCCTGCAAATGTTTAATATGTTTTGCTACATCTGTTTTATTTTTGCAGGTCTGACTTGGATGCTGATCACTATGGAATGGAAAAGCTGAAGAAACGTGTTCTCGAATACCTGGCTGTGAGGAAGTTGAAGAGCTCTCTCAAAGGCCCCATCTTATGCTTTGTGGGTCCTCCTGGTGTTGGAAAGACCAGTGTGGGACGTTCTATAGCTTGCTCCTTGGGTCGCGAGTTCTACAGGCATGTTTTCTTTGTTCCCACTAGCATACACAGACTTGAAATAATAAATTTCAACAGTGGAAAAGACAAATACGAAGAAATATACAGGACACACGCAATGTGTGACCCACATGCACCTTCGTATTTGTCTTTTGGGCTGTTGCTAGTGCCTATGTCAAACGCAAACCAACTTTTCCTAATCAAGGCTGCCTAATATATGCACATCTGCTGTGAGCTGGGAAAGTGGCAGTGTTCCTGTATATGTTCACTTTCAAGGGGGTGATTTGTCAGCCAAGTATTGCACTAGAAAGCTTAGTGCAATGAAGGATAATTATCTTTATCTGCGAAATTGCTTGTCAGGGAGGTGACCCTTACCTTCTTTAAAGGGGACGCTACAGTACTTTTTGACTGTGGTAAGTAAAGTAGCATAGTCGCTGGGTGATATCCGAGTCAATTATTAGCCTTTTACAAGGTGTCCGAGCTAACCTAAGCCAAGGTTTAAAAATATGTTACATACTCTAGGATGATGCAACCAACTGCATGTTGTTAGCTATTTTATGGAGCAGGGCACACAAAAAAGTAAATATAGTGGCTACTGGCTACTCCAACAACAGCAAAGAAATCTCAACACTGATAGGGTGGTGGTGCCGCTGCATTGGTACCACTGTGTTGATACCACTGCGATGATAATGGTTTGGCTCGACAAAGGGTCATACCAGTGACCTTAAGGCCATGCCAATACAGAAGCTCGGCGTGATGATGGGCAAAGTGGAGTGGTCATTGTTCCTTGTGGGCAAGGTGTACAGCATTGAGTGTATGAGGGATGACTACAAGGAGGTCACAAGGGTGTGGCAGATACCCCCTTAATACCAGACACATTCCACACCTGTCATTAAAGGTGTTGCAGGGCCCTTTTAACTGTCCATAGTTATACATGTAAAATGTTAAGTTTCTTTGCCATTCTGGAACCATTAAATTTACTGAAAATTGTAAAATTTTCTTAGTGTTAGCATCGGTGATGAAACTATGAACTTCACACGTTAGAGCTTCTACAGCGGCTCACTGGTTGTGGCACTTTTCTGGAGAGCATCATCATCATCATCAGCCTATTTTATGTCCACTGCAGGACGAAGGCCCCTCCCTGCGATCTCCAATTACCCCTGTCCTGCGCCAACCGATTCCAACTAGCGCCTGCGAATTTCCTAATTTCATCACCCCACCTAGTCTTCTGCCGTCCTCGACTGCGCTTCCCTTCTCTTGGCACCCATTCTGTAGCCTTAATGGTCCACGGGTTATCTAAGGTATGCATTACATGACCTGCCCAGCTCCATTTCTTTCTCTCAATGTCAATTAGAATATCGGCTATCGCTGTTTGCTCTTTGATCCACACCGCTCTCTTCCTGTCTCTTAACATTACGCCTAACATAATTGGTTCCATTGCTCTTTGCGTGGTCCTTAACTTGTTTTCAAGCTTCTTTGTCAGTCTCCAAGTTTCTGCCCCATATGTCAGCACTGGTAGAATGCATTGATTGTACACCTTTCTTTTTAATGATAATGGTAAGCTTCCCGTCAAGATCTGACAATGTCTGCCGAATGTGCTCCAACCCATTTTTATTCTTCTGTAGATTTCCTTCTCATGATCAGGGTCCCCTGTGAGTAATTGACCTAGTTAAACATACTCCTTCACAGACTCTAGAGGCTGATTGGCCATCCTGAACTCTTGGTCCCTCGCCCGGCTATTCATCATTAGCTTTGTCTTCTGCATATTAATCTTCAACCCCACTCTCCCACTCTATCTGTTAAGGTCCTCAATCATTAGTTGTAATTCGTCTGCATTGTTGCTGAATAGAACAATGTCATTGCCAAACTGAAGGTTGCCGAGATATTCGCCGTCGATCCAAGCCTACTCCTAAGCCGTCCCAGTTTTATAGCTTGAATACTTCTTCCAAGCATGCAGTGAATAGCATTGGAGAGATTGTGTCTCCCTGTCTGACCCCTTTCTTTATAGGTATCTTCCTGCTTTTCTTGTGTAGAGTTAAGGTAGCTGTGGAACATCTGTAGATATTTTCCAAGGTATTTACGTAAGCGGTCTGTACTCCTTGATTACGTAATGCCTTTATGCCTGCTAGTATCTCTACTGAATGAAATGCCTTTTCGTAATCTATGAAAGCCATATAGAGAGGCTTATTGTACTCTGCAGATTTCTTGATAACCTGATTGATGACATGGTTGTGATCCATTGTAGAGTATCCCTTCCTGAAGCCAGCCTGTTCCTATGGTTGACTAAACTCCAGAGTGGCCCTTATCCTATTGAAGATTATTTTGGTAAATATTTTATATAATACTGGGAGTAAGCTACTGGGCCCATAATTTTTCAATTATTTAATGTCTCCCTTCTTGTAGATTAGTATAATGTTGGCATTCTTCCAGTTCTCTGGGACCTTTGAAGTCTATAGACAGTTCGTATAAAGGGCCGCTAATTTTTCGAGCATTATGTCTCCACCATCTTCGATTAAATCGACTGGTAGTCCATCTTCTCCTGCCGCTTTTCCCCGTTTCATGTCTTGCAAGGCCCTTCTAATTTCATCGCTAGTTATAGAAGGAGCCTCATAGAGCCGCGATTCTATTCATGGCCCTGACTGCTGCATACTGTTAATGGCAGCTGTAATTAATAATGATGATGATGATGGAGTTTCATCTCATAAACCTGCATGATCAGCTATGACAGATGCCTTAGAGGAGGGCGGCTGAATAACTATGACTACCTTAGGTTTTGTAATTCTGACGCAATTGAAATACAGCATGGTGTTCAGGTATTGAACTCGTAACCTTGTGTTGAAGAGCAGACTGCCATGGTCACTAAGCCACTGCAGCAAGTAGGGGTGGAAAGCAAGAACTTGAGTGTTTCGAGATTTTAGGGTGTGTTGAAAAAAACCGATGGAGGCAGTCTCAATTAATCCAGAGCCAACATATCCAGGAGCCTTTGCGCGCGCATATGATCTGGCCTCCACGGTGACAGGTGCGCTGACTTTAGCATGTGGATTAAAGATGATTCTCAATCCAGAGCCTTACTGGATTTCCGGCATGATTGAGGGGTTGCATCCATTTTATGGATTTTCTTCCTTTTTCTTTTTAATGTACTACTATGCCTTAAAGGGCCCCTGAAACGATTCGGTCAAATTTTGTAGACGCGTAGAGTACAGCTAAAGTTAATCATTCCCACCACAATTTGTGTGCAACGTCTCATATTAAGAGAGCTACGGATGATTACAAGTTACCCTCCTCTGTAGTCATGAATTTTCTCCTCAACTCGTTCGCCGAGTGATCGGGGCTAAGCTCCACCTTCACTGGCTCTGCATCATGATGGCACGTCGTGTCGTCGACTTCCAGTTCTCTAGGATCGAGCGCGCAAAGCCTCTCTAAACTCTCCGCCAGCTGCTTGGCAGCCGATCCCAGGCGAGAGATATCGAAGCAGCGTGCGTTGCGAGCATTCTGTCGCAGTGCCGAACGTGTCTGGTATTCCGGTAACCACAGGCTAGCTGGGCGTTTCGACGGAACGGTGGAGGCATAAACTCAAGCTGATGAAGGAACTTTAGCGTAGACGTACGTGAGCTGCCTGATCGGTCTCCACGGTCCAGCCACCCATTGGCACAGAGCTTAACCAGCCAAACAAAGAGCTAATATTGCTCTAACCAAGTGTAAGACATTTTAAACATTTACAAAAACGTGTCAACGATTACACTCCTGCGAAAAATTTACACCAGCAGCAAAGCAGAATACATTTTGTTACTGCTACTGTGTGTGGTTGAGCTCTATGTCACCAGGTGGCTGCACCGTGCAGACCATTCACATTTGCACTTCTGCTCATCCTGTGAAGCAACACGCAAGGGGACATGGCCAGGCGACATGGCCAGGCGACACGGCCAGGCGACACGGCCAGGCCCTGTCCCCTTGCGCTTGCGTTTACCCTAATACCAGACTCATGAAACGCTATTGTGTGAGTAATCTTCCGGTGTAAAGTGACGGCTGCAAACGTGCAAATCCTGGTGCCGATCGGATAGAGGCAGTCCGATGCGCTGCACCCAGTCTGCTCGTCTGCTGCCTTGCAGAGGGACACAATGTTGCAGCTTGACATATTGCCAGTCCCTACGTTTGCACTCCACAACTCAACAAAGTAGAATCATAGTGCTTGCGAAAAGACTGAGACCGACTCTGACCGCGAAGCTCTCGTCAAAATGGAGCACGTTGTAACACAACCAGACGACACTTGCTGTGTGCCGGAAGTGCTTAAGTGTAGTGAGAAATTGTTCTTGTGCATTGTCTTTCTGTTACTTTCTTATTATAGAAACAAATTAACAAACATTCCAACTATTACGAAAATCATTTGTTCACCATAAAGGTGGAAAAATGATCGATGACGTGCCCTGGGCAGCCAATCGGATAGCTCGCCCTACTGACTTCAGTTGGGTGATTTAAGTCATATGGGTAGGGGCGGCTGAAAATTCTGCCGAGCAGTGTGCTGCGATTGGCAACGATGCACATTTTTAAAACCTTATAATAAATTACACACTTTATGTGAAGCACTTAGGTGCATCAATTAATAATCAGAAGGACCCACTCTAACGACTCGGTATATTTGTATAAAATCATCAAAATTGTTTCAGGGTCCCTTTAAAGGGGTCCTGAACCACTCCTCAAGCTTGATGAAAAAACACATTTAGCAGATAGCTTGAACTGCTGGGAACACCTCAATGAAATTTTGCAGTCGTGTATGGCGAGTGGGGTTCACAAGCAGTACATGTCACATTTTTCTCAAACACGCTCTTTTCAAACAGAGGCTTTCTCCTCATTCGTTTTGAAGCTGCCAGTGTCTTGCATATGTTGTCATATGCAAAATTCCCATATATGGCTGCTATTGGCGGATAGCTGACATCAATCAAGAAGGATGTTTGGATCACTGTACTTCGTCCTTCTGTTACTGTTTATAATAACTGATGCAGTTAACTAAGCAGGCTGAAGTAAGCGAAAATCTGTGTTCCGAATTTCGATAACAATTACGCACTTCCGGAGGAAGCTGCCTATCGTCTGCTCACACTCACTCGCGGCCATCCATGTAGGAATGAAACTTTGGCCACACTGCTTATTGACGTCGTAGCCGTCGGTTCTCGCTGATTTTGGTTAGTTTTGAACAGTCAACTTGTCTTGAACCATGTGAAACTTAAATCCAGAACACGTACACTACCTCTACCACACCTTGCGAGGAATGGCTACAAGGGATGCGTGCCAGCCCGCGCTAACTACTGGCCAGCGTTGCTCCAAGCCACTCCTGGCTAGACACCTTGGCAGGCATTGCTTCGTATTGAGCTGTTGATAACTCTGCAAAACGTGTAATTTGGATTTGTCTACTATCCCTGCAGGACAAAGCCCGTCTGCACCATGCAGCATAGCCAGACTGGAGCACATGAGTGCACATTCCAGCCCTGCTGTGCACATAGCAAGCACACTACAGTTGTGCATAGCTGCATCTGCTGCCTAGTGTGTATAACGTGAATGCCGCAGGGTGCTGCCACGAACCCTCTCGTTGGCAAGATATGTCAAAAACAGAGTGCTGTGATTGGTCTCTGGTGGATGACATGGCTCAGAGGCGTGATGTCGTGAGCCAGTCTGAGCGCATACGGAGCGCCTACATGTGACTAGGACAGGGCGTCTGCTTCCTAATTGTGTGAGCTCGTTACATTAAGAATCCTTTGAATGTAAGTCCAGAGTATGGCATCCATTGCTGAGCCGGTGTGTATGTTGCCAATATACTCGCACAAGCAAAGACAATGTTTTGTTCAAGCCATGAAAATTGTGTGATTGTCGTAGAGATAAGTGCAAAAGGAAATATGCTACTCATGCCATGTGGTATGAAATAAAAACAGCTGTCTGCAGCTGTCTAGCACTCTGTAGCACAGCAAAGTGATGAAACCAACGTTACTATAGTAACAGCAACTGGAAGTATGTATTGCCGACAGCGCCTGTCAATTTCTGCTGAAAGAACAACACGTGTGGCACCACAACTGGCGGCGCCTCACTCCTTCGGAATGGAGGATGTTGAAGAGAAATCAGAACTATAAATATTGCACCCTGCCGCTTGTACTAGGTCTTCTGAAAAATTATTTTCATAATATATTTCTAGGAGGCACAGTACTCGTCCCAAGACCTTTTTGAGGCTTCAAAGAAAGTTTGTTACGGACCCTTTTAAGGCACCCAGCCCGGGGGGGGGGGGGGGGGGGGAGGGGTATATGAGCCATACTTGCCTTTCTCACTTTTTGTGAAAAATTTATAGAACAAGTAAGGCTCAACCACAGAACTGGAAAGATCAATGTGGAGCAGATGTTTTTTCTTCTTCTTCTTCTTATTATTATTATTATTTACTACTGTAGGTTCATGTACAGGTGATTGTATTTTTAATGAAGTAGGTGCCAGCATGTTTTGTCTTAAGCATTTTTTGTAGCCTTATAGCATGTTGGCTATCTTTTTTGCAGGATATCATTGGGTGGAGTGAGTGACCAAGCAGACATTAGAGGTCACCGCAGGACGTACATTGGTTCAATGCCAGGCAGAATCATTCAAGGATTGCGAACTGTTGGTGTCAAAAACCCGGTGTTTCTGCTGGACGAAATTGACAAAATGGTGAGATGAGTACTTTTAGTGGTGGAATATATCATTTCTTATTATCTGCCATGGTAGGTAAGTGGTTATGGCATTGTGCTGCTGAGCTCTAGGTCGCGGGTTTGATCCCGAGCGCAATGGCTGTATTTACTTAGATTTAGGTGCACGTTAAAAGGGTATTCTACCGTTTTTAAAGGACCTTCTACTCTGGCGGCAGCTGTGTGTGGGACAGCAGAGCACGGCCACTCAGGCCCCATCTTGAAAGTGATCTGCTGTGGGTAGAGTCTAGGTGCACTGAGGGCTGATAGCTCCGTGTGTGCTGTGTTCTCGCCAGTTAGTTCATGTTGAAGCGAGAGGCAGCATGAAGGTCAATTCGCTTGCTGCTGCTGCTGCTCTTTCTCGCACCAGCATTTTGACAGCGAGTGTCTGCAGTCATCGAGTGCGATGTGTTTGTTTTCCTGTGCGCGCGTGACACCATGCATGTTAATTTAGTTAGTAAGGAAATGTTTACCAGTTCATACGGCCGATTAAACTACTATCCTTACTTTGTATAGCTGTCTAATAATTTGCTATCACAATCAATGCTTCGCCTTTCGGGCGAAACTGATACTTTTCTTGCACTACTTTCAGAGCCAGATTAAAAATATATAGCCTTGTTTATGTGATGCAAGTATGCTTGTTTCTGCCAACATGACACAAATTCTTCTCATTCCCACCACAATTCAAAGACATGTTCCAAGCGCTAGACAGTTTCTTTAAAGAAGCCCAGGTGGTCAAAATTAATCCGGAAACTTCCACTACGGTGGGCCTCAAAATCAGGCTGTGGTTCTGGTTCTTAATACCCCAGAATTTTTTTTTTCATTAATCATACTCTGCACTTCAGATTTTTGTAAAACTTTTTTGGTTAATACATGTTATAAACCTTGTGAGCTGTTCAACAAGTGAGAGCTTGCTTGAATGAGCTTCAGGGAACTCGAGGGTAAGGGCAGTAATATGGAATGTGTAACGCAGGAAGTAGCAATGTCAAGTTGCAGGCACAGATTTACTTCGTATGCTTAGAGGCTGTAGTGTTTTAAAGTTCGTTTGCTTCACTTGTGCTTGCAGTACATTGAATGTTGTGAAGTGGGGACCACATAGTACCTTTGCACCTCCTCAGACACACTGGTTTGCAGGCCAGCAGTCTAGTTCTAAAAGGAAACCACTGCACATGATTGTTTTCTGGCAGCAGCTATGACTAGAGCATGAGTTAGTTTTGTTGGTTCTCTCTAGCTTTGGGCACAAAGTCAA
Source organism: Dermacentor variabilis (assembly GCF_050947875.1). NCBI lineage: Eukaryota > Metazoa > Arthropoda > Arachnida > Ixodida > Ixodidae > Dermacentor > Dermacentor variabilis. The sequence continues at coordinate 238,022,047 of NC_134568.1, forward strand.
ATATATAGCCATCCCAGTTCAAAGTGAATGTGTGTGGGAGCATGAAGGCCACAGTAAATTGTACAGTGCTTCACAACTGTTATGGTGCACGCATTACTGAAAGTGAGCTGCTGAAAAAAAAAAGTACAATAATGATTTGGGAGATTTAGGATCTTGTCATGGAAATAGTTCTTGCAAGTAAAACGTGCAGAAATGAAATATGCTGAACCAGAACTTTTTATAGTGGACCGTGGTGGTGTTCCAGCTTAGAAAAATTTGTTCCATCTTAGAGGTTTACTAACATGGTGCTTATTCATATTTCACTGTGATAAGTAAATAATATGAATGAAGAACTGAATTTTACACATGCATTATTTCAATTTATTGCCTATAATGATGTTTTTCATTGGTCTTCTTCCCTTAGACCCCAGGCATCCATGGCGACCCTGCTGCGGCTTTACTTGAAGTCCTGGATCCTGAGCAGAACTGTGCCTTCATTGATCAGTATCCTTGTGGCATTTTGATACCTTAGCATTAAATAAGATAAAAAGCTTTGTGCACTTCAGGAGTGGCTTTTAGCTATATAAATGTTCCACTTGAGTTTTGCTCTTTAAAGCAGTTTTTACCTCTTGCTAAAGACAGGTCCTGTTTGCCTAGAGTCACCGGCTGATGAAGAATGCAGTGGCAAATGGCCCTCTAACGAAGGAATGTGTTTTTGTACATCATCGAATCACCTTGGCCTAGTCTCCCTCTACTTCCTTTGTATCCATGTCCTGGCCTCCATCTTTCTCAGGTGCTTCCTTGTTGTGGAATTCCTCACCCTGCTGACGGAACTTTTTGTTTGTTGGAAGTGATGCTTATCTTTGAAGGGATCAGTTGGGCCACTCATCTTTTCGTGGCACATCTTCACAGCAGTGCCTACACGAGGAAGTGGGAAAAGTGTGAGGGGTGGCGAGGAGGTTCTTTGGACAAGAAGCCTCAGGAAGTCCCTCTCTTAATACTTTTTCAGATGCTGCATTTGTTCTGTGAGCTGTCTTCTGCTTCCCTACACTGTACTATTACAGTGGCTTTGGCTATTAGTGTGTTTGGATCATGATTATGGTGTGCTCATTGTTTCTGAACAGCTTGTGCACTCCTCTCTGCTGGTAGCATCTGTGAGATGCCTGTTTTTTGTGGAGGGACAGGAACATCATGCTTTATGTGAGGAACGTATCCTGCATTCTTGACATGGCACTGACTGTAGGGAGGGTTCAGCATTTTCTGTAAAAAAAAAGAAAGAAAAGAAAAAAAACCTTTACTATATCGGATATTTTCATAAAATTCAGTTTTGAGTGAAAAGGGTTAGTGGAAGTAAATTTACCAGACAGCTAAGACAGCTGATCGGCGTGCAGCTATGGGCCTACAAGCACTCCAGTGCAAGGTGCCTGGCAAGGTTGAAATTGCATGTCAGTCAGTCTGCTGCTTAAGCAATCTTTACCTAGAGCAGTGAGTGGAGCTTTGGCTCGGGTCTTTGCAGTCTTCGTGCTGTGGCCACTGTGGTGGATGGAACTGGGCAACTTCAATGAGGCTAATGCTGTGTCATATCTACATAGTAATTTTTAGAGGGCAGCTCTTAGGCACCCGTTTCTTTGTTTTGCGTCAGCGTGGTCCCTTGGTGTAACCGAGTGAACAAGCACAGCGAAGGATGAAAGAGCGAATGCGGAGTGCAGTGGGGGATGAACTATGGCGATAGCAAAGAGAGCATGAGGAGGAGAGCGGAGGAGAATGGTACATTGGGTTCTTGATATATTGACTGTGAGGTGGAAAGTGGAGAAGGAGGGTATGGCAAAAGCATGAGAAGAAAGGCATAGTGCCTCGCAAGACGTGCTCGGCGGCAACGACTGGTATGAGATGGCACCGGAGCAGCGTGCCGTTATCTGTTCACCGATGGCATGCGGCGAGCGCGTTGATCAATACCATATATGGAAATAAAGCACTGCATGAGTGAAGGTTTGTCTGTGGTGGCTGCTGTGAATCGCACCTACACGTCACCCATGCGCTGCCTTTCGCGATCTCCTGATTAGCGAGGCAGTCGTGCCACACTTCGCTTCATTTGCAATGTGCCACACAAGACAGATTGTACGCCCCAGCCAATGTATCACGAAATGAAAACACGTATGGAGCTGGGCTCAAATTTTGCATTAGGGAGTATTGCAATCGTCTGTAAATATTTTTCTGTATTATTCATTGCAGCTCTGTATTCACAGAATGCTACAAAGTCTCATTCTATTTGTGTTCGAATATCAAATGCAACCACTCATAATTTCTGCATAGTGACATCATCGTATGACATTGTGCCTCTGCTAGACTGTCTCTCTAAAGCTTTGTTGTTCTGTGTATCGGATGCAACTGCAGTGTCGAAAAGCAAAATCTGCTCGCATAGTGCATGTTTCAGCAGCAACAAATTTAGTGAAAAAATTTGTGTGAGATGTGTAAAATTGTGTGCTTCTCTCTTTTTTAAGGTAGAATTTGGGACTTATTGACAGGTGTAATTCTAAATAGTTAATTTTTTTTTTTTGCACCAGCTCGCTGATTCTTTTCCTGACCTAAATTTTCCAGCTACTTGAACATCCCTTATGATCTTTCAAATGTTCTATTCATTGCCACAGCCAATACGGTTTCCACAATTCCAGCAGCTTTGCTGGACAGGATGGAGGCAAGTTGACTCTTTACTGTGTGTGTCATTTTTTATTATGTCTCCTGATAATTGTTGACATGCATGTGTGACAGTTGATGTTACAGATCTGCTTCTATGACCATTCAGAATTTGAAATTGCTCGACTTTTATGCTATTAGTCTTGTTTCTGATCAGGACAAACCACTTAAGGGGCATGTTTTACCCACATAGTGCCGCTCGGCGCAAAGATGGGCATACTGTATTCAGAATTTCTTGACTGGTGTCACGGATTCGTTACTAAAAGAGTATTGTCTAACCAGATTTTAAAGTAAAACAGGGGGAAGGCGGGAGATGGAAATTCAAGACGATGAGCAAAACGAGAAGGAGGTAAAAGCAGGAGCCAATGTTTCGACAAGTGGACTTGGAAAAAGACAAGTACACTTGTCAAAATGTTGGCTCCCACTTTTACCTTATTCTCGTTTTCTCAGATTTCAAAGTATAAATCCCAAAAAGTGAAGCAGTAGTTCTAGCTGCATTAAAGACTGAACTGAAAAGTAATGTTGCTGTTTCTGTTTCTTTGACATGTAGGTCATTCCTGTGCCTGGTTATACTCATGAAGAGAAAGAACACATAGCTCAAAACCATCTCCTTCCTAAGCAACTGAAAGAGCATGGTATCACAACTGATATGATGCAAGTGACGAATGAAGCACTGAGAAAACTTGGTAAGCTTTCATCTTTTTTTTTCTTTCTAAACATGACATGTTTACAAAAACTTTTCTCAGCTGGAGAGCCACTAGTAATTGGATGTAGTGTGTTCCTCATGGAGTGGGCCCTTCATAAAAGCCACTTGCAATAGAATTGGAGGTGGAGGACTGGGGGTGGTTTTTGCCCCAGCTCTCATCCCTCAATAACTTTCACTGTTTTGGTCACATGTTTTGTAATGTGAGCTCTTCTGAAACCACTAGCGTTTAGAGCAGCTCGACTGGATCAACATAGTGTTATAGAATTCTGATGTTTTATTTTTGACAATGACTGTGATAATTTTTAGTATCACCCACTGTTAATAGAGAATTTTAGTGTGTCCGGTATTCCAGCAAGTGCGGGCGGCTTGCCAGATGAGCAGGGGCATAAACGTGAGCGGCCAGATTGGCGGCGCCAGCGGGTGGTGCAAAGCTGAACCACACAAACAGAGCCAATTACTATATTCTGCTTAGCTGCTGGCGTAAATTTTTTACAGCTGTGTAATCGTGTTCACAATTACGCCGCTGCCATAAATGTGCACCAGCAGCGAAGCAGAATATATTAGGTTACTGCAATTTTAGCACTGTGTTCTTCTGGTTGAGCTCTACGCCACCAGGCAGCTGCAGCGCTCCGTCCGCTCGTGTTTATGTTCCCGCCTATCCGGCAATCCACCCAAACCACACCTGTGTGCCGGAATAGTGGACAAGCTAAAAGTACCTAAGGATAACCATGGCTGGTCTAAATAACTTGACTCTCCATGCAACTGTACCATCCACCTTGATGTTGTGATAGTAGGCACCAAATTATAGTACTTCATTACTCTTGACCAGAGTTGTGGTGTGGGTCCCTCCATTCCATTTCCACTCCATTTTGAAGAGTGGAGATTTCATTGCTCTTGACCAGAGTTGTGGTGTGGGTCCCTCCATTCTATTCCCACTCCATTTCGAAGAGTGGAGATCCCCCGTAATTCCACTCCTTCTAACTCCTTGGAATGGTGAGTGTAGGGCCATTCCCAGTCCTGGGGTGGTAGAGCTGATTCATTCTATTCCTCCTATCCCAGTAAATTAAACACTTTATTTAAATGCTTAACTATTTGTGCTTTCGTGCCTAGTGACTAAACGTACTTATGAAGTCATAACAATGTTACAAATAATGTTAAGTATTTATTTTCTGTACATGAAGAAACCTGTATGCTTTGCAACCGGTTATCTCTGCATCGTGTTTTCCCTGTGATCTCTATAATATCTACCGTTCTTCTAAAGCATTTTCTCAGTTTTGGTTTTGGTAAAGATCTCTCTGCTGATGTGTTGTGAAACTTCAGCAGAAGCCCTTTAAAAAAGCATGCATGAACACTTGGATGGTGGAACACATACATGCTTCTGGTAGAGCACATGCCTGGTCAATACAATATTGTTACGTTAGGAACATTACACTAACATGTATGCAAGATATCATGAGAACCCAACAAACAAAGACACCAAGGACAACACGGGAAATTACTTGTACATACTAATTGAAATAAAGAAATTGTAAATGAATGGAATTTAAAGTGGACAAATTTGACATAATAGTTCTGCGGAAACCCGCAAGATGGAGAGAAGTAATTAAGGGAGAATGAGACATCCACCCAATCGTAGCAATTGCTACAAAGGAAGCCCATACAGGTTCCTCAAAAGAAAAGCCTCACAGCTGAAGAAATATTGGTTGTTGACAAATTTGACTTCGCCCTGCTATCTGCTAGCCGCCTGGTTAGCTCAGATCAGAATAAAAAAATCAGAATCAGAATCAAAAATTTAATATTAGAAGTTGGGTCACATTACAAGTACTTAGTATGCAGAAGGAGGTCCCATAGTCAAAGACTGTATCGGGACCTCCTGTACAAGAACAGTTATTGTAGTTAACATCTAAAAGCAACAACAGCATATAATAAGGAAGTATACAGGCAACAAGGAAAGAATGGTTACAGAACAAAATACAGGATTGATTACAAAAAATAACAAAACAATTACAAAACAATAACAAAATAACAAGCAGCTGCCCTGGAAAGGCGATGGTCCCGGGTTCGAGTCCCAGACCAGGACGAATTTTTCTTCAACTGTGAGGCTTTTCTTTCGAGGAACCTGCATGGGTTTCCTTTGTAGCAATTGCTATGAATGGGTGGATGTCTCATTTTCCTTTAATGAAAGTGGATGAAAAAACAACTTGCCGCAGGGGGGGAACAATCCGTCTTCGCATACAAGATGGGCACTTTAATTTTCATGGAAGTGTTTACTATACAATGTACTTTATTTTTTTCATGAAGTGTTTTAGTTCTACCTGAAAATTTTATTGTCTTGCTCATCAAATAACCTCAACAAACATGTCTGCTACATGGGTTAGAAATTGCGAATATATGATGTGATTGCAAAATGTATTCAGTTTTTACGATCCAAATATCTCCATGACATGTCAATTTAGGGTGACAGCCTATCAAGCGGCCGAATTTTCCAAATTGCTTCCCTAGTCCTTACACGAAAAAAAAAAAAGCATAAAGACAGAGAAAAGGTTCAGTCACTCTCTAGAGTTCTTCATCATAATGTAAAGAAAAATGATGTGCTATGGCTGGGGTTTTCGTAAGTGCGCTTTGACGTGTTTAAGCGATTTTTTAAAATTTTGGATTAAGTCTGCGTTTTCACACTCAGGCATGATACCAATTTCAGACAGCAGGGTGCATCCGATTTTGCAAATACTAGCTTACGGCTGCCCGCTCGTAACCGCTGTAGTTTCACTTTAGCTGCACACACATTAGGCAGTTCATGACCACATCACACACTGCAATACCAAGCAAAGCTTGCTTTCTAAATAAAATCCACCATTTGAAAAATCTAATTTTTTGAAAACTATATTTTATGGGGGGAAGTGGGTTTTAGAAAAAGAAGATTTATTCTTCAAGATATGCTGCAGAAAAGTTATGCATATATGTTATGATATGTGCTTATTTTAAATGTGCAGTCTATTTTTGTTTGTCTCCTCTGGTTCTAACTTTATTTGAGCTCACCTTAAATAATTCTTTTGTAAAGATTTGCAAAATATTTGCACCTTAGATTTCACTAAACAGGGTATGAGTGGCTTCTGTATGATTCAAGGAATGCTGTAAGATCAACCTTAATGCTCTGCCTTACCTAGAACACGAGTTTCGAGACTTCAAAGTCAAGAACCAGGAAAACACTCTTTCAAGTTTCTACTTCAGAACCTCACAACTCGTGTTCCAGGTAAGGCAGAGCAATAAGGTTGGTCTTAAGGCATTCCTTGAATGATAGAAGAGCCATTAATACCCTATTTAGCGAAATCTAAGCATAAAATGTTTTTCAAATCATTGCAAAAAATAAATAAAGGACATTTGCATAATATTAGAACCAAAGCGGATAAACAAAAATGCACTTCATGTTCGAAATAAGCACATTGCATATATGTACAAGTTTCCAGCACCATCCCTCAAAGAATAAAGATTTGAAAAATATTGGGTTAAAGACCCACATCTCCCCTTAAGTAAAGCCAAGTGCAAAATAATATACACCGATGTGCATGTTATGCGTACAGCTATATTATTATTTCACTTTGATGATGGACATAGAAGAAAAACGTATTGATATGCTTGGCAAGACAATCTATTGTTTCACTTTCAGTGGCATATTACAGGGCACAACCTTTTCTACCACACCTCCCTGACCACCTGATTCTGCTCGTTCTCGATACTAGACTGTGTGCGAAAAAACATGGTGTGCATTCCAAATCACTTTAGACTTGTGCAAGGTGCAACCATTTGCAAAGTCATTTTTGGCCTCCATCCTTGTGTAGTAAGGCATGTTCTCGCTAAACAGAATCATTCTTTACTACTAAAAGTTGCTGTCTTTAATTAAATGCCCTTCAGCCTTGTCGTGCAGAAATCTTTCCTTGTCTTCAGAAGCACAGAATGTGTAGAATACAATGTTGTAGTCACCTATAGGGAGGTAGTGAAACAGCCGGGATTGAGTGAAATTTATTAATATAATAAATTAGCCAAATATAGTTTACTATAATCGATAATTTTACCGGTTTTGTAGTCTCGCCAAAAATCAGCATTTAGTGCTTCAGGACTATGTGCCCACTCCATTACAACTCCATTCCGGAATCTCGGGTTCCCGTTCAACCTGCCCGACTGGTGCCATCATTTCATTCCAACGCTTTAGTTGCCAATCCACAGCTCTGCTCTTGACAAGCAGTAAACAGACCTGTTATGTAGGCAAATGTCCACAAATATTAAGATGCTGTGAGGTTGCCTGTGAAAATTAGAAACATAAAGTGTAATGTATAGGTAGCTTAAAAGCGCACTTTATCCTTATCAAAAGTTTCTGCCCTTAGCAGGTCACAAAATAACAACTATAGTCAGTGATAGCCTGAAAATTCAGCAGCAAGTGCATTGAATAGAGAATCTGTAAACATGCATAATCCAATTACCTCTCCTTTCTCTTGCATGTGATCCCGATCCTTGCCTTCACATTGGTCAACCATTGTGGTGGTATAAGCCTCCTCAATGTGGGAATGAGGAGGGTTATTTGGGATATGGAAATGGTACCCAAAGCTCCTCAGCAGCAGTGTGCACCTTTCAGTTATGGTTACCATGGATTATGGTGATAGGGTTCTTTGTATGTGCATCAGTACAGCGCCTTTTTAAATTCTTTAAGAGCAGGCTAAGCATGCTTTTATGGAATGAGCTTCTGCTGAATGCTGAGGTTGTTACTGAGTATAGTGTAATTTGATATCCCGTCTTAATTCTGCCAATTGTGACTTGTGTAGACAGGTAGTTTAGCAGTCTTACAGTGTCACGATTATGATATGCCCAGTGGTCAAGTACACAAGAGAGGCTGGAGTGCGGACATTGGAGCGCAAGATTGGTGCTCTCTGCCGGGCTGTTGCTGTGAAGGTGGTTGAAAATGAGACCATCTGTCCTGTGGCTGTCGAGCAGGATCAGCTGTCCAACCAGAGTGCAGTCACCGTGGCTGTGGCGCACCCTCCCTCTCTTCCCATCGTCATTGATGAAATGGCCATTGAAGGCATTCTTGGAGTAAGCTGCCATTTGTGACTGAGAGGAATAGCCCTGAGCTTCAAGACAGTCACACTGTTTGATTATTATAAATCATATCATGCCATTACCACTTCCAACACCTTTATGGACCATAGAGCAGCAAGGGTCTAAGAGCCTGCAGCTCTTCCATGTATAGAATTGCTTCTTTGTGAATTTTTTTCTGAAACATTATTAAAAGACAGTCTATGGGATGCAGCAGCCCTTCTGATTGCATATTTTGGACAGGCAGGCACACACAGCACAGTTCTCTTCTAGTTGCTAGTCAAAATTGTGACATAGTGATTACATGCTCTTAAACAGGGTAGAACACTTTAGTAAGAAAATGCTGGATTCTGACATCATTTGTACCCAGGTGGCAGTAGTGTTATTGTCATATCGCCTTCTCTCATTAGAGAATTGAAACTCTATATGCAAAGTTTCAAGTAGAGCTCGAAAACACACACAACTGCATCTATTATAATCTCAAAAGAAAATGTTAATGCCTGGAAGGCAGTCTGTTTGTCAAGCTTCCACAAGATATGATACGTGCTTCCCCAAGCATGATGAGAGAAGTTAAGATGAGAATTTATTAGAGGAAAGGCAAGGTCGGCCTGAGCTGGTATGCTCTTGCCTACTACTCTGCACAGGGTAAGGAGGAAGGAGTATGATAAAGAGTGATGAAAAATGATCATGAGGACAGGAAGGAGAGATGCATATATACAACAATCACATAACACAGTGATTTCCTTAGTTTTAAGTCTAGTCCGATGCTCTGCAAATAGTTCATAACAGACTTTGTAGTCGTTATTGCTTTGGGGTCACATTTTGTGGCCAAAATAGTACTTTCTGACAATGGTTGCCTTTCAGTGCCTGCCAGCGTAAAAGCCAGTACCTTCCGCTCTCGCACATTGTGAAAACAGTTGCAGAACATGTTTTTGAGTCTCAGGCACTTGGCAATGGCCTTCACTGCCAAGTGAAGGCACTTGCCTTCACTTGGCAGTGAAGGCAAGGATTTTATAAAGACTCATTGGCAGTCAACATGCCTTTTTTTCAAGACAAGCCTGAAAATTTCACCCGCAGGTTGTAAATGATCTGAAATTATTTATGGATCCTCCTAGCAGACCAGCACTTCACGTGCAATGGACTTGACTGAAAGACTCAAGCCGTGACAAGTTGATGTTAGCATCGCCTGACTAATAATTCACAATAGAACATCTCTGTTACCACATTTTTTAGCATGTGCTTAGTATGTAAAATTAAGAGTCAGTTACCCCAAAAATGTGACTCTCTTTAAAAAATTATCTTAATGAGCAAGTGCTTTGAAAGGGCCCCTCACCACCTTTGGCCATCTTAAACAGACAAGCACAGTGCATACTTCACGCGTTTACAATCGTGTCTGCTAAGTATTACAGCACTGCGTACCGCAAAAACAGCTGAAATTTCAAACCAAACACTGCGCATCCCCTCTCTCGACGAAGTGCTGCATCCAGCCAGGTAACACGCACAAACACCGTGACGTAGAACACAGTCCTAGCAACATCACTCACCATGGCATGTTGCCGAACGCACAACGTCCAATGCAGAATGCACAACGCTGCCACTGTAAATTTGCCATGCAGCAATAAATGAAGTGAAAAGAAAAAAAAGGAGGCAGGGGTCGTCATGTGAACCCGATGTGGTCCCTTGGCGCCGGTATGGGAGAAGGTAGGAAAGGAACCTCACTCGCAGGCACTGCGCGAGGTAGAGGGAGAAAGTCTTTGTTAGCAGTTGTGCTCGCCACTTGGCGGTATGGTAATAGCACATTCAATTTCTTCTACCTGCTCCAATAATAAATTGATTTATAAATTTATTTCACTAGAACAATCCCTAGACAGCATGATAGAACTTCTAGAATGGGGCCTGGTAAGATATATTCCTTTAAGATATATTCTCCCCAGAAATGCAGTTCAGCTTACACATTCAAATATTAAAAAAAAGCACATACTTCACTGCCCCTGCTTTGTCTGAGTATGTGTGGGCTGGTGTCAACATTTATTTGCTTTCCTTTAGCCTGCCTTGTGTATGCTGTTGTTGGCCGTGGTGTGTCGCAACATGATACCATATTACATTTAGGCCACACATTTAGGTCACATTATTTTAGTGGCTGGGAAGACGGTGCCACGGTAGCTCAATTGGTAGAGCATCGCACGCATAATGCGAAGACGTAGGATCGTTCCCCACCTGCGACAAGTTGTATTTTCATGCACTTTCAATTCTGTTAATTTATCATTTCTTTATTTAAATTAGTAAGTACAAGTAATTTCCCCTTTGTTGTCCTTGGTGTCTTTGTTTGTTGGCTTCTTATGATATGATTAATAAAAATCGGGCTCCTCGGTTAACCCCCTTGTTCATTCACATCATTAGAGATTTTAAAGATTGATCTAACTCTAATATAGAACTAGCTGCCTTAACATGTAAAACTCAAGTGAATAAGTAAATGTCTGCTTGAGTGAATGATTGATAGACTTGATTTCTTTGACTGGGAGGAAGGTTTGGCTAATTGGCTTGACATCTGGAATGGCAAAGCAGCCCAAACGACCAGGACAGAAAGGGAGAGACACACAACATGCAGAGACACACAAGCACTCCTTTCATGCTTCTCCCTTTCTGTCATTGTCATTTGTGCTGCTTTGCCATTTTTTTCGTTTCTTTATATTGTTTGTCATAGTACAGTGTAAAATATTGATTGTCGAGGAAGTGGTCGTTGCAGTTATTCTCACAAGTTGCACTTCTCTATCAGTGAAGTCCACCTAAAGGAAAGGATCTTCCCACATCCCATTGGATATATATATAGTTTTTCTTTTTTAATCTCTAGTGTAAAAAAAAAATTACTACTGCTTTGGTGTACTCTTTAGATGCAGTTATTTGGGAACTGTGGCTGCTAATTATGTTATATAATTTTGGTTTAAAAAGGTGCAGTTCTAAACTTTCGTGTAGAATTGGTTATTTTCTGTTGCGTTTTTTTTCCCCGGTCCTAGCATTGTTGAGGAGCCCACAAATACAGTAGAACTTCGTTCATACGTTTTGGAATAAATCGCAAGAAAAAAAACGTACTAACCTGGAAAACGTACGATCCGAAGTAACAAAAATTGACAGACTCAACTATTGTTGACATCTACGTAAAGTGAAGCGTCGCACGGATCGTCGCGGCACGAGCTGCCGACGCGCGTGGAGCTGGTGTTGCCCCGGCGGCCCGAAACGCGTTTTTTGTTTTCCTATTGCATGGTGTTTTAAGAGGGGCACGGGAAACCGAAACGAAATCGAGCTGGTGGGCGACGCCGGATGCCGCCGAAGCGAAACGTGATGCCCACATCGCACCGCCTGCAGCAGACAACGGCGGCGCGTTTGGATTATCGCCCACTAAAAGCGCGCAGTACGCTACCAATGGCACTACGCACCACGCACTGTAAAACAGGCAGGTGAAGATGCTTATCGCAATAGGTTTGGCGGCGATAGCTGCGAAATAACTGCGAATGCGGCCTGCGACGGTCCGGGCGGAGATTTGCTGGCACCAGAATAAGAAACTGCGCGCCGTCGTTTTCACGTGAGTTGGGCGGCTATATACCCTTGTCGATCGGGCGCGCCTTGCGAATTTTTTTTTGTTTACATGAGATTTAGCGGCCGGAAAACGTATACGATCGCAGTCTGCAGCAGGGACCGGTGGCGCGTTTCGGTTATCGCCTGTTAAAAGCGTGCGCTACGTTTCCGACAGCACCACGCGCTGTGAAACAGATAGGCGAAGATGCTTATCGCACTAGGATTGGCGGTGATAGCTGTGAATGCCGCGTGCGACAACTCTGGAGACAATTTGCTGGTACCGAAATGAGAAACTGAGTGCACGCCGGCGTTTTCACGAGAGACGAGCGGGCGAGTGTTGCGGTGAAGCTGCCGAGCCGGGCAGCTATGTACTGTTCTCGATCGCGCGCGCGCGCATTTTCTTGTTTACATGGGATCTAGCGGCCGGAAAACGTATCATATCATCGCAGTTTGGCGATGTACTGAACATTGGTGCCGAAAAATCGTGTTTTCAGGCGACGTATGAACCCGTAAAAAATGAGTGTTACTCTAGTGGATCATTTTTTGTGTTCTTGATTTCGAACGTTGGCGCTAGGAAAACGCACGTAACGGGACTGTATCAACGAGGTTCTACTATATTATGTTTGACTTAATGCTGGTGTAGCTTTCTGACAGCTACTGCTGCTTTGCAGTGGCAAGAAGTGCAGTGTAAGCTTATTGGTATGTCATTAGGGCTTTTTTAGGGTGGTGGGAACAATTAAAGGGCACAAGGAAGGACACAAATGCATGAACTTACTGCATGCATTGCTGCTGTGTGTGCTTGTGTTCTCTTCTTGTGTCCTTGCATTCATTGCATTATGTGTGACGGCATTTGTGTGAAATGCCAAAGCTATAGCTATAGTGTGATCGTGCTTTCTTTGCAGCCGCCACAGTATGACCAAGAAATGGACTCGCGGCTTCTGCAGCCAGGTGTGGCAGTGGGCCTGGCCTGGACTGCAGCTGGGGGTGAGATTATGTTTGTGGAGGCATCGCGCATGGAAGGCGACGGGCAGCTGGTCCTCACGGGCCAGCTTGGAGATGTCATGAAGGAATCAGCAAAGCTAGCCCTTAACTGGCTACGTATTCATGCCGACAAGGTATGGGTGCTTTCCGCTCAGATATTTGAATTTTTGGTGTGGCTGCCCAGTGTAGCTTTGGCCTTTCCTCTGGCACTTCTCATGGCTTTCAACCATGAGATAAGCTTCATTTATGCATAGGCATCATAAAACACTGACGGTTTAGCAGTGCGCATGTTTCCTTTGATTTCAGTTCCACCTGCCTGTGCAAAAGGGCACTGACCTGATGGAGGGCACAGATGTACACATACATTTTCCAGCTGGTGCTGTTGGCAAAGATGGACCTTCAGCTGGCGTCACCATTGTTACTGTACTGGTGTCACTCTTCACTGGCCGCACAGTCCTTCCTGATGTGGCCATGACAGGCGAAATTACTCTGCAAGGCTTGGTGCTCCCGGTATGAATTCTTTTCCTGAAGGGTTGATTTGTTGCTTTTTCAAGATAGTTTCAGCATTTTAATAGAATTGGCACAGCCTGTAGTTGGTTGTGTTGATCTGAAGAATAGAATGGCTATTGTAGTTTATCCATTTAAAGGGACACTAAAGGCAAATATTAAGTCAAGATAAAGTGATAGATTAGTGCTTGGGAATCTCTAAGGCGTCAATAATATCGCAAACAGGGCCTTAGTAATCGAGAAACGGAGGTAAATGCAGGACATAATTAGAGACTCCCCTGGGACATTCAGGCACCTGCCTGATGACGAAAGCACTCCTCAGTTAAATTCTGTCACTAGTACTCAACCACTCATTGCAAAAAACAGCATTGTATTGCATTAGAAGACTAAATAAAATGCTATTTATCCAGTTCTATTTCATTTTTAGAAAAAGAACTAATTGAAATAACCCTTGACAACGATGTGGGCGGTCGAAATGCTTTGTTTTCGCTCAACTCTGCACCACCCACCCTTTCGCATTTCAGTACTTTCCTGATCGCGTAGTGCCGCGCTGGTTTCGCTGGCTCGCGAAACTCGCACAAATTGCAAGTAGCAGAGTATTCAACTTCCATATTATGCCTCAGGATGCCCGAACGGTCTACGCCATTCGACCAAAAAGCAGCTGCAGTCGCGAATCCACCACGCTGTCTTGGCTCGGTACCGCCGTCTGTCGGGTGCCGTTTTACTCACCAATGGCAGCAAAGGGCGGTGATGGTGTATGCAACGTCACCACTCCCCCGGTTGGGTGGCGGGTGATTTGAATTTTGAAAAAAGTATTCAGACCCTTCAGATGCAATTTTCTCGTAATATAAGTCCTTTCTTGGCCCGAAATAAGCATTGCGAGGCTTCTGGAATGGTATTTAAACAGTCCACGTCGACTTCTTATTTGCCTTTAGTGTCCCTTTAAGGGCCAGGTTAGTTGTGCCTCCATTTCTTTTTAACAATGAAAGCCTTGTGTGAATTGTGGTTCAGTCTATGCGAAGGAAATGTAAACAGGGTACCTGCGACAGGCCATGAAGGGATCTCCTACAGATAATGATGACCCCTTTGGCATCTTGCTGTGTTGTACAGGGCACATGAACAACAGTAAATCCCCCAGCTTTCCAAACCCCATGTATATATATATATATATACAGTCGAACCTCAATATATCGAACAGTGTGGTGATAGTGAAATTGTTCGATATAGCCAGAATTCAATATATAAAATCCCGTAAGAAATGCGTCAAAAACTTGGGCAAATCAATCTATGAAACAATCGTGGCGCACTAAATACTCACTTGAAGCTTCACGCAAAGTATTTATTTATTCGGCTGAAAGTACGGCAGTCGTATAACCTGCTTCTTATTGGCAGCCATGTACTTAAACACGGAGTCCTCAACATGGTCTAAACGAACCACAGGGAATAGGCTAGTGCCCTCTATTGCACCACAGTAGAGGCGTAGAAGGGCCAAAGCAGCTACAGCCTCAGTTGAAGTTGGGAGCGCGACAACATCAACACTTGCGGGATCAACCTCGGCAGCATCTTCATTTAGCCGCTACTTCTGCTGCGATCTCCACGTCCGTCAATCAAAGCATTTTGAAACACTGTGAATGACAAAGTATTAAGTTGCGTCTGCGAGGGCACCTATGAGTGAGCCCAGTGAGCATGCGCTGTCGTGCGTCTTTGTGGATGCAAACCGCCAGTCCTCGCGAGCCATGGCAGGCGCAGAGCACGGCACCGAGGAGGAGTCAATGCTGCAAATGCAATGCATCATTGATGCTGTCGAACTAGCCAAGCCGCCGCGTGTGTACGCCGCTACGTTCAAATGGCACCCTTGATGTGTGCAGCTATAGTGCGCAGTAGTTGGGAATGCCCATTGCACGACCACTATCTTCGAGGGTGTTGCAGGAAAGCTCCCTGCCTGTAAACAGAGCGCACATGGTCTGGGGTGGCGGAGTTCAGTATATCCATTTTACGTCCGACCCCGTTTGAAATAGAAAATTAAAAATGCCTGCAGTTTTCCAGGTGATATAGAAAGTGTTCGATATACACAATAATTTGATATATCCATGTTCAGTATATCGAGATTTAACTATACCATACTTACTCGTGTAATAGTCGCACCCCTGAATTTTTCGTCAAAATTTGATTATTTTTTTTTACCCGTGTAATGATCGCACCGCAAACTTGTCGCAGCGGTATGTCGAGTGCCAATGTATGTCGGTATGTCGAGCTAATGATGATCGTGATTACTATCTGTCGAATGCTCTCAAATGCTACGCAAACGACTCTTGAAGAGATGCCAAGTGGTCTGCACGCACCAAAAATTTCTAAGCAGATGCCCTATTTCATTCCTTTCATAACTTTCCGCACTCCCATGAAAAAAAAAAGCTACAACCAAACTTGCCTCGGCTTTATTACTTGTAAGCTTCATAATGGTTTTGGCCAACAACAACAAAAAAAGGGGCCTTTCGGTTCTTCTCGTCTGCACTTGTGAGCACGCAACAAATCGCGAGCGGCAACTAAAGTGGCCACGTTTACACTAATACGTTAGAAGTGTACCCTATTCATACGCCGACGCTTGTAACACAGCTAAGATATTCGCCCACCCTTAGCGGACAGATACCGTATTAGGGTAGTAGTGAAGACGAACGCCGCAGTTTCCGCAGCATGCCCGCCATATGTTCCTATGTCACTGGCAGCTACGTGCGCCCATCTCTGTTTCTGTCCCCTCAAAGTGGACATGGCTACAGTATTGTCGCAAACTTGCCGATATTAACAATATTATTCATTACTGATACGGAAGAAACTGTTTCAATGCACTTAATGTGTTCACGAGAAGAACAAAAATCATGTTCGGCGCGTTCGGCTTGCTCCGCCGGCCGCCATACTTGTTTTGGTGTCCCGCACTGTTACAGTGGCAGCCACCTGCTTGTTAACCTGTTGTCATCCCGCAGCAAAGGCGGGATGAAAAAAAAAATTTTTATTTTCGCGGGAAGTTTAACCCGCGTAATGATCGCACCCCTGAATATGTGTTGAATTTTTTTAACAAAAAAGTGCGATCATTACGCGAGTAAATACGGTATATATATATATATATATATATATAATTCACCTGTCTGATAATATGAGAATTTACAAGACCTCATAGTAGGAGGCAGTTCAGTTTCACAGCCTGAGTCCTCTTGCACCACAAAGAATCTGGCATCTCTCGGTGGTGTAATCTTCCTTGGTGAAATTGTTTTATACTCCGCTGTCACTAATACTGCTTCGCCTTTCCGGAAAAACTGCAACATCTCTCTCTTCTTTTTTCTGCTGCGCATGACTGCTGTTCATTCTGATTTCGAGTGAATTCGGCTTGGATTTATTTCGGATACTGAGTGAGTTATACAGGGTGTCCCAATAATAATGCACCAAGACTTAAAAAAAGAGCAATTTCATTACTCCAAGAAAACTTTGTGTATATTGTTTCCAGTACAGTGGAGTAGCCAATAATATTTTTGTGTTACTGAGGTTGAATTAGGTAAATTAATTATCTAACTCAAGAAGTACTGTCGTAATTATTAGTGTCAATATAGCATTTGTAGGCACCCCCAAATGACATCTAACTGCAGTGTTTTAAATGACGTACTAATTGCATACAATTTTTTCCGATTGGTAAAGAAACTCCATGAAAAAATGAAAAATAACATGAAACTGCATTCCCACCCGCATCATAAAGCAGCGCCCTCAAATAAGCTGATTGAAAGCAACCACTTTGCCTGTCGCAAACCCGAAGAGACAGCTCATCACCTTGATAATGGCACGGAAGGAGCACCAACAGCAGGTTTTACGGCTTTGCAGCTATTCCTCCTCTCATTTCTACGTCACACTTATTATCCGTCTCTCAAGGCCAACTGATCAAATAGATAACAAAAGCCCCTTGATAACGTGGCCAAAGCGCCGCTCTGACCATGCATGAAGCGCAAAAAGCAATGCAATAGAGACAGAATGTTTCAAAATCCCGGCTCTGCTCGCACCACATCGACAGAGTGTGTGTGCATGGAGCTATATTTCTCACTAGAAACTTGCTCTGGACCAAAGCCAAATTAAAGTGACGGTTTTATTTTTCATGAAAGTATATATATGCTGCAAGAACAGATTCGTGGCAAAAAGTGAAAGCGATACAAACAGACCAAGAAGCGACCCTCGTGTAGAGAAAAGGCAAGAAAGAAAATATACCACTTCTAAATGAGCTGAATTGGAAATCGACCCACACGCACACACACACACACACACACACACACACACACACACACACACACACACACACACACACACACACACACACACACGCACACGAACACGCACGCGTGCACACACACACACACACAGAGAGAGAGAGAGAGAGAGAGAGAGTTCAGTGTGCCCTGGTTACCTATGAATTCGTAAGCCCTGTTGAACACCAGCTGCTGCCAAGAGGACGTGTTCAAATAGGTCCGCTTCATCGTGTCTTCAGTGGACTTCTCAACAACCGACGGTGGAACTATACGACAGGCATCCATTATCCTTGCCTTGAGCTAATCTGACGTCCGTCTTGATCATGTAAGCACAATCTTTCACATAACCCCAAAAAAAGAAATCAAGTGGATAGAGAGGTCAGGTGACCTAGGCAGCCAATTTACAGGCTCATGCCTCCCAATCTGTTGCGCATGAAAAGTCGCATCCAGCCAGTTACGTGCTCGGCTGCTGTGTGCGGGTGACCCACCTTGCTGATGCCACAGAAGTGGAAGACGTGACAGCGGAACTTCGCTGCAACACTCATTGTCACTGCGTGATCGAAGATGGGACCGATTATAGCACCGGCGTAAATTCCGCCCCACACATTGAACGACCACTGGTACTGGTGCTGATTGCGTTTTACCCAGTGTGGATTGGAGTCACTTCAATAGTGTTCATTGTGCAAATTTACCTAGGCATTTCTGCAAAAGTTGGCTTCATCTGTGCACATGATGTTGCTCAAAAAGTCCGGTGACTCATCGGCTTTCGTGAGAATCCAATTCGAGAAATCTAGACGATTCTACAGGTCCCTATCTTCCAAGCATAGGTGCTGGTTAAGGTGGTACGGGTGAAACGCCATCATTTAGAATCCTCCAAGCTGATGACTTGGATATTCGTACCTGGGCAGCCATGTCCTGCACGCTACCATGAGGGTTTGAGGCCATGAATGCTAGAACAACTGTGCGTAGGCTGGGACTGAAAGATGGAATCCTCCGCCGCTATTTCTTGAAGCTACTGGTTTGTGTCAGGTTCTCATAATTTCTGATGATAGTCTATCTGCTTGTTCTACCACCACACTTCCATGACTGATATATATTTGTGGCTTTCTGTTGCCATTCGCAGCTCCCAAGGCAAGGATCATGTTTTCCTTCTGCTTAATAGAGAAAGACATGGCGACTGGGACGAAGCAAAATGCACCTTTAAACATTTGCACTGACGTTGTCAATTCGCTTTTCTGGTGATAGGTTTTGTGGCAAGAAACAAAAAAAGACAAAAAAGAACATCTGTGCACTTTATTTACACTAAGACAACAGCTATCACAGCTTGTTTCCAACTAACACCAAACACTACGTGTTACCTCGGCCGGGGTGCGGCAGATAAGGCACTAACTCGATTGCAAGGTTTTTCTTTATTTTCTTTATTTTGTTCTGGCTAACTCGGAGGGAGCCTGTCCGAGGGTGCTACTTTATGATACGGGTAGGAGCGCAGTCACATGGTATTTTTCATATTTCGCGGGGTTTATTTATCAGTCTGGAAAATTAGTACACAATTTGTAAGTCACTGAAAACACTGCAGTTAGATGTCCCTTGGTTGTGCCTACAAATGCCTTCTTGATACTTTGATAATTAGGATAGTATGTCTCTAGTTACATAATTATTTACAGTTATGTAATTAAATCTCAGTAATGAAAAATTTACTGGCAGCTACTCCACTGTACTGGAAACATTATGCACTATATTTTCTTCAAGTAACGCATCGCTCTTTTTTAAATCTTGGTAAATAACAGCTCATTGGGACACCCTGTATATATTTATGACCTCTGCATGCAAGCGACGATGTTTCCATCCCTAATAAATGTTATAAATTATTAGAAATGCTTTTCTTTTCACGAGTCGTTAGCATTGTTTACTGGAAGAGAAGCAATACTGATGCACATATCATTCATGTGCATTTCGCACGCCGTTGATAAAAGACTCTGCCGGAGGGGTCACTTAAGTCTATAGTTTTCTTCAGGGTCAAAAAAGCACCCAAAGCCATTTGACGTGAAGCGAACAAGCGACGATGTTTCCATCCCTAATAAATGTTATAAATTATTAGAAATGCTTTTCTTTTCACGAGTCATTAGCATTGTTTACTGGAAGAGAAGCAATACTGATGCACATATCATTCATGTGCATTTCGCACGCCGTTGATAAAAGACTCTGCCGGAGGGGTCACTTAAGTCTATAGTTTTCTTCAGGGTCAAAAAAGCACCCAAAGCCATTTGACGTGAAGTGAACATACTGCGACATATTCATTCTCTATGCATAGGCTATCCATACCTGTAGAAATGTTGTTAATTGGCTACTTCCTTGTCTCTGAAAAATATAATGAAATTTACGTTAACAAAAGTTGTTGCTGGGCTAGTTGGTTCTTGCTTAACTGAATATTGGTAAGCGCAATGCTAAGACGGGACAGAAGCACTTGTCATGTGCTTCTGTGTCTATCTTCTGCCCCGTCTTAGAATTGCACTTACCAGTATTCAGTTGTTAATAATGAAATTTGTCCTGTTCATATATTTAAATATATTGTGTATGTGCATAGTGTTTACAGCATAAATTTAAAACGATGCTGAAGTGATAAAATACGGACAAGGCAGCCGCTGCTGATGCTTCTAATGCGCTTGTCTTCCTATTGTCAGGATTTGCAGAAATAAAGCGAAAGTATGAATTAAAAGCCATGCACATCTGCGCCAACAATGATGTAGTAAGCTATTAGCCACAATAAAGTTTTAAATGAAAAGGTCGAGGCAAGTCAAAAGAAACCTCAAATGATGTAGGTGAAAAAGCTCTAGTAATGACACTTTGTGTGTGTAGAGTGGAGGCTTTTTTGGCATCCCCCTCTGCCCCCCCCCTCCCGGAAAACATTGGAGGGGGCTCAGGCCCCGGAGCCATCCTAGTCGGCGCCTGTGCTTGTGACACTGCCCACACTCAATCTTGGCCCCAGCAGCTTCCACGCCATGTTGCTTTAACGCATCACAACTGTTCTCCTTCAATTTGAGCCTCCTCCTTCTTTCTCAGCTTGAGGATTGTCGTGGTTTGGCAGAAAATGCCATTTTTATCTGTACATAAGCAGCAAGATCACATACCACTCCTTGTAACTGTCAGGTGGCAGCATTCGACAGTGATATGGTTGGTTTTTGTTTCTAAATTAATTGATTGAACATTGTTTGTCTCAGTTGGTGAGGATTTATCTCTTTAGATCTGTTTAGAAGGGTAGTAGTTTGTGCATGTTGGGTACTCAATAAAGAATGAGGAAGCACAACTAGACTTGCACAGAAAAAACCACATACTCTTAGAAAGTGCATTTTGTGTTTGTACGTACCTTTTTGTCTGTACCTGTCTTATTTGCGTTTCTTTATTCTTGCTTATCTGTGTGGAGTTACATTAATGCTTTAAAGTTTTTCTGTGTGCCATCATCTGGCAAGCTCTATGCTTACGACGGAATTTCGTTACATTAGCATGCAAGAAATTACACACACACACACACATATATATATATATATATATATATATATATATATATATATATATATATATATATATATATAATGATTATCGCCATCACTTGCATATAGCATTTAATTTGGCACGTGACACTGGTGGTTTTTCTGGTATTTGACCAACATACTACCAGTTGCTATCTATTACCCTACTGTTTGAACCTGCATAAGAAGTTACGAAACGCTTTGAATCATTCAGCATTGGGTAATTCATCCTTCTTTTTATTTATTTTACCATGTTTGAAAGTCTGCAAAGACCCTTGTGCTTTCTGAACACCTCATTTTAATTGAAATGTTGTGCAACCTAAGCCAGTTTTGCATATTGTACTGGTCTTGAATTGGCAAAAAGTCTTCTTTATGCGTATAAAAAAAATAAAAAATCTGCGACTAACTATTTACCTCTGTTACTGTCTAGGTTGGGGGCATTAAAGACAAGGTGCTGGCAGCCCATCGTGCTGGCATGTGCAAAGTTATACTGCCTAAGAGAAACAAGAAGGACTTGCAGGAAATTCCGGCATCTATCAAAGTGAGCTTTTAGTTTGTTTTGCCACACCTGCATGGTGTCATTTTTGTATCTGGTGCTCACATGCAGTATGCTGTTCCTAGCATTGAAATGTTTTGTTGAAGGCCAAGCTTGCCAGTTAGAACAAAGTATTTATGGTCTTAGGCAATTAAGTACAGTCAAACCTTGAGAAATGAATCTCCATTTAGCAAAGTCCGTGATATTACAAACTTTTTTTCATTTCCTGATCTCAGTTTCGCTGAAAACCATGTACTTGTATTTTCCCCCGTGAATCAGCAACATAATCTTGTTTTGCAGTTTTGATTTTACAAAGGGTTCAGGAGGAAAACTTTGGTAAGCTTAGATGATGAAAGTAGAAAAGTCTTCTTAAGAGGAAGCTTTAGCTCAAGTGCTCCTATCTAAATACATGTAAAAGGAAAATTCGTTTTTCTCGGCAACCACTGCACCAAATTTGACGAGGTTTGTTGCATTTAAAAGACAAACTTAATATCTAGTGACTGTTGGTTTTGAATTTTTGAGTTAGATCGTCAATTTTTTATTAAAAATTGGCAAAAATCGAAAATTTTCAAAAAACAAAACTATCAAGTTTACAACTCTGTAACTTAACCACTAAAAATGATAATACAATTCTGTGAATTGCATCTAATAGTATATCTAAAGCGGACAAAATTGATATGTTACACATGAATATAAAAAAAATTTAATCATAGAGAAATACAACTTTTGCAAAACCGTCGTAACCAACGTAACAAATTCACGTAAGATGTAAAATGACATATTGAATTTGTCCGCTTTGAATGATCTAATGGATGCCGCTTACAGAACCGCGATATCAGTTCTTGATGCAGAGCTATGAATTTATAAACTTCGTGCTTCTATTTTTTTCAAATGGTCAAATATTTGAAAATCGTTTTAAGAAAATTCAAGCCCTAAATCGAAATTCCGCTTCCAACAGTCACTAGAATTTAACTTTCTCTTTCAAATGCGACAAATTTCATCAAAATCGGTCCAGGGGTTATCTCATAAAAACGTTTTTGCGTTTTACATGTATTTGAATAGGCCGCGTCGGAGTTGGGCCCGAGCTAAAGCTTCCTCTTAAGCTGTGCTCTCTGCTTGAGTGGAAAAGTATTTCCTGGATGTCTAGCCATGACAAACGAATGGTTACAGAGTTAAACTTAACTTAAAAAAAGAATGTTTATGCAAATGCACACCGTTTGTGCTGCTTGGCATGAGAGGAGTAGAATAGGTTTATTTTCAAATGACTCATTGTGCAAGTAGGCAGTGAAAGTGCTGGTACTATAGTGTCTTTGAAGTTTAAGAACATCAGGGTTCAGCAAACATATCTTTTTTTTTTGTGCCATTGGTGTTACCACTGCCAATCACTGGCGTAAGAGATGAAACGTAATTGCTGAATCCTGTTGTTCTTAATCTTCAAGGATGCTTACTACTAGGGCTCTGTCATTTTGAACTTTGTGGCTAGCATTCTATTGAGTCTATTTACATGTTTGTCTAAGACACAATTAGTGATATTAGCATGTGAAAAGGCACCATGTACCATTGCCTTATTAGCAAATCTGGAAATGCAGGATTTTGGACTGCTTGGTGGTAGTAGTAGATAAGAAAACGTGCGAAGCACATAAGGGAGGACACAGATGAGTAGACTGGACGAATGCTTCTTGCATTTGTGTGCAGAGAATATAGGACATTATTCATCTAAAGAAGTAATCCACAGATTCCATCATAATCATGATCAGTGTGCCAGACTGTTTTTAAGCTTTTCAGCTGTGTACTTTCTTGTATTGAGATTGCAATTGCTCATTTTGGTAGTTTGGGGCAACTTGATAACATGTTCAACACTTTCGACTTAGTAAAAAGGCTAAATTACAGTGCTGTACAGCTGTGCATGGCTATAAGATTCTTGACCACTTCCATGCAGGAGGACCTGTCTTTCAGTTTTGTGACTCACATTGAAGAAGTTCTCCAGGAGGCTTTTGAAGGTGGCTTTCCTGACCTACCTAGCTCTGTTGAACATGTGTTGAGCAAGCTGTAGCGCTCTGTGTGGGACAGTTGGGAGTGCACTCAGTGGTGTGTATTTCTGCACAGCAGTTATGATATCATACCTTCACTATGTTAAAATGCTGGCAGGGGCTGGCCATTAGTTCACTGTATTTCTTTTGCAAGAAGTTTCTTATTTTTTGTACATAATGTTATGTGTAGGTTTGTAACTTACCACACAACTGCTCTGTTTTCCGTGCCTCTGAACCTTGTTCACTCCTAGAGCTTATTCCAAGCAGCGGTAAGCTGGTCTGATATGTTATTGTTAACTTTCTACGGACACTTCAGATTGTATGTTGGATGCAGGTTTGTGTGATTTGCTCTATTGGATACAAGTCTGTGAATTTGTGCCCTGCCACTTGTAGCTTTTCTGAAATACCAGGACTTGTGGCTGTGAGCCGGTGACCTTACACATTGATAAACATGTTACGAAAACTGTTCTGATTTCCTCATTTTCGTACAGTCAAACCTCATTGTAACAAAGTCACGCTTAACATAAAAAAATCTTTGTTATATCGAATGTTTATTGTAAGATTATATTTATTACACACTGATATCGGCAAGAAAAAATTTTAGATTTATTGTTATGTCCAATATTTCATTATATTAGTGTTTGTTACACTGAGATTCAACTGTATAACTTAAGTTAAATGATAAATGTGTTTTATTAGATTAGTGGTATTGCAGTAATGTCTGCATTGATGTAAAACTTATAGTTTGTTATAGCAGGAGATATGAGGAGAACATTGTGTTTATGTGCTACCTAGTTTTCATTTTAAAAGGGCCCTGCAATACTTTTTTCGTATGTTAAATAAGCAATACCAAATGCAAGACAGTGCTGTAGTGTATACCTGGGCAAAATATAACTCACCTGTATGTAGCAGGGAACACGCAATATCGCTCTGAAGATTGCTTATGCTTTTCTGCAACTTCTTCCGATCTTTACCAAAATTCAGTAGCCTTGATGGCACAGTGGGGATACACTACAACAATTGGCTGAATTTGCTAGTACGTCATAAGAAATCATTACTTTAGCAAATGCAACAACGTCAACAATGCTGTAATCAGCAGTGCTATCATTCTTCATGTTAGTTAGCTCTGTAAAAATTATAAAAGGCATTTGCATTGAAAAGGGCAACAGTTTCAGTTCTGCACTTCTGGTCTTCAGCCACTGTCGTCTGCTTGAGCTATGCCACCTCCTCAATGGTGCAAGCTATAGCTTTATTGACTGCCTAGCTTAAAATGTGCCTGCACGCTCTGGTCCTCTTTGCCTGCAAATTTGCTGCAGGCACTTGGACTCACCTGAAGATGATAATGCTAAGGCATTATTGTTGATTATTCTAAGTTTGTTGTCTTAAGATCCACACTTTGACCACTGCTTTTATCTTGTTCGGGGTTAGTATGTGAGTTTAGTCAAACATGCTTGAGCAGCTTTTGTGTTCTAGATGCAGGCAAAGTTGCCATGCAGCTATGCACGTGTTGACTGCAAAGGTGCTGGAGGTAATATGAAAATTCTATATCCTGTGCTGCTCCAGCTAAGATGCTTAGAGCACATCGGGCTGATGACGTATCTGTAGCAGTTCACAGGAGCATACTTATTGGGCGACTGCCCCGTCAGTGTGCATGACCCGTTCTCTTATATAAGAGCAACTAATTTAACTAATTTACCATTGAGCTGTGAGGTATGCTTTGTGCAAGCTTTATTAATCAGATATGGCTATTATTCTATTGCATCTGAAGCTTAAGTTTGTCGCTGTCATATTTCAGACTATCATGCAATTGGTGAAATTTCCCTATTCCATGATGTTGATTAAAAATTAATTAGAAGTAGTGATTCCTCAAATTCTCTAGTAAGCATTACTCATTCTGGTAAATGCTATATTGTTGTTATCGTCATTGGTGAGGATAATGCTATCTTTGCTTCATCTTCAGGGATCTTGTACATTCTTCTCTACTTTCTGCTAATTAATTGTAGCTGTTATAATCTGCAACAGTGAAATTCAGCTTCTCATTTAAAAAAATATCCGAAATCCTTAGTCCAGAACTCATCTTGGGCAGACTTCCCGTAAAGAAATCATGCAGATCCCACACACTGTGGGAATCGGTGTAAGGGAAGCTTTGATGAGCCGGCCGCACAAGAGGGCACATCACAATAAGAGACGCGCAGCGGATTTCAGCGACGAACGTGCCTCACAACTATCTTCAGTCATGGCAGCAAAACTACACAGCACTACCACTGACCACGGCATTTACGGCACCTTTGAACTCCATAAAGCTTCACTATATATGGCCTTGCAACCACCACCTAGTTTTGTCACACTGAAATTGTCGAATTACAATTCATCATCATCATCACCATCAGCCTGGTTATGCCCACTGCAGGGCAAAGGCCTCTCCCACACTTCTTAAACTACCCCGGTCATGTACTAATTGTGGCCATGTTGTCCCTGCAAACTTCTTAATCTCATCCGCCCACCTAACTTTCTGCCGTCCCCTGCAACGCTTCCCTTCCCTTGGAATTCAGTCCATAACCCTCAATGACCATCGGTTATCTTCCCTCCTCATTACATGTCCTGCCCATGCCCATTTCTTTTTCTTGATTTCAACTGAGATGTCATTAACTCGCGTTTGTTTCCTCACTCAATCTGCTCTTTTCTTATCCCTTAGCCTTACACCCATCATTCTTCTTTCCATAGCTCGTTGCGTCGTCCTCAATTTAAGTGGAACCCTTTTCGTAAGCCTCCAGGTTTCTGCCCCGTAGGTGTGTTCTGGTAAGACATGGCTATTATACACTTTTCTCTTGAGGTATAATGGCAACCTGCTGTTCATGATCTGAAAAGCCTGCCAAACGCACGCCAGCCCATTCTTATTGTTCTGATTATTTCCGTCTCATGATCCGGATCCGCCGTCACTACCTGCCCTAAGTAGATGTATTCCCTTACCACTTCCAGTGCCTCGCTACCTGTTGTAAATTGCTGTTCTCTTCCGAGACTGTTAAACATTACTTTAGTTTTCTGCAGATTAATTTTTAGACCCACTCTTCTGCTTTGCCTCTCCAGGTCAGTGAGCATGCATTGCAATTGGTCCCCTGAGTTACTAAGCAAGGCAATATCATCAGCGAAATCGCAAGTTACTAAGGTATTCTCCATTAACTTTTATCCCCAATTCTTCCCAATCCAGGTCTCTGAGTACCTCCTGTAAACACGCTGTGAATAGCATTGGAGAGATTGTATCTCCCAGCCTGACACCTTTCTTTATTGGGATTTTGTTGCTTTCTTTATGGAGGACTACGGTGGCTGTGGAGCCGCTATAGATATCTTTAAGTATTTGTACATACGTCTCGTCTACACCCTGATTCCGTAATGCCTCCATGACTGCTGAGGTTTCGACAGAATCAAACGCTTTCTCGTAGTCAATGAAAGCTATATATAAGGGTTGGTTATATTCCGCACATTTCTCTATCACCTGATTGATAGTGTGAATATGGTCTATTGTTGAGTAGCCTTTACGGAATCCTGCCTGGTCCTTTGCTTGACAGCAGTCTAAGGTGTTCCTGATTGTATTTGCGATTACCTGAGTAAATAGTTTGTAGGCAACTGACAGTAAGCTGATCGGTCTGTAATTTTTCAAGTCTTTGGCGTCCTCTTTTTTATGGATTAGGATTATGTTAGCGTTCTTCGAAGATTCCGGTACGCTCGAGGTCATGAGGCATTGCGTATACAGGGTGGCCAGTTTCTCTAGAACAATCTGCCCACCATCCTTCAACAAATCTGCTGTTACTGATCCTCCCCACCTGCCTTCCCCCTTTGAATAGCTCTGAAGGCTTTCTTTACTTCTTCCGGCGTTACCTGTGGGACTCTAGACTATTCTCTCTTCCATTATCGTCGTGGGTGCCACTGGTACTGTATAAATCTCTATAGAACTCCTCAGCCACTTGAACTATCTCATCCATATTAGTAATGATATTGCCGGCTTTGTCTCTTAACGCATACATGTGATTCTTGCCAATTACTAGTTTCTTCTTCACTGCTTTTAGGCTTCCTCCGTTCCTGAGAGCATGTTGAATTCTATCCATATTATACTTCCTTATGTCAGCTGTCTTACGCGTGTTGATTAACTTCGAAAGTTCTGCCAGTCCTATCCTAGCTGTAGGGTTAGAGGCTTTCATACATTGGCGTTTCTTGATCAGATCTTTCGTCTCCTGCGATAGCTGACTGGTATCCTGTCTAACGGAGTTACCACCGACTTCTGTTGCACACTCCTTAACGATGCCCACAAGATTGTCATTCATTGCTTCAACACTACGATCTTCTTCCTGAGTTAAAGCCGAATACCTGTTCTGTAGCTTGATCTGGAATTCTTCTATTTTCCCTCTTACCGCTAACTCATTGATTGGCTTCTTATGTACCAGTTTCTTCCGTTCCCTCCTCAGGTCTACGCTAATACGAGTTCTTACCATCCTATGGTCACTGCAGCGCACCTTGCTGAGTACGTCCACATCTTGTATGGTGCCAGGGTTAGCGCAGAGTATGAGGTCTATTTCATTTCTAGTCTCGCCGTTCGGGCTCCTCCACGTCCACTTTCGGCTATCCCTCTTGCGGAAGAAGGTATTCATTATCCGCATATTATTCTGTTCCGCAAACTCTGCTAATAACTCTCCCCTGCTATTCCTAGTGCCTATGCCATATTCCCCCACTGCCTTGTCTCCAGCCCGCTTCTTGCCTACCTTGGCATTGAAGTCGCCCATGAGTATAGTGTATTTTGTTTTCACTCTACCCATCGCCGATTCCACGTCTTCATAGACGCTTTCAACTTCCTGGTCATCATGATTGGATGTAGGGGCGTAGACCTGTACAGCCTTCATTTTGTACCTCTTACTAAGTTTCACAAGACCTGCCACCCTCTCATTAATGCTATAGAATTCCTGTATGTTACCAGCTATATTATTAATCAGGAATCCGACTCCTAGTTCTCGTCTCTCCGCTAAGCCCCGGTAGCACAGGACGTGCCCGCTTTTGAGCACTGTATATGCTTCTTTTGGCCTCCTAACTTCACTGAGCCCTATTATATCCCATTTACTGCCCTCTAATTCCTCCAATAGCACTGCTAGACTCGCCTCACTAGATAGCGTTCTAGCGTTAAACGTTGCCAGGTTCATATTCCAATGGCGGCCTGTCCGGAGCCAGTGATTCTTAGCACCCTCTGCTGCGTCGCAGGTCTGACCGCCGCCGTGGTCAGTTGCTTCGCAGCTGCTGGGGACTGAGGGCCGGGTTTTGATTGTTGTGTTCATAGAGGAGGTTGTGGCCAAGTACTGCACCATGGTGGCCAATCCTGCTCTGGTGAGCGAATGCGTTACCGGTTCTGGTCACCGGGATCAGGCCACACTCCAGGCCTGTTTATGCAATTTTATCAACACAGGGATTTTTTTTTAATCCGGTGGAAAATTGCGCGGCACCGGGATTCGAACCCCGGACCTTTTGCACGTGAGGCGGGTGTTCTATCTCTAAGCCACCACTGCACGTTTTTTAGCAGAATGTGTGCTTTAACTTTTATAAGTAAATTGTTGCTGTGCAATGCAGCTCGCATGTGAAGCATTTCTAAGCACTGGCTCTGTGAATCCATGCATCTGTGGCTTAATCGGAAGCATAGGGCTACTATGCTTGGGGTCCCGGGTTCAAAACCCACCATTGAACACAATTTAGTTTTTGTGAGACAGGGGATGGCAACATGCCAAATTACGGGGAGGTAGACAATGAAAGCTTCGCTTTAAATGATCATGCAGATCCCGCACACTGTGGGAATCAGCGAACTGACACTGTGGCCTGATGACGTGATCACTTGCACCCACCAATTAGTGCCGCACTGCACCCTCTCCCCTCATGCAATGACATTGCATCTACAAATGGGCATGCATTATGGCCTCTCATCCCAGCATTGCTTGCATCCTCGTCTCTACAGTCTTAACTACCACCACTTACTACAGCATCTAAATCCATTGGACACACACAGAGAGCTTGACGTTAAATGTAACCACCACAGTATTAGAACCCACCCCACTCCACACAGAAAGCTTCACTTTTTTAAATAATGTAGAACAATAGAAATAGACTTTTGGTAAAGTCATATTGCAGTAGAATCATGAAGTCGTATGAACATTTGAGGTTAAAATATAAATTTCATGATGTCATGATAAAATGCCACTTCAAACACATTAGTGCAGGTTTCCGGGCAAAATTGTGAGAAATATGCAATACAACTAATAATAATGAAATAAGTACAGGGTGCTGAAGCACATCTTCAGCTTCTCAATTTTGTAAAGGTAGTACAAAAAAAAAATTCATGTTTTCATAAGGATACATATTTATACTATTTATTTATTTAAAGATACCTTACAGGCCCCTGGAGGCATCGTGTAAGGGGGGGGGAGAGTATACTAAAAGATTATACAATAATTAGAATACATATGTGAATACATATACAGAAAATACAGTGTAAGAAATGCACTAACATGCTGTAATGTGGTGTCAAAAATTGTACAAGACAAACCGAATGCTTCTAAAACAGTTTCCCAATATATGGCAAGGATGTATTCAGCATTTTATGAGATATAAGAAGCCTATATGCATATTGCACAAGAATTGTTGCATAATTCATCTCTGATATCTATCTAGGAGAATGTGATCGCAATCGAGCATTACAGTGCATTGAATTTTGGCGTGATTAATAAGTTTGTATATATGTGTATTGTAGCTAGATCTGTGATGTTTAGAGCAATTCTGGGGCTCCGTAGATTATTCACTGTGTATGACAGTGAGCACAGGACAGCATATGCTAAAGTACTACATATATCTTCCTGATTTCAAATTTTGTGTATCTCTTGCAAGTTTACATGATCAATTACACCTTCAGTCCTTGTAGTGGCTATAAAGCCTGAAGGTTAATTTACATAATTGAATAATGTGTTTTATATGTTGTGATGCTACCTTAATGGGACCCATTAAAACCATTTAGTGAGCTAGTAGAGTTAGGTTGCAACACAAATGATTTGCAGGCAATACAGTCTGGTTGTGGAGTAGTGGTAGAGTGCCTGTATCACAGCTATGGGTGTTCTGAGTACAAGCCTTACTATTGGCTAGAATTTTTTTAAATGGGAACAGCTTTCCTTGGCTAGTGTGCATGTTTTCTTGGACGTGGTATCCTGTCTCAGGGAGAGGGCAACACACTAGCGCTTGCAACAGCCCTCTTCCTCTCCCATTGCTGCTGCCTGCTCCGGCAGCAATGGCAGGTGAGGTGGAGGGCAATCTTTTTCAGCTGGAGAAACCCGCCAGAGTAGGAAAAAGTAGTGGAAAAACGGGAGTTTCACCACCACTCAGTGTTCTAAAAGCTGTGCCATTCTCCTTGATGTTCACTTTGCCACCCCTTTACATGGTTATATATACAAAAAACAAGTTGTGTAAAGTTTTTAAATTTGTTTTAATAAGTGCTATAATATGCTCCTCAAATTCATCCTCACCCAAGAAGAGTTGGAAGGGTGAAGAAGGCGCTGCACTGAGCAAGAACATCTCTGGTAGGATGTGAAACATAGACCCAAATGTGAATCTTTGCATTCCACAATTTTCTTATATTGGCAATCATTATTTTACATTGGTACAACTTCTGAGGCCAGATAGCTAGCCAGATTTAGTAAAATGGGAAGGGGTAGGCAAATAAATGCTATTGCACCATTGTTTGTTTGTCGCACTATTCTATTCATTTTTCTTTGCGTTATGAGAATTGAAGCATGCTAGGCATGCAGCTCTTCGGCATGCCAAAGCTCAGCTCCCGCAGTTCCAACAAGCGTGGTGAACTTTCTGGTGGCCCGGTGCAAAGTACCCTTACTCGACGGCTGGCACTACTTAGAGCGGGAGGTGATTACCATGGAAGGGGCCAGGCATTGCTGCTTAAATATTCGTAGTGTTTCAAGGCCAGATAACAAGCAAGATTCAGAAAAGTAAAGGGGGGGGGGGATGCTATGCATCAAAGTGCTATCACATTTTAAAAATCACTTGCATAATTGACAGTTAACATGTAAACTGGTGCGCTCAGTGAAGTGAAAAAGAAAAAGCATATTCAGTGCACATCTTAGTATCTGTGGGAAGTGGTTACTAAAATGCTACAAATTAGCTAATTTAATTCATATGTCTTTGGCCTAAAGGAAACTGGCATGTGCACATGTGCTCTCACGCACGTGTGCTATGCAACATGAGACGTGGCGATGATCTCAAAGAGCTAATTGGCGGTGGCATGGTAGAAGTATACATGCGATTGCGGCCTAATGGTCTGAGCATCTGGCTGCTCTGCTTGGGGACTTAGGTTCAATCCCACCATTGGGCATGTAATGATTTTTGTTTTTAGTGCGAGCTGTTCGACATGACAGCAGCAGCACCCAGCAGCCACGGTCAGGAAAGTCTGGGAGGGTTTGCTTTAAAAGTTTCTGCCGCCCATTCCTTCACTGGGCCTTAGATCCATCCCTGCCATGACACCAGCTGCTCGGGCTTTGTCAGAAAGAGGGAAGATATTTTAAGAAAAATATTTATAAAGCGATGCTAGCATCAGTGCTTGTTGAAGCACACAGCCAGAAGCCAGACTAGTCCATTGCCTGTAACATGCACAGAACAGTGTTCACACTTGCGTTCAACACATTGATGTTCAGCCATGTAAAAATGTGTAGTTTATCTTGAACAGAAGTGGCACATATGCAGCTTTCTTTCTTCCTTTATTTTAAATTGGCTTATAAAAGGCAGTGCTTTGAAGCCACAGTATGTGCTACTGAAAACTGCTGCTTCCACTAGCTGCGCAATATGTTACAGCAGATAATTTTGGTATTATCTCTGTATTACTGCTTCATGCATGAGTGTATAAAATATATAACTATTATTAGGAAAGCTAGAACATTGGCGTACAGTAAGTAATGTGCTTCATAACCAGTAGCAGTGGCCATCACGTTATCAGTGTAGAATAAGAAATGCAACATTGCGTCGATGTATAGTGGGCGGAGGGTTATGGGCAACACCTTATTCTTCTTTAGCCTGCCCAATGTCCAGTGTGGAAGAAGGAGCAAAAGCATCGCAAATGGGTTGAAAGGTAATCTTAGGTTACGATTAACGCTGCTCATACGCAGTGCATTCAAATATTTCTTGCTAAAGTATCTTCATGAAGTGATGCCCTCTAAAGTGAAAAGCATTTCATAGTTTTGCTAAAAAGTCTCGCAGGGCCTCTTTAAAACTTTATTTTGCATGGGTGTCCATTTTATTTTTACCGACCTTTTACAAATTTACATGGTGTTTATTCTAGCCTGCCATGGGTGCCAGTGACGTTTGTGTTACATGATTTGAAGCTGATACCTTGAAACATGTTTTTCCCGGGAAAATAACAGAAATGGCTCTGTTCAAGGGCATACTGACCGGCAGAGTGAATTGTACTTTGGTTACCAGACATGGTCTTCAATGTTCACCCTGTAGATAGTGCCGCAACATGGCAAAGTGCAAAGCCTTTGCTTAACAGTAATGAATAGCACAGACTGTTGAGCTTGCGACTGCTTTACTTGCAGGTTTTTTTTTTTATGTATATATGCCAGCTGGAATAATAATGCATGCCTACAAATTTATGGATATACAGAAGTGTCACATATGTTGGTTCAGTGGCTATGGCGTTGTGCTGTTAAGCACGAGGCTGCAGGTTCGATTTCTGGCCGCATTGTATGGAGACGGAATGCAAAAAAAAAAGATAATAAGTCTATACTTTTTTTTTTATACTCGTTAAAGAACCTCAGGTGGTCAAAATTATTCTGATCCCTCCATTACAGCATCCCTCATAGTCCACTGAGCAGCTTCAGTACTTTGAACCCCACAGTTTAATTAACACAGAACATGTTATATTTGCTTGTGTGCAGGTTTTCGTGTAATACTTGTAATGATGGCTGTTTGGGAATGCAAGAAAGTATTAAATATGTTTAAATGTGCCCTCTTCCATAAATGTCAAGATGATGCTTGTTTACTCATCCCCTCCTTTCTTGTAGCACTAGTAGCTGCCTATTTTGGTATCTTAAGTTTTCTGCATATGCTAAGTGATACTTGTAAGTCATTACATCATTATCTTGCTCAAAGCTGCATGTTCACTTACTTCTCTGGGTTGTGCCGGCTGATTGGGATCTCAATGGCATGCATTATGAGACTTAAGTGTGTTTGAAGATCAATACTTCCAAGCCGAATTCAGCTCAGATATTTGAGAAAAGCAACCTTCTAATGCGAATAAATTACTGAATATTTTCTTATTTCAAAACAAAGTGTTGTATTGTGTATTCTGTTTGGACAAAAAAAAAAGAGGCTTGTTTACATTATTTGATACATGTAATACTATTCAGAACTGTGTGTCCGGTCCACCGAGGAGCTTGTAAATGAGAAACAACTGCAAGGTGATGGTATCTGATGCACCATCTCAATGATAGTAACAAAACATCTACAGCATGCACCAGATGTTGAAGGAGCAAACTGTAATATCACCGAACAGTGTTTTAAAGGGATGCAAGCAAGGGGATTTAATTGGCATATTAAACGTCAGTCAGCCACATGACGTGGTGCCTTAAAGGGGCCCCAAAACACTTTGTTCTAACTAATCATAGAATGGCCTCGCCATTACAGGACGTCATCTCACAAGTCTCATGCCGCAAAATTTTTTTGAATCCTTCAACTATAAGCGACGTTATCGCACCGATACCAGGCTTCCTCTCTTTAGGTCTCCGCTAGCGGGCTGGAAGCTACACAACGGAGAAACCAAGAGAGCAAAGCCCTGACTAAAAGTTTAGTGTCGCGTTTCCCCGTGGTGGCCGCGGTAGACTGATATGCAGTTCAACGTTACTAGACGAGTAACGTTGACGTAGCCTGCCGCTGCCATTTCGGAGGCCACGCGCAATGCAGAGGTGGAATGGTTTTTCTGTATTTTTTTATCGCAGACGTGTAAATTTTTCATTTATTCAACTCAGAATTAACAGTTATGTATTATTGATAATGCTCCCGCGATCGCGAAATCAGCCAATAGCGTTGGTCGGCCCACCGTTAGAAAGCTTTATAAACGGTGGGTCGGCCAACTGCTTTCGATGACGCTGCATGGCGGCATTGCAGAAGCAAGAGCAAGCAATTTTTCGCCATTTTTGGCACGAGATTGTAAATTGCCTGCTGCATTCAATACAGTAATATTTGGCTCACATATTCACAGCAGCTTCTACGGCAGATCGGCAACGTTTTCTTACTATGTTCAGACAGTGTTTCAGGGCCCCTTTAAAGGCGAACTGCAACGGAACTTCACTTTCGCGAAGGTATGCTGCTGAATCAATCTTCATCTAACCTGCAAGTCCGGTAATTGTAGGAGCCCCGCGCTCGCTATGCGTCACTTTCGGCGAATGACAATGGCGGCAATTTCTATCAGTTTCGGCATCAAAAACGTATATTTCCGCTAGGTTTTCGCACCGCATCCGCCCGTATTTCAAGTGTGAAATTTCGCGCTTAGGTTGCTCTACATCTGAACTATCTGAAACTAAGCCTTAAACTCTGTCCATAATTTCGTTGCAGTTGGCCGTCGAGGCATTGTGCTCTGATGGCAGTATTCATCCCACGGGCTTGTCGTCCACCTCTCGTGGATGGATCATTGCAAGTACTGAGCTACACAGATGTTGACTTATTCAGGGCTTTATTCAAGTTCAGGCCACACTTACATATGTAAGGTTACATACATATATGCATAGAAGAGTACATAAGAGAGCATGCACAACGGGGCCAATATATATACCCAATGCCCCAACTGAAGCGCACAGTATAGCTAGTAGCATGGAAAAACTCGATTGCTTTTTGCAAGCTCGGCCGTGTCCTGTGCTTTTGAAGTGAACTGTGAAATAATTCTAGTGATAATGTGTCAGTGTCTGGCGTACATCTGTAATTCTGAGGCAAGTAATTCTATATTTACACATAAATAAGCCTTAAATTATGATGGGCTGAAACGATGTGCAATAAATTAAGTATGAAACATGATTGCTGTTGTGTTTCACTCTGTTTTAGCAGGGACTTAGCGCGCGGGCTTTTGTCATACCACGTTGCAAGTCATTGCCATCCGAAAAAAAAAAAAAATCTTAAAATGGTCGACCTTGAACGGATCATCATAACTTAGCGCGATCGCCACGAAAAATTGTAGCGCCGAGTGCAGCAACAGACCGTTTTAGATTTAGAGCTCTGGGTGCCCCCATCTTGGGGCTGTCATACTGAAAGATTGCGAACGTGTGCTACAGCCAATCTGCAGACAGCATTTCACATTGCACCAGGGCGTTATGCATTCGTTGACCTCAACTAAGATGGCGGCAGCCGCCACCTGACGCCATGACAATGACAATGACGCCATGACGTTATGACAATGGCTGATAGACCGCATGAAATTCGCTAAATTTTTTATTGGCGTCGTGTGCGTATTTTCCAAGCTTACCCCTTTATGTCCACGTGCTTGAGCGGGCTGGGGCGTCTCATTGCCATCAGAACTTTAAAGCTGCCTCATGTCAAGGTTTGAATATTTGACAGCACTGGCCTAAAAGGTTTTCTGATCATCGTAGCCAAAAAGAAAACTTATGAAAAAAAAATGAAACTCTGCGGCCTGCACAGAGAAGTAGAAAGATAAAGGTGAAAATAAATAAGTAGAAAAATGCACGACGCAAAACATTGGGGAAGATTGTGTGCCTCAATTTCTGCCTGCAGGCTCATAGAATGCGAGCAGTTTCAGCTGTTCGCAGCTTCACCGTCCCGAAAACTTACGCGGCAGGCTGTATAATTGGTGCTGTAACTGCAATAAACGCTGAACCATACATAGGCGGGAAAGTGTCAACGTGCTGTCAAAGTCGAACTAGCATGCAAAATACTGTTTAAGGGCAAAGGTGTCAGACTAGCGTGCAAGGTACTGTTTAGAGTAAGGGCAAACGAAGTTAAACACGTGTATAATGCTCACAGAGCAGAAATTTGTTGCGCTGCCACGTGCATAAAACGACCTCTTCCCGTGACGACTGTTGGTGTAAAGCATGAATATATCGCGTATGGTTGATAAACTGGTTTTCTTCCCCTCTGTTTCGGTAAAGCAGAACGTATTGTGGAATTATTTGCCTTAGCTGTACTGTTAGAAAAGTGTCTGGATGGCGAACAACCGCATACAAATCCCTACAGCAACTATACTTCATGTTGTGTCTTGAGGAATGTAATGTGGTGGCGTAACGTCATGCAATGTCGTCTTTGTCACATGTAACAGTACAATGTACACTGCACTGTGTCTTGCGCGTGCTGGAATCTCGTCGCTGCGTTCGGCATGACTTGGGTGTTCACTTATTGTACACGCACTGTCCGGGTAGTTGGGGATACATCAGGTTGGGTTTGCAAGTGAGTCCTTCGGCGCAGGTACCTCCGTGATTCCAGTAGCCACCGCACTCTTCGCCAGGTCCCTAAATTATTAATCGAAAGAAAAAGAATATTTAGATTGCTCTCGGCTTTATATACACACACACACACACACACACACACACACACACACACACACACACACACACACACACACACACACACACACACACACACACACACACATGTCGTGCGTGTTTTACCCTATCATGCATTTTTGCTATGACGATATAGAACAGATTTCTAAAGAGCGGACGAAACAAAGAAGAAAGAAGCAAAAAGAAAAGAAAAAAGGTCACCGGCGGCACGTGTCTTAGTTGAAAGTTGTGAATATTGCGCATATCTGATTGCCCATGGAAGTTTAGTTGTCACTAGTTGAACGTACAGGCTAAGAATTATGTTAACAGATTGGCATATTCATTTTATGAACGTCGTATTGCATGCAAGAGGAAAAATTGTATTAACGCTCGCTGAGCTAGTGGTGCACAGCAGACTTCGCGCACTCTCGTAACTTAAATCTTATTAACGTGAAGCTCTCTTTGCCTCTTCTCCCGGCGTTCTGGGCGCCGCTGCTGTGGTCTTGCTCGCGCGCGCCGCTGGGTTTCTTGCAACACCACCAGATGGCGCTCGCCTCCGCGCATTTCCTTCTGTCTGATGACAGAAGGAATTCATGATAAGGTGAGAGAAATGGTCATTGACGAGGAAGGGCATAGCAGCATAAGGAGTGACCATAAGCGCATCCTTTTGAATATGGGATATGCAGTTGGGAAAGAGAGCGCAAGGAGCGCAAAATGGCCAGTCCAAATTTGAACGCTGAACAAAAACAAGTATAGTCAAGAGCAGAGGAAGAACTTGGCAAATGGCCAAGTAAAGAATAAGAATATAATGAGCTTCTAAGTGTAATGACAGAAATACGAAAAGAGAAGCAACATGTTCGTTGGAAAAGAAAAAAGAAACCGAAAAGCTGGTGGAACAGACAGATACGACAAGCGATCGTCGAATGACAGAAAGCATCCCGAGAGCACAGGCAGGCAAAAAAAAAAAAAAAAAAAAAGGCGCAGTTGCCGCAGGGTGAGGTAGCCGGAAAATGGGAAATATACAGGGAGAAAATATCTGTGGTACAAATACTAGTGCAAGCAAAGATAAAAGCTGAAAGTGAACGTTGGTTGAACAAATACGCGAGAAAAAGAAGGCCGCATCTAGAATATTTTGGAACCACATAAAATTATTAGGCAGGAAGTCTGGAACATTACAACATATCCTACACGAAGATGGAAACAAACTGGAAGGGGACGTGGCATTAAATTAAATTACATCCGAACAATAACAGCCGAATCTTTCCAAGGCAATAATGTAGTTGAAGAAAAAAGGGGGCATGAAATAGAACCAGATGGAAAAAAAGCTGGTGCTGACAAATTTCATCTGGAAGAAAGCCAAAGAGAAAATTCCGAAGCAAACAGCCACAGGACTAGACGAAGTTCTCGTTAGGCTGATTAATGAACTAGGACTAAAAAATAAGGAACCTCTGTTGAAAGCAGTAGAAGAAAGTCTCAAAGAAATACGAATATCAGACAGTTGACGACAAAGTAGAATGAATTTAATTTATAATGGTAAGGGGGGGAGGGGGGGGAGAAAGATGGAATTTACTCATGTAGACCGTTGACTATTACATCGGCAATATACAGGTCAGCAATGCCGGGAATTAAAGCTGTAAGCATGGGCAGAGGATAATGGCATTTTGGGAGTACTTCAGAATGGCTTCAGAATAGGTAGGCGTTTGGATGATAACTTATTGGTCCTTACTCAGTTCAGTGTGTTGAAATATTAAAAGTGGAAAGGAGACTGTTATGTGTGGCCTTTTTAGACATTACAGGAGCATATGAAAACGTAGACCGCAATTTTTGTGGCATATTTTGGAAAGGGAAGGCTTAGGCAACGATTGTCTACAGCTTTTGAGAGAGATTTACACAGGAAAAAAAAAAACGTTTGCATTGAATGGGAAGGGATGAGGAGCGAGGAGAAAGTTGATATCAACAAGGGACAGAGGCAGAGGTGCCCTTTATGCCCACTGCTGTTTATTATGTACATGGAGAGGGCGCTAGAGGGAAGCACTATCGGGTTTAATCTCGTACAAGCAGGCGGGTACAGTAGTAGAGCAGCAGCTTCCACGTTTGTCTTATGCAGACGACATTGTGTTGCCAGCTAACAAACAAAGTGATATGCAACGTCTGGCTAATATCTGTGGGCAGGAAGGCGATAAGTTAGGTCTGAAATTTAGCGTTAGAAAATCAGGTGTTATATTCAGTGAAAACAGTGAACAGACAGTGACAATACAGGGTCAGGAAATACCTCGCGTAAAAGAATATAAATACCTTGGTATATGGATAAACGAAGGCAATATTTATATGGAAACACAGGAAAAAACGTTAACAGTAAAGGGGAAGAGAAATGCGGCCATAATTAAATACAGAGCGCTGTGGGGATACAATAGGAATGAGGTGTTCCGAGGTATGTGGAAAGGTGTAATGGTTCTAGGACTTGCACTTCGAAATGCGGTTGTTTGTTTGAAATCAGGGGTACAATCAGGATTCGATGCCGATCAGAAGATTGGTGGAAGAGAAGTGGGGAAACGACAAACAATGGAGGCGTACAAAAACAATGTTTACGATAGGGGTTCAGAAACATTGGTAATGGGAATTAATCGTGTTTTTTTTCTTTTATTCTTTTTTTTACATAGGTTATTTTATTGCCTAATGAGGCAATAAAATAAGAGCTCGGCGGCGCAATCCACCGCCCCATTCCAAAGGGGACGTCTTAACATCCAACCCGGCCGGCGTGGCGGCGTTTCACAGTTTGTGCGTATGGCACGTGCTGTGCTTGCTTTGTTATGCAACAAAAATGCAGGTGCTGGGCTATGACAGTGTAATCACTACAATCGTCCGTAGCCTGAAGAGAGCGCTTGTAGCTGGCGTCTCAGCAACGTGCTGGCCACTTATGCAGGAGCACATAAACACGCTCCAGCAAAATGGCTCCAAAGCGTGCTCTCAGCGTCGAGGGCACCCAGGCCCAATGAATTTCGGAGGGAATATTTCCCTTGTCGATGGTGGTGTGTGGGCAAAGAAGTTTGTGGTGTAATTAGGCGGGGCTGGGCAAGTGACCAAAGTCCTGTCAATTGAACTTTGCAGTTTTGTGGTGTCGTTAGCAGTACGTTGTTTAAAATCTATTTGACATAGGGTGAAATTGTTAGTAATGAAGAGTGTCATAGGATGAACATGCTGGTGAAAATTCTATTGTATAAGTGCTTTGGGCGCGCCTTTACAAATGATCAAATTGTACGAATTGGGGTTCTTGACGTCTACCGGGGAGTTTACGTTTGGGAACTACCAAGCGTATAGAGATTTAAAACATCACCGCCCAAGCACTCCGTACAGATGGTTAACCAGCGAAGCTGAAATGTGCGACCCCGGTGTTTATCACTGAGTCAATCCCGACGGTTCATTAAACATCTTGATAGGCTGCTGGATCCTCGGTACGCAGTTGCTGCTTGCACTCGGCTGCATGAGCCTGTTCTTGTGTCCGGGCTGCAGCATCGGCACGGCGTTGACGAGCTCGTTCGTGGTTTGCTCGTGGTATTGCTGATCGAAAGCTACCAGCTCCCGAGGAGTACGTATGACGCGTCGCCTACCCATTTCGGAGCCGGAGAGAAACAGCTTCGCGCGCGCTCTGCTGCGACGAAGAGCAGCGAGTCACTACTGGCGCAGCCAACCGCGCGCCTATCTTTTTTTTTTTTTTTCGTGCATGCTCATGGGGTTGCACCGAAAGAGTTTTCAGCTTACAGGCGACAGAAGCACGGACGAAGCTTCGCTGAATAATTTTGGAGTAATATAATGTATGCGTTAGGGGAAAGATGCTGGAGAAATTTCAATGTTGTAAAAGTTGTAAATGCATTGAGGAGCTGTAGAAAATTCTAAAGTGTCCCTTTAAAACGACCATATGAGCAGTTTATTCAATTTTATAATTATTCCTATAAGCAAAAAGACTTTCATCTGTCCTTGAAACTTTGCGCATGTACTGGAGACCTTATACTAACTCGGAGGCTTTCATTGTTAGTAATCGCGCGTTCAACGTCGCCAGCGAAAGAGCGCCTCGAAGCGGCGCGCGGAAGCTGTGAAGATAGGAGGGTGCACAAAGGCGCTGAGTAGAAATGTTCCACGGGAATCGGAAATGTCTCTTTTTCTGTCAATTATTCTTCGCTAGAACTCAGTTCGTGAATTTGCAAGGTCCCACGAGTTTACGGGCTTTTTTTTTCCTTTAAAGCAGGCCTAATATGTATACTTCTGTGTTTTCTATGTAACGTATGACATAAAAGTTAATCGAAATTTCTTTTAAGAACGCGCTGACTTAAAGGCACTACACGAAGAAACAAGACATAAACACAGGTTGACCGGACAAAGCGTGTTTCCTTCATCGTGTAGTGCTTTTAAATCAGCGCTTTCCTAAAAGAAATCGGAGAGTGAACCAAGTAGCCCTTATTTATTGCTCTGTTAAGCGAAATGTCGTAGCGATAAGAAAACGTCGGAGAGACGGCAAGTTGCGCTGTATACAGCCCTGATCAACAAACCGAATCTCCAAGCTCAACTCCGATTATTGTTGATTGCTTGTTTACGAGTGT
This sequence comes from Dermacentor variabilis, assembly GCF_050947875.1. NCBI lineage: Eukaryota > Metazoa > Arthropoda > Arachnida > Ixodida > Ixodidae > Dermacentor > Dermacentor variabilis. The sequence continues at coordinate 238,064,104 of NC_134568.1, forward strand.
AAACAAAGAAAGGAGGGGGAGAGAACGAGGTCTGCCGGTGAGCGATAAGATTGTGTCGATTAATCGCAGCAGATCAGAGTATACGGAACGGAAAGATTGGAATAACCAAGAAGACGGAGGCAGCGGCAACTTTTACGAGTAACCGGCTTCAAGGTTGATTAAGGGGGTAAATGCACACAGGAGCTCACCGTCCGAGCGCTAAACAAGTGGGATTTTGACTGGAAATTATGGGAACGAGGTAATTTCCAAGCATCTGCAACGCGGTTTCTTCGCAACGGAAATGAGCGACCGATGATGTGATTGTTTAGAGCTGTAATGTCATAAAGAGCTTTAAGCCAAGCGCACTATATACTAGACGAATGTTCGGTGCAGTAGGAATGTGCAACTTTGATGGCTGCGCTCTGAACAGCGCAACTCTTGAGTGTACAGTTTAGTAGAACACGGGGGCTTTCATGACTTATACTCATTTTGATTTTGAATATTTCATTCCGCCGTGAAACTTTCCGTTAGCACAAACATGCAGTGAATTGATGCCAAGAAAATTTCTGAGAGCAAACCGTATACGGACAATTAATATATTGTTTGAGTGTGGCAATTCGCAACCATCTCAAGTTAGGCTCGCCCTCCTTTTCACGACACGTGCGAGAGGCTTCAAAACAGCAGTGAAGCAAACTCACGACTTGAAGCCCTGCCTGCGAATCTGTTTCCTACGTAAGGCCTCCGCTTACGCGTGTTCGCCTCATGCATCTTTTGTCGTTTTTTTCCCCTTTCCCGCGATGACGTAAGAGGGTGCACTCACGCTGGCGCAGACCCTGCAACAGCCGCACATGTCGCTCGTGACTCCGTAGGCGCAGTCTTCTTCCTCGGAGCAGTCGACCTCGACGCAGTCTGGACAGGAGGGCATCGACTCGGCCCTGGTGATTGTGGAGCGAAAGCGAAAAGAGAGGCACCGCGGTTAGCCATGCGGGCCCGGCTTGTCTTTTGCAAAGCCAAGCGATGCACGGGTGCGCTTTACGAGTATCCGCTTGTGCTTTGCGCGGCATAAAGCGAGCTGGCATATGAATAGGATAAGATGCACGCTTGGGCCTCTTTGGAAACCGCCGGTGCAGTGGCCGAGACACCCGGTGTTTGCCAGGAGAGTGGGCACGAACTCGCGTGTTAGCGACTTGAAGGAGAGCCCAGGATAAGCATGACCGTAAGCGCACGGGGGCCGACGATCAACGCGGCTCATTGGTTCTATGGAGCACCGCCTTGGCATGCAGCGTTGATGCATCCCATGCACTAGAGTCCAGCCTGTGTTCGCGGTCGTAGTGCACGTATCGATACATGTAGGAACCAGAGGGTTCGCCTGAACTAGTGGTGACATTGTTAGCGAATAATTTTGCTTGCGTGCGCCGCTTCTTTCATCATGCCCGCGTTCCCTGCGCCTTTTTCCTGGCACGGAGATTGCGCTTGCAAAGTTGCGTGCTCGGGCAATTAAAAGCTACTATGTGTGACTTCTTAACTGATGATAGCTCATGTAGGGGGCATACTATATGCAGTGTATGAAATCTCTTGGAAGCACGAATAACTATAATCTCACTTTCGAAGCCCGTGGGGCGCGTTCGCATGTGTTGCAGAAAAGGCGGCGCTCAGTACACATTAGCGGTGACACGGACTAGCTGTATGACACGGGGGGGGGGGGGGGGGGGGGGCTTGTACTGCTTGTGTGATGCATCACACAAATTACGCATTTGTTCCCTGAAATCTTTAGCGAGTAAAAAATAATAATAATCAATGGCGATTCAGCGGTAAATGCGAGAGAAATGCGTTAGCGTTACGTCGCGCCTCTTTGATGTCCCGGAGCCGTGATATATATATCTTTTCCACTTTGACACTCCACACAAAATAAAGCCTACAGAACGAGGCACGCCATGATTCTGTCACGATATACGAAAGGCGTCACCTGCGTGTGCGTGTGCGTGATTCCCAACAGTGCTGACGTTCATCTGCTGAGTGAGTGGTTGTGCTGGATATATATATATATATATATATATATATATATATATATATATATATATATATAGTGTATTGCTTCTTTCTGACAAATCTCTCGGTAGCAGAAATATTTCAATCCATTCTTCATGGCTCACGCGTAACCATTTTTCACTGCAAGATTTCCTTATTGCTTTGCAAACGTGCGCGGTATGTTTTATTCCTCCCGCGGTTTGAAAATAAATCCTTTTTGTGTACGCTGCTTCAGTCCCAAATTCGTGAACTGGTGCTATTTGACAGTCACTTGCTCTAAGATCAAATGTTTGACATGTCAGCCTACTCGGATGTCATAAACTGGATTTGTCTTTATACAATCAGAGGAAACGGAAAAGTATGCCATTGGAGAGCAATTCCTCATATTAAATATGCCATAATGCCAGACGCCTTTTGTTCTCGAATCTATTAAATCAATCAAACCACGTGAACTGATATATGCGCCGGGCACACATGTTCGTATGTATGGCTCTGCCGCATTAACGAATGCGCGAGTGTAATCGGTGCAGGTAGCGCTGAAGTCCTTGCATTCTGCTCTTCAAGACCTGAGTTCACATGCGTTTCAGAGCTGTGGCATTGGAAGCATTACGGCTGCGGCTGTTTTGGTCACGTGAGCAGCATAGACGTTCGTAAGGAAGGCCCTTGAAACCATATATTTCACAGATTACACGTAGATATGGATTGTGCTTGTAGATAACAATCCAGTGTTAAAAACTGCGCATGCGAATTTTTACTGACTTTCAGCTGGTGTCAGTGCCATAGACCTTAGTGAGTTCTACCTTGAACTTTACACCTGATCTGGCGTATATATAAGGAGCCTGACGTGATTTCATTGAGCAAAGCAATGCGATAACAGCAAAAATCGTATGGCACAGTGGAGTATTTAATATGATGAACTGTTCTCCAACATACGTGTTATAGTTTATATATTCTGGTTGTAGAAAGACAAAAGTAGGTTATGGCGCCCGAGCTGGCTGACTCGTCAAACATTTGATCTTGCAGCAAGTGACCGTCAAAGCACCACATTACGCTCCATGAAAGCGCTTCTGGTATTTCTGAGGTCCACGGGCCTTTACAAAACCTTGTGGGTATCTCTACTGTGTATATGCGTATGTGACTGTGCTATTTGTGTGTTTAACAAAACACGATGGGAAACGCTTTGACACTCTTGATGCTAGACGTTGGCAATTAAGGCAATTTCGATAACGCGTAAATGTTGGGCGAACGCATTTGCTGCCTTTTAATGGAATGAGTACGCGAACTGAAACGCGCCAGACCACACTTGAACAGGCCTAGCTGCTGTTTCTATATAACTACGCGAAATGAAAAAAAAAAATAATATTATGGAGCACACCACTGGCAAACGCAAAAACTCCTGCGTTGCCTGAATTCTTACATCGCCAAAATACGGGCAACGTTTGGAGAGCTTTTATCCAGACAGACATACGAGCTGTATCAGCACAGTTGCAGATGACGAGATCCGAAGCAAGGATAAAACGTTTTGTCATACGCGGACGGCGATGACAGAACGTGAGAGGCCCTACCGGTCGGCTCATCTGCAAGCTCGTCAGCTTGGTTCCGCATTTTTTTGAATGAATGAGGTTTTATTATTAATAGACAAGATGTAGTACAAGGCAGTATTATACAGGAGGAGGTCCCGAGGTCAAAGACTGTAATGGGACCTCCTTTGTTGCCCAATAAAAGTAAGCGGCGTGGGCTTCACTGGAAAGTTAGAGCAAGCTGTAGTCAGGCTATAACATGACTATGCAGCGGTGGACTCCAGCGGTCTGGTTAGGTCCACACTTCTTGGAGCATGTTCTTTCTGAGAAATTCGTGCCGTCAGTGCCTTCGCCGGACGTGCACTGTGCTCCAAGGTCAGCCAACTGGAGCCTACCATGCTACGAAACACCATAGAGAGTGCAAATGGATACTCACAGTGCAATGAAGCCCAGGAAGAGCAGAGCGGCGCACAAGGTCGTGTTCATGATGGTGTGGAAGCTTCTGCGCAGAGCGGCCAGCGTGTGGATGCGGTACACTAATTAGCTCGACTGGTTTCCGCGCGGCTCTTATATGCGATCGCGATTTGGCGGGCTGTTTGCAGCAGGAAGTGGCATATCCGTCCTCCACGGGATGTCCGCGCCCCTCCCCACCATTGCTGGTTACTCTGACCGAGCTCTACACCCGCGTTCTCTTCCCTGGCAAGTGGCATTTCTTTCCGAGGAGTAAAGCCCCACGATTACCGCGACCAGCACTCCCTTGCCTCGCCATGTCTTGCGCTGAAACGTGCCCTACTGACGTGCAGCCCTTGATTAGGCCGGGTTTGTCCCGGACGCGCAGATGTCTTCGAGGTTGTGTTACAGTTAGCTCCCGCTGACATAGGAAACGTAACACGGTACGCTGCTGCTCACTTGTGACGTATGTATCTGCGTGAGACCGTGAGCGCAAGCAGGAAACAACTATGCCCCTCCCCCCCCCCCCCCACACACACACCTCTTTCCCACCATCTTTGTACCGCCTCCAGAACCCACCTACCCACCACCACGAAAAAAAAAAAAAATAAAAGCCAATTTGCATATGTGGAGCGTTATATCTATGATATATATTTAAAAAGAAAGTTGAGATTGTTTGGTCATATATAGCGCGCGAAAGTTCACCACGACGCGAAATGATTCGGAACGAGACGAATTAATAATAAAAAATGCCTCCTCATTAGGCTGCGATGTTGCAACACCCGCTGTACTATCTTGAGCAATCTTTTCCGCCGCAGAGAAACTCAATATGACCTGCTTGAGCTGTGTTTATCAGCTGTTCGCGGCACGACGACTCTGAAAGCAGCGGGAGAGGTCATTTTGGAAGTTCCTCGTTCGTGGCTCGCGCTGCATCGCCTCCCTTGTGGCACTGTTTTGGCTGTGACCGAGTCAGTGTGCGACAAGGAGAAGATAGAGACAAGGAGAACGCCGTCGGAAGATGTACAGGCTCCTTGCTTAGATTTCATGTTTTCTTGGTTAATTTTATTTTAAGCTTTGACAAATTGCACCGAAAGCCAGATTATCACCAGTGTGTTATTCGGCTACGTTAACCGAAAATGTCCTGCTGAATTTATATCGTAGGGGCTACGCGCTCTCGCGACGTAATCACGTCAGAACGTCTTTATATATATATATATATATATATATATATATATATATATATATATATATATATATATATATATATATATAGTCATATCATAAGAAGCCAACAAACACTGAAACCAAGGACAACATAGGGGAAATTACTTGTGCTTAATAAATGAAATGAAGAAACGATAAATTAATGGAAATTAAAGTGGATGAAAAAACAACTCAACAACACTCCTAGGGTTCTACTAGGACACATAAATACCCAGGAAAGTGGATGGGGAAACAGCGCCGCGGTAGCTCAATTGGTAGAGCATCGCACGCGAACTGCGAAGGTTGTGGGTTTGGTTCCCACTTGCGGCAAGTTGTTTTTTCATCCACTTCCATTAATTTATCATTTCTTCATTTCATTTATTAAGCACAAGTAATTTCCCCCATGTTGTCCTTGGTGTCAGTGTTTGTTGGCTTCTTATGATATGACTAATAAAAATCGGGCCCCTCGGTTAACCCCCTTTCTTCTCGTTTATATATATATATATATATATATATATATATATATATATATATATAGGTGCCCATCAGTTACTATTATTATTATTGTTATTACGTTACTACTAATATGCCTTTTTATAGACGTAGATTCTGTCGATAGGACTCCATCAAATTAAGTTTCACTAGCGTGTATCACGTGATTAGCAGCTCACGATGGTGGCCTGTGCCGTGCATTTATTCCCTAGAAAGTATTTCGCCGAGCCGTATTTTAACTGAGACGTTTGACATAAATGAAATATAGGCTGTAGAAATGTACAAAGAAAACTTTATTTCAATGTTGGAACACTCGTCGGTATACTGCACAGTACAGTTCCGTGACTTGTGTATAGGTTCACGTTATGGCAGAACACGTATAGGTTACACCAGTTAACTGTCATCGAACACATCATCGCGGACTGCGATGTATCGTTGAAGTCTTTGGAATATCTGTCGCAGTATTCATTTCACTGCTCCTAGCGTGCGGTTACTCATGCGGGCGGTCGCCGGGTACAGACGTCTTTCGTTGTCCGACAGCAGTGAAGTGTGCGGAAGCTCGCTGTGCGTCGCGCGGCAACGGATCATGAACTCGACGCATGTGTGTTGTCCGGCGGCAGCCGCGTGTGTGCGCTCCCCGCTTGTCAGGCCACACTGGACGGCAGCGGCTCGCCGGCCTGACCGTAGCAATAGCGCTTCTTCTTGGATCCCAGCCTGGCCGTACCGGAGGCTGCCGCGCCGGCACCGTCGGCGACGGTCGCGTGCCTAGCTGCCTTGCCCTTGGCCAGGGTCCGGTGCAGCGTCTCGAGCTCTCGGTTGAACAGCATCTTGTGGTTCTGGGCGAGCATGTACTCCCAGGCCTTGTAGGCCTCGGCCTCGTCCGCCTGCTCGTCGTCGATGTCGGTGGTGATGCGGAAGTGGACGCTCTTTCCGGGGCCCCCCGCGGCCACCGCCGCCGCCGCCTGCTGCAGGCCGATGGCGATGACGCAGGTGCCGCCGTCGCTGACGAGCGACGCGACGGCCTGGTTGAGCCGCTTGGCGGCCGCCATCGGGTTTGGCGCGTCCAGGGCCTCGGCGAGTGCCGCCTCGGGGGCCAGAGCGTCGCCCAGCGCGGCCGTCGATAGCACCACGAGTCGGTCGTCCGGGCGCAGCGTCACGTGTCGGATGCTGGGCGACGGCAGCTCGCACGGAGGCGGCCCTCGCGCCGTCGACGGCCACGACGAGCTGGCGTGCGTCTGGAAGCCCTCCTGCCAGTGACACAGTCAATGAGTCTAGGCGGCAACGCTTCTTGCCCGTCGTTGTGTGCAGAGATTTGCAGTCGAACAAGTTAAGGTCACCTTGTTCAACTGGAAATCTGTTGCAGAAAGATATATAATTGAACTAAGGTCTTTATTCAAGCAACACGCACGTACACACGCCCAAATCTCAGTTACCCTTTCTAACTTCAATGAGGCTGACGCCGACTGCGTGTTCACCTATGTTCGAGGGATTAATGGCAATCACCCAATTTATAGGTAAACTATAACTTTAAACGGTTACGCATGTAGACTGGAAGTAATTTTCATGCTGAATAACGCGAATGAGGCAGGTGATGAAGGCGTACCTCACCCCTACTATACTCCTTGTAAACGGAAAGTTTGTTTCATAAAAAGCTAGACTTTTCTCAAAGCTCTTTTTTTCTCTCTTTTGAAATCGTTCGTCGGTTGTGGCGGCACATGTCGGCCAGAACGGACAATTTTTCGTAAGGATTGCTTTTTAGGCTCAGCGCGGCTACTGCACTCTTCATGTCCAGCGCACTAGTTTTCTTGAATGTGGCCCATATAATACTACAACCAACGCTACATGCTCACTTTTGGGGATTTATACCAAGGTATCTCCATAAGTATATGGAAATTTGTTATACGAATATTGAATACTTCAAATGTACGTACAAATTATTCATTATATTATTTTGTCGACATATTCACCTTTCTTTTCAGCGTACATCATACAATGGCGCATGCGCCAACTTTGGTGTTCCATCGAGAAAGACAAATTTGTGCAGCGTGCCATGGGTCCGCATTTATAAAACCGTTCGTGCGCTAAAGAGCGATTCGTAACCATGTGAGCTGGCCAATCCATTCAATATTACCGAATGCGGCCAACCAATAGCAAGTAATTGTTACGCACGAAAATACATTTAGATTTACACGGCTGGGTTTATGTCTTCATCAGCACTCGGATCCTTCAAAGTCTCGTTCACCCGTTCAAACCCATGGCCACGGTGCTATGATCAAGGTCGTGAAATCTAGAATGCCAATCAAGCGTATTTCTTGAAGATTCATTTCAGTTTTTATTATTTTCTTGGATTGTGCGAATATTCGAAATTTCGAATACGAATCGAATATCATTAGCTATTTGATTCTTATTTCAATGCGTATTTCTATACGCTTGAATTTCAAATGCATGGTGTGCCTGGGTGCTTCAACGAATACAATCAGTTTGGCCGGCATTTCTAAAACACTCTCTCTCGTAGTGGACTGTCATAAACACGCTGAGAAAGCTCGCGTTCGAATTTTCCCTGTTTTGTTAAGTGCAAATTGGCAGAACTCCAGCGTTTCTTATGATGATAAGCGTGAGTGACGCATTGATGATACTTCATAGTGAAGTCCAGCGTTCACTATGGCGGCTCTATAAAGGACGCCTCAAACACGTTTCTGTAGTAGCTTTGCAAGAACTTATTCTCGTATGCTTTCCGACTGCTCGAGATACGTTTTGCTGGGCTCACACGGATTAAAAAATTTCCGGGGGTGTACTGACACCGAACACTCATCCCCCTCCCCCCCCCCCAACTTCCGCCTACTTACTGCATTTTTTCAGATAACACGCCCGCTCATAACTTTATTAAGTGGCAACGTGTATACAATTTTCTCAAACACCTACGCGCCTGGGATGCAGCTCTGACACCTTCAAAGGGTTTATTTAGGGCCGACGCTGAAGTTTTGCAAAATAACACGCCTTGAAAGGCTTGTTTAGGGCCGACGCCATGTGCAACTAACGAATTCAGAAGCAAGCGCTAGTAGATCTAAAGTTCGTCGAAGCATAAGACTCTTGCACCGCAGATTGCCTCGGGCCAGACCCGCGTGGCTCAAGTGTACTTGCCTGAACTGCTGCGTCCCAGTCGTCGGCGACGCATCGTGTGCTCTGGCCGCTGGCCTCAAAAAGAATCGTTGTCTGCTTGTCGGCGTGTGCCAGCAGGCACGTGGCCCCGCCACACTGCGCGACCGTCATCAGGTATGCAGCCCCGTCGGTGTCGTCCGCGCTTACGTCGGCCGGAGCGAGGTGGCAGAGCAGGATGTTCAGCTGGTGGCAGCACGCCTTGCTGCCCAGTGCCCTGCATAAACACGCGCAGCGAACTCTCGAGCCTAATGGGACCATCCTATCGGCAGGATTCCTCAGTTCTTTGCTCCCCCGGGGGCTGTTACCTCAAGCGCGTGGGGAGCCAAACATAGCGACAAAATGTTTACAGCCCCGAAAGATGCCTTGTAGTTCTGGTTTTACAGCGACATCTGTTGAGAGCATTCCCAGAAAAAAATATATGCCCTGTATGCTCCTGTTCGAGTTCATCATTTCGGTTCCATGTGCGCACGTGGCACCAAAGTGGTAGTAGCCGGTGCATGGCAGTCGGTGGAGAGGCTTTTGCTATTGCTCTAATTAATTTTGTTCTGACAAATGGCAACTCCATTTCTCAAGTTCTAGCACTGGACTGAGGCGACCCTTATTCGCGTGCGTGTGGTCCTCAAAGTGAGTCATGTCCCAGTGTCGCTTGGTTAAATTTGTTCAGCGAAGTATAACATACACCTAATTGTTTTTGTTTCACGACTGGAAAATGGAGATTCTGCGTAGCAAACATTAATAAAAAGTTGATTTAGCTTATCCCGATGCCACCAGGACATTATACAGCCGGAAATATCGGAGCTTGAACGCTTTGTGTCATCCAGATCAGACTGATGAGCGCTGCGACTGTTTACTTTTTCTTTAGCACCCGCTGGTGCCCTGAACGATAATGAAAGTAGGCGAGCAGGCTATATTGTAACAGTCTAGGGGAGTACGTGACGCCAAACGGTAACGCTAATTGGTTGGTGACTGGATGGACACCATCCATCATTCGAGTGTGGCGTTATGGACCAACAAGACCATATCGCCACCCTCGGCTAAATGGTTGAACTGCCCAACGTCAACGCTACTATGGCTGACACAATTCTCCGAAGACGGGCCTGTATAGTGAGACCACTACCTGTAGGTGGAGAGTATGATGTTTTGCAGGAAGGCTGCCGAAGATTCGGCTGAGCGTCGCTCCTGTCGTACGAGCTGTGCGACAGCCGCCTTTGCGGTGGAAAGCAACTGCCGCTGTGGGCTCTCCAAGATGGCCGCCAGCACCTCGGTGTGACCGCTCGGCTGAGTGCACTGGTTGATGTACAACCTGCGAGGGGCGGCACACAGTGGGCACATGTAGCACACGTTGCTAACGCATTCCTGCCGGCGTACGTGTTGGGATATTCCAGTTTGGGATCAGCTCAATCTAGTCGAAACCATTTGTAGTGTACAGTACAACATAAACAAAATCCAGCAGAACCTATCTCAATGAATGTCCGCGTTCATGCGATTAGCATTGAAGCAATGTAGCGACACACCGTATTGCCAACGCCGAAACGTGTATTCAGCAGGGCTCCTCTCTCGCGCTTCTTGCTACACACGCTGCGACATCTAGCGGCGCCGCCGTAAAATCCGCGCGTGGCGTGGGTTCAATTCCGCCGAGCGTCGGAGAAATCTAGAGGATCACTTTTGTCATTGTAGAGAGTGGCAAATAACCAGTGGCACATACGTAGTTACCCAAGTTAACGTCAAAGAGGTTTATTGAAGAGTGGCATACATTTGCTGGCACATACCCAGTGAACCAAGTTGGTATGAAAGAGATTCATTTAAGAGCAGAACAGACCGAGTGGCACACACTCGGCGGTCCACGTCTGCGTCAGAGAGGTTCATTAAAGAGCGATACATACTCAGTGCGACGCCGTGTGCCGCATGCCCAGTGCCCCATGTCGGCGTCAAAGAAAGAGCGGCACATAGCTGCACAGTGTCACATACTCGGTGATCCAAGTTGGTCTGGCGGTTGGTTTCGAAACACTGTTCCCTCAGCGCAACCGATCCGATGCGCTACCATTCACTCGACCGTGGACCACCCGGTAACCCAGGTTGGCGGGAAAGATGTTAGAGACCGACCGACTGTCAGTCTCCGGAAAGTACCTTAAGAATGCTAATCGCATTAAAAACGGCCCTTGAATAGAGCCGGGCACGCTTTTACATTCGTTAACCTGCAGTTATCTGCAAGCCTAGAGCGTTCAGGTAGCCTGGAATGCATCCAGACCACAAAGGCGCTCAGAAAAATAAAAATGAGCGCCTGCCAATCACACGAAAGCGTGCGATTGTAGTCAGCGTGCTGCAACTTTGTAAAAACGCGTAGTTGCATAGTTGCAACATCGACAGAAGCCACAGCGCCATGCGGGGCAAGAACTGTATGCCTGACGTTTATCAGACACATGGAACAAGGGTAACATTCTTTAAGTGAAATAATAAGGGTTATTTTAAAAAAAATTTGTCTATCGCTTCACAGCGCATTATAAAACTAGGAATGCCTCGAAGTAAACACTGTTATATTGCACTTAACAATATCACATTCACTTGAACTAACCCTCATTCACTGCACAACCACGAGGAATGCTTAGCGGCCATACTCTCCGCAAGTTTAGGCATGTAAAGTTTTTGAGATGACTATTGGGGGGAAAATGCAGTGAGGGTGGTGCTTCGCTCACTTAAATTATGGTCCTCTCTCAGGGCCAGATTTCAATATATACACGTAGACAAGACTTAATTCAACCTTGCACCAGCTGTTTTTGATGTGTTCCGCCCTCCTCTTCGCCTTATATCGGTCACCCACTCCATCCTCGGATGCTCGCTGAAATCTTCCTCAACATTGTCTGCTCTCTTGTTCTTTACCCGACCTCGACAACTACTGAGCTATGGCATGATATCATAACATCATAAAAACAATAACAACAAAGGAAAACATTTGCCATGTGCCGGAAGAGCAGCAGGTGACATCGTTTAGCGATCAAACGTTGCGGCGCTTCATTTAGTTTTATGGTACAATTTGTGGCATTCATTCGCAAGCAGAGCTAGTAATGTCCTCACTGGGGGGCATAATTTTGTTCGCTTTTGTCGTGGTGCCGGCTTACCTGGCTGGTCCTTTGAGGCTTTCCGAAAAGCCTGTCGTCCAGAAGGGGCTTTCAAGACAGCTTTGGCCAGGGCCGTTGGACTTGAAGGGCGGCGCCAAGCGACCGGAGAACTTGGTGTCCACAACGGACACATTTCTTCTGGAACTGAACGCAAGAGCGATATCACAGGCGACATAATATACGATAAACTGTTCTTTCGATACAAAACCACACAAGGCGTCGCCATGATGATGATCCTGCATTAGAGAGAGAATGGCGACATTGCCCTTCGTAATACGTCGTAACGGCTAGGCTTAAAGTGCTACTTCCAGGGCGAAGCAATATAAGGATTACCCTTTATAATGATTTGAACTTGGATTTGTCATTATTTAACGACATGCACAGCCTCTCATGAGCTCTAGGAAGTGTCGTCTCTTATTTCTCGTTAAGCAGAGAGCGTGGGAAACGAAACACGAAACGAAGCATCAGGAAGGCCGCAACGCATTGCAGCTGTCTCGAGATGTCGGTCATAACAGCCGCACACAACTCGCCCTCGTCGAGGTTGGTGCGCTTGCTTCTTGCCGGATAATACGAGCGTGACATCGCGTTTCCGGGTTTCTTTTTCCCCCATCCTCGAGAGAAAGTGCCACTCTGCGAGGAAAATTCGCACAGCACACAAACACGCGATTACGACGCGTCGTTAAGGTTGAAAAAAACGCACGTCCGGACCGGCTGGAACCGGGGAGTAACGCGCGTTGGCCGTCCCCAATCAACCCCGGCACGGCTCTCGCATCGCCGCCGCCGGCTGGCGTTCGGTACTTCCGCGCTGTGGCGAGCGACCGCGTGTGCGCGAACTAAATCGCGACCGGCTATAATAGGCAACGGCACAGTGTGTGTGCATTAGCGAAGCCATTCGCCGAGTCACTGTGCGGAGGGAGTGTGCATGCTCTTTTGTTTGCCGTGGGAAGTCGGAACACAGTCGTTGTGATAGATTACTTGGAAGGGCCGACCATAAAGACGCTGTTCCTGTATAACAGCGCGTATAGCGTGGACTTGGGCCGCTCATATCAATAGTGACTTTGACGGTGCAACTTCCAGTTGATCCCGAATTTGCACCCCTCCCACCATTTCTCTCTCTCTTCCTCGCTCATGTGCAAAAGCTTTTCTTAAACTGTATTTTTTTTTGCCCATAGTTCCATTTCGCTATACAGAGTTTATCCTGGCCCTTGCGCCACAAAACACTACATTCATCATTATATCGAGTTCATACACTGCCGCTCCTTCCAGGAACGCCGCCATGGAGACGAAGACGCCAACTTCAAAGGACTAATGACAGAAAAGTGTCTTGCTTTTTTTTTTCTTTGTTGGATAGGTGTCGACCCAATAATTACCCTCTGGATCCGCGAGAGCTCAACAAATAATTAATTATACACTTTTTAATGTGACCTAATGTGACCTGTTCACCTGATGTGGCAGTGTCGTGGTACGAGACGCCATAATAGACACGGAGCAGCGCAATGCGACAGGGACCAAAACTAAGAAAGACACATACACGTACCGCGCCGCTCCGTGTCTATTATGAATCCAAACCAACTAGCCCGGCAGCGTGCCCCAGGCGCCACTCGCGCGTACACACGACCGTGCTGGCGAAAACAGTCTCTTCAGCGTTCGAGGAGAACGAGGACTCCTGCGTCTCGGCGACACGATAATTCACCGCACCGGGCTGACTGGCGTGCTCTTGAGTTCGTGACACCGCGTGACCCCCACCTCCGCTTTCGGTGATGTGATATAACCTACTTTTTCACTTCCAAAGCCGCGCTGCACTTGTCACGCGTTTTAAACAGGTCGCATAAAATGTTCTGTAATTAATTACTTGTGGCGTCCTCGAGTAATTGTGGCGTCGTACCGTAAATATGAAGTCGATAGCTATATATGTCTAAAAAGCAAAATAAGGGGTACGTAAATTTTTTCTGTCAGTACTCTTTTAGGAAACGGCATATGTAATTATCGGCATTATGGTCCTCATACGGTATATGCGAGTCCTCGCGGCTGACGAAATAAACAAATCCGTGCGTTTCCTCGGCTACGGTAGAAAGTCGCACTATCGACCGAAAGGCGATGCATTGATAGCGATAGCAAAGTGTTAGACAACTGCAAGAAGTAAGGAATTCGTAGTTTCATCGACCGCATAAATTGCAGTAAACATTCGCTTACTAATTAAAATGACTAGCAAGGTACGTGTCACTTGCGCCCAGGCAAACATGAATAGATCTCACTCGATGACCACGAACATTCGTTCTCACAACACTGGCGTGATTAAGAGCGCAGGCAGAGGAGAGCGAAGGCTTCGTGCTGCCTCTCGCTTCACCGCGTTCCGGAAGCCTGAGACGGCCATGCGCAGGCACGGCCGGTCTCGAGGAGGAGACGCGCGCTCTCCTCCCCTAGAGCACGCTTGATCACGCGACCTCCAACATTGTGTGCGTGCGCGCGCGAAGACTGCACGCATCAAGCCACCATCCTTCTCGGCTCACCATCACGCACTTTTCCTCGCACCCACAGCACATAGCGCTCGGGGCGCGATGCGATCTTATTGCATTTTATAGTGGATATCACGGCGACGGCGACGACGAAAAATCGCCTGGAGTGTCTATATAATAATAACGCAATAAAAGACGTCCTTCATTCGGTCAATGTTGATCAGCGCGTGATCGAAGATTTTTGGTAAAATAGTATAATCAATCGAAGAATTCAAAGCTCGGAGAGTTGGCATCTATTCATATTCGTGCTTTGGGTTGGGCACGAAACACGCGGACACTCGCTCGTGACCTCTAGTCCTTTCCTTCGTCCATGTGTTTCGTGCGCAATCCAAAGTATGAATAATAACAGTCGTCGTAAGTTTTCTTCAATCTGCAACATTACGTGACATTCTGACGCTCGAGCTATCAAATCATATGCTCTGACAATGTACGGCTTAGGTTTTCACGTTGTATGTGTTCATAAAGCTTCTTACGCAAATGCCGTTCGCAATTGGTCGTGGCCGCGGAAATAATCTCGTTACGAGATTGACCGCGCTATCATGACGTAGTGGCTGGCTCCCGAACGCCGGGCAATAACGAAATGCACTTATGCAAGAACAGTTTTGTGAAAACGGACGCCGTTCTTGATGCTTTGGATGCTGATGCTCCTGTCCATGACTATTATGACCAGCTTTCTATAATCGATGCTGAAAACGTAAATCTCATTACAATATTATACTTCGAAAACTCGCATACACAAACGAAATGCGCGTCAGTATAGTGATATGTAAGGCTAAGTATACAATGTGTCCCAGATAACGTTAGCCAATCTGTTCAACGAAAAAGAAAAAGGATTGAAAAAACATGGTGCAAGATACAATTATAGGACCTACGGTGTTTGGTCTTAAATCGTATCTTGCACCGTGTTTTTTTTTAATCTTTTTTTTTTTTTTAGTTGAAATGCTTAGCTAACGTTAGCTGGGCCACTGTATAGTTGAAGCGCCTGCGTGTGTACACTTACCAGAGGACGTGGAACTCCTGCGTATCGACGAACAGCGCTTGATTGCACGAAATGTCTAGCTGTTGCAGACTTGGGGACACGAGTGACGAGAGGGTCACTTTGCTCAGCAGGTTGCACGACACGTCGAGCACCTGCAACGCCGCGTTGTTCGTGGAGTGATCGTTGAAGAATTCATCAACGACGACGTTAGAGCGTTGAGAGGAGGTAAAAAGGTTGTTCGGCCGTTTTACGCTCGTTGACGCAGTGTGGTGTTATGTAACTTTTCAATATACACTGATATTTTATCGTGTTTTCTTTCTTTTTGCTTTGAACGCTTCTCTAACGCCTACAAAATTTACTCTGAATACGATACTATAAATGTATTGCAAATGACGCCCAGGCGGACATCATCTGCAAGAGAAACCAAGGTAACCCATTCATTAATTAAACTAGTTATACAGTGATTAACTTCTTAGTACAAAATTTACGACACATGTTTATATTGGAAAGTTCAAGGGAATCGTCATAAAAGTTTAGTTACGTATTTCGACATTTAGAAATGAACATGCAGGCTTAAATAACTGGTGTCAAATTATCCTTTCATCAATTTCCCTGATTGTGCACGCGACACCACGAAGCGCGGCTCTCCGTCCAACCCCCGTGTAGTACAGAGCTGTGGGGTAAATTGAAGGCGCCGTCGCAGTCCCCTCTTCCTACAAGCTCATTCCGATTGGCGCTTTGCGAGACTTCCGATTCGACGCATGCTCAGTTCATCAGCATGGATGAGACACGCTTCATCGCGCGGTATGGTGAAGCTTCATTTTACGCCGCCCTACTACGTCACAGGGGGGTTGCACCACGAGCCGTGCTCCGCGGTATTTTATGTGCTCGCGCTATACATAACGTGACATTCATTGGACCCTTATGCACATATATAGGTATATGCAGCTGTGTTTAACGCAGGGCCGGCTTAATGTAACGATTGTTTTGGTACGATTTTGTTCCATCCTTACGTCCACATCTCCAGATTGACCGTTTCTGGCGCTAGCGTAGGAAGTGCGGCGCTGAGGCCAGTGAAGAAGTTGATAAAGGAATAAAATTGGAATAAAATCGCTACATTATTCCGGCCCAGTTTAGCGTATCTGCGCCATGTCTGCACTGTGGTGTAGCCGGTAGTTCTCCTTGCACTGAAAGGTGGGCGTTATGGACTCACCTTGAGAGAGCGGTTGTGCTCAAAATTTGGCAATGTGTCGAGTAGGTTGCAGTTGAGGAGCAGGGCTTCGAGTCCGGGAAGGGAAGCCAGGGAGTCTGGAAGCCGCTGCAGCGCGTTGCCCGTCAACACCAGGTCGCGCAGGCTTTCCAGCTCGGATATCCTGCAGGATACCTTCTTTCACGTTCGATCGGCATTTCGTACGCGGGAGAGAATGACACCATGTGACATGCAGACGTCCACATTTATGCACCGAGCGCTCAAGGATTGCGCTGCAGAACAAAAAAAGCAGCAATACGGCAACAGTTGCGAGGTTCCATGTATGTGTGTGTGTGTGTGTGTGTGTGTGTGTGTGTGTGTGTGTGTGTGTGTGTGTGTGTGTGTGTGTGTGTGTGTGTGTGTGTGTATGTATGTATGTATGTATGTATGTATGTATGTATGTACATGCGTGGTTGAATGCTGTGTGACTCACGTGTCCGTGTGTCTGCCGCTGCTCTGAGCATTTCATCTCAAACCGAGCAGAAATGCAAAGATATCGATTTCTTGGCTTCACCGCGCATCGCTCAACCGCTCTAGAAAGAAATGTGGACGTTTGTATGGAGGTGCTAAAGTATCTCGAAAAACCCTTGATTCGCGCATGTAAAACGTCACGACTGTACCGTTCTCACGAATCCCTGTTTTGTTCCTCATTCAGTTGTACAGAAGCTCTTGTTTCTTGCAGAGTTAACTTGTACACCCCTCCCCCCTTCCACAACGCCTTTTTTCTCTTTTTTTAACGTGTTGAAACGGTACGAACGCCGTGTGCCCAGTTGTTATCTCGCATGAAACCATGTGCTCTGAGGATGGGGACCGGCGTGTCTCTTGGCATGCACATGATCTGTAGTTCTTCGGTGGACGTACCTGGCAGGAACGGTGTGGAGTTGGTTGTACGCCAGCTGGAGTACCTTGAGGCCAGGGCATGCCAAAACCAGAGGCCAGACCTGCTCGTCCGTGAGGCCTGTCCGTGTGAGCAGAAGCCAGCGCAGCGGGAAACTCGCCTGGTCGGGCCGCGCCAGCGACGACAGCTCGTTGTACGACGCGTTCAGCCACTGAAGCCTGCGCGTGCATCGGAACCGCTTAGTGAACGTCTCCGACGGGCGCGGCGCTTAAGTTATTCACATAGTTACTGTAAAAGCCCACAGGACAACATACCGTAACTCTAGTCACTCGCTGGTTGCTACACTGCACTCGTAAAAGCGGCGCTTCGGTAGCACAGACTCTATGCTTCAGGCTTCCATGTCGGTTGTACATATATTATCTGCGCGTCGGTTTTACATTGTTTTCATGAAGTTTTGGTGCTTATAATGGCACCTGACAAGCCCTCATACCTTTGTCTTCAGCCAGCGAGAACAGCAACTTCAGCCTGTCTTTAAAAAAAGTGGTTATCGATGCACTAAAATGGGTTATAGTATGTACGACGTACAAATTTGTAGTAGTAAAGAAATCCCAGGAGCCATGGACAAACTGGATTATCTTGCTGCATGAGCATGAGTTGTTACGTCTACTATATGTACAGTCGCGAGGGAAGGTTGGGAGACCACAGCATCAGCAAAAAATTTAGATGTATTCAAGCGTAGCTCCGCGGCCTGGAATTGGTTTAATACATTGTATTGGTCAACACACGTGCACGTAGGCGTGCGCCCTTTATTTCAATCGGAATGCACCCCCCCCAGTCTGCGAAAAAATAAAATATAATCGCGGCACCTTTGGTCCTCAAACTTTTCCTCGCGTCTGTACACTTGGAGAATGATCGCAGCTATGCAGCTTTCATTTGCAGACTTCTCGTCAATGTTACGAAAAAAGTTCACCTTTTTTATTATTAATAGTATTTTTACGCGACCTCCGTGGATTTATGGTCAATCAACCAGAATTGTGAAGGTGTCAATAATGCGAAATTCATTTAACAGTAATCCATATATCGGCGGTGTTGGCTGACTCGGTGTAGTCTTTCGGTATTCCCGAGATAACCGGACTAAACTTCTTTGCTATTACGTATATTATAGGAGAGAGAGAGAGAGAGAGAGAGAAAACATTTATTTCCAATGAGGTGGGGTGACTTCCTCGTAGGTAGTCCTTGGTTCCGTAGGGAGTCCTTAGTGGGAAGCCCTTAGTTCAGGGCCCCATTGGCTCGCACCACTCGGCGTGCCTGCTGGATCCACTTAACTACATTACAGGACATTCATCATTATCATCTGTCTATTGACCTTCATACGGCACATACCTGTATGCGTGGCGGAGCAGGTTCGGTGGCAAGGCAGTGAGACAGTTGTGCTGTAGGTCAAGATGGCGGATGTGACACTGTGCTGTGATGCTTTCAGGGAAGCTGGCGATGCTGTTGTGATTAAGTCGCACTGTGTCCAGCTGAGACAATGTCGGACTGAACAGACTGGAAGAGGCACAAGGCATTTTATCAGCTAACAGGGGTCAGAATTCACGGAGTCCAATCGCGAGAGTCTATAGTTAGAACGGACCTCACAAAATGGCGATATGGTGCATGTTAGAGAGGCGTTGGTTATCGACGAATAGTTCTTACGCTCGCAAAGCTTAGCGAATTCAGCCCTAGAATACGTGGGCCCATGGCTGGATTTACAAAGTCGGTAGTGCCGAAGAAGAGCTTGCAAAAAACGCGAACGAACCAGTCACGATAGCCATACAAGACGACAACCAACGGACAATGACACGTAGTTCTCAAGAAGTAAAGGCTTTATGAGTTCCGTCCCTGATTTGTTGCTTGTTATCTTCACACGATTGACCGGATTGCTGGTCCACTCCGCGGACGAGCGTGACATGGCTGAATGTTATCGAATCACGCTGCACTCTGCAGCTCATCCACGTCTCGCTCACCCCGTCGTGTGACTCTAGCTTCACACGAAGCAACAGTACAGTTCAGAATCATTCATTAAATGGTGTGTCGCACTGCGTCTTGCCAGGTGAACTTGTGCGATATGTTACATGAGTTGGGCGTTTTAAGAACATCTCACTTGGAGGCAGTAGTCCAAAGCGCATGACGTGTGGCGAAGCTGAGGCGATTCATTAAAAAAATGGCGGGAGCGAATTCGCAAAGTTTTACGTTGGCAATAACTGCTCGCCGTTGGCTGGCCACCTTCGCTTTTATGTCGGCTATTACAATTGACTGATGTATGTTCTAACGAACCGCTCTACCGTACGAACACCTTTGTGAATACTGCCCTGGACCCGCAATCGCAAACCACTTAGCAGCATTATAGCACTCGAGTGTAAGATTACGGACGCCAACGTCTAGTGATAGCGAATGTATTACTTGGGAAAGCAGCGGAACATGCAGTTAGTACGAATGAAGATCTTAGTGAATTGGTGCGGTGATGTCAAACAACCAGTGAAGCCCTGGTTGTCTGTATGGTGGCGGTTATACTGAAAGCAGCGCAGAGGCCCATGCAAGTTATTTTCATTTCTAAGTTTCACTCGCTCTATTTTTATTTTCTCTCAGCGAAAGTAGTGACCCGTTCATTTTCTTTTTCACATTGGGCGCAAAGCGCTAATTAAACCTAAGTTTTATCCATCAGAATTAACAGCTAGCTTCCAATACTCTGTTGCATGCTCACCTGGCGGGAACGGAAGTGAGGCAGTTGTGACCTAGGTCCAAATGCTGGGCGCTGCGTGCCTGGGGAACCCAGTGGGGCACTTGCACAAGTTGGTTCCTGCGGGAGCGTGCATTGAATACGTACATTGAACACGTGCATTGAATCCAGTCGCACGGACCGACGTCGCTCATGGAAAGTGGGTAGGCTATGGCTTATGCTATAGCGTTGTGCTCTTCAATGCAAGCACCATGGTGCGTACGTGTTTGACGTTACCGAAGGTATTTCATTCGAGCAATGTGCTATCATCGACAACCCTCTAGCAGCACTATAAAGGGCCTGACCCACTTTGAACCACAGCGTTGACTCAACG
This sequence comes from Dermacentor variabilis, assembly GCF_050947875.1. Taxonomy (NCBI): domain Eukaryota; kingdom Metazoa; phylum Arthropoda; class Arachnida; order Ixodida; family Ixodidae; genus Dermacentor; species Dermacentor variabilis. The sequence goes on from NC_134568.1 coordinate 238,084,725, forward strand.
GGTTGTCCACCCATGGTGGCCTGCATCAGGATTGGCTGTAATTTGCTCTTATCAACAATTCTAGCCTAAGAGCGCTTCTTGAGTACGGGCCCTGGGTCCGTAAGAGCAGATGCCAGACGACCACATGCAATGTTGGACATATGATTAGTGAAGGCGACCCGCCGAATGGCAGCAAGCACTAACGACGAAAAGCTGTGTAAATTCTGCTACTGAATCGTTGACCAACAATGTCAATCTTCATGTTATTTGGTTCATGGTTTGTGCATTTGTTCAAGCAGCAAAAAGGCATGCAATCACTACACAATAGCACGAAACAAAGCTCCTGTGCTGAAGGGCTCTGTAACCTGGTGCGGGACCATGGGGCTGAATTCACAAAGCTTTTCTTTCGTAAGTGCTCTTTGCCATTAATCGTCCGCCTTCGCTAATAGTATGTCCTGCATCAGGATTGGCTGGAATTGCGTCTTACGACCAATTCTAGCGTAAGAGGTTTTTGGGAATACGGCTGCTGCCGTTTGAAACGGATGTGACATCTGGAAGATTGATAATCGTGCAGGAAATATGGAATAACAAGGGTGTACCTCAGTCTGGTGCTGAAGCGTCCCTTGTTTCCCACATTTCCTGCTTCAAGCATAATAATCCATTAATGACATAAAACATGCGGGAATCAACATCGCTCTGTCGCCGTCGGCCGAAGTTGATAGTTTTTTTTTTATTTCCATAGAATGTCGAATAGAATGCGGTGGGTGCGTGTTAAAGTTTCCTTCCTCGCAAGATGTTTTACGTATTAGTATATAATTAAACGATGAGCAAAACGTGAACAAGGTGAATGCAGGAGCCAACGTTTCGACAAGTGGACTTGTCTTCTTCAAGTCCACTTGTCGAAACGTTGGCTCCTGCATTCACCTTGTTCACGTTTTGCTCATCGTCTTGAATTGCCATCTCCCGCATTCCCCGTCTTTTCTCTATATAATTAAACGTATTATACTCACGTTGACAGATCGATATAGCTTAGTACGTTGCATGGTAGCGTGATGTCGACATTCTGTAGACCTGTAGGAATATAAAACGTTAATTTTTTTTTTTGCGCACCTTTGGGTGCAAAGTATACAACGAGCAACTGGCTTGCGTCATCACAGTACCTTCATCTAACTCCATGACAGAAAAAAACATTATGGGGTTTTACGTGCCAAAACCACTTTCTGATTATGAGGCACGCCGTAGTGGAGGACTTCGGAAATTTCGACCACCTGGGGTTCTTTAACGTTCACCTAAATCTAAGTACACGGGTGTTTTCGCCCCCATCGAAATGCGGCCGCCGTGGACGGGATTCGATCCCGCGACCTCGTGCTCAGCAGCCCAACACCATAGCCACTGAGCAACCACGGTGGGTCTCCATGACAGAAACTCAAGCTACTAGATTCTACTACCTCTGCGCGATGCATTAGTGCGCTTTTCCCTCGCGACTAGCGATAATGTCAACATACTTGAGAGTGAACTTGCTGTTTTGAATATATTATATTTTTAATACGCGCGATATGCTAATTGTGGCACTCTCCTCCTCCGCACACACGCGAGCGCTCGGTGCATCGTGCGTGTGTGTGTGTGGGCGTGTGTGAAGACATACAGGCACGAAGGCTTCGATAATGTGCTTACAAACTGCGTTTAAGCTTGCTATGCTTAGTGGGGCAAGGAATATCTTGCTTAAATGCTTTCTTTAGCTATATATACCATATGATTCTCGTGTGCACTACCTACATACTTATGTCGGCAGTTCCTTGCTGCACATCAGAAAAGTTGGCTGGCCCTCTTTTTGTTGCAATATTATGCTTAGGCTGGTTGATATACATAGTTATAATAGATGTAAATGCATGGTTAAAATACAGGCTGCCTCTTTCTCTCGCCTTTACATAATTTATAACTTTGGTATTTTTTTATGGCTTTCATTGATCGAATAAGGCTTACAGTTATGACTAGAGGAGAGCGTTTCGAGACGAGCTCCGGGCAGATTCAGCTCATGTAGGCAGTTCCGTGAACAGTCCAGGTGGCGAAGGCGGTTTGTTGTCGGTAGCCGCAGTTCTTCGATTCTGTTCCAACTCACGTCCAAGGATTGCAGGTTCTGGAGGAAAACCCAACAAAATTTTGTCTTCATCATTCACAACTTAACGTGCCATTCTTTTCTTCTCTTTTTTTTTCCCTACAAAGCTCGTCCCGCGAACGGCGGTATCAGTGAAACCCGTTGAACAAGCGAGACACTTGTGAGAAATTATTAAAAATAAAAGGTTAAAAATGTACCTAAATATTGCTATTTGAAAATTTTCCGCTACAGTGCAGTGTTTGTATATTTCATACTTTATCTTGATGCTCAGGAAACGTCGACATGTATAGGGTGTTGCTGCCAAAAAAGCGCAAATGTGCCCACTGGAGCCTGCAAGGGGCGGAGGGAGTTGTGGCGAATTGTTCCTTGAAAATAAATAAAAACGGCAGTGCCATTATATTTGCACGCTCATGTTTAATTTGTTGTTCCTATAGTGCTGGCGAATCGTTTATGAACGGTCATAAACCTCATATCACGATAATTTTGCGAAATTTCACAGCTGTACAATATAGTGTAACTTTTTCGTTTACATATATTTTGTGCCGTCTCTTGAAATACGTCATCGGTCTGGCTTATTTTATGCAAGAATGAGCAGTGAAAGTGAAACTGACTGTGGAGCAGTCGCACACATAACCGGAAACTTATTTTAGGCACTTTAGAGACATTAGGCGGAAACAGCGAAATATTTAAAACAGCGACTGTTACCTACATACATTGTACGCTTATTTCAGAATGAAGTATGTGTGACTATCATACGACCTTCTGCACAAAGTGGCCTGTAGCACGGACGTGTGAAGCAGGCATATCCTGATGAATGTTTAGTTAAGAAAGTCTATCCTCACCGTTAAAAAAGAATATTTGTAGAAAATACTAAGTTACGTCGTTTCGCCGCACCACTTAAAGTCACAGTTTGGTACGAGGTACGTTGGAGTGCGAGCTCCAGATTAAATTTGACCACTTGTGGTTCCTAAAGATCGGTGGCGTAGCTAGGGGTTGGCACACCGGGCATGTGTCCCTCCACTTTTCGCGAAGTATTTATGTTAATATGCTGCCTGCCCAGCTCTCCCATTCCGCCCCTCCCTGTTCCCGGTCAAATGCGCCGTCCCCCCCCCCCCAAAAAAAAAAAAAATCTGGCTACGCCACTGCTAACCACGCACCAGATTTCCGGTTACGTCACTGCTGAATATGCACGGAAATCTCAGTTCGCGAGCGTTTTCGCATTCCACTCCCATCGGAATTAAACCACCGCTGCCGTCAATTGAACTATCATCCTATTCAGAACAGAAAAAAGAAAGAAGGGGATACCTACGTAAAAGGCATGCAAAAGCTTTTCACACATACCTCTAGGTTTATAGTAGCCTTAATTTGTAAAAGCAACTGAGAAGCTCAGTGAAACAGCCTCATTGCCTGTCTGTTTAGCGGTTTGCGAAAGACAATGCCCTCCCTTGGAAACCGCGCTTTTTTTCCAGCTCACGGCCGCTAGGGACGCCGGTTGTTCGTGTTCGTAATTCCTGGACTTTAACAACCTTTGACAAATAATAGCAATAGGCATACGTTATTAGCTCTTACTACCGGTACATGCTGGATCCTCAGTCACGTATTCACTTGGTAGAATGGGGAGAACTTGCGCTCTTAGCGAGGCGGCGCTGACCAGTACGGGCGCCAAGCTGCAGTAACTTTGGCCCGTGCGGGATGCGCACGCATCCGTCGAAGCATTCAAGGAATTTCAACCAGCTCGTACATGGACACATCTAAGACAGACTGTCCATGCAAGCACTGTGCCTCTAGTCCACCCTACGCCATAACGCTCATCAACGCTGGCTATGCGCGGAAGCCCGCTTTTTATGCAGCTGTGTGTTTTGTGATGTCGCCGTATATATTAAATAAGGTGTAAAATATATGGCGACGCCTTTACCTGATCTCAGTCATTCCTACACATATTTCGCATATGCGAGATCATGTGCATTGTCATTCATAATATTCTTTCTTTCTTTCAAGTTCCTTCCCATGCTAATATGTCTTGGCATGCACACCGTGAGCTTGGCGGTGCAGAGGGGGGGGGGGGGGGGGGGGCTAGGGAAGGTGAATTAATTGTTGCCAGCAGCGACGTCTGATGTATAGGTAGGGTGAGGCAACCCTGATCTCCACCCGTGGATTTCGGGATGACCGGGCGCAATGCAGATAGTCTGCCACACGGATCAGCGGCGGTGAAGTGACCTCTACGTTCTCCCTCACCTCTTCACGCCGGCCAGGCGCCGAGCACTTCCCACACATTTAGGCTGGGATACGCACAGCGAAACGCCCTCGCGCAGTCGCGGTGCCCACCTGCAGGGCGGTGAAGTCGGCGACTCCCTGGATGCCGTTCGAGCGCAGGTCGAGGCGCCTGAGAGCCTGCAGGGCCTGCACCACTGGGGGCGACGCCAGCTGAGCGATGTCGTTGGCGGACAGGCGCAGGCTCTCGAGCGCCGTCAGCTGGGCTAGGGCCTCCGGCAGCGCCGTGAGCCGGTTCCCGCAGGCGCTGAGCACGCGCAGCTGGCCCAACGCCGACAGTTCGCCCGGAAGGTCGTGCAGCTCGTTGAAGTCCACGTGCAGCTCGCGGAGCCTGCGCGAGCGGCACGTTCAAGCGCGCACTCTTTGTCAACGCCCGCGCTGAAAAACAAACTTTGAGCAGGCGCGAATTGGTTGAACTGAACTTCGTCCATGGGCTGGTTAGTTAGCGTCACTTCCCTGCCAGTGTCGTGTTCGTGCAGAACGGGCCCGGCAGCATGGTCTGAACAACGTTTCCCGCAAGTGCAGAGAATGCTACGAACTCGTTCTGCGCGAATTTTGCACCGTGCGAGGCGAATGACTGCATACATTCAGGCACCGTCATACTGCACTAGTGAAATTAATAGTGAAGAGCTTCTTTTCAACTAGTTCAGCAAGTGCAGGTGAATCGAATGGATCCAGTGTCAAATTTTTGTTCGATAATAGAATTTAGCACAAAGATTGGTTTTCATATCTTTTGAGAATTCCTATATACTTGGTCTGCGCAATGTGTTCCACGCGTAAAGTCACGTGCGAGTTTTTCAGTCATGCAGTTTGCACGCCACGCAGCTTGGGACGTGTCTGGGCTCGAATTCACAGAGTTTAGTTCGTTAGTGCTGTATGCCATTGGCCGACCGCCTTCTCTAATAATATAGTATGTCCAACATCACGATTGGCTGGCGCCTGTTATTACGAACAGTTCTAGCGCAAGAACGTTTTTCTGAATGCGGGCATTGGAATAGGCCTGCACATGTTAACCAGTCCCTTGTGCTTTATTGGTGAGTGCACAGAACATACCGAAAGGTAACACCTGCTACTGCTGTGAGAACCTGCCCTTATATGCGTCCTGCAACGAATAAACCGCCACGGGGCAGATTCTTCAAAAGCAAAGTGACCGCAGCATGTAAAAAAAAAAAAAAAAAAGGTTGGCCCCCACTTACACCTCTACAGTAATATATCCTCATAATTTCCTTTCCTTTCGTATCCTTATTTCCTTTCGTATTGGCTCATGCTGTACATATTGATCCGAGTCGACAAGAATTAATTTATACACGTGAAGGGATACAACGATAATGGTTGAATATTATTATGCCCAATTTTTGAAGTACATGTCGCAGAGCCACAGACACGCTCCTTTAATAGAAGGCATAGTATGCTATGCTGTTAATGACATTGCATAGCCATTACAAGAAAATGATGATGCGATCGCTGCTTCTTTTAACTCGTTTTAAGAAAGCATTTATTTGGCCTCCAGAAGCGCTGTGCCTGCCACCCGCCTGCTGAAGTAGAAACTAAGAAGGTGAGTCAACAGTGGTTGACATCGAAGAAGGACGAGCTCTTCCGGGCGCATTAGTTTACCATGTGGTTTGTTGTTCCATATTTTTTCATGTTTCTTTCTTTCTTTCTTTCTTTCTTTCTTTCTTTCTTCGGTGTCAACCGCTGTTGAGTCGCGTTAACTTCGCTTACGCCAGCTTACTTCGCTTTAGTACCATCTTACTATTACAGAGAGCCCTTTACTTAACCTTCACTTTCTTTTACTTCGCTTTCTTTCATTTTAGATAACGCTACCTTCAGAATCGGCCCGCATTTTTGGTTGAGTAAAGCCACACTTCCGTTTCCGTTCTTGGGCTCGCGCAGCTTGAACGAACGCATCTGGGTTTCATTTCGTCATTTTTTCGCTAATTGCGCATTGTTAGTGCTCCCGTACACAGATGTATATACGCTAACTTGGTCCGTCCCTTTCGTTCCAGGCTTCATTCTGACGATTTTTTCGTTGCGCCGCGCGCACTATGAGGTCTCAGATAATCTTATTTCCGAGACGAAAGTGGTCAGATACCCAAATCCCGCGAGCCGCAAATCTATGTGAACATGCCCAAAAAGGACCTTGTCTTCAAAATACAACATGCATGCTCAAGACCGGTATTCGAAATGATGACATATATACCGGCTTGCGCTGACACTTTACGGTCCAGATGCACTATTCGCTAAAGCAACACCCAAGTGTTGACTAGTGCGCACGTATAGAAAGTGGAATGGAAGCATGCTCGACGAAAAAAACAACAACAATAAACCCCATCTGTGTGTCACTGTCGTTTCAGCGGACAAGGGTCGCGGTTCAGGGATGCGTTTAGTGATCGCGCAATGAAGCTCGCGCACGATTACTTCCTTTACGTGCTGCGCCAAATTACAGCGACGGCTCCGAAGGCAGCGGAGAAAAGAAGGAATAGTTTCTCGCATAAACAGAAGTTATGCGAAAAATGTAAAAAAAAAAAGAAAAGAAAATGTATCAGTGAGCGCTGCAACAGTTTGTTACCGGTGTTCTCAATTGCAGATGCTAATCAGAGTTCCTTGAATATATTCGAAGGAACTGCGCATCCTTCTCTCTGCTTTATTATTTACTTAACCGGGAACAAGGAGGTCTTGAAATGTGATATCGATAGGGTGACTAAATATGAGAATTCTTAATATGGTCGGGTGTATACACGCTTCTCTTGTTTGCACTTCCGAATGTGTACGGTTGCAAAGCCGGCAAGCGCGTAGCCGCCTGCGCATCAAAACCGCACAGTCGACTGCAAAAGTTTTCGGAACGCGGATTTGAAATAGCCTCCAACTTCGCCACTCTACATGCCTGGAATAATCGGTGTGGTATCCGCTACACCTTTCTATTCGGGGGCATATATGCTCCGGCTGCGACGTCTTCTCGTCGTTTCTCGAGTCCCGTGCTCCGAAAACGAGCGCGCGCGGGTTCGTGTGCGTGTGTTCATCGTTGTTCATCTTTCTTGCTTCCACTCGCAGTCCCACTTCTTGGTGCACGAAAAGGGGCGCGGCGCGGACAAGCGCTGCGCTGCCTGCCCGCCGATGCGGCGGGGGCCCTGCGCGACCCAAACTTGACCGCGCGGTGGGATCGTCGGCTGCGCGTACCTGAGCGCGGCTTGACGGCTCCTTCGGCCGCAGATGAGAGGGGGACCGTTTCCGCTCTGGCGGACGCTAAACACGGTTCCCTGGGACCTGCTCAGAAAACCAGTCGGAAAGGCGTCCCACGTGTGTGTACGCGGCCCGGCGGCCGCGGCGTCGATCGTGCACGCAACGCACCGGGCGACCTTCGCGCTGTGCTGTCGGTTTCGTGAACTGTCCGCTGGAGGTAACCGTTGCCCGCGGGAGCGGAAAGGAATCGCGCGCTGACGGTCGCGCTGGCCCGCGGGAGCGCTTGCGCTTTCGTTCGTTTTAATTTTCGTTCTTTTTCAATATTTTTACGTGAGAAAATGTGGGCACCCACGTTGACGATGCATGGAAACAACGAAACGGAAACTGTTGTTCACGCAAGAGTGCCCCGACGGCAACTCGAAACTTCAGCGCCAGAGGCTCATTCACACTCACACCGCCGTGTGGTCGGCGGGCGCAGCATGCCGCGCGTTTTAAATGCAACGGCCACTGATGTGTTTCTCGCTGATGTGGCAACGCGGTGCGCCCCGTTGGTTCTCGCATTAAGGCAGTGCGCATTAGAATTGATGTAGAGGAAACGTACGGGAAGGGAACATATGCCGTTTCTCGGCGCGCGCGTCCGAGCGGCCACGAATGCCACGATCGATGACGCAACCGCCGAGCCTGTGTGTAGAGTTTGAGGGCAGGACCGTAAGCTTCACAATGAACCGATCAGTTACGAAATGGCACACGGTAGCGCTTTTGTTTGTTGAGAGTGCTTATGCGCAGTGAAATCGCTGTCATACTTTAACGCGCACACGAGCAAGCGGCTAACTTCTGCCATTATGCCGTGACCTTCTTTTTCTAATGATTCGTACCTTTGATCTTTTGCTAGAGGAACTGCAGGTGCCCCATGTCGTCGCCATATAAATAGTCGTTCTTCGGGGCGTTTATATTTCGGAGGAGGAGAGGAGGGGGGCGGCCTACGAATGTTTATATCAAGTTTTCGATTATCGGCTTAACTGTAAGCGTGATCGTTACGACGTACTTGTAGATCGCTGGCCTACATGTTACGCAATGCAAATATCTATATCTGGTCGCCCTTTGGAGCTTGCAGAATGGGAAAATCGATTTGCATTCGAATGTGTCGTGAATTCGCGCTAGGGGCTGGTGCGACGAATAAAAAAAAAAGATATATATATATATATATATATATATATATATATATATATAGGGCTAAGTTCGCGTACACTTGCCTCCATTTTTCTATGCGGGCTCTGTGCGTTGACCAGTCGAGTGACACGTCTTGTGGCCTTTTTAGCGCCTGTCGATGATAATCGTGGTCGAGGCCTGTGTAATCGATTGTGAAGCATGTAATATGCATGGCGTGCGGGACCAAGGCTACGCGAACAGTCTTTTATGGTTGTGGTGTTGCGTAGTTTAATCAGACAGCCGAAGGTTCACGAGGTCAAAATTAGCTACAAGACTTTATCGCTACCACCAAATCTGGACAACAAAAACATGGGTTCATGCCGCAACCGCATCATCATTGTGCTATAACAAACACGCAGATTTGCCTGTGTGTTAGTTTTTCTTTTGCTTTAACCACGAGCCCTGCGGCAACGGACAAGGAGACCGTATAATGAGTTTGCTTATGCGGACGCGAGCGATTGGCGCATGTTTGAATGTTATCCTCACTGCCGGCAGCAACGCGCTACGTGAGGTTTTCTCAATTTGTCGGGAAAACGTGAAGGTTAGCCAGCCGTGGTCGGCGATGAAGTCCGGTGGGCCTTTACTTTTTGTTGCAATAGGGTGTATGTACGTTTATACATTTGTTCGATGGAATGGTCACGGTATTTTATTAAGCCAAATCGATCAAGTAACATATAATGCAGTTGTGGCAATGACCGCAACGTTCAAGTCTGGTTTCATAGCTTGGAAATATATTATTGTGGCAGAGGCCCAACTGTGCCTGCAGTGTCGCTCATCCCTTGCGTGGCCGAACTATGAATGCCCGTAGGTGATAGTGCTATAAAGGACACCGGCATGGCATGTGTCTAAATGCAATGGTTCTGGTGGCAATGATGGGGCCGTATACGCGAGAGACGCTAACCAGTCCAGAACTGTGTCGTATAATTTATTTACTAATCATATCATTTATTTACGGGAACCCCATGCAGCGTGAAACGTGCTGCTAATATTGTCTGAACTCGCTTGTGACACTGCTTCTCTGCAATACAACTCGCTGGTTCTCATTCCTGTGATCGACTGGTTTACTTATAATGGATTGGAAATGGTGGCAAAATGTACATGATGTGTTGTGTCGCGAGCTCCTCCGCAACGCCCCCTGTAGCAACTGTGTCTCCCTCTTTGACACCGCACGCCAACTAATATCACAGGCAGTCAGAATTAAACACCCTGACAATAGATTCGCCGCCAGCGTTCAACCCCCCCCCCCCCCCCCCGGCCGCTACCAAAGTTGGGACTCTCCCGAGCTGATCGGGCCCTATTGCTCCGTCTCCTCATTGTCTGTGTCAGAACTGCGGCACGGATCTCTCGTCATTCAGGTAGTGTCAGTTGCGTCTGCCAGGACTGCAATGCTGGAGTCGATGAAACACTCAAACACATCCTGCGGTGGTCACAGTTCAGCACGGGAAACACTAATCGCCTCGTACCGACGCCTAGGACTTCCCACCGGCCGTCTTGAGGGTTTTCTTTTCCCGAGTGAAATTTCATGCTTCCTCAAACGAGCCTGCTACTCTAATTGAGTTCCTTGAATCCACTAACCTTTATACGTGGCTACAAGGCCCGTTTGCTCTTCGGATACTACTTTTTGACGGCCTTACGCTCGACTTCCTCCATCCTTTATATTCTTTGCACTCTCGTTCACTCCCATTAATTCCCCTTTCCTCGTGCAGTACTGTTGCGATGACTTCCTAAGCGAGAGACAGTTACAGTACTGCACTTATATCTTCTATTTCCCAAGTTCAAAGTCACTACACACACGCGCTTCTCCGCAACGTTAAACTGCTAATTATGAATGAAGGATGATGATAGTCCGAGTCAAACATTTCGGCCATTTATCAGTTCGCAACCAAACGTGGTGCAGTCAATTCGCAATAATAAAACACAGGCAGAAAAAAAATATAAGTGAAATATCGCATTCCTCAAAGTCTGACATATAGACTGTAGAGAACAGTCGTTTATTGTTCACAGGCATTTCACAAGCGCTCCCCATACGGTATGCACTTCGTATGCACAAAAAACTCTTACGCTACCGTTTTTTCTTAAGTGCAACTTTTATCCAATCGTGATGCTGTACGTATCATTAGCGAAGGCGGCCGACTAATGGCAAAGAGCCACTACGAACGAAAACCTTTGTGAATCCAGACCCAAAGAAAAGAGAAAATGAGTTCTTGCACATGGTTTGCAGTACCACTCGGGAAACATGATATATTAATTATCAAAGCACACGTAAACACAAAATCACACTTGAGTAGCCTACAAAGACGAAGACAACTAAAATATATGGCATTAATAAAAAAGTAAGAGTTTCGCCCTAAAGGAGAAGCATCGATTGCGATAGCAAATTATTGGACAGCTATACGAAGTAAGGATGGTAGCTTTATCGGCCGTATACATTTGTAAACATTATATTACTGACTAAATTAGCAAGTATGATGTCGTGCGAGCCCTAGCAAACAAGAACATATGTCACTCGATAACCGCGGGTTCTCGCTGTCGAAACGCTGGCTTGAAGAAGCGCGGCAGCAGCAGCGAGGGAATTGACCTTCGTGCTGCCTATCGCTTCAACGCGAACTAAGCGGCGAGAACACGGTGCACACGAAGCTATCAGCACTCGGCGCACTCTGTCCCCGTCGCAGATCGCTTTTGTTGCGTTTCGCCTGCGACACGCGGAACCGATGCCATCGGTGGGATCCAAACATCTGGTTGGCAGCGGTGAGATCGCCTCCGACTTCAAACAACTGTCTGCCAGCGGTGAGATCGCGACAACGGAGGCCAGCAGCGAAGAGATGCAGTTGACTGTATGCTGAGCAGCTCAACGACGATCCGGGAGCAGTGCAACGAGCCCTGTGTGACGACTGGTTGCCTGCAGCGGAACGACTGCGCGGAATTCCTGCCTGCGAGGTTTGGTGAGTGCGGGACTTTCTTCTTCTGAGCTTTGCCAGGCTTTTGTTAGTGTCAGAAACAGAGCTGGTAATTGTGGTTGTCGTTGCTGCCGGGTTAGTTTGCGGCAAGACAATAGTAAGCAGTAGAGAAAGCAGCATTCAGAGCAGCCATGGATTTGAAGTCGTTGCGCAAACCGAAATTGTTGGAGCTTGCAAGAGAGTTGGGTCTGGATGTCTCAGACAAACTCAGAAAACCAGAACTGCTAAAGGCTATTCTTGAGTTAGAGGCTGAGGATGACGAGCTGTCGGAATGCCTTGAGACCATTGAAGAGAGGGAGACTGCAAAAAGACAGGAGCGCGAACTTAAAGAACAGAAAGAAAAAGAAGATCGTGAACGTAAAGAACAGAAAGAGCGAGAGCAACAAGAGCGCGACCGTCAACACGCTTTGGAAATGAAGCGTCTTGAGGTAGAGATGGAACGCGCTCGTAATGGAAGTCAGGCACACGGTGCAGGAGAACGCGTATTGTTCAAAATGACTGACCTGATGCGGCCGTTTAAGCTTGGAGAGGACATTGGTTTGTTCCTGGTTAACTTTGAGCGAACGTGCGAGAAGCAGGGGTTCTCTCGGGAAACGTGGCCACAGCGCTTGCTCACTTTGTTACCCGGCGAGGCGGCCGACGTAGTCGCTCGCTTGGATAGAGAGGAGGCAGAGGATTTCGACAAAGTAAAATCGAGTCTGCTAAAAAAGTACCGGCTGTCTGCGGAGGCGTTCCGTCGGAAGTTTCGGGAAAATGAGAAAGGCAGAAGTGAGTCATATACAGAGTTTGCGTATAGGCTTATGTCAAACATGCAGGAGTGGCTCAAAGAAGAGAAAGCGTTTGGTGACCACGATAAAGTTCTGCAGTGTTTTGGGCTAGAACAGTTTTATAGTCGGTTACCGGAGAACGTGCGATACTGGGTCTTGGATAGGCCAGACGTTTGTACGGTGGCTAAAGCCGCTGAGCTAGCCGAGGAGTTTGTGACGCGTCGGGCTCGCGGAGCTAAGGACGGTCAAAAGGGTGAATTTGGCTCGAAGTTTGAGAGGCCGAAGTTCACGCCCATGAGATTAAAGGGGGACACGCGTAGTGAGGATGCGAGTGAAAGCAGTCCGACCAAACGTAAAGAGACGGCGGCAGCCAAACGCAGAAAGCGGTTCGAGATGAGGAAAGCGCGCTTGTGTTATACGTGCCAGAAGCCGGGTCACTTTTCGGCGCAGTGTCCGGAAACAACACCAAAAGTTGTGTTTTTTTCAATAGGCAGCACTGACGAGAACATGAAGCTTCTCGAGCCTTACATGCGAGACCTCCTCGTGAACGGGAAAGAGTGCCGAGTGCTTCGCGATTCCGCAGCTACGATGGATGTAGTTCACCCGTCTTACGTAGAACCCCATATGTTCACGGGCGAGTGCGCATGGATCAAGCAAGCCGTGGAAGCTCATAGCGTGTGTCTGCCAGTAGCAAAGGTGCTTATTGAAGGACCTTTCGGAGCGCTTGAGACGGAGGCGGCAGTGTCATCTATGCTGCCCCCCCAGTACCCGTACCTATTTTCAAACAGGTCCGATCACCTCCTGCGCGAGAAGGGGCTTTTGTTTGGTGAGGCTAGCGTTCAGGCCTTAACCAGATCGAAGGTTCGGGAGCTCGCTGCAAAGGCGGTAGTTGCGGGGCCGATGTTATCAAACAACGAAAAAGGGTCAGAGGCGCAGCAAGCCGATATTCAGAGCACGCCCGAACTGAATAAACTTGAGTCTGTAACGTTAAAGGCGCCAGATACTGGAGAGGAAATGCCCGACACGGGAAAGTTAGAAGAGCTATCTACAGATTTGCTCATCGCGCCTACGTCAGACGGACTTGATAGGTTGCTAAAAGTCAGCCGGTCGGCTTTGATAGCCGAGCAAAAGAAGGATGGTAGCCTAGAAAACATACGCTGCAATGTCAAGGAAGGTATCGCCAGGAAAAATGTGCGTTTTGTGGAAAGAGGTGGAGTCCTGTACCGGAAGTATCTAGACCGCAGAGGAGTGGAGTTCGATCAGCTGATCGTGCCTCAATGCTATCGTCAGGATCTGTTGCGCTTGACGCATGGGGGTTCGTGGTCCGGACACCTAGGAGTTAAGAAAACTAAGGACCGTCTCTTGCAAGAGTACTATTGGCCAGGGTGTTTTCGGGACGCAGACCACTTCGTGAGGTCATGTGACACCTGTCAGCGGGTGGGCAAACCAGGGGACAAATCGAGGGCGCCGTTGAAATTGGTACCTATCATTACGGAGCCTTTTAGACGGCTCGTTATTGATACAGTGGGACCTCTGCCGGTAACAGCCACGGGGTACAGACACATTTTGACTGTGATCTGCCCAGCGACAAAGTTCCCTGAAGCAGTGCCGCTTAAAGAACTCAGCTCAGTTGAGATAGTCAATGCACTACTGTCCATATTTGCGTGAGTTGGTTTTCCTGCGGAAATCCAATCAGATCAGGGCACAGTGTTTACTAGCGCTTTGACGACAACTTTTCTCGAAAGGTGTGGGGTAAAGCTGCTACACAGCTCAGTGTACCACCCTCAGTCGAATTCCGTTGAGAAGCTCCACTCCGTCCTGAAGCGCGTGTTGAGAGCATTGTGTTTTGAACATCGAACTGACTGGGAGCTGTGTCTGCCTGGGGTGATGTTTGCATTAAGAACCGCGCCGCATGCGGCTACGGGGTTTTCGCCAGCTGAACTGGTGTACGGTCGCTCGCTTCGGTCTCCGCTTCGCATGCTTCGAGAATCATGGGAAGGCAGGGGCGACGACCCAGTCGTGGTGGAGTACGTGCTTAAGCTCCTCGAACGCTTAAGAAGGGCACAAGAGTTGTCAGGTGAAGCAATGACAAAGGCCCAGCAGAGGGCCAAGGTTTATTATGATCGGACAGCCAGGGCCCGTCGTTTTGAGGTGGGCGATGAGGTCATGATATTGCGCACATCGCTAAACAACAAACTAGACGTGCAGTGGGAGGGCCCAGCGCGAATTGTTCAGAAACTGTCGGACGTTAACTACGTGGTAAGTCTGCCAGGAAAGCGGAAAGCACAGCAAGTTTACCACTGTAATCTGCTCAAACCTTATAGACAAAGGGAAGCAGTGGTGTGCATGATGGTAAACGTTCCTGAAGAGCTTCCGGTCGAGCTTCCGGGACTAGGCTCAGTGACGAACAGGGAAGACACCGGTCAAGTCATTAGTGACCTTATCAGTAAAGCACCGCTGTCGCCTGAGCAGAAAACCGAACTACACCAGCTATTACAAGAGTTTCAAGGTCTGTTCTCTGAGAGGCCTGGTAGGACTTCTGTACTTACTCATGATATAGAACTTACCTCCCCAGAGCCAGTACGATCCAAGGCGTATCGGGTGTCACCCCGCCAGAGCGATATTATGGAGGCTGAGGTAAAGAAAATGCTACAGCTCGGTGTTATTGAGGCAGGTGAGAGTGATTATACCTCCCCTTTGATTTTAGTTGAGGTACCGGGCAAGGAACCTCGTCCTTGCGTCGACTACCGCAGGCTTAATTCCATCACTAAGGATCAAATTTATCCGATCCCTAACATCGAGGAGCGCCTTGAGAAAGTTAGTAGCGCTCAGTTTATTTCCACCCTAGATCTTGTCAGGGGTTATTGGCAGGTTCCACTTACAGAAGAGGCTAGTAGGTATGCGGCGTTCATTTCACCAATGGGAACATTCCGTCCTAAAGTGTTGAGTTTTGGTTTGAAGAACGCGCCATACTGTTTTTCCAGCCTCATGGATAAAGTGTTGCGGGGACAGCAAGAATTCGCTTTACCGTATCTAGACGACGTAGCGATATTCTCCGCATCCTGGTCTGAGCATATGGCACACTTGCGGGCAGTGCTAACCCGCCTGCGCGAAGCGGGCTTGACAGTAAAGGCTCCTAAGTGCCAGTTAGCACAGGCCGAGGTTGTCTACCTCGGTCACGTGATTGGTCAGGGTCGTCGCCGCCCCTCTGAAATAAAAGTGGCCGCTGTGCGAGACTTTCCGCAACCGCGCACGAAGACCGATATTCGGTCGTTCTTAGGTGTCGCCGGCTACTATCAGAGGTACATCCCCAGGTACTCTGATATCGCGGCTCCCCTGACGGATGCTCTAAGAAAAACAGAGCCTCAAACAGTCGTCTGGGACGAGACAAAGGAAAGAGCTTTTAGCGCCCTAAAGAGTGCCCTAACAAACCAGCCTGTGCTACGATCGCCAGACTATACAAAAGGGTTCGTTGTTCAGTGCGATGCTAGTGAGCGAGGCATGGGCGTTGTACTGTGCCAACGGGAAAATGGAGAAGTAGAACACCCCGTCCTGTATGCTAGTCGTAAGCTGACCAGTCGTGAGCAGGCGTATAGCGCCACCGAGAAAGAGTGTGCGTGTCTCGTGTGGGCCGTTCAGAAATTGTCATGCTATCTAGCCGGCTCGAGGTTTATCATTGAGACGGATCACTGCCCTCTCCAATGGCTGCAGACCATCTCTCCCAAAAATGGCCGCCTCCTGCGCTGGAGCCTCGCTTTACAACAATATTCCTTTGAGGTGCGTTACAAAAAGGGGAGTCTCAACGGTAACGCCGATGGCTTAAGTCGAAGCCCCTAACGTAGGAATCAGCCTCAAAATTGTTGGTTACTGATGTTTTTCTTCCTGAGGCAGGATTTTTTTTAACATATTGCTTTTGTTTAGTGTTTCAAAGTGATGATATGCTTTCTAGTGCAATTTTCCAATTTGTGGACGCGTTCTGAGTGATGCTAGACTACTGTAAGGAACTAGGCAGTGGTATAAAAAGGGGAAAGAGCCTGGCAGGGCTTAGTGAGGGTTGTGCCGTGCTTGCTGACTGAGCGGTTGAGTTTCAGCGTAGTTCTAACGCTTGCCGGGAACGAGAACAAAAATGTGAACTCTCCCGAAGTCACTTTGCAGTGTCCCGTGCGAACCTGAACGAGAGAACGAGGCCTTCTCTGTGCGCTGCGCTCAAGAAACGTCGAGGGACGCCCGACTTCGGTTATGAGCATCATCGAGCGACATCCCTCCGGACAGCGGATGCAGTCCCCTGTCCATCGGGATCTCCTTCCCCCGGCGGGGCGGTCTGTTGCGTTTCGCCTGCGACACGCGGTTTTGCCGGCGCGACTGCGGCGGGGCGGCAGACATTTTGGCCCGTTCGTCGTCGCCGCAACGCTCCCCGCCAGGTGTTTCCAGGCGTTTCCAGGCATGTTCCGATGCCACGTGTCTTCATGTGCGTGTGTGAGTGTATGTGCCATTGTGCCCGAACCAGGCGATGCGACAGCAGGGGTCATCCTCCCCTTCCAGTCATTGTGCCTGAACCAGGCGATGCGACAGCAGGGGTCATCCTCCCCTTCCAGTCATTGTGCCCGAACCAGGCGATGCGAAAGCAGGGATCACCCTCTCATTCCAGTCATTGTGCCCGACCGGCAGCGCTACGACAGTGTGCGTCACCATTAGCCCATTGTACATTCACGTGCTCGTCTATTGAGGGGTTCCTTCTTGCCCTCAACTGCGAGAGTATAAAAACAGC
This sequence comes from Dermacentor variabilis, assembly GCF_050947875.1. NCBI lineage: Eukaryota > Metazoa > Arthropoda > Arachnida > Ixodida > Ixodidae > Dermacentor > Dermacentor variabilis. Next base: position 238,101,972 of record NC_134568.1, read on the forward strand.
TGCCCCCGGACGCCAAAAAGAGGGCTCCGATTTCTTCTGTTGAGTAAAGTGCTCTCCCGTCTCTCTACTTCGGTCAACCTGACCGCCAACTCTTTGCGATGTTAAAATAAACAAGTTGTTTTGTTGTTACCAGTCGACTCATGCTTTGCCGGGACCTTCGGATGCTTCCAGTTGTACCCCAGGCCGCCAGGCCAACGCTACCCTTGGGGCTTGCGACCCAGGTACAACCACGGGCGTCAGCGCCGAGTTCCCAACAACCGATGCCATCGGTGGGATCCAAACACTTTCAAGCTGGGGTCCACACGGCCGCGCCGTACGCTGCCGCCCGCCGCCGCAGTACAACGGCTCCCCTCCTCCCCCCTCCTGGTGCCTTGCGCGCGATGGAATACGGCACGCTTCCTCCGCGCATTCCACCCTTGCGCGCGCGAGATCGAACCACCATCGTCAGCTCGCCGTCGCATGCTTTCATTCGCACCTACAGCATACGGCAACAATATTACCGCACTTGGACTTTATGCGGAACCTTGTGTGAAAAAAAAAAGGCGCCTGTAAAAACTCCTGCTTTTTTGTTCTTCTAATCCGTGTCTCGTACGCGAGCCTTTTTTATTTTTATTTAGAGCGCTTTTTTTAATGTCTACAAAAAAATTATGGGGTCTTACGTGCCAACACCACTTTCTGATTATGAGGCACGCCGTAGTGGAGGACTCCGGGAATTTCGACCACCTGGGGTTCTTTAACGTGCACCTAAAGCCAAGTACACGGGTGTTTTCGCATTTCGACCCCATCGAAATGCGGCCGCCGCTGCCGCCGGGATTCGATCCCGCGAACTCGTGCTCAGCAGCCCAACACCACAGCCACTGAGCAACCACGGCGGGATTTAAAGTTAAAGTCGACAAAATGTACTCCAATAACGTCACTACAAATGAATTATCCGCCCAGAGGGTCATCATTTGCACATGTCTGTCGTTGATGCATCTGTGAAGACAAACATGTAGTTTTCCGGTTGCCGACTCGTATGTAGCAGAGTCAGAAAGTTTGCCTCTAATAGGTGAATCGAATATTTCTATCGCGCTGTGGTTCGAAGGCTATACGTCGCTTTGCTACAGAGCACGAGGTCAAGGGTTCAATTCCCGTCCACGACCGCTGCATTCTGATGGAGGGGGAATTAAAAAGTAGAAGAAAGTAAGCACTCGTTTATTTATCCGGAAGAAGGGAAGGGGGAAAAATAATGCACTACGTCGCCGCGCATTCAGGGCATGCATTAAATTTATTTCAGTCAGAAAGCTCTCTTGACTCTATACCAGGCCCAGAACGTTTTCACTTAGTGACCCTTTCGCCAGCGGCTATACGTACTCGTTGCAGCGGCTTTCGTTAATAACCCAGTTTTCTTTGTCTGGCGCATTCAAGGTGGCTGCGTTCCTGGGGAATACCAATCCGCGCATCTCCATCCTTCGGCGTTCATCTAACGCCGCAGTCGCGTATTTTTGTGGACCACTCTGAGGAGGACTGCCAAGCTTACTATAATAATGTTGAGGTCTCCTTTATTAGCTGCAGGATTGAAAATAGCTGTTCAATGTCATTACTTAAGAACAGTCAATTAATATGTGCACAGCGAAACTATAATCCACGATCTTTTTCCATCTCTCTCTCTTAGCCCTCATGCACTGTTGTCTTTGCACAGACGCAGCCTTGCCACAAAGCCGATTAATGTTCGGCCGAAACGCTTAGCCTTTTGTGAGGCACGCCACAAAGTGACTTAATTCCAGTGTTTTAAAATCTCCTGACCGCAGAATATGTGCCTGCTCATTTTCAGTGTTCACATGATCTGTGTATTTATTCTAAGACGACGGCGGATTGCAACGCATACTGCCATTGATCAAAGTGTTGGTGAATTGTTGGTGTTCTCAGCGGAGGCAAAGCAGAAGCAATTAGTCAAAAAGCTATCGAACAGCTTATTGCGAAATTTCAAGGAAGCACCGAAAAAAACCGTAAGCCAAGAGAATAATTGTGGTTTAGCGGAAAATCACTGGAAGTAAAGAAAATCTAAAATATACGAAGTGTGTGCCTCACCATCTTCAGGGCGCTAAAAAAATTAATGTGGATTCTGGAATTGATGTTTGCCCCAGCGACGCCCATGGTACGAAAAAAGGAGCTTCTCCTAAAATGTGAAGGAGATGTACGAATCACTGTAATTATGCAGGAAACGATTATTTTGACTCCCGAATACTACAGGTAGGATGTCTTTTGGTTCTTACGTTTTTGCATTCTCTAAGGCTTTGAGAGCAATGACTGCCAAGGCGGGAGAAGTCCACTACCTTTCTCGCATTTAATCGAACCATGCTCTATTAGGCTCTGAAATAGCCTGTGCACTTTTTGATAACGCCACCCGCCGTGGTGAATCAGACACTATATGACATTTTGCTACTGAGCACGAGGTCAAGGGTTCGATTTCCGGGCACGGTGGCCGCATTACGTTGTGGAATGCAAAAAAAAAAAAGAAAAAGAAACACACACAGCGCTTTGGCTGCACGTTAAAGAACTCCAGGTGGCCATAATTAATCCAAAGACCTCCACTGAGGTGTCCTTCGTAGCCCACCGTGCGCCTTCGAGACGTTAAACGTCACAGTTTAACTCAACTAATGGTGAAGCTTCCGGGCGTTCTCCCTGGATTGTTTAATAAAGAATAAGAGCGTTTGCACAGACTGTGTTCGAGCAGTATACGTATACATGAAGGCTCTCGGCAAGCTACTGCGACTGGTCAGGCGGAAGTAGAGTGCATGCTCTTGCATGAGTGAAAACTCCAGACGATGGGTAGCATTTCGCATATATTATGCATACGTTGCTGCAACGCTGTTGAATAAAAGCGACCCCAGGGGAACAAAGATGAAATCACACTGGGCTGTTGTTGAAACACAAAAATCATAACAACGCGCGTTTCGCAGCATGCGCCGTTATTTGAGCCCTCGGTAAAACCTAGTGTTGAAGTTTTCTTCCTTTCCTTATATCTATCCAAAGTTCCAGAAGCTGACAAATGCAACCGAAAGTGAAAGTACAACCTTGAAGCTGTGCAGGGGACAGAGTTGCTGACAGGAAAATTCCAGAGTCAGCGCTTGGGAGCCCCTCGATAAACCTTCGATAAAATCGATCGATTTTCTATATATAAGGAAATAGTTTCAAGAGTTCGGTCGTCAGACCTCTGAAGACCGAACACCACTGGTCTTATAATCGTATCTTGCACTGCGATTTCTTGATCTTCTCTTCTTTTTCATTTTTTTTTGGGGGGGGGGTGCAGTTTGGCGAGCGTTAACTGGGACATACGGTAATTATTCGGATGCCAGTTCACTTCGATACGTACAGTCACGTGCAACATGGCCTGCAGCACCGGTGCTCGTGGTCGAAGGGGCTCCGAGTCTGTACGGCTGCACAGACACAGGGCAAGTTCCAGACCTAAACACAGCTTAAATTAGGGGTATTTATTAAACCGCTAGTTCGCATGTCAGAACCGCCGCGCAGCTCTGGAGCCCCTTCGACCACGAACAAGTGTGTTGCAAGTCATATTGCACGCGACTGTACGTATAAGTTGACTTGGCCATGCTTGTTTCCCTTTGGCGGCTGGTGTTACTACGGCAATATAATAGCAATAATCATAATGCGCTAACACGCGGCTGACTAATAAACGTGCCAAGAAGTTAAGGTAGATCACACTTTACAGAAATATTAGCTAGCGAAGAATGCCAGAGACGAATTGAAGCAAATTATTTGTAGGTTGCATGTGAAAATGTATAGACCCAAAATATGAAACCTAGACTGGTTTGACCGGTATTTTCCTGCATGTACAACGCGTGAATGCTAGATTTATTTGGGCTTGTTTCAGATCGAGTACTTTTGTTATTGACTTTTCTATTCGGACCCGGAGGAAAGGAAAAGCAGTGCGTTAGTGGGGTTTCTTTTTTCTTTTCTTTTTTATGTTCCCACTTTCATGTGAGCCATAAACTAAAAAGAAGAATATAAGAATAATTTGGCATCTAGACTTTATGCAACGATATTATTGAGGAATGTCATTGATAGCTTCCAGGATTGTGTTTAGCTCAGCAGACGTTGATCTGAAGTGTTTATTGCAATTTTAATGGAAAATATTTCACTTTCTAGCACTCAGCACGTTCTATAGTGCGTGTATCGAGTATATAGCTCATGGATTTCCCGGTGCTCAAAGAGTGTCGATCTAAAGGAGTCTGAACTGGAGAGAATTGGCTCGTATTCACAAAAAAACGTTCTTACGCTATAACGAAACTGTTCATAAGATACGACGCCAGCCAATCTCTAACATATCGTTAGCGAAGGCGGCCAACCAATGGCAACGAGCATTTGGGAACAGGAAGTTTGGGAATTCGGCTAGTTGCGTTTTGAATCTGCACAATTGACCAAACGCTTTCATTATCTGTAAATTTCAACGTGAACTCCATGAAATGTCTTGTCGGGCAAGCTGTAGAATGTGTGTAGACATTGATCGGTCCATTATTTGTGTTTGACTAAAGCGCTTAGCAGAGTCCTAATTTTGGCCTCGCCAAAGGGCGCTTCAGAAAAGGTCAACGACAGACGACGCACGCGAGCGCTCGCTAGCAACCACTGATTCATGGTGAAGAGATACATTGTATACAGGCATCGCCGAGTGCATAAACACTCATCAACAAATAACACTCGAGGATCACTGACCAATGCGTTCGGTTCGTGTTTCTTTTACAGAGTACTCGACTGCTCCGAAATAAGTTTGACGAGACGGGTTTCTGCTTTAGTGCTCGCCTGTCAACGCCGTTCGGCGACAATGTCGTCCATGAAAAGCGGCGCGTGAACTGCCGAATCCGATCACAAACACGAGCGCGCGCTACGTGCAAGATATCAGTCCTCGCGTGCGGCGATTGCTCTTTGTTCGGTTGCCGCTTCCTCGGACGCCTTGGCGCCGCGTCCGACGGAGGCCCCGGTCGGCGCTGACCCACTTGGCGGGGCGCGCCGCGCGGGAACCGGTCACGCGCAACCCGCTCGAACTCGGGAAGCTCCGGCGACGCCTCCCGCGCGCGCCTCGAGGAGCGCGCGCGAGGCTTTATATCGGAGGGGTCGTGGGCTCGCAGTACGTGCGTGCTCCGCAAAAACGTGTGTACTACTGCGCAGCATCGTCCGAAACGCGCACGGACAAAGCGCGGCCGATTCCTAATCGTTATTACCCGGGTGCGTGATGTGACATTAGTGCGCAAACGTCGATTGCCCAACTTGCATTACAGGCATGACCCACCGCGAAGCTCGAATCACGCCATGTTGCGCGCACATGGGTAAACGCATAAACGCGAAGTGGAGCATGTTCCGTTTGGCATTGTTCGCGTTTCATTGCGGCCCGGTGATACGGACTGACGTGTACTATACGTGCGCATGTGCGCGCGCGCGCGTGCGTAGTTGCCGACTACCGTCGTCACGCGTCCCATTAAGAATCGAGCGGCGGAAGCGGGCTATCTCCAAGTCCGCGGACGTGCGCCATCGCGAAGAACGCAGTTTCCGAACTGAGCTTATCGCCGCCGTCGTACCATTGAAGCCCTTCGCTGGCAGGGTCCGGCTGTGCGAGTGATTCCGCGCATGTTTTAGTATGGGCAATGCGGGAAGAAAACGCGTGGAAAGCGCTTAGGTTCAATTACCCTTATCGTTCGTAATTCCAGGCGAGTCAGCCATTAATAAAATCTGCAGGAAAGCTGATTAGCGTCGTAATGCAACTAACATAGCGCAGTAAGGACGAGATACAAGTCGAGACAGGACAAGCGCTAACCTTCATGAACAAATAGTTTATTGCGGATCCTGAGCCTATCCCGAGGATCCTGAGCGGGGTGGGGCCTTGTGAGGAAGTATGCTACTAGCTTCTTCCTTTTGCCTCACTCCGTGGGCATGTTCTGTGCAGACGTGTTCACGTCCGAATAGACTGATTTGATTTGATTTGATATATACGCCATGCTCAGGACCGCAATAAAATCTTTGTTGAAAGTTAGCGCTTGTCCTGTCTCGACTTGTCCCTCGTCCTTACTGCGTTATGTTACTTGCATTACGATGAATAACCAACATTCCCAAACCTATTCCCTTCATGTTAGCGTATTCATTACCTAGTGTTGTACACGTCAGTTGTTTAGTTGCTCTTTTGTCTTTCTTTTCTTTTTCTCCCTTCTTTTTTTCTTTTCGCTTGAGGCGTCTAGTTGCATGGACGCAGGACTTCAGCAGACTCTCCAGCGAAGCTGTCTCCACTCTAAATTCGACCTTGGTAAAAGTCACTTTGCATATAATCTCAACGGAAGTATTGCGCGGCGAAGCACCCCGCTCCGCTCGTGTCGCCAGGCGTCTGCGCGGCGATGTGCTTCTAACCGCTTTTTCACACATGGCGTGCGGCTTCATCTACCAGTCGTATATTTAGCTGTCGTACATAGTGTACGTTCCTCAGCGGAGGGCGATCAGACCGATTATCCTTTTTTTATTATCGTAACTTCCGCAGCTAGTACGCAACGTGTGGTTGGAGCAGTAACGTGAAGTTTATAAGCATCATTGAACAATAATTTGAAGCTTGTAAGTTTATGGCTAGTGTCACCAATAGTCACACAATTCCCACGCTCGTAAATGATATTTGTTTGTTTTATAACTTAGATAGACGCATCTTCTCAAACGCGCCAAATGATGGCAGCTCAGTGGCCGAAGCAAATATGATAGATCTATACAAGCTAAGTACAAGCATTAATATTAAAAACGCATATGTAAAACGATGATGCAGGAAAAGCGAAACAAACAAGTGAATGTCGTGTCAGCGTCTATGCACGGTCTGAATCGTGCAGATAATCCGATGCCCTAGCCGTACGTACGGAGCAAGTGTACGTTATTGGAATTGCAAGTGCCATTCACGAATGGAAATTCGAGCTGAAATTTAAAAAAAGCATGACATATGGTCATGTTTGTGTTATGAATTAATGCACTGGATTACAAAAAAGGAGCAGCGGGAAATTGCACGCTGAGAACACCGATAAACATACAGTGTGACGCAACTCGAGAAATAATATTGAAACGTCCAAGAATATAGAAGACAAAAATAAGATTGAATCGTCGCGACGGCACATCACAGTCCCCGTAGGCGTCGAAGTCTCTACAATGAAATTATTTTTGAACAGCTCTGATAGCACCCACGCAACAATGGTTGCTTTTATACTGTCAAATGCTCATATTCTGCGGCCTAAATATCATGGCTCGGTGCGAAAGCGCGCACGCGGCGAAAGCGAAACAGTGCGCGGACAAGCATGCAGACGCACAGTCGGTCGCTGCGAATCTGCGCGATCGCTGCATTGAGGCTTCGTTCTATTACGCTCAATTTAGTTATACAAACACTACAAGAACCTATTTCACATAGTTTGTTCTGAGTGTTTACCTACCTTTCACGCAAGAAGCCGGTTCGGGAGACTCCATCGCGGCGACCGCGCGCAGTGGGTGTTCACTGTACGTATTCGGTAAAGAGATAGCGTCTGTAAACGATTCTGTGCTTTCAGTTTGCCCAAGATTATTATTTAGACAGTAAAAAACTTCTCTAGTTTCGAAAGTACTTACAGAAATGTCCGGGAGAGCTCGCGCGTGGTGTTTTCAGTGAGCGCTGACAGCAAAACCTATGAGGAGCGCGCCGCGTGATCCCTCATACTACGCCAGCGAGGCGCTTCCGGTAGATGGCGACTCCGTAACTCCTCGCCGCCAATAGATGACTCACTTACGCGCACATATCAGCACGCTTTTTCATATGGAAGGCCTTGGTTATTTCGCGTGTTTGTTTTTATAAGCAAGCGAATTCATAGTATCACAAATGAGTGGTTCACAATAACAGCTTTTGCAGTGGTTGGCTAAGTGTGAATGGTCATCATTGCCAAGTGAATGTCGATGCTCTTTTAGACGGGTTACACACCGCCCGGTCTGGCCTATCTAAACATATAGCCGCACGTTTATATCAACATGTATAATCAACCATCAAAGTTTAGGCACCACGGGATCTCAGAAAACGTTCAATTTCCGAGCAGCCTGTAACAGCCGTCAGTAAAACCGAACATCACAGTGTTGTTCGTATATACTGGTAGAGGCTGTAAATGCGAATACTAGGCTGCGTTTTGAGGCTGCGCAGATATTTAGCTTTTTTTTCTCAGATTTCGTGTTCCTTAAAATTTTGCAGTTGACTGCACACTACACCAACTTTACATCTTGCGAACTTAGAGTCTTCTTTTAAAGCACAGACGCAGTTTTTCTTGTTCGTTTTGTCAAACTCTTTCGCTACCGCTTGACAGATTCGTTGCAGCTCGTCAGGGGTGCTGAAAACAACGTCAACGCCAAGCCATGCAGCTGGTGACGTTATTTAGTCCGTGGGAAAAGTGATTAACATAGGGCAAGACAGCAATGCGTTTTCGTTGTGTTTGATCTCTGTCTCTGGACTTCTCTGGTTCAACAATTTTAACCATCTTGATAATTTTTTTCAGCCGCCTTACAAATAATGTGCTCTGGGAGGCTGGGAGCTCTGTCGATTTTATTCTATAGTAATTTGACGTGAGAATACCAGGTTCGTTGTGTAACGGCATGATTCGAACAAGGCAGCCCTAAGGCAAGACACTGCGATTACACTTTCGACAATTTTTGAACGACCATAGTGAAGAATCGGTTTTCCTGATCTAGGGTTATACATCCAGCAAGTTTCTTCAAATCGTAGTTGCAGTGTTAGGTCGATGAATCGCAATTCATTGTGTTCTGCAACATCGTAGGTAAATTTGAGGCCCAATCCACATTCTCGGAACACTTATAAAACGTTGGTAACACTGGCTTGGCATATATAACTAAATAATCATCGGCGAATAGGAAAGAACGTTTTATAACTAAACTAAGTAAACCACTGTGAATGTTTCTGTCCACTCTGGCCAGAAAACTATCGCTGAGGACTGGGGCGACCTTCGAGCCAATACATACCCCAGAACTCTGCACATACAAAGCACCTTCCCATCCAATAAGTGTTGATTTGAGGCAAAAAGATAGAATTTCAAGAAAAAAAGATTTCAGCAGATATTTCACTATCATTTCTAAACTTGACTTCATCATTGTCGTCACAGATGCACAGCTTGACGCTTTTCATTAATTCTGAGTGAGAAATTGAGTAGGGCAAATCTTGTACATCGATACTGAAAGCGCCACAATCCCCTGGATTTTCTTCTCTGAAATACGGAACAGCCACCTCAGAATTAACAGAACTAGCCGGTCACAAATCATCAGTATATATATATATATATATATATATATATATATATATATATATATATATATATATATATATATATATATATATATATATATATATATATATATATATATGAACTGACTTGCGAGTCAGCGCTTGTGTGTTATCTTTGCCTTTTGTCTCGTTTGTTGTGTGCGCGCTGCAGTTTCACAATGATGAGTATGTTCACTGAGCACAGGCATGACTAGCAACAGGAAACACAACTAGAGTACAGATGTCGAGATTCGAGGGTGTTCCGGCACGCTCAAGGCAACAACTGCTAGAATTTCTCCAACTTTGATTACCGGTTGGATAAAAACGGTTTATTTCGTGATACTGCCAATGCACTTGGGGAACAGCAGGGATCGATGAAGCGGTGCTCAAAGTGCGAAAAACAAAACAAAAACCTAGGCGTTTCGCTCTGTTTGATGGTAATTCCTCCTGCGACGTCAATATTGCTCCCCTTGAGTGACAGGAGTGACAGTATGAAGAAACATGACTCTACAGCATTGAGCGAATTAAAATCCTATGCGCTGTGTAATTAAATAAGGCAATGATGGTAAGAATGGTGCGTTCAGTGAAATTCACATTAGTAACTGATAATAATTGATATTTTATGCGCCAAGGCACATAAGTGTACACTAGGGATATGAAGTATGCCGTAGTGAAGGACACCGGAATGTATGTGACGCTCTATTTTTTTTTTTTTTTAACGTGCGCTGATGTTGTTACTGCACCACTACAAGCTAATTTTGACGGTTCATCGCTAGAAACCGTAGAAGCTTTGAAGGCCTTGTATGGTGCGGAGTATATGGATTATGACTTCGCTTACTACCGGCCGCTTCGACTGTTTTGGCCGAAATGGTGGATACTCTGAAGGCCATGTATAGTATAGAAGAATCACACCAATGTGTGGCTCACTACTATGGGAGCTCATGACCCCCAAGGTGCGAAAATGAGGCAACGCCGTCTTCTCGAGGCCCTTCATCATGCAGGCAGATGCTGTCACGGTCTGTTAGATGGAAGGTTGGAGGAGTGCATGTGCATCCCAGCCTTCGGCAGTGTTTTCGTGACACGCTAGGCACATATGCAAAAGCCACGAGGCACCGCGAAATGATGGCCGGCGCGCGCTCCTCCCAATTGCTATCCACGTAAAGAAAGAGCCGGGAGGAATATCGGCAGCTGCCGTGTTCGTAAACAGGCACGCGCGCGCCTGGGCGCAGTGTCAGGCTGAGGAAATTAGCGTCCAGCATGACGGCTCGACCCCCATGCAAACTATGACGGGAGGGGAAACATCGAAGAGCGCTTTGGCGCGCTCTCTTTTCCGTCACAAGGGAGGTGTGCGTGCGTGAGACGACTCGTGCAGTTCTAATGTGGCAAGCAGAAAAGTGCGCCGCTTCTGGAGTGCCACGCCGAGGATAGCGCGATGCAGAAGACGGCCGGGGGCGGTGCAGCAGACGGGAGCGTGAATGGCCGCGCGCGCTCACGACGCTGATCGCCGCGCGTATCAAGCACACGGATCTGGCGCGCCTGTTGAACATTTGTCTCCATCTGCAGCACCTGTGCGGCGGCGGCGGCTGCTTCGCTACGCGCGAACAATGCCCCGCAGCGACGACTCCAAGGAAGGACGACCGCTGCCTGGGCTATTTTAGAGTTGCGGCCGCCCGGCGCGTCCGCGAGAGAGAAAACGCCCCAGCGAACGCATCAGGGTCAGTCAGTGCTCGTGTGCGTACGCATGCACGCAGCTGTTTGTTCGCTCATTTTGCTAAGCCGAAGCACGCTGGCTGCCGCGAGCCACTGGGAAAACGGGATGCGGCGCCCGCAGTGCGCGGGAAGTAGCGGTGCGGGCGGGTGTCGCGGCGCGCGCCAGCGGTGCAGCGTGCACCACGACACCGGTTGAATACGCAAGACCCGCAAGTTGCGGCGGCGAGGGCGCGGCTCGATCACGAACGCTTCGGCGGTGCCTTTTGTTTGGCAGTCCGAATGAATCGCTGCGTCCGCTGGTAGGAAAGCGGTGCATATGGCTCGCACGCTCGCCGGCGTTGCCGACCCTTTCGTACAGCAGTGCAGGCGCGCACTCTCTCCGCACACACAAGTAGCCGTGCTCCCACGAAAAGAGAGTCGCGCGGTCCCGCGCTCACAGAGACTTTTGGCTAACCACTCTTTCTCGCGCGACTCCGTGGAGAGTGTATTTTTATAGAGGCAAATTGCGGTGCGCGACCTGAAACAAAGACGTCGAGAACAGTGCGCGACTGGACAGCTTGGACATAACGAGAAGGGAGGGGGGGGGGCATTAGGTGATCTCCCTTTGCGAAAGAGAGCCTCGCAGACTACTTGCGACACGGACTGGGACCCCTGCGGGGTCATTATGTAGCGCAGCCGAAACGTACAGCGGTCCGACAGCCAGCGTGGCCGGCAGGTCGCGTCCAGCTAAGCAGCATCGAGGTCAGGCGGCAAATTGCGCTGAGCCACGGATGAGCCGCGACGCCGTGCTGCTGGTGTCGAGCGACTGCTGGCTAGCCGGCCACGCACGCGCCAAGTCGACGGAACACGACGCACGCATTCGAAGCAGGCCACGTTTCTCAAGGCGCCCCACGCCGTCGTACAAAGCGCTCTCACCACGAAAGCAAGCGCACTGCTTGCAGCGACCCATTGGCTGCAGTGCGGTGTATAGTACGTGCTCCGAACACATCTCGGCAGCTGCCAGAGCCAGAACGGTTGCACGCTGCTTTACACCGAGTTCAGAACGAGCAGTGTGTCGTTTGTGTCCGCTTCTGTATTCCTTTGGCGACAACAATGAAAGAACGATTATGACGCATACGAACGGAGCCGCTCGTTGCTCTCTCAGCGCTTTCTACGACCTCCACTCACTCTCCCGACTGCAATGCGGCCACTACTGTAAAATGAACGGGAAAAAGAGGCAACGTTATGCGACGTTATGTGCGACCTTATGTGCCTAGCGTACAAGGCAGATTTAACTGTCTCAAATGCTGTATTTGTTTTTGTCCTAGCATGCAGCTAGGACAAAATTTTCTGAAAACCAAGATGAATGGCCTCTTGTTTCGAGTGTGTAAATTTTGCTTTTCAAGACCTTCAATGATCCAGGTACACACTGCTGGCCGTGCATTGGAGTGCGTACGACCTTTTCACCTTTAAAGAAAGATGGTAGCTTCCGGTTTCCGTCTTTTCAATCTTTTTTTATTGTTACTTTTGTTTGCGTCGATTCTTTGGGGGTATTGTAAAGTGCCAAAACAAAAACTGAGTCCAGTCTTTTGCACAGAATGTATGTTTACGTGTAGCTACATATATATATATATATATATATATATATATATATATATATATATATATATATATATATATATATATATATATATATATATATATATATATATATATATATATATATATACTATGCGAACAAAGGGCACGAGGAGGGCATCCACACTTTTACTGAAATAAATAACTATGCCACAGGGCATGCTTCATGCAAAAAAAAAAAAAAAAAATGCAAAGGTGACTTGCGACCCTAAGTCCACGATTACTCATGTTCTGAGGCAGCTTAGTTACCACTATAACCAAAGACACAGACCAAGCGCACACTAATTTTGGTAGGGGAGCGTATTTTCGCCAACGACTTTACGCAGTATAATGTTTTTTTTTTTTCGATTTGCGCGTTTATATTCGGTCTTTCTGACTCGCGGGTTTGGGCATGACCTCTTGGAGCCGGTTTTAAAGATTTAAATGCCTGTGCAGCGGCTCACTGTCTCAGGTTTAGTGACAGGGTGATCTCTAAGTAGACTATAGAAAAGAGGGCAACGAGTTCAAGGTACCTGCCGCTATTGATGCATTTCATATGCAATGAGTACGATGTGAGCGCGTGAGCTGGGCAGTTCGATGTATAAACCTTTTCGATGGATGCAGAGTCGTTTTCCCTGCAAAGGCTTGAACACAGTTGAACGATTTCATTATGCGTACGCACGCAGGCTGAGCGACAGCGCTCTGCCGAAGTAATTGGGCGCCACAAAGCTGATCAAGCTGCGAGAGCGGCTCGGCGACCGCTCGGTGCTTACCCTGTGCTATGATGCTATTTCCGAAAAGTGGCGGTGAGGACCACTTGGCAGCTCTTGCGTGGCGCTCACAGCATTTCCTGTGGTGTGGCTGAGGGTGACAATATGGGACTATTTAAGGCTCGACTGTGTTGTATGCCAAAGCACTGGACACGAAGACTTAGATAAAGTAAGTTGTACTTGCAGATACTTCAAAGCGTCAAAGGTTACCTTCAAGCGTACTCTAACCCTCGGTCGAGGAGCTTGTATTTAGCTGCGAGATGTACTCGGACCATATAGGGCAACGCTCGCTCAGCGCCGCGCGCTACAGAAGACGCCTTTTCTTTCTGGCGAAATTCAGGCATACAGGTAGACCGTGTCTAGGTAAGATTTTACGTCTCTCTCTCTCTCTCTCTCTCTCTCGTATGTATGTATGTATGTATGTATGTATGTATGTATGTATGTATGTATGTATGTATGTATGTATGTATGTATGTATGTATGTATGTATGTATGTATGTATGTATGTATGTATGTATGTATGTATGTATGTATGTATGTATAAGACCCGCTGCGGTGGCTTAGCGGCTACGGTGTTGCGCTGCTAAGCACGAGGTCGCGGGATCGAATCCGGGTTGAGGTCGCTGCATTTCGACGGGAGCGGAATGCAAAAAACCCCGTGTCCCTTGCAAAGATCCCCTGGTGGTCAAAATTAATCCGGAGTCCCCCACTACGGCGTGCCTCATAATCAAATCGTTGTTTTGGCACGTAAAAGCCCAGAATTCAATTCTATGTATCCACGTGTTTTTTCCCAGTTCGTTTTTGTTTTTAGTCCCTCTTCCCGCCAGTAGAACCATCGAATGCTGTGTGGAAATGATGGCCGTCGAATAAGATTGTACTGACCGTATCTGTTCCTTTCTATTGGCGCTACCGTCTTCAACGCTCGGCTCCTAATGTGAAAAACTTGCCGCTCCGTATGGCATTGCTACCTTAACCAGCTCGCGCAGCACTAAAGCAACCCACAAGAGCTCTTATTATGGGGGCATAAAGGGTGTCGAAGTAAATTAAAGCAAACGTCACGGCAGAGCAGGGGCTGACACGAATAAGGCTGCCTGTGGCTTAATTGATGCTCCGTATTTTCAACGGGAGCGCCGTGCTAGACAAAGACTAGTGCTTGCAATGTTTGTAACCGTTTGAAAACAGCTGTACTGGCACAGCGGACGGGCTAGCCAGCGCATAGTTTTCTGTAGCGGTAACAAATTAAGTTCCTTTATTTAGTGGCAATATGAACGTGTCCGAAATATCATATTTTAAGGAGTTCGTCCATATAACTCATAAATATTAGCTATTTAACCTACCAAGTTCAAATAAATAATGCAGATTAAAAACAAAACTTCCTGGCATGCGTCCCCTTGTCGCTAACGCTGGCACCAGCCTCCTTTCAGGAGGCTGGACAGCTGCGCTAGTTGGTTTATGTTCAGGTATAAACAGACACACACACAAAACCGAGACAAAACAAGCGCTATAACGTAAGCGATGGCGTGACCGTGACGCCATCAGCCAGAAGGATGTTCCACATCCGCTGCCGTGGCCATGAGTGGCTCTGGCTGACACTCTCCCGGTTAGAACATGTACGCACACATAAATACTAAAGAATGCTGACGTGGGAACGCTCGCGTAATGCATAGGTTTTGGGTCGGGCTCCTACCGGCGGCAAACAGTTTTTTCGTCCACTTGCATTCCCCTTTAGCTCATCATTTCTACACTTAAATTCAAAGTACAAATAATTCCCCCCCGGGTTTTTCTTGGCTTCATCATCTAATGGCTTGATTCCATATGTGACTAACAAAAACACAGGCCCCTCGTCTCCCCTTCTTCACGTTCCTGCGCCAATTGTGTCACGCGGAAAATGCATTATTGGGTTTCCGTGAATAACTGCAATGAAAAGCAGAGGTAACTGAAAGGGGGAACATATATATATAAGGTATTTTTTCCAGTACGAGAATTTTGGTACTGATGTAGTGGCTCAGCGCCTATGGCGTTCTGCTGCCGATCACGAGGTCGCCAGTTGGATTCCCTGCTGCATTCCTGTTGTCCGTCTACTATACGACGTCTCCCACAGGCATTTTTTCAAAATCGTTTAACCGCATCAGTCAATGAAGTTTTTGCCGAAGTTCTTAAATGTGGAGGTTTCTCATGCGCCACGGAAAATTATTAGGGCGATGTCAAACAAGGGGGGCGGGAGGAGAGGCTGTGCACACACATGAAGTGCGCGCGCACGTGAACATGTGCGAGCGCGCGTTTGGCGTGGGGGTGTTTAGACACCAACGAGAACCACTAAATCAGTTTGTCTAGCTATTTGTTGTTTAAGAACTCTATTTGCATTAGTTCGGCGCAAAAATTTTGAATATTAGCGGATGAAATGAAGGTCGTTTTTATTTCCTAGTATTCGGAACGTTTTCGTCCGCGGAAAGTCCCCAGGAGTTGACACTTTGGTTATCTTAGAACTCCCCCCCCCCCTCCCCCCATGCAATCTGCTTTCATTAATAAGCTTCTAACTATCTCGGGGGGAGATAATGATGTCGATATCCATGACGTCATCGGAAGCTGGTGCGGGAATTTGGAAACGGCGTCGCTAAAGGGTGCGTTTTGTTTTCACACTCTGTCTATCTTAGAAATCATCTTCTCGACGTGAGTTTGGCTCAGACCCGCCGTGGTTGCTCAGTGGCTATGGTGTTGGGCTGCTGAGCACGAGGTCGCGGGATCGAATCCCGGCCATGGCGGCCGTATTTCGATGGGGGCGAAAACACCGTCTACTTAGTTTTATGTGCACGTTAAAGAACCCCAGGTGTTCCAAATTTCCGCAGTCCTCCACTACGGCGTGCCTCATAATCAGAAAGTGGTTTTGGCACGTAAAACCACATAATTTAATTTTTTTAGTTTGGCTCATTTAGCATTCTAGAAATATACGTAGTCTACCAGTGTAGCTATATAGATTTCTGGAATGCTAAATGAACTTGTCTACCAATTCAGCTACTGCTTGATCATACGCTGACTCTGCATTATGCATGTATAGATTTACAGTTCATATCAATTCCTTTGTACATTTGTAGTGTAATTAGGGAATTTCACTTTGTGCGATTGTGGAAGCTATTGATTATTTCTTTTTTTTATAATTTTCTTTATAATGTTCTCTCGTGTACTGTTTTTAATATGTGCGTGTTTAGCTACAATATTGAGGTAGCGAACTATTCAACAGCCTAACTTATCGTATTGTCGCATGCAGTTAATAAAGAACAGCAACCAGTTTAGCTTAACTGTGTAGCGGTAACTATGTAGCCATATCTGCTTGCATAAATGCCTGGTTATCGTCATTGTGCAGCCTTAAACCTTCTAGTAACCATATTGAGTTGAGCAGATTTAGGTATCCGATTTTCTTTATCATTATTAACTACTTTGGCGCTGGTTGTAGCGAGGGTAGGCGATGAGTCTGACGCTGTGGTGCCCAGCGCTTTTTCGACGCGACCAGTCGCCAATTATTATTATCATTAATTGAACCAACATTAGAAATTTATAAATGATACGAAGCAATATGCCATGTTAGCGCGCGCACGCGCACAAGTAGAACAATAGAAAAGAGAAGAAGGTAACGCGCCTCCAAGGCCAGCCTGAAATATCTCCAAATTTCCAGCACCTGCTGTCAGTTCATATGAATAAAAGCAACAAATTAAAGCGGTATAGAGAAGTGGTCATAATGTTAACGACTAGGAGGGCGGATTCCGAGCAACTCAACTCGCTATTCTCAATTGGCTTTGTGTCGAGTTCAGTATATTACGAGGCCGACTTATACACGGGCATACATGGGGCGTCACCATGCAGATCCCGCAAGGCGGCCCAATCTATGCAGCACCAATGCGTGTTGCATGTTACCCATAGCAACCTGTGCTCGCGAGTGAGCTCCGAAGAAAGCGTTACAGCGAAGCCCTCGGTCGCCGAATTAATGAGCAAGTGAGAACTTCATCTCCCGCTCGGTCCACTATCCATCGCGTCGGCGGAGAAAGCCGCTGTCGACTTCAACGGACACACCTTGTCCGCCTTCCAGTGCCGGCCGCGGTGATCGCTGGAGTTCTCACTGAGCCGTTGCACAACGAGCCCCAGTTTCGCCTTCGGGCGCAGAACAATTGCTCGGCGACGCTCTGCGATATCCGCCTCCGCGTGCAGCCGTACTCGCGCACGATATAGATGGGAAGCCGCCATTGTGAGGGGTTCGCATGGAAGCGGTATACGTATGGGAGCCGAATTACCGGTGCCGAGACAAAGCGCACTCGCAAACAGCCAAGGAAAATGTATCGGTAATGAGTGAACGCCCTGTACACAGCAGCTTGCGTCTGTTTCCTTTTCCGCTTTTTGCTGTTTTTTTTCTTTCATCTTCCCCGCCCTTACGGAGCGCGCACAAATTAGAAATGGAGCCCGGCCTTGCGGGCTTTTAATCAAACAGGCCTTTGCGAGAGACAGGGACAACCGCTCCCGCAGCCAGCTTGTGGTTGCGCGAGGCCAGCGGCCAAGCCTTTTAGCTGATGGTGAGCGTATATGTATATATGTATACACACAGAGCCAGCGTTGTAAACGCGTATACGTGCATTAAGTTTCGCTATAGTTGCGTGCACTGGCGAGCAAGCTGTTGCCCGCCGCGGGCGGTGCTATCGGGAGAGGGCGACCACATTCGTAAACCTGAGTGACCGATCTGTGTGTGCATACACTCCGCAC
This sequence comes from Dermacentor variabilis, assembly GCF_050947875.1. NCBI lineage: Eukaryota > Metazoa > Arthropoda > Arachnida > Ixodida > Ixodidae > Dermacentor > Dermacentor variabilis. Next base: position 238,120,095 of record NC_134568.1, read on the forward strand.
CTGATTCTCTGAGTGGTCCCAAAAGCCAATCTAGTTAGCGCTGACTACGAATGTCATGCAGCGTTGGCGGATAAGGGGACTGTCTTCTACGCTCTGTGGCAGCTTCTGCAAGTTTGCCCAGAATTACTGAGGCGGGAGGTAGCTGGTCACTTGGCCAGTATACCTTGGCGCAGGAAATGAAGGCCCGTTCAGTTGTGTTTTGACCGTGGACTCCTCGTTCCAAGCGAACGCAGTCAGCAAACAAAACGCAACGCAACGACTTTTGGCCTTGTTCACTAACTGGCTTTCAAGGGTCGTTTTCTGTTCCTTCCATTTTTACTATGCCACTGAACGCGTTCGTTTGCCGCGGCCCATGTTGAAGAAGGGGCAGAGGCTATACAAAGCAGACTTCATTGATTGCCTCAAAAATCTCAAATGTAAAGAAAAGAAAAAGGATAATATAACTTAAGAAAGGGTTATGTGGAGAAAGGCTGGAGAAAGCAGTAGATATCTCGTTAATATCTGAACGCATCTAGTGGACATTATGAGAGGTACGTCAGAGAAGCACACATTTAGCGTACGGTCTTTGCGATAAACATCACGCGTCTGTTAATTTTAACTTAAAACACTATAATGCAGCATCTCTAAGAAAATTCTTCTCGAGGAGAGCTAAGTTACTGGAATGATAACAATGGTACCTCGAAAGCGGATATACAATATACGATGTCTATAACCATCGGCCGAACGTGGGCTTACTGTAGGCTCTTTGCCTTCTTTGGGCGAGGGTGAAAATATTTCGATTTTGTAATGGAAACTAGTTGCAAGGCTCATAAGTCATTTTAAGCGCTTGTTTCGTATTGAATATTGTATTCGAAATCAATCGGGAATGCAACAGAACTTCTGCGTTGAAATAAATAAATAAAGACGTGGAATAATTTTTGCCTTAAAACTTCAGTTTCAAAACTTTTGCTTTCTCAAAAAATTTTCGAACTTCACAGTGTGAAAGTTTCTCAGCGTGCGGAGGTTCGTTCATGTTTGACAAAGGAGCACACATGTATATCTGCGCGGGTGCTGGAAAATACCTTGAAGTGAAGTACGTTATACTGTTTGTTTGAAGTCATTACGTATGCGAAGCGTTGAACTATTTAATATAGCGCATATAGTAATGTAGCTTGATCGCTTACTCGTCGCCTTCCTTCCTTCCTTCTTTCTTTCTTTCTTTCTTTCTTTGCTCTGACTTCTAAGAGTCTTCTCGCGGCTACACAAAATTCGACACCGGCCCTTTTGACACTGCTAAATATGCTGACACCATCCGATAGGGAGGCCACGGGAATGGTACGACATTTTAGGCGCTAACAGACGCGCGCATGTATCAACGTTTGCTTTAGCTCTATGCGTCCGGCCAAGCTCTGGCCATTAATTATTGTGAATTATTAAATTGCGCAATTCCATTGCTCGTAGGAGTAATGGCCGCCTCATCGAGTAATTTAGATCTAGAAGTAGAATTGTGCTATCTGCCGGAGACAATAAAAAAAAAAAAAAGCTGGTGCAGCTTTAAAAAAAATCACATATATAGAGAGCGCAACGTGTAAATGAGACGCTGGGGATTCTTTCTGTCGCAATCGTACACAACGTGTACATAGATACTGTCCTGCGATTTGTATGGTGGTTGATCGCACTTGCTTTCATCAAAGGGAAATGGACTCTCTGATATGTTTAGCACATATTTACGTATATTGTGAATGTTTTTCTTGGCCCACTCCGTACTGATTCTGCGCGCGCGAGGGTCTGCTCTTTCTTTTTTTTTTTTAATAAGATTCTTATGCACCGCTTCGCTGCTCGCCTCTTCGTCACTATAAAACTGCTATCTCATTTGCAGGTGGAAATTTCAGCGGGTTACTTCTTTTATTTCTTTCGACGAACACAATTTTGACCAAAATAAGTCATTTCACTCATTATAGGGCTTCGCGCACCTCACTCATGGCCATTCTCAAACAGGTGCGCGCAAACGACAACTACTCAGCTTCAACGAATTCGACTTTTCGAGCGTGTCGCGGGCGCAGGCGGAAGACAACCCAGTTGGGCCGCAGTGATCGTTGTTCAACCGCCGGAAGCACATTGTTCGCACCGTCTGCTGCATTCCAGTGAAGGCTCGTGCAAGCGGAAATGAGGTTGGCTGCACGTAACGCTGGCAATATGAAGAGCCGGTTTTGTTTGTTATCTCGCGTTGTAATGCGTCGTCGTCCCTGCATTTGCAGCTCTTTTGGCTTCGCTACTTTGTTGTAGGTTGTGTTGTTAGTTTAACTACAGTGCAACAAAAAAATAACGCGCATAATATGCTAGTCAGACTGAGTACTCTACGCTTTATTGCGTGCTATTCGCGAACGCGCTTCTTTCAACCTCAAATCTGTGCTGCTTCCTGTACTGTTGGGATGATTCTGCAGTGTACATACAGTTTTCGACAGATCAACGCGTTCCCATCCCTAAATCAATCAATCAATCAATCAATCAATCAATCAATCAATCAATCAATCAATCAATCAATCAATCAATCAAGCAAACAAACAAACAAACAAACAAACAAACAAACGAGCGAGTGAAAAAGCACTTCTTTGAGAAAGCAAACTCAAATGATAACGTAGTTATATGCATATCTTATATGCTAAAGAAATTATATATATATATATATATATATATATATATATATATATATATATATATATATATATGAGTAGTTCACACATAATTTTTTTCAGCCGCTTTACAAATAATGTGCTCTGAGAGGCTGGGAGTCCTGCTGATTTTATTCTATAGTAATTTGACGTGAGAATCCCAGGTTCGTTGTGTAACGGCATGATTTGAACAAGGCAGCCCTAAGGCAAGGCACTGCGATTCCACTTTCGACAATTTTTGAACGACCATAGCGAAGAATTGGTTTTGCTGATCTAGGGTTATACATCCAGCAAGTTTCTTCAAATTGTAGTTGCAGTGTTAGGTCGATGAATCGCAATTCATTGTGTTCTGCAACATCGTAGGTAAATTTGAGGCCCAATCCACATTCTCGGAACACTTTTAAAACGCTGGTAACACTGGCTTGGCATATATAACTAAATAATCATCGGCGAATAGGAAAGAACGTTTATGACTAAACTAAGTAAACCACTGTGAATGTTTCTGTCCACTCTGGCCAGAAAGCTATCGCTGAGGACTGGGCAACCTTCGAGGCAATACATACCCCAGAACTCTGCACATACAAAGCACCTTCCCATCCAATAAGCGTTGATTTGAGACAAAAAGATAGAATTTCAAGAAAAAAAGATTTCAGCAGATATTCCACTATCATTTCTAAACTTGACTTCATCATTTTTCGTCACAAATGCACAGCTTGATGCTTTTCATTAATTATGCGTGAGGAATTGAGTAGGACAAATCTTGTACATGGATACTGAAAGCGCCACAATCCCTTGGATTTTCTTCTCTGAAATACGGTGAGTAGGCTTCGTAAGTAAGCTTCGTTCGGTAAGTAAGCTCTACAGTAAGCTTCGTGGCGAAAGAGGCTGACTAACTAAAGTTCACGGGCATTTTGCGGCCAGAGGCTACTGCGCGTCCAAATAGTACCAGCAAATGCAGCGCGCACTTTAGGCCGTTTTCGCCCCCTCCGGTTATCCCCCCCCGCCTTTCTGTTCTCGGCCACCGGCCGCGAGCAAGGAGGAGCGGAGGTTGTGGCGAGCGCAATGATCACCTCCGGGGGACCGCCGTGCTTGGCGGAAGAGCTGGCTTTTAGTGCCGCGTTTCCGTCATTACCGCCGGGCAGTGTGCTTAATACAAGCGGCCGAAGGGGCGTCGAGTGATTATTTACGGCTCGAAGCTTGGAACCGAGTGGCGGCGTCCCTTCGCGTCTGCCCGGTGTTGCACGCCGGCGGCACACGGGGCATAGCAGTTGTCGTCGTCATCATCGTCGTGACTTTTCTATTTCCAAAGCGGAGAAGTGGCAGAGGGGAAAAGAAGCACGGGAAGCGCCAAAACAAAACACGAATGGAGACGCCGAGGAAGACGGGCACAGGGGAAGGAGAAGCAGTAGAAGCACAGCGCGGTGCTGCCGGTGCAGTTGTCGCCGGCCGCTGCGAACCGTGAATCCTGCTGCGCCGTGCGTGACCACACAGCCCGGCGGCTCGGCCGCGCGGAGACCCGCCGCGTGTCCGCGGCCCGCGAGAGTCCATTACGCGCTACGGCGCACGCCGGTGCGCGCGAGTTCGTACGTGTACGCACAGCGCGCTTCTCCACCTCACCCCCTCTGCACAAACACACACATGCGTGCGCTGCGCTCTTCTGGAAGTAATTTGAAGGTCAATTTTACCTGCACTGCAGAATTTCTTTTTTAACCTCGCTCATTCCCCCGGTCCCGCATCGGGGCATGCGTTCTCTTCTTCTTCTTTTTTTCTTTTTTGCTCGATTTTCCCCTTCTCTCTGTTTGCTTTCCCTCGGTTCCCGGCGCAAAGAGGGGGGCACGCTGAGCGAGTTATGAACGTTCACGGCTCTTAGGGAGGAGCACCACCAACTATGCCTCGCCGCCGCCTGTGAACCGTAGCCAAAGACGCGCCGGTGCATGGGGGCGGTTCTCACCGTGACTCGGCGCGCTAGAAACGTGCTTCGAGTGTTGAGGAAATTTGAATATCCGTTCAGAAGCCGCGTTAAGCCTGGTCGGCAGAAAGTGAATGATCCGCATCATTATCAGCGGAGTCACTACTACACATGCTGCAAGCGCAAGAAACAGTCACGAGACAAAAGTTTGGTGGCTCTGTTCAACGGCCTAGCCGGGTTTCCTGTCGTACGTCCGCAAGTTATGGTCCCATTTGTGCAGCACTCCCTCTCAATCGCGATGACCTCGCGAATGCTCAGATTCAAAGCTTGTTTTGCATAACCTGTCCGCGAAGGTCCGAGCTCCCGAGATGGCGAGGTTGCATTCGTTATGCGGTGGCAGCCACGAGGTATGGCCGGCGCGCGGTCTTCATATCCGTGAAGGCAAATGCTAAGGCGGGATTTTACATCTTGGGCTTTAGTAGTAGCCTGTAGGCGTATAGACAAGATCTGTCTGGACAGCGAGTTCTGCCGTGTAAATGGAAACACTTAAGGGCTTTTTATCACTATTCCGCTTTATTTCATCGCACATTAGTTCGCTCATTTGCTGTACTATTTACTCTCCCCCCTATAGTCGGGCGCGCTGGAGCTCTGAACTTCTCAAAGCCTGAGCGCAAATATCATTAGCACTGACTGAATCGTATCATCTTTAATTTAATTAGTCACACAATCCTGACTGAGCGTGCGAGTTGGTTCCGTCCTGGTTGCACTAACATACTGAATGCAAATAGGCTTCCCTGCCGTTCTTGCTTAATTGCATGATGTTCTTTTAACTGAATGGGACCTCCATGATAGCAGCACGCAGTGAACAACACAAAGGGAAGGACGGGGCAAGCGTTGTGTCGTTGTTTACAGCGCGCTGCTATCACGAATAGGTTCCAACTCGCCTGGTTCGCCATCTGTGTGCGAATGGGAACTGTTGGAAGCAGTGGCTAAGTCGGGGGGGGGGGCACCCCGGGCACGTGCCCCCCCCCCGCCCCCTATAGTATGCGGCCTGCCCAGACTCCCCTCTACCCGCCCTTCCGTCCCGCGTTAAGTGTTTGCCCCCCCCCCTTTCCCTAAAACAAACAAACCAACCAACAAACAAAAAACTGGCGGCAGCGATACGGCAGTGTGCAACTCATGTTGAGACAACGCCGCGTCCACAAACAGCCGTGGCCTGGTAGGTTGCAAGTGCGTCGCTGTTTGTGCAGATTTGGCATTATTTGATAAATAATTGGCGCCCCAACTACAAGAAGCTCCGCAGCTCTTGAACATCAAACATATTTTTGAGTGGGTCTTTCGAAGTTCCTCTACCTAATTTCATGTGCGGTGTCACAAGCGCTTGGTTTTACACCGCCATTCTGGTAATACGGTCATCTTCACTGTAAAGATTCGAGTGTAGTGCGTCAATCTCGTGTTGAACGTTAAAACAGCGCACTTATAGGAGCAAAGGAAACAACCTCTGGCAGGAGTTGTTGAGATTGGTTACCTGCATTTCTCGAAATACCCTTCGACTTGGCGTGCGCATATAGGTATTGACTTACAAACTATAGGATTCCTTGCGCCGCACTGTCGCACCACTCGAGTGTTCTACAGCACACATCCATGAGGCATTTAAGCCATCTTTTACGTGTTTTCGGGAGATGGTGATGACGTATAAGAAAACGCACAGACCATACACGTTAGGCTCTGACAGAGAGAGGGATAAAATAAAGGAACAGCGCATAAGATGCAGTGATGGACAAAAGCACTGAGAGGATTACGAATGAATAAAAAGGTAAGTGTTGCAAAAACACCGCCTGTATAGTTCGCCAAAAGATCGCAGACAGGCAAAAAAAAAAAAAAAAGTCAGAATGCGTACAACGGTGGCGCTCACGAAAGTTTCTAAAGTCCATCATGTTCTCCAAAAGACACATTTAAATGCCACCGACTTAATACAAGGCTAAATAGTAGACTATGACAATTTAAAGTCGGTGCTGTAGTTGTCTTCAGAGCGCAGAGAAGATGCACTGCCACAGCCGGTAAGAAGACGAGAAGACAGAAGATGAGGCGAGTTGCTTGGAAAACATTTCACTGATGTTGCAAGCGGGCGAAAAGTCCATGTGTGCCGTGATGTGAGAACTTTACTATGGACACAACATAACTGCATGAAGGACATATGCATGCGTTCACTAAGTTGTACCACTGCATGTATAGGGCCCACGTAATGAAACGAGTCAATTTAGGACTGATTAAAGCGCATACTTTCCACTGGCCGCAGTTCGTGTGACATCGCCGCAATTTTGGGCCGCGTACTTGAATCAGAGTGCGCATCAGCTTTAGTGGCAAGGGCCCGTATTCACAAAAAATATACTTACGCTAAAATTAGTCGTAGGAGAAGACGCTAGCCAATTTTGATGGAGGGCATATGATTAGCGAAGTCGGCTCATAAATGGCAAACATCATTTACGAACGAATTGCTTTGTGTATTCGGCACCTATTTGTATCGACATGACAGGGGCTCTTGAGTAATTGCACTATGGAGTGCTCTACTTAAAGCTTCGCTGTCGCGTTTTATTCCGTGAGCACGATGTATGCAGGTGTGTAATTGGAAATTGGAGGCCTCTAGTCGGTTGTATATAACGGAAAGAAAAAATAAATAACAAAACGATGTTCCTTCATGTCTCGCTAGGAACGGTCGGCCGACCCATCGCTTAAGTTCTTACACGCAGGCACTTTCAAAACTGTTTTCAGACTTTGCTCTACGTGTTGAAACATTAGCGATAAGTTGGTTTGTGCTCATGCCACCGGTTATCTGCGATATTGATCGAAGAAATCTCTTCCTCTGTGCTTTCAAACACTTCAGGGTGAATTCATGCACCTGTGTGACAGGCTGTCAAGGTTTCAACAGGAGGACCGTCTTTCCCAAATCCCTGGCGGATTTCTCCGTTTGAAAGTATGACATCCCGTCTGGGGGTGTTTATCCACTGGTGCGAATTAGCGGGCTGTATACACACGTACATGCGCAGGCAGGCTCACCTGTGCAGGCGGGACACTTCTCGTGGGATCTCCTGAAGGAAGTTGGAAGCCACGTTGAACACCACAAGGCTGGTGGCATCCCAAATGCTTTCTGGCGCCTTACGTAGCCCGCAGTCGGCCACGTTGAGGCGCTCCAGTGTCTCCGAGAAGGCTCCGCGCACGACGAGGCTCTCGAGGTTTCGGTGGCGCAGGTCGAGCACTTGTCCGGTGAGCGGCACATCCTCTTTGACCACCTCGGGAGACGGCGAGGTGCGCGGAGTGTCTCGGTTACCCACCGATGGGGGATCGGAGCCAGTCTCGAAGCCCGTGTCCGAGCCGGTCTCGGACTCGTTCGACTCCGACGAGGCCGTCATGCTGCGGCCGGCAGCGCAGTTCGAGGGACCGCAGTCCAGTGTCAATGCGTGGTCAGAATTGTGGCAGCACTACAAAGTAGCAGGGTTCACGGCTTGTTCCCATGCGAGCCATGCCGGAGGGTTCCGACCGCGGTCACGCTGGCTGCACTTCCGGCGGAGGAGGAGGACCGCGCGCACCTGGCGTCTGTGACCGAGCGGAACTCCCGAGGAAGACTGCACCATCTGCCGAGGCAGACCCCGTTCAAGGTGGACGGTCTCCCGCGCGTACAAAGGGCCCCCCTCCGGGACCTCCTCGCCAGCCAATGGCGGAGGCGCCTTCGCGCTCGCTGCTCCTTCTTGCCAGACGCCCCAGAATGAAGCCGAGCGAACCTGCCGCAAGAAGAAAGGACCCACGCTCCATCAAAAGGGCGGGGCGCCCGACTTCGCCCGCCGCCGTTTCCCCCCGTGCTCAAGCGACCGTGCGGTGCGTGCCGTATTTTGATTGCGGTTCTCCAGATTTCTCCGCTGCTGTCGTGGGAATCACCCGGGAGCATCCCGTTCGCCGGCACGCTGTCTCCGGACAAGGTCGCGAGACCGGAGGCACACACTTGACGCTGTTGCACGGCATGTGTGCGAACTTTGCAGCGAGAGCACGACCTCTCGCACGTTTCTGCCGGCATGGTTAGCCGGTACACATGGTAGGAACCATTTGCAGCAAACGCTGAAAGAAGTGACAAGATTTTTAGAATAAAGATTTGGTGTATGAAACCATCGAGGAACACACAAAAGCTAGTTAAAAAAATCACAATACAGCGAATCAGTGGATTCCAGGACCACTGCAATATTCATGGAAACACTGCTGCGGACTCTGTTTCAAAATAGGCGAATGAAAATGAAAATGAAAATGCAATAAATCTCCCTTTTCATCACTTGCCTGTTGCCGAGACAAATATCCTGTCGACTCTGCGCAAACACCTGATTTGATCAGAAATCAAAGTGCTCGGAGTTATAGCTTATAGATCCCAACATTAAATTCTATTTTACTTCAAAGTTGAGTGCAATAGAAACATTGTAACATTACTGAACTGCCTGCGACTTAGGACAGCATTCACACGTCACTTTTTGCACAGGATATCATGCGTTGCTAGTCCGCAGGGTCATTGTGCCCACGCTTTATAATATATATATATATATATATGTATGTGTGTGTGGGGGGGGGGCGTGCGAGCTAACGTTAGGCAAGCTGTGGAACTAAAAAATAAAGATAAAAAATAAACGGTGCCGAATGTTTACTTTTGAGGCTTTATAATTGCATTTTATTCCGTGTTTCTTAAATGTTCTTTTTCGTTGAACAGCTTGGCTAACGTTAGCTGGGACGTACGGTATAAGAGCGAATTCTTAGGTCGATGTCGTGAAGTGTACACCATACCATGTATGGTGTACACTCGGCGAGTTCTTACACATCGATTTCGCATCGCGGGCTCCAAAAGAAAGTAAATAAAGACCGTGCGTGTATCGCCGCTTATGTTTCACTCCGACAGCACCCCTGTGAGCAGGCATAACAGAGCCGCACTCGTTGGGTTTCCACCTCAATTTCCCCCTGAACATGGTTCTTCTTGTTTTGTCCTTAGCATAGCATTTGGTGAGAAAACAAAGTAAGATCTACTATTAATATCAGAGCTGTGAGTAATTATATTACCTTGACATGTGCTGAGAAAGCTCCATTCACCTATCCACCTATCTATGCGATCACCTATACTTTGATTTCGAAAGCAAATTGGTCTGCACTTCTTATTTCTTTCTTTATGGAGAGGCTCTTTATGCGAGTGCCTCACGAGCAAAACTATGGCGCCAACGCCTGCACAATCTCTCCAGGAGCCAAACTTCTACGATACGCGTGCTCTTGTCCGCGCCATGCTCGCTTTTTAAAGGTCGATATCGCGTGTACTCACCAGTGACTCAGTATGCATAAATAAGCAACGCATCTGGCCAAGGTAAATGCGAGTGCAGGAAATTTTATGAGAGGAATGACGCTCCGAAGTCTGTACAGGCACAGGGCCAACGCATGGCCGGCCGTGCCAGCCACGATCTGCTTGTCGCTGGCGGGAGAGAGTAACGCGATGAAAACGTAGGCATTATACCCGCATTTCATGAGTGCCGTTGCTAGGTATTTGGTCCCCTTACTATGCGGCTTACTCGGGCGATTGTGCCTCATGTGAGCTGTAAGCTTCATCATTAAGGTCTCGCTGGGCCCTGAACACACATTCCAGAAGACAACCCGGTCGTGTCGTTTCGCGAAAGAGAAGACGACTTCCCGTCTTCCTTCACAGGCTTCTCTCAAGCGCTCTCATTACTCGCGGAACGACTGATATATGTGGAGTTGGTATCCAGTCGCTATTTATAGCTTTCGCAAAAACCTATAGCTGCGCTCGACAACCAAATAGCCTTCTTTTCCGTCGTCTATAGAGGCTATATATGCGGCTGCTCTGCTTCTTGGGAATTCTGTCCAACATTCTTCTCGACTAAAGCCAAGACTAAGGAGCGCCTTCGTGTCGGCGTTCCTCGGTGCCCTTGCGATACACAGAGCGGCGGCCGCGATAGCGGCGATGGTAATATGGGCCTCTGGTGCCTGGACGCTTTCAGCTTCAGACAAAGCGTAATGGTGCCTCAACTGAGACGTCGAAAGCTCAATGCCGGCGATCCGCGCCGATGGTAGCCAGGGGCCCTACAACATAGAACTATTCCAATCTGTTTTTATTCCAGTCTCCTGAGGTCAAATTTACGTAACCGCCGACGCAAGGATTGGGCGGTGGCGGTTACGGTGGTCCGCAGCGTTGTTTGAATTGGCCAATAAAATTAAAAAAAAACGCTCTCCGCATTTATAGGAGATCTCTTGTTTGCTTTCAAAGCGTATATCATTGCCCACTTTAACTGGTTGTTTTTATCTAATTGGCTGACAAGATGCTGAGGAGCACGCAGAAGTGGAGCGTATTTCCGTGGGGTTGAGCTAGCGCACTGAAAGTAGATAACCTGGTTAGGAGGGTGGCGCCTGCGCCTGCGATTGGCCCGTTTCCCATTGCTTAGCTCGCGACGTGGCTGATCGAAAATCGCGGCGGAGTGCAACGAAAGGCCGCTAAAACGGATCCTCAGCGAACAAGAGTTGGAAGAGCGATGTCGTAAACGTGCCGAGAGGGCTTGACAACGTTATTTTGCCACACATTTTTTTATTATTGTACAGAAGTAAATCCATCCTCCCGGACAGCTCTAGGTATAGCCAGTGCCTGATCGATCAGTGGGTAGACATCCTCTATTCCTTTCGGAACGGGGTAGCCCTCTGCTATTCCGAAACAAAGGCAGTTTTGTTCGTCATATCAATATATCTTTAATGCTTACACGTCACTTTGACGTGGGAGTTTTCGCGGTTTTGTGATGTCACATGAAAGAGACAGGCGAAGTGGGGGTTGCTCTAAACATGTTTGATCAATCGTGGAGGCCTAATTGCAGAAATTGAATAGAAACAGTTTGAAATAGCTTTACGTTATAGAGCCCCACGGCCGCGATATTGTAGTGATGCCTTACGCTCGATTCTATGCCACTCTTATCATCCACTGTTCACTACCGGCTGATCCTATTGATAACGCGGGCGGAGCGTCGCCTTGTTCACTGAAGCGCGAAAAGCGCGGCAAGGAATCACATCGGAAATGAAGTCGCTACGAAATCGCGCCCTAGATTGCTATGCCACGCGTTGTAAAATGAACATTTCTCGTCAGCGGTGAAAACGTGGACCCGTAATCACAAAACTCTCCTACTCTAGAATTGTTCGTGAGAGAAAATCCCAGCCAGTCCTGACGTTGGACATATTATTAGCGAAGGCGATCAGCCAATGACAATAAGCTCTTACGAAAAAAATGTGTTGTGAATTAGGCCCCTGATTTGTGGACGACGCTCGGGACTTTGACGGTACTCCGTGAGCAGCTTCAATAAAATTGAAGCAACCAATGGCGCCCGTAGCAGTTGTCTAGTGCATTTGCTGGTTCGTCACAACTGATTTGCAGCATTTTTTTGTGTGGTAAAGGGGCACACATAACTGCTGCGCCTGTGCTCGCGGTGTTCTTGGCAGCATCACTAAAGCTCGAAAGAGCCCCTTGCAAGAGCACTTTTTGCTCAGCGGAAACACCATTAGGTCTTCGGAACAACTAATAATTATCCGGAAAATAAATCGCCGGCCAAATTCACAAAGCTTTTCGTTCGTGAGTGTGTCTGCTATTAACCGGCCGGCTTCACTAACACCACAATTTGCTAGCACTGTTCTTACGAGGATTTCGTTACAACTTCTTTGTGAATACGGGCTCACGTGGTTTAGCTAATGAGCGGCGGGTGCTTAGTTATTATGCATTAATTTTGCTATTTAGCACTGCTTTTGACTTAGGTTCTCAAAGCCATTCCCATACACAACAGTTCGTATAAGAAAGTGGGCGCGGCCCGAAAGCGTTAGTGAAAGTTAAGATGACGAATGCTCCGACCGTCGACAGATTCTATATGGACGAAAAACTTCGAGAATCCGACCATTAGTTCTTGCATGATGATTTGGAGCAAACCGGATGGAGCAGTCTTGAAAGCACTTTGAACGTTTCTAGAGACATCGCCTTTCCCAGCTGAGAAAAGCATTTCAGACCGCTATCAGTGCTTTATCTGAATGCCTATTCAATACGTAGAGTTAGAAAATTCTTTAAAAAGCAGAAGCTTTAACAGGGCTGAACCAATGTGAATGAAGTTTGTTGCGTCAAAAAGTACCAAACTTTAGCGACTATTGGCAGAAAATATTATACTAGGGTCCTCAGTTCGTTTTACATAAATTAATAAAAAAACCCGGGAAATTCCAGAAAAATAGAATGTCAAGTTTACAGCTTTGTAATCCGTTACAGAAATAGACGAAACCTGTAACTAGTATGTGTTACATCATGCATTTAAAGAACACAAGTTTACAACAATAATTTACAATTTATTTATAATTTACATTAAAACTCTATCAGTAGCTGGCTGAGGCCATTGAGAACGTTTGTGCAATAAGGCAGCAGAATAGGAGAGGACAAGCGTTGTCAACTTAGGGCATGTGAAAGTGCGGTATAGACTCATGTTTTCTCTCTCTCTGTCACTCCCCATTTCCCTCCCCACGTGTAGGGTAGAAAACTGGACTCAGTCTGGTTAACCTCCCTGCCTTCTTCCCTTCTCTCTCTCACTCTCTCTCTCTTTCTCTACTGCCTGAGTGCCACCTAACTACGGTATACCGTAGTATACCGTAGACTGGTATACCGTAGACCCTATAAGGTCTGAAGCCCTTCATATTCTATCTGGTAGCACAACGCATCTAGTGAAGGTGAGTGCTAATGGTAAGGATGGACTTGAACCGGGGCGCAACAGGACCTCCGTTCCACTTCGACCCACGATGCTCACCATTCACACCTCCAGCTGTCTCAAAGGGATTTTAGGAGGAGCAGAAGTACCTCTCTCCTAAATATCCACTGTCCTCTCGAGCTAAATGTTATTTGTGCTTGTGTGTGAGGCCATCTTGCGCTTCATTCCATCTGTTAATGCTTTACGTTCTGTGTCTAATTTATGACACTCTAACAAATAATGGTTGGCGTCACCAAGAGCTTGAGAATGCACACACGACCATAACGCGCCATGTCCTGTCTTGCACCGCCACGCTCGAGTTTGCGCTGGCCCTGTGCGGATACAATAAGGGAGCAACTTGAGTTTTGTCAAGTCTCCTATAATCACACAAGGCTTGTGCGGTGGATCCAGTCGCCTTTAATATCGCCGTCGAAGTTGCAGTACGATCTCATGGAGCCTCTGCATGGGAAAGGCCTCGAGGACAGCTCTTGGTGTGTCACAGAAACTCATAGGCAGACAGCAGAAGGAGGCAATGAATTTGGGCAATACGGTTAGCAAATGAAACCGACTATCGGTTCAATGCTGAGGCCTGGACTATATTTTACGTCGTTTGGACATTTAGTTACTCGGACAGCTTCTACAAACGCCGTTACTGTGATCAGCACTCAGCGGTTACTTTGCTGAGTGTGTGCGCTCACGTTTGTGAGTCTCTGTGTGTGCTACGCAGGCTCTTGTCTATGCACACCTGAATGGGGCTGCGGTCTGTCGCAGAGCGTACAGTGGGCGCGAATCTCTCAAATACGTGGTGCTGCTTCGGGTCCGCGTCGGAAACGGACCGCCGTACAAATCTCGTGCCAGCTACGTTCGCGCAGTGCTTGCGCATTGCATCGATAGTGTCTGCAGCGCCTGTAAGGCGGCTGCTTAGCGCTGCGCGAGGGCGCCGTGAATCAGCAGCAGCAGCGAATATGCGGGCGGGCTATGAAGGCGCGCGCCGATGCATGGCAGTCTCGGCGACAAGCACGTCTCACGCCGCGCTCACGAGGCTTTTGTTTCGTGTCCGGCTTTCGCTCGCTGGCAGCTCGGCGGCGCCTATTTATCACGCGGGACGAACAGAGGCGTCGGGCGCCCACCCGGGAGCGCGCGCGGATCGAGCGGACAGGAAGCGGCCGTAGGACGGCGCTCGGCGCCTGGACGAAGGGCCGCGACGCGGGAGAGTGGGCGCCACTCTCGCCGGCCCGGCTGATTGTCTCGCCGCTCCGACGACCATTGTTTTATTTACTCTTCCTCGAGAGAAGTGTGTCGCCGAGGAAGCGATTTTCCCTGCATTGTTTCGCTGAAATGTCTCCAATCATGGCAGTGCTTTCTCGGAACGGCGTCTCCGCATGGACCGTTAAGTGCGCCTCGACTGTTTGGGCAGGTCGGAGGGCACCAGCTGTCCCCGCGGTTTCGCACACACGGCTCACACAGCCGCACGCTGTCCGCGCGTTTTCGGATGCGCGCACTACGAACACAGTTCCCTCAATTTGGAGCAGCGGTTTGGAGGAAGGAATATGAGATCCAAGTAGATCTCGTGGCACGAAACCCGATTCGAAAACTGCTCTCTGTGAATGCACTCCCTCCATCACCACCGCTGGCGTGACACAATCGGGTGCGTTCACTGCGTACCAATCACTGTGTACACTCTCGTTAAGCCAACATCTCTCTTTGAACATACCATGGCGCAAGTGTACATTGCGCCTGCTTCCTCAGGCAGCGCGCCGCTTCGCGGCAGGAGCGAGGCGGAAGCGATCGCAGCGTCCAAACACGCGCCCGATTCGATCGTATATCTTAAATGGCCGCGGGGTGTCTTGGGTGTCTTCGGCGGTAGTAGGGGAGCAGAGGCAGCTTCCGCCGAGCGTGACCGTCTTGTTCCGCTCGAGGGCGGCGTCCGGCCGCCGCGCAGTGTGGCGGCGCGTGGTCATTCGGGAAAGTTCGTCGAACCGCGTCCTGCTGATTTGTGTCATTCGTGGCCAGCGGACGCCCATGTCGCAGAGCCTTCGGGGCCATCCCCTTTCGGGCGAACGGCGGCGCTCACTTTCCGGCGGTCCGTGCGCGTCAGCGTCGTCGCCCTCGGCAGAATGACCGCCCACCAGCGGCGGTGTGTCCTGCGGCGCGCTGCCGCTTCACGTGGCGCGCACTTCCGCAGCCTTTGTTGTGCTGCGACGGCGGCAGAGGGACCCGTATCGGAATCCAGCTTGTCTGCCTCGGCCCTCGCGGCTCTCCGCTCGCTTTGTTCTGTTGCGGCGCGAGCGTGCCCGCGACATTTCCGAGCAGCCATTGCACCCACGGGGTGCGTGCGCATGAACAAGCTTTGCAAATCGCCGTCGTCGCGTTGTAAGCGCGTCTTTTTAGTTTCTCTCTCTCTGCGTTTATCCTCTCTCATCGGGCTTGAGTTTCACCTCTGCCTGTTTTCAACCTCCAGTGCATCGCACTTCGTCTCGCGGTTCTAAAGGACTGTTTCATGCTTGGACGACGGCCAATTCTTTGAATTTAAAAGAGCGTTTCTTCCTGTTGGCGTCTTTCTTTTTCTCTCTCCTTTGCTCTCTCTCTCTCTCTCTCTTTCAAACTGCACGGTGTTTCGTCCTCGGGTATATATAACTACCCAGTTTATTATTTTTCAGCTGTGCTCATGTATGTACCGCAGGAAGGCGGCAACGTTAACGCCAATGTTCAAGCGAGCCAATTGCTCGAAATGTTTATAAACGCTATGCGTGTATTACTTTCCGGCCTACTAACGGCAACTGCAGTATCTGTTGTCGAAGGTCTGGATGCTATTTCGCTATTAGCGGCTCTAAAGTAATTTTAGTAAATGTGGCTCTGTCGACAGAACATTGGAATTTAGAACAAAAGATACGTCAATTATGCCGATGCAATGGAATGCCCGAGGACTAGTCTAAGTGACCGTCCGTCTGATTTTTGACGTGTTCTTAAATACCGCTTCCGTGATATCTTCGCATGCGCACCAAGCATTACCTCGCATATTCGCCTCTCATGTATGCGTTGTGCTATATATATAGGCCGTGGTGTAATTAAATTCTGATCGTTTTCCTTTTCGCGTTTCTTTAGTTCGAGCGGCGCTTAGGTTGCGATACGAATGTCGGCGGGTTGTGAGTGGCGGTTGTTAAATCTATAGAACCGAGCAAAAGGGACCCTTACGTTATACCGTTCATGATTTACCCCCCCCCCCCCCCCCCCCCGTCTCATGGTCTTGCCAAGAGGGTAAAATGAGCAAGGTGCTATGTACAAGCAGTGAAACAGCACATGTTTGTGTGATACCTGAATATAAACTGCCATGTATTTTAAAGCGAATCATTATTTGCCTACCCTCCAGGGATAGTCATAGCTGCTGTCGGTCAGTATCCGGCCGGATCACGACGGTTATTTGAGCGCTGAATGCAAGTACCAGCGAATGGGCTAATATGACCCTTTTAAGAGCACTTCTTGTTGGGCTAGTTGGTAGCTGTTCATTATAAAATATGAACACGCCAGATAAACCGTCACACACAAGAGAAGAGAGCGGGACAGGGCGCCATTCCCGTTCTCTTCTCTTGTGTGTGTCGGTTTATTTGGCGTCTTCATATTTTATAATAATATGACCCTTGTATGCTGAAAGACAAAGTGGTGCAAGTAAGCGCACCTCTGTTTTGCATAACACATAAATAAATTCCTACATAAAACCTGAACATATAATGTCAGGTCACAAGTATCTGCAAAGCACACCTACCTCTTAATAAAATAGCGCTATATATTTACAGCATCCTTAACTTGATTTTCTTTGATTTAGCCATTCTGTATGTGCCACTTTGTGTGTGATCATTTTTTGCCAGTCCTTCAGAGTGGGGCATGTGCCAGACACAGGATGTAACGCAAGACAACATAACAATTGCATGATAATAAAGTTATGACCTTTGTGGTCGGTAAACATTACATGATATTACACGTTGAGCAAGATGAAAGTAAACAAAGCTATACGCATTGCTGTTGGTCGTAAAACAACCGCTTCACTAAAGCTTCGCTCACATAGATTCCAACATCTGCGTAAGGGGCGCGTATTTTTCTATTATTAGCGGATGTGCCTGTTTTAGACCAAGCCGCTCCTATACGAATTGCCGGTGCTGTAAGCTTGCGCATGTCCTCACCTTGCCATTGGAGACTTCCATGCTCACCATCCTTAGCGTCGCAGTGAAGAGTTGCGGTAAGAACCTGACAGATATCGTGGACAACGACGGTTTGACTGTCATCATCGACTGTCCTCCCACAATTGCACCCGCGCCGTCTCCTAAAGCAGTTGCTTAGATCTCGTGTTCGTGTCTCGAAGTCTCTTGGCCACAGCCAGCTAGTGCTGCAACGTTGAGACCACATACCAACACATGCGCAGATCAAGCGGGTCGTGCTATCATGTGTATTTCGCGTGCGCCACATTTCGCAGACATAGGCGCGTCTCTTCTAAGGCCGGCGGCGCTAGAATTGAGATAGGCTGACTTCTTGTGCGTGGTGTGTTGCAGCTAGGCTTGCGTGTCAAGCTCAATTTCGCCATATCACGTTTAAGTACTCAGATCAGTTAGAGGTGGCAAACAAATATAGTGTGCGAACCATCACCTCTCTCCAACCCCTATATTCCTTCTACTAAGGGAAGCAGTCCTCAACACGTTGGACAAATTGGTCCTTCAGCAGCGTTTGTCACGTTGTCTCAAGCTTTGAGCAAATCCAGAGTTCAAGCTCTCGACCATTGATTGCATGGGACTAAACGCACATCCTCCATCGCACGGCTACACCGACCTACCACCATGGTTCAGTTCAATTCAATTCAATTCGATTCAATTTTATTGATACGTACATTAATACAGAAACAGTTGTACACAGGAAGGGGTTCCAAAGTAAACTGCAGGCGGCACCCCTTACGATGAATTGTAAATCGAGAAATAAAGCGAAGCTAACAATGCATAGGTGAATAATTAATGAGCAGATGAAAGACAAAATAAGTACACTGATGTCATGCATAATCATATAATTAAAACAAGCTACAAAAATAAAAGGAGTACAAAAAATACAAAAGAAAACTGACAAAAAAAAAGTAATGCCTTGGTATAACATGTCTGCAAGATAAACTTAAATAAGTAGGCGCAGACAATCAAACACTATGTCAAGTTAATAAGTACAGTCATTTTCTATTCAACTAGGTAGTCCTTTAATTGAGATTTAAAGATGGAAAGGCAGTTACATTGTTTTAAGTCGGTAGGCAGGGAGATCTATAGTGATAAAGCTGAAAAAAGAATAGTTTGTTTTTCATAGTTAGTGTGCACCTTCGGCAAAAGAAGATTGCCCTTAACAGAAAAACGGGTGCAGTTAGCGTTAACCACTATGTATGATGGAATTATATTGAGGTAGAAATAGCGATGAAAGATTTTGAAAAATAATACACCAAGATTATAGTAATAAGATAGGGATAAAGGTATAGTGCGCCATTGTTAATAAAGAACGGGAGTGAGTGCGATTGTCGAGGGGCAAAAGAAATAATACGAACAGCCTGTTTTTGAAGTTTTAGGAGAGGTGATAGAGGGATATTATAGATGCTGCCCCAGTATTCAATACAGTAATTGAAATGACTGTGAATAAATGCATAATAAAAGTGACAAGTGTTGTGGTGCGTAAGCAGTTAATATACTGCAAGCCTCTTGATCGTATGAACAGTCCAAACCTGCGGCCGGCTACCCAGTTGTCAACTGCCAGTGGTCAACTCCGGGCTTATATCGATGTGCCGCCAGCCAGGTGACTACTTCTCTAACCTGCCCTGCCTTGACCCCGTTCCCCAAAAATACCGCCACCAAGTTCCCCTTTCGTCCCCGTCTCTATTCGCTGACCTGCAGGCCATATATGACGCATTGACCACCTTGAGATCCGTACTACCACAGAAAACATCAAAACTAGCTAGTTGTAAACGCAGATTTAGCCCAAGCGTGAAAAACCTCTGCAAGGTATTGAGCAGACGAACTGCATACCGAAGTGTCGACGTTCCAGTACACGGTGCGAATTGTCTGGATACCCCATCTGCCTTTCCCAGAACACATTCAGGCAGACGCAGCCAGTCACAAACTTACACTCATATAACCACAACCCAGTACGTGGCTATCAAAAAAGAAAGAGACCGCCCCTTTTAGTTCGTGAAGATAGTCGAACAGCGTATCTGTGTTAGTTACACCGAGTGTTACACCATGAAAGTCAAACTTCGCAAGCACTCTAATATTGTAAATGTTTTGTTTCACCATTCTTTCACCCCATTTTCCCTTTTGCGTGCTTCGCGTGGTGAGCATGCTCTAGGAGGGTTTCTTTCTTTTTTCACGGTTCTCGAAGTGTTTTTTTTTTTTTGCGTGTGAGGCAGGTCCTACGACGACGAGCCCCTTCACGTGCCAACTCTCGGTGACGCTCGCGGTAGGCAGCTTCTTCCTTAGGAGTATGCACTACTCGTGGGGGTATGGGTACTATGGTACTATGGGTAGTGGTTCGCACTACCAATAGTTGTAGCTGGGAAGGAATGTGCGGAACCATTAATCCAAAGCTCCATATATTGGGCGCAAGGCCCACCACTGGAGGTGCGGGCGATGCAATCGTTTTGACGATTGGTTGGATTGGTTTGACGATTGACGTCTTTGTGTTTCTTAATGAGATTACACACACGTTCGTCTGCGACGAAGAGAACGAAGTCAGTGACGGTATGCCCGTAGTCTGCCGTTGTTCGATGTCTCGAGTTCACTCGGCGGCGTGGTTAGCAGCATCCGCCCGGCATTGTATATATAGCTTGCGATTCTTCAAAATTAAATTGCTTCAAAATTAAATCGGTCCGTCATGTAAGAAAATGAATGGCTCATGCCCCCTTAAGCAATGGCTCATATCCCCGTAAACGCGGCTTCCCCATTACGACGACAGAAGAGAAGTGAAATTCTACGCTGGTATGACGAGCGGCAACGAGCCAGCTGTGGAAGACGACGACGCTCGAGCCATTGCTGATGATGATAGCTTTAGTGAACTCCGACAACGACGGCACACGGTCCGCATAATCATCGTACCTTGCTGGTGAAGCACCGCACTGACGCGGACACGGTGAAGACACACAAGAAAAGACGACACTCGCTGCTGTCAGTGCGCTGCTTCACCACCAAGGTATCATCATCATCATCATCATCATCATTTATTATTCCCTTAAGGGTCCCTTCGGGGACATTACATAAGGGGGGGGGGGAACAGCGATGTGAAAGTGCCATACATCAGCTCAAAAAAAAAAAAAAGAATGCAAACAAAGGCAACAGAAAGATAAATAATAAATTGTAGGAAACATCAGGTATAAACAAAACATTGAAAATATCTCAAACTGAATAGCAATAAATTGAAAGAAAAGTGTACACGTAAATGTGGAACATGCTAAACGTAAGTGGCAAAAAAGAAGAAAAAAAGAAAAGGAAAAATAGGCGATGACACAAGCAAGACGGATTGCTGGGAGAGGTAACGTGAGGAAAAGTGGCTATTTTGAGTTGAAATGGTCTGATATTAACTGTCTAAATTTGGAGGGATTTGACTCTAAAACCACGGCTTCGGGAAGATTGTTCCATTCTTTTATGGCGATGGGGAGGAAGGATTTGTTGAAGGCATTGGAAGAACCATGCAAACGCTGTATACTATGGGAGTTAAACAAACGGTGAGATGAGCGTATCGGAGCTTGTAGTAAGTTCTCGCGCAGTGCAGGAAAGTTAAAGTATAATTTATGAAACAGACAGAGCATTGCCAGTTTCCGGCGGAGTGCTAGGGGTTCGAGTCCGAGAGTCAATTTCATGTCAGTAACGCTGTCCCAAGGTGAGTACTGGGAAGTTATGAAGCGGGCTGCCCGGTTCTGAATGGCTTCGAGCGACTGAATCAAGTAAGCCTGGTGAGGGTTCCATATGGGTGAGGCATACTCCATTTTAGAGCGGACGTATGTTTCGTATGCTAGTTGCCTGATGGATGGAGGGGACATAGCCAGAGATCTTCGGATGAAACCAAGTGTTCTGGAAGTGTTAGCACAGAGCTTCGTGATATGGTCCACCCAAGTTAGCTTGTTAGTTATTACGACTCCTAGGTACCTGTATGAGTTTGTTACTGATAGCGCCGTGGAGTTCAGCGAGTACGGGAAAAGGGTAGTGGAACGTTTACGTTTAATGTGCATGCATTTACATTTTGAAATATTAAGCTGCATAAGCCAGTCAGAACACCATTTCTGGATGTTGTTTAGGTCGTCTTGTAAGGATTCCTGGTCGGTATTGTAGGAGATGCGGCGGTATATGACACAATCGTCCGCAAAAAGACGGACAGATGACGAAATCCCAGATGGCAGGTCGTTGATGAAAATTAGGAAGAGAAGCGGAGCAAGGACGGAACCCTGGGGAACACCAGAGATAACGTCAGTAGTTTTAGACGCATGGCTGGCGATGACTGTGAACTGTGAGCGGTTAGTTAAAAAACAGCGAATCCAGGATAAGACAAGAGGGTGGAGTGACAAGCATGCAAGTTTACACAATAGACGTTGGTGAGGAACGCGGTCAAATGCTTTTGAAAAATCTAAGTAGATGACGTCTGTTTGGAATGAAGAATCTAAATTAAGGTGAAGATCGGTTGTAAATTCGAAAAGTTGGGTTTCGCACGAGAAGCCTGCCCTGAAACCATGCTGCTTGGGAAAGAAGAAAGAATTGTGATCGAGGTGATTAGCAATATGGGAGTAGAGTATATGTTCGAAGAGCTTACATGAGATGCATGTTAGTGAAATGGGACGATAATTAGAGGGGTCAGCACGGTCGCCGCTCTTAAAAATTGGCACAACCTTGCTTGATTTCCAGTCATCCGGAATTTGACTGGTATTGAGGGACTGGGTAAAGATGAGTTGCAGGATTTGGCTTGTGAAATGTTTCGTGCCTTTAAGTATTTTAGCAGGAATGTTATCAGGTCCGGGTGAAGTGGACGGCTTGAGGTTATCAATGAGCTTTGAAATTCCCTCAGATGTGATGGTTACGGGTGGCATTGGAATAAAATTTAGGCTCGGTAAAATAATGCTCTTATCCGCTGGCTCGTGGGTGAAAACTGAGGTGAAGTAGGAATTCATCGCGTCTGATCGCTCGCAAGGGGGAACGTCTCTGCCGTCTTGTCTTTTTAAAGATATGTTATAGGAGCTGTTTTTGTTGGGCTGTAGCAAATTCCAAAATTTCTTGGGGTTAACACGCAATATTTCTAGAAGATCGTGACTGTAGAATTTTCTTTTGGATGACCGCAATAATCTAGTGTATTCGCGAAGGATGCCGAAGTATGTTTCCCATTTTACAGGTGATTCAGAGTTATTGGCATTACGGAAGAGGCGCTTCTTTTTTCGTGATAGCTTACGCAGCGAGTTAGAATACCATGGCTTAGTGGAATCCCCGCGAATGCAGATGACTGGGACGTAGGCGTCTATGAGCGATAAGATTTTGTGCTTAAAAAGACACCAATTTTCGTTCACGGATCTGGTAGCCATGGACGCTTGAAAGGTGGTGAAAAAGTGTTCGAGGTCGGAGTTTATGCTCGCGAAGTCAGCCTTACTATAATCACGGATGTATTTGATGGACGGTTGACGGGGGGAGATTTCAATCATCAGGTTAAAGAACAAAAGATTGTGGTCACTCAGCCCACTGCAACATGAAAAGGACTGGATTAGCTCAGGACTGGAAACAAGAATGAGGTCAAGAATATTTGAGCCTCGTGTTGGCTTGTTTACTACTTGGGAAAGGTTTGAAGTGAGGACCATTTCAAGGAAATCTTTAGATTGGCGAGATGACGCAGTAAGAGCCTCCCAGTCGATGTCCGGGTAGTTAAAATCACCGCAAAGTATTAGATTGGCATGAGGAAATCGGGATTGCAAGTCTTGAACTACAGAGTGAAGGTCCGTAATAAAAGAATGATCCGTGTCAGGTGCTCGATAACATACAATTAGTATATTGGTACAAGAGGGAAGGCAAATTTTCAGACACATTATTTCGCTGTGGCTGCTTATCTCGAGTAAAGTGGATGAATAAGTTGAATTCACAAGAGCAAGAATGCCGCCTCCCCGGCGATCTACTCGATCTCGCCTGTAGATATGAAAGGACCGGTTGCTGTGGAGCAATTCTGAATCGTTAATATCAGGTGTTAGCCAAGATTCAGTAAATAAAGCGATGTCAGTTCTATGGTCTTCGAGGACGGCCTCAACTGTTTCTTTTTTTGGCAGGTAGCTTCTTATATTTGTCAGTAGGACAGAAATTTTGTTAGTTTTAGCTGTGCGCAGGCATTCTGACAGCTGGACCTGCGGCAGGGAAGTGTCGCACGGCACCCGCGTTGACCGCTATGAATGAAGTTCTACAACGGCATCTGTTTCGGCGTTGTAAGTGAAAAGTTTTCTGCCGATGATGATTAATCACCAACTAGCCCAACTTTACACATTACCGCATCAACAGCTTTGCTGTAAAAAAAAAATCGCAGTTCCGCCCGAAAGGCGAAGCACCGATTGCGATAGCAAATTAGTAGATAGCTGTGCAAAGTAAGGATAGTAGGTTTATCGGCCGTATAGACATGTAAATATTCGCTTACTAATTAAATTAACAATGATAGAATGTGTAAGCGTGACTCAACGAGGACGTAGAAACAGACACACAGACACAACGCTGTATTTGCGTGCCTGATTCTTTCTACGTTCTTGTTCAGTCGCGCTTACACATTCTATCAGGGATTGAAACAAACAAGACCGTCAACGTGTTTTAACTATACTAACCAGCACGGTGTCACGCGCGCACAGGTAAACATGAACACATCGCGGAAACTCGCTGTGAAAATTCTGGAGTTAGGAATCGCGGCAGAAACCGCGATTCGGAACCGCGCGAGAAAGGCACCTGCATTCAACAATAAAACGCGCTACGGCACCCGCCGAAGCGAGCGAATATTTTTCACATATTGATGACCATGACGATTGAAGGTGCATATTACAAAAGGGTAACGTAAAATAGTAAAACCGAAATGCCACAAAGCCTATTAAAACATTCAAAATAACTTCAAGGAAGGTTTTAGTAGTTTGAGCAGAATACAAATGCGCATAATTCACGCTGCAGAAAAAAAAAAGGTAAAGAAAGTTCTAGTACGACGATACGGCTTGGTGAAGCATCCTAATACACCGAACAGGAACATGGGTTTTCTTAACAATACAAATATTTATTTGCTCAGAACAGAACAGAATAAGCGCTTGGATTATAGCGTACTATTTTTTATAGAATGATGTCCTAGAACTTCACACCCTGGACGGTGCGCGACGCCGTGCAGAAAGGTAAAAAACCCGCACGCAGGTCAGATTTTGTTTAGCCCGTGTTCAAAGTCTAGGTTCCTAAATAAAATATAAGGTTTAAACAGTATATGTAAATATTTAAATAAATCATCGCAACCATCGCATGTAGCTTCACGTCTGTGCTTATGTCCAGGGCATAAATCAATGGACGTTATAAGGCACTCATAGGCGGTCATCCGCAGGACGTATGCCGCTGATCAATCCATTTTTCAATCGGCGAAGATTTTTCATGGCGTGTAAGAAACATCCGGAAGAAACTGTGGAACTACGCGAAAGCTAGAAAAGAATCTGGGGACAAGGTATCGCTGTCCTACGACAAACTGCGTATCAGCGATGTCCCGCTGCAGTTTATAACTGTGGGACCTCTTTCTGTATAACTTCTACTGCATATATGTACTACTAATGAATGAAGCAATAAACTTAAACTAAACTTGAATGATGACCTCTACCGATGGGATGACGAAACAAATGATGTGGCTCTAATCCAAACGCATTCAGCTACCTCGAGCAAAAAAAACCAGGAAGCAGAAAGGCAAACAACGCGCACTCGGCGCAACGCGCCACGTCAGAAATAACTTTCTGCAATATTAATGCGCGTAGCATACTAAAGAAAACTGACTTCCTTGAGGCATTACTTCTTGGTATCGAACCAGATTTTGTTGCTCTAACTGAGACTTGGCTAACAATCGATATCAGGGATGCTGAAATCACACCACCAAACTACGTAATCGTACGGAAAGACCGATTAACACGTGGTGGCGGCGTCGCCTTATTGATTAAAAAGGATATCCCTTATATCGTATTACCTGATGTCACAGGAGTGGAAGGAATCTTTTGTAAACTAACATTTTCTACAAGCAATATTGTCGTCGGCTGTATTTATCGTAGTCCCTCATGTGAGGTTGAAGTGATGGAAAGACTGTGTTTGTATGCGCAAAATAACGTTTTGGGGGCCAGACTAATACTTCTAGGGGATTTTAACTTGCCTGATGTGAACTGGCAAACATTTGAACACCACTCACCAAGTGCTGATATGCTTTTCGAACTCATGCTTTCATTGAATCTTAGCCAAATCGTAACAGAGCCCACACGTGTTCAAGGAACTACTTCCAACACACTTGATTTAATTTTTTTGAGCCATCATTTTCCTTTAGAGCAAACGCGCCTTGAACTCATTAATGGCATGTCTGATCATAAGATTACTCTATGTGTTGTACCTGCTCAGAATACATTTTCTTCCCAACCACGCATCACTTACCCGGACTTCAGTAGAGCAGACGATACGAGTATTATTGACTACTTATCTAACGAACTTACCGCCTTTGAAGAACTTTCAATACGTTCCACTACAAACATCGAAACGTTGTGGCATGGTTTCAAAAAAATTATGTTTCATTGTATTTCTAAGTATGTACCTTCTAAAGTTAAAAAAACGAGAAAGCACAATCCCTGGATCTCACGTGACATCATTCATGCCAAACGTAAAGTCAAACGTCTGAAAAAATCAATGAAAATAGCACCTAAACCTTCATCTCGAAGTAATCTTACTCTGGCTATCCAAGACATGAAATCTAAAATAAAGACAGCGAAGTCAAACTTTTACACAAACACACTTCAAGGATTTCTAAGAAATTCACCGAGCAAATTCTGGAACTACCTTAATCCTAAGGCATCAAGTGATCCCCAAGTGTCACCCGAAACTAGCAAACAAACCGCTAATTCACTAAATAACTACTTTTCTTCTATCTTCACATCTGACGATGGGAAACTACCCCAAATTGACATCACCGTTAACAGGACACTAAGCCCCCTCACCGTCACGGAGGCCGGAGTACTGAACCTTCTCCTAAACCTGGACACAAAAAAAGGGCCAGGCCCGGATAAAATACCCAACGCTTTCTTGAAACGATACGCAGAATGGATGACGAAGTACCTTTGTATAATATTTAACAAATCATTATCATCATCTGTTCTTCCACAGGACTGGAAATCCGCAAAAGTTGTCCCAATACATAAGTCAGGCTCCAAAGACGACCCGTCCAACTTTCGGCCGATTTCACTTACGAGTACCGTGTGCAAACTTCTAGAACACATCATACTAAAACACATAACCGTTTTCTTAGACCAGGAGAGTATCATATCACCATATCAACATGGCTTTCGCAGAGGCCTTTCTACAGTCACTCAACTACTGGAACTAACCCACGACATATCATTTAATATCGACCAACACAGACAAACAGACCTCATCCTACTCGATTTCTCGAAGGCATTTGATCGGGTATCACACAAAAAGCTCATAAGGAAACTTCAGGCTACATTAGGTACAGGCCCCATAATTGACTGGATTTGCGACTATCTTACTAACCGTACCCAGTTTGTGGAAGTGAATGGACAGATTTCCCAGACAGCCCGGGTAACATCGGGAGTCCCCCAAGGAAGCGTTCTGGCTCCCCTTTTATTTCTAATTTTTATTAATGACCTACCCGCAAAAATCACAGGAAACATTAGGCTATTTGCAGACGACTGCATCCTTTATCGAAATATTAACTCATATGATGACCATATAACATTAAACAACGACTTGAAAGCTGTGTCTAACTGGTGCGCCCACTGGCAGATGACCATCAATACTAAGAAATCTGCTGTTCTTTCAATCACCAGAAAAAAAAATAACTCGAGCTTTATGTATACCGTTAACGACGTGCCACTAATACGAGTTCATGAACACAAGTACCTCGGATTAACGTTAACACATGACTTCAGATGGAACTCCCATATAAATAATGTTACAGCAACTGCAATGAAACGCCTTTTCTTTCTTGGAAGACACCTCCGACTAGCACCACCCGATACAAAACTTCTTGCTTACAAAACTTTCGTCAGGTCAGTCCTTGAGTACGCAAATGTTATCTGGTTTCCACATACTAAACAACTAATTAAAAAACTAGAAGGTGTACAAAGGAAAGCTCTACGGTACATATACAATAAACATAAATTAACAGACTCGCCCACCGAACTACTTAACAAAGCCGGAATCCTAACAGTACAAAACCGAGCTGTACTAGCCCGTTCTAAACTTATGTACCAGCTGTTACACAACAAGCTTAAGATTGATACCTCTAGATACATCTCCAGAAATGAAACACGGCCAACGCGGCATAAGAACACACAAACACTCAATGAGCATTCTTTTCATACCGATTGCTTTAAGAATTCATTCTTTCCTTTAGCGATAAGAGAATGGAATCAACTGAGTGAATCCATTAGTAACAGCTCCTCATTAGATACATTTGCTAATTCAGTGGAAGAACACCTTCTTGCCTTACAGCTCTGACTTACATAGTCAGGTTTGTTACCGATCTTCATAGCCTAACACTTTAATCTATGAGTGTTCCTTTTGTATGATGCATCATACGCATGACTGCATACTGTTTGTCATGTTCATTAGGTATTGTATATCACAGGTGATTTCAGGTGTTTCTTTTTCTTTTTTCGTGTTTGGTTTCTTGTTTCCTCAGATTCTTCCTTGTTATAGTATATTGTACCCAAATATTGCATTTGTGATGAACTGCTTCATTCTTTTGTTTAGTGAAACTAAAACCTTTGCAATAACACACTTATGATTATATAATCTATATATACACTTGTTCGCAAATACTACCATATGTACTTGCCCTTCCTGTTATAATCCCATGAGGGATTGACAGTATGTGAAATAAATAAATAAATAAATAAACAAACATCCTCTGGACGTCCACCGTATCAAAGTACGCGGACGTTATGCTACGTCCCAAGAACTAGGTCCCCTGTTCGTACCATGGATATTGTTTCCCGGACGTGGACGTTCGTATCTAAATCGGATATCCACTGGATATCTGTGGTCCATTGGGAAGGCGACACAATAATTACAGTGGCGACGAAAGCACACAAGAAGCACAAGTCACCGAATCAGCATGCTCCACGGGCACAACGGTCGCCCATCCTACCGCCAGAAACATGCCATGGGACTGTTCAGCATCTCCGACAGAAATACCTGCGACCAGGTATCCACTGTCTTTAAAGACTGGATCACCCCTGAAAACGAGTGAAGCTCTGGACAGGCTGCTCTTCCCGGAGAGTTTGCAGGTGAGGCGGGCATCCATTGTCGTATGTGATCCCCTTCCCTGAACCCTGATCCTTTTAGACTGAAAAGCTATCCCGTTTCTTAAAAAAAAAAAAAAAAGATTTTTAATTCATTCAGCATTGCATCGCAGCGGAAGGGCCTTGTAGCTAGAGCTTCAGAGAAGGGTCAGTAATTCGCAGCTGACAGTTCGAGAGGCTTATGGTGTTCCAATAATCTCGAGTGCGGTTACGAGCCAGTGATTCTAGTTTTCTTGCAGCGTTCGTTCTAGACAGAGATATCCGAACTGTCTGAGTAGTGTTCTGGATGGACAGTGCAGCGCCACAAGCGAAATCGTTGTCAAATCGGCATCCACTGAAAAACGATGTTGTGGCCCTTTTTGACAGCACAATGGTGAAGTTCCCGGGTCTGGACACTATAACTCGCGCCGCTATCGTTGTCACAGTGTCGCCATACCGTAGTTGTCATGCCGTCTTCATCTTGCTGGCATTGCCGTCGTACATTCGTCATTTACGTCGTCGCCATTCCACCATCGTAACAATATCATCATTGTCACATATTTGTCATTCAGTTGTCTGGCGTCAGCCTGTAGTCATCGTGCAGTCATTTGCGTCTTAGTCATTCCGTCGTTGTCACGCGATCGCCACGCTTTTCTCATTCCGACGTCGTCATGCATGCCATCGTGGTCATAAAACCGTCGTCGCGCTGTCGTCATTTCTGTCGTTGCCATTCCGCGTTCGTTAAGTTGTCGGGATTCCGTTGTCATCGTGCCGTCTTTGTCATGGTTTCTTGCTGCCTGCTCGTTGTCGTCAAACCGTCGTCATCGCGCCGCTGTCGTCGTTGTTCCGTTGGCGTCACGCCGTCTTAATTGTTCTGCGTTCATCGCACCGTCATTTCCATCGTCACCGTTATATCGTCGTCACCGTCTTCATCGCCCTGCCGTCTTCACACCGTCGTCGCGCCGATATTTCAGTCGCCGTCATTCCAGCGTCATCACACTGCCGTCATTACGTTATCGTCATGCCGTCTTCGTCATCTGCTGTCGTCATTTGCCTCGCCCTCCTTTCATCGTCTCACATCATTGTTCTCGCGCAGCTGTCGTCGTCACGCTGTCGTCATTCCGTTGTCGTCGTGCACCTTCGTCATGCTGTCGTCGTCATATCGTCGTCATCGCACTGCTGTCGTCATTTCCTTGTCATGCTGCCGCCGTCACACAATCGTCGCCATTCTTGCGTCTTCACGCCGTCGTCACGCCATGCACGCTCGCCATTTCGTTGTCTTCATGCCATATTCGCCGTGCTGCGGTCGTCACACTGTCATCGTCGCGCCGTAGTGGATGCCCTGCTGTTGCCATTTTATTGCTATATCATGTCGTCTTCTTCATGCTACCTTAGCCACACTGTCGTCATCACGCTTTTGTTATTTCGTTGTCATGCTGTCTTCGTTATGTCGCCGTCGTCGAATTGGCGTCGTCGTCTCGCTCTCGCCATTTCGTTGTCCTCATGCCGTTTTCGTCGGGCTGCCGTTTTTGCACCGTCGTCGTCGTCGTCACACTGTCATTGTCGAACCATCGTCTTGATTCTTTCATTGCCGCCATTGTCTTGTCGTTGTCGTTACGCAGACGCTCGCGTCAAGCACAACTGGACACCTCAGGAGTTTTACACAACCAAGCCTATCGCTTGCCTTGAACAATCATCCCTCCATAGTCGTTGTTATTGTTGTTATCCTGAATGATTTTGGCGCCCATACGCACAGTGGGGGATGATGATGAAGTCTCAATTAAAGGCGTGGGTGATGATAGTTTCTGCGAAATCTTTATTTCTTCTTATTCATCTTTTTGCAAGACTGATAACGGTATTATGCATTAGTTTATTTAATTTATAATTATCGGTTTCTTTTGTATTTTCTTTTTTTTTGTTATCGTAATACCACCCGATTATTTTCGTATCCCACACAGAGGGTTTATGTCATTTTTATGGAAATCACCATCGTCATCGTGGCACGCGGTGCGCGTTCTTGTTGCGTAGAACCACAGCCATTTTGGTCGCGTTCTCGAAGTGCCAGCTCATCGTAGGCAACGGACTCTTTTCAGCCACAGCATCTTCTCCGGCCAAAATAATCAGAGGCGCACGGCGCACGGCGCGCATCGCCATTGATAGCCAAGTGGACATCGAAGCACGCCTCCTAAGATTTGGAAAACATTTTCCCTCGTCCTCTGAACCTATCACCACAAGGTCAGTGACTCTGTCTTATCCTCCACGACACTAGCTCGCTCGCGACGGCATTCTGTTTTCGAGCAGTTTCAAGATGTGCATCTTCAAAACCCGTGGCGAAGTGGAGCGATATGTTTCTGCATCACGCTGTTCTTTGTCTTCCGCTCTCGCGTTCGGCCGTTTCCTTTAGCGTCCTCTGGACAGAGCTGTTCTAATTTGCACTTATCACTCCTCCATTTCTCACAGTGTTCGTGAGCATCAACTGGAACGTCAGTGCGTTTCGCCGTAGATATTGAAGATGCATTTCTCGATACTGGTGCCAAGCACAGGATGCCCCAGTGTACATATTACTTCATTACTGCGCTGCTTCAATTCTGCACTTGGGACATGTGCTCTAAAATGAATAATTACGAAGCTAATTAATGAAATTGTGTTAATTAGCTAAGATCACCCTGCGATCTGCCCCGATTTGTCCGCCCCTTCCAAGTAATCCAGCTGACGTCACACAAGAGGAGATCTGTGAGGGCGCTCCTCCCTCACCTCGCTTGTCTCGCGAGTACCGTGCGAGCCGGCAGATCCTCGCGCCGAGCCCGCGCGCCAGTCGACTCCTCCGTTGTGGACGCGGCTTGTTGCTCTGCTCTTGTACTTTGGCCAGTCGCCATGTAATGAGTTTGTGTCCGTGATAAGCCTTTTACCATTCTTTTAAGGGTGACGACACCAGTTTCGAGATATTCTTCACCAAAGTGTGCGACGAAATACTATATTGACATTCAAGTTATTTTGGTGCTTCAATGCATGAAGTGGTCTTTTTGTGGAAAAAAAACAAGAGGAACAACAGTGCATTTTTGCCGCACATTTCACGACGCCTATCCCTAAACTGGTGTCATCCTCAGAATTTGTGCCAGTAGTATGGCTTGCAATCTCACCGGCTGAATATCGTAATTAGTTGAATACTTAGTGAAACTTGGTTAGTCGATTCTGCATTTCTGTTTCCCGTGAGTGTCCGCCTCTTCGAGTAATCCAGCTCGAGGACTAGAATCGCGATATGTGCCACAGGCGAACTTTCAAAA
The DNA here is from genome assembly GCF_050947875.1 of Dermacentor variabilis. Taxonomy (NCBI): domain Eukaryota; kingdom Metazoa; phylum Arthropoda; class Arachnida; order Ixodida; family Ixodidae; genus Dermacentor; species Dermacentor variabilis. Next base: position 238,152,245 of record NC_134568.1, read on the forward strand.
ATGTTCAGCAGTCCTCGCAAGGACCTCCGGTATGTATAATAAACGAGAAGAATGGGGATTAATCGAGGGGCCCGATTTTGATTAATCGTATCATAACAAGCCAACAAACAATGACACTATGGAAAACACAGCTGAAATTACTTCAAGATATTAAATGAATTAAACAAATTATAAATCAATGGGAATCATTTATCAGTTCCGTTGAGTGGTGGCGTTGGCTAACACTCCCAGCACTCCCAGGGTTAATTCTAGTAGTAAAACATAAATACCCAAGAAAATGGATGGGAAAATGGCTCCGCGGTAGCTCAATTGGTAGAGCATCGCACGCGTAATGCGAAGTCATGGGATCGGTCCCCATCTGCTGTAAGTTGTTTTTTCATCCACTTCCATTTCCATTGATTTATCATTTGTTTAATTCAAGTAGCAACTACAAGTAATTTCCCCGATGTTTTCCTTGGTGTCATTTTGTCGGCTTGTGATAATACGATTACACACACGCATATATATATATATATATATATATATATATATATATATATTTACGTTTATATATTAACGTATTTACGTTATATATTAATTTTACGTTTACTACAACACACACACAAACACACACACACACACACACACACACATATATATATATATATATATATATATATATATATATATATATGCTGTAGTAAACGTAAAATTTTGGGAGGAGGCTTCTTTATATCTTTACACAGTCTGAAACTAGGTTTCTTGCGCAGTCCCAAATTTCGTTGTAGCTGGCCTTTCAGCAAGCTTTGTCGCTGCTTTGTATACTGCGGACGAAAATGCGGTTTTCTCTTTCTGTACTGCGAGGCCTCCCAAAAAGTAATTTAATTGCAAGAACAGTTGCGGCTCATCACTTTGCCCACGGATGTAGTTGCCGCAGTGCACTGCAGACGCGTGCGTTACACTTAATATGGTATTCGCAGATATGGATACAATGTTCTGCTGCCCGAGTTGTCGCAAGCCGTTCGGTTCCGCATTCTACATTGGACGCCCGGATACTGGTAAGCACCCCAAGAATGCCACCAAGCCAATACAAGGCGAGTACGCACGTGGCAGGAGCGATTTGATTGACTGACGCGGCCTGATGCCGAGGCACACACACACACACATATATATATATATATATATATATATATATATATATATATATATATATATATATATATATATATATATATATATATATATATATATATATATATATAAACATAAATGCAATTTTGTGGGGATGCTGCTTTATACCTATACACTATCTTAAACGATTTTTGCGCGGTCCGAAATTTCGTTGAAGCTTGCCTTTCAGCAAGCTGTCTTTTTCGCTTATTTGTATGCTGGGGCGAAAACCCGGTTTTCTCTTTTTCTTTCTGTGCTCCTGAGGCCTCCGATAAAGTAATTTAACTGCAAGAACAGTTTGCCCACGTACGTAGTTGCCGCAGTGCACTTCAGACGCACGCGTTCCACTTAACGTGGAATTCGCAGTGTGGAATCCAGAATTCTGCTGCATGGATTGCGGCAGGCCACTCAATGATCCCGCACCCTACGCGGTACGCCTGGAGAATCCTAACCACCCCAAGAACGCCACCAAGCCGATACAAGGCGAGTACGCACGTGACAAGAGCGATTTGATTGACGGAAGCAACCTGATGCTGAGGCGTGTATATAAATATATATATATATATATATATATATATATATATATATATATATATATATATATATATATATATATATATATATATATATTGCCTAACATTGTTTCAAATGAAGTGGCGGCGGCAGCGAGCGTTAGTATCGCGCGCTTTTGCTCCGGGGCATGCGGTTTGCCTGAAGAAAGTGAACGGTTTGCTTAACATCTCACGTTTGTCAATGCCAAAATAGAAAAAAAGGCTACGTGCTAAAGAAAACGAGATTACTTAGCTATGTGCGGAAGTTCGGCTGCGACTGTTTCGGGTGCCTTCCCTCCAACAGGCATCATGACCTCTGCCGCGCAACTCATCAAAACAGCCAGGCTCGCACATCAGTCGAAGACTAGTAGCTGGGTCAGCCAACGACTTCAACGGATAAACGTCCCACTTATCGGCGTCAAAGCATTTAACTAAAATGTGCGTCATGATATCCGAAAAGAAGAATACTTTCATCAAAAAGCGCGAGGCGTGAACCACCGCACAACTGCAACCAAGCAACTGAGTCCGAAAGCCGTTCACAGCTTCACTATCGTATTGAGTTATAGAAACCTTTCAAACACAAGATAACCGCAGTGAAGAATCGCTAATTAATTAGTAATAGTATTTCATCTACTAACCTTTATAATTTTTAAGAACAACCCCATTTGTAGCGTAAACAATAATTACTACGACAAAAAAGGCGACTACGAAACCAGCGGTAACCATGTGTACTGTTGCAATAGTCTGCTCAAAACGAAGTTGCGACGGTTACAACCGCGTGCGCACCGACACGCACACACCCGAACGCTACCTTGGCGTTTGTAGCGCTGCCTAAATATTATTACTAATTTCGGTATTTTTACGAAAGTAACACAATTAAAATAGTTTATAACGCCTTTGCAGATGACGTGCACGTGGAGAGCTTTAAGCACCCCAGGAATGCCACCAAGCCGATACGAGGCGAGTACGCAAGTGATGGAAGCGATTTGATTGACTGACGCGACCTGATGCCGAGACGTGTATATACACACACACACACATATATATATATATATACAACGTAAAATAGTTGCGCAAACGTACAATGTTGTGGCTAGGCTGCGTTTTATCTGTACACTATCTCAAACTAGGCTCTTTGCGCTGACCGAAAGTTCGTTGTAGCTATCTTTTCAGCAAGCAGTCTTTGTCGCTGCTTTGTATACTGCGGGCGAAAATGCGCGTTTCACTTTTTTTCTGTACTGCTGAGGCCTCCGAAAAAGTTATTTTTTTTTTAATATTTGGGGTTTTACGTGCCAAAACCACTTGCTGATTATGAGGCACGCCGTAGTGGAGGACTCCGGAAATTTTGACCACCTGGGGTTCTTTAACGTGCACCTAAATCTAAGCACACGGGTGTTTTCGCATTTCGCCCCCATCGAAATGCGGCCGCCGTGGCCGGGATTCGATCCCGCGACCTCGTGCTCAGCAGCCCAACACCATAGCCACTGAGCAACCACGGCGGGTGAAAAAGTTATTTCAATTGCAAGAACAGTTGCGAATCGTCACTTTGGCCACGGACGCTGTTGCCGCAGTGCGCTTCAGACGCGCGCGTTCCGCTTAATGTGGAATTCGAAGATATTGATCCAGAATTTTGCTACATGGAACGTGGCATGCCGGTCAAAGGTCGCGTACGCTTTATGGTGCACGTGGAGATTCCTAAGAGCCCCATGCACGCCAGTAAGCCGAAACAAGACGAGTACGCACGTGGCAGGAGCGATTTGTTTGACGGAAGCCACCCGCTCCTGAGGCGTGTGTATACATGCTGGGTGTGCCAGTTAACTTGGACCGAGATTTAAACAAAAGCCAAGAGCTCTAGAGAAATCGTACCGACTGCATAGTAGCGGCAGTCGTGTGTACTTAAAGCCACTATTTCTTTCATCACGAAGTAATAATTAATTGCTTTTAATCAGTTAACTTTTTAATTGTTGCTTGAATCGCAAACACGTCAATTACAAAGTTGTAGGGGACCTTAAATAACCTCCTAATCAAGCATTTATTTCGTGCTGAAGTGTGCCTGGTTGTTTTTCAAGAAAGGACAAAAGCCCGCGAAATATGAAATAGACACGCTCGCGCGCCGCTGCTCAACCGCCTCACAGCAACCTTTGAAAGATATACGGCTGCATTCGTTTATCGCGGCATCGTATAAGGCTTCGTCAAGTAGGATGGCTGGAGAGGCTTCGCGACCTAACTAGCATGCATCTACGGATGCAAGAATGTTGTGCTCGATCACGAGGCACTCGGGATAGCTTTAACTTTCGCGTATCATAAAATAAAAGCTGCAAAAGAAATTCAGCCAATGTTAAAAAAAAGAACAGTGCTTAAAAGAGCGCGAAAAAAAAAAAAGAAAAATGGCAGCTCTCGAAAGAACAGAAAAGAGTAACTCGGGAGTTTATTTCAATAAAAATTAAACCAAACGCACGTAAAGCGTCTCAGCTGCCCACAAAGAAACATTGAAATGTGCAACTGGTTTATCCATTTACCCTTTCTGTCTCTTGAACTGCAGAAAAAAGGCAAAACAAAGCAGTTTTTTACCTATTTCTATCTTTGTCGCGTTTGATTCAGTCGAAACCTCAGCAGTCATGCAGGCATTATGGAATCATGGGTGTAGACGAGCCCTATGTAAAAATGTACATGGTAAAATGTAAAATGTAAAAATGGTACATAAGAAGCCGATTAATGAGTTAGCGGTGAGAGGGAAAATAGAGGAATTCCAGATCAAGCTACAGAACAGGTATTCGGCTTTAACACCGGAAGAGGACCTTAGTGTTCAAGCAATGAACGACAATCTTGTGGGCATCATTAAGGAGTGTGCAATGGAAGTCGGTGGTAACTCCGTTAGGCAGGATACCAGCAAACTATCGCAGGAGACGAAAGATCTGATCAAGAAACGCCAATGTATGAAAGCATCTAACCCTACAGCTAGAATAGAACTGGCAGAACTTTCGAAGTTAATCAACAAGCGTAAGACAGCCTGACATAAGGAAGTATAATATGGATAGAATTGAACATGCTCTCAGGAACGGAGGAAGCCTAAAAACAGTGAAGAAGAAACTAGTAATTGGCAAGAATCAGATGTATGCGTTAAGAGACAAAGCCGGCAATATCATTACTAATATGGATGAGATAGTTCAAGTGGCTGAGGATTTCTATAGAGATCTATACAGTACCAGTGGCACCCTCGACGATAATGGAAGAGAGAATAGTCTAGAGTCCCACAGGTAACGCCGGAAGAAGTAAAGAAAGCCTTCAGAGCTATTCAAAGGGGGAAGGCAGGTGGGGAGGATCAGTAACAGCAGATTTGTTGAAGGATGGTGGGCAGATTGTTCTAGAGAAACTGGCCACCCTGTATACGCAATGCCTCATGACCTCGAGCGTACCGGAATCTTGGAAGAACGCTAACATATTCCTAATCCATAAGAAAGGGGACGCCAAAGACTTGAAAAATTATAGACCGATCAGCTTACTGTCCGTTGCCTACAAACTATTTACTAAGGTAATCGCAAATAGAATCAGGAACACCTTAGACTTCTGTCAAGCAAAGAACCAGGCAGGATTCCGTAAAGGCTACTCAACAATAGATCATATTCACACTATCAATCAGGTGATAGAGAAATGTGCGGAATATAACCAACCCTTATATATAGCTTTCATTGATTACGAGAAAGCGTTTGATTCTGTCGAAACCTCAGCAGTCATAGAGGTATTACGGAATCAGGGTGTAGACGAGCCGTATGTAAAAATACTGAAAGATATCTATAGCGCCTCCACAGCCACCCTAGTCCTCCATAAAGCAAGCAACAAAATCCCAATAAAGAAAGGCGTCAGGCAGGGAGATACGATATCTCCAATGCTATTCACAGCATGTTTGCAGGAGGTATTCAGAGACCTGGATTGGGAAGAATTGGGGATAAAAGTTAATGGAGAATACCTTAGTAACTTGCGATTCGCTGATGATATTGCCTTGCTTAGTAACTCAGGGGACCAATTGCAATGCATGCTCACTGACCTGGAGAGGCAAAGCAGAAGAGTGGGTCTAAAAATTAATCTGCAGAAAACTAAAGTAATGCTTAACAGTCTCGGAAGAGAACAGCAATTTACAATAGGCAGCGAGGCACTGGAAGTCGTAAAGGAATACATCTACTTAGGGCAGGTAGTGACGGCGGATCCGGATCATGAGACGGAAATAATCAGAAGAATAAGAATGGGCTGGGGCGCGTTTGGCAGGCATTCTCAGATCATGAACAGCAGGTTGCCATTATCCCTCAAGAGAAAAGTATTTAATAGCTGTGTCTTACCAGTACTCACCAACGGGGCAGAAACCTGGAGGCTTACGAAAAGGGTTCTACTCAAATTGAGGACGACGCAACGAGCTATGGAAAGAAGAATGATAGGTGTAACGTTAAGGGGGGGGGATAAGAAGAGAGCCGATTGGGTGAGGGAACAAACGCGAGTTAGTGATATCTTAGTTGAAATTAAGAAAAAGAAATGGGGGGTGGGGGGGCATGGGCAGGGCATGCAATGAGGAGGGAAGATAACCGATAGTCATTAAGGTTTACGGACTGGATTCCAAGAGAAGGGAGGCGTAGCAGGGCGCAGCAGAAAGTTAGGAGGGCGGATGAGATTAAGAAGTTTGCAGGGACAACATGGCCACAATTAGCACATGACCGGGGTAGTTGAAGTACGGGAGAGGCCTTTGCCCTGCAGTGGGCGTAGCCAGGTTGGTGGTGGTGGTGGTGATGATGATGATATCTTTGTCGCAAGCTTTTTTTATGCAAGGATAGGGTGACATCATGAAGGTGCGTTAAACAGTCACGTTTCACCAGTTTTGAGCGCTTATTTTCGACTGCCACTTATATAGCACGTGCTCAAAACAGGTCACCGTCTGAAGCAATACGGTTCTTGCTTCTTTCCAACACTTGTACTGTTGCAGCTTTGACTAACGACGCTGGAATCTTGCGGCAGACTCTGCTTATTTTTGCCTTTAGGGCGTCTGGTGTGGTAGTTTCTCTGCTATACACGCAATCTTTCACGTAGCCCCACAAGAAGAAGTCCAGCGATGTCATGTCCGGCGACGTTGCAGGCCAGAGTGCAAGTTTGTGGCGGCCAATCCACTGTCCAGGAAAAAGCTTGTCGAGCCACGCTCGAGACTGACTATACTACTATGCGAAGGAGCACCATCGTGTTGAAAGCAGATGTTCCGAAGGTGCGCAAGTAGAACGTTGCAACACACGTCGTTCACGGGGCCGTCGAAGATGTCGTTGACGTAGCGTTGCGTCGTTGGTGTTTTGTCAAAAAAGATGAAAGATGGGTCCGGTGATGTTGCCGTCAAAAATACCGCACCAGACATTAAATGACCACTGGTATTGGTGTCGTATTTGTGCCAGCCAGTGAGGATTCCTTTCACTCCTCTAGCGCGCGTTGTGAAGATTATCTTGTGCGTTTCTGGAGAAATTAGCCTCATCTGTCCAAAGCATGCGAGTGAGAAAGTCCGGTTCTTCTTCACATTTCGTGAAAATCCAATTTGCAAAGTCAAGTATGTTTCCAAGATCTCTGTCTTCAAGTTTTCGATGAAGATGTACATGGTACGGGTGCATATGACATTTTTTTTAATCCTCCACACTGATGACCTTCAGTTCCGGCCTCCGCACTGGCTTCGCGCACACTACCGTGAGGGTTAGCAGCAAAGAATGCCAAAACATCCGTTTCCGCTTCTTGAACTACCGTCGCAGTCCTATGTCGCTTGCTTGTTGTGAAGCTACCCGTCTCGCAAAAGACTTAATTCGTACGTTCGAAGTATTGTTGACGGACTTGGGCGTCCTCCACAATGGCACATCCGCAATAGCTTGGCCGCCTTCCTCTTGTCGCCGTGCGTCATCCCCGTAGCCAGGATCATTTTAGCCTTCTGATCATTCGTGAAGGGCATGACTCTCTTCTTGAAGAGCAGGTCACTGGCGTGGTACCGTTGAGGTCACCCGTCATTATCTACGCACTGACACGCCAAGTAAAAATGATATGCGTAATCGACAACAGCATATGCTAGCTGTACAAATCCGCCAAAACGCATTAGATGCTAAAGATGCTATTTCTAAAGGGAACAAAAGGAACATACGTTCCGGGCGCGCCTATCTGCAGAACGAGTGCGAAAAATTACAGTCCCAAGTGCGCCGTCACGGTTTCCCGGCTTCGGCCGGGAAACCGTGACGGCCGAGGCCTCCGAAAATGTTATTTTAATTGCAAGAACAGTTGCGGCTCGTCAGTTTGCCCACGAACACAGATGTCGCGGTGCACTTCAAATGCGCGCGTTCCAATTAACATGGAATTCGCAGATATTGATCCAGAATTCGGTAACATGGATCGTGGCAAGCCCTTCAACTGTCACGTACCCTACAAGGGACTGCCGGAGAGTCCTACGAACACCAAGAGCGCCACCAAGCCGATACAAGGCGAGTACGCATGTGGCAGGAGCGATTTGATTGACGGAAGCGGCCTGATGCCGAGGCGTGTATATATATATATATATATATATATATATATATATATATATACGAGGTCTGTTAGAAAAGTATCCGACCTTTCGCCGAAGAAAAAAAACTGGCATAACTGGAGCGTTGGAAAGCTAATAATCACCTTCAAAGTAGTCTCCTTGGAACTCCACACACTTCTCCCAGCGGTGCTGCCATTGTTGGAAGCATTCCGAGAAGGCCTCTTTCGGTATGGAGTTTAGCTCAGCTGTCGTTGCAGCCATAATGTCCTCTCTTGTCTGAAATCTCGCTCCTTTCAATGGCCTCGTGGTTTTAGGAAACAGCTAGAATTAGCAGGAGGCCATATCAGGAGAGTAAGGAGCCTGCTGAACTACAGGAGTCTGGGTTTTCGCCAAAAAAGTATGAATCAAATGCGAGGAATGTGCAGATGCCTTGTCGTGATGGATGCGCCAATTTCTTGTTGACCACAACTCCTGTCTCTTGCGCCGCACAGCATCACGTAGGCGACGGAGGACATCCCTGTAGTACGCTTTGGTGATTGTTTGACCCTGTGGTGCGTACTCGTGGTGTACTCCACCGCGGAAGTCAAAGAAAGCAGTCATCATCATTTTGACGTTGCTGCGCACTTGGCGGGCCTTCTTTAGTCTTGGTGACGTGGAATGCTTTCACTGTGACGACTGGGATTTGGTTTCTGGGTCGTACCAGTGCACCCAAGCCTCGTCACCTGCGATTGGGATGTTCATGAAGTCGGGATCACTGTTTGTGGAATCCAGCATGCCTTGTGAGACTTCAACACGAAGTTGCTCCACCATGAGCAACTTGGGCACGAATTTCGCCACAACTCTCTTCATGGCCAAATCTTCGGTCATAATGGAATGTGCAGAAAAAGTGCTGATGCCCACCTTTTCCGCAATTTCTCGGATAGTCACATGACGGTCCCGCATCACCACAGCATTCCCTTCGGCAATGACCTGATCATTTCGGCATGTTGATGGCCTACCGGAGCGTGGCTCGCTCTCCACCGATGTGCGGTCGTCTTTAAACCGGTTGTACCACTTCTTAATCTGTGCGCTGCTCATAGCATCGTCACCGAAAGCCGCCTGAATCTTCCGAATGGTTTCCACATGGCTGTCGCCCAGTGTCTGGCAAAATTTGATGCAATAGCGCTGCTCCAGTCGCTCCACCATTTTCCTTGCAATAAAAAACCGACGAGACCACTGCGCACTACCTCGCTCAAACGCTCCGTCCCAGCGACTGACGCTATCAGCAGGCGGGAAAAAAATTTGCGCATGCGCACGAAGGTTCAAGGTCGGCTGATGCAAGCGCGCTTGTTTCAAATCCATCAGGTGCTCGCAAAAAAATGTCGGATACTTTTCTAACAGACCTCGTATATATATATATATATATATATATATATATATATATATATATATATATATATATATATATATATATATATATATATATATATATATATATTATGCCGGGTGATTGCCGGTGATGACGCAAATAGGCACATTCCAGACCCGGTCTCCTCTATCTTCAGCTTGCTGCAGCCGTCTCCGAATCGTGGAGGTCATGCTGCGGAACCGCGATTGTTAACAATGTTCCGGGTTTTGCTTCATTTCTGGTGCGCGGTAATGGCTATGATTTTCGCCTATGCCTTCGGACATGAGAATTTCAGTGTTAGAAACGTCTTCTTTCTTTTTTCTCTTCCTTTCTTTCTTACCTTTTTTTTACGCGAGCTTTTCCTGACGCCTCCCCATCTACTCCTATTTCAAACTTAAATTTTTTCGTGGAGGCTGTTTTATATATACACTATCTGAAACTAGGTTTTTTGCATGGACCGAAATATCGTTGCAGCTGGCCAGCAAGCTGTCTTTGTCGCTGCTTTGTGTACTGTGGGCGAAAATTTTGTTTTCTCTTTCATTTTTCTGTACTACCGAGGTCTCCGAAGAAGGGATTTTAATTGCAGGAACAGTTGCAGTTCGTCACTTCCCGACGGACGCAGTTGCCGCAGTGCACTTAGACGTGCGTTCCACCTAAATTCGCAGATATGGATTCAGAGTTCTGCTGCATACAATGCGGCAAGCAGTTCAACGGTCCCGTACCTTACATGGGACACCTGCGGAGTCCTAAGCACCTCAAGAACGCCACCGAGCCGATACAAGGCCGATACGTGCCGATACGTGGTAGGAGCGACTCGGTTGACGCAAGCGGCCTGATGCCGAGGCGTGGGATGCCCATCATGTGCCATGTGTGCAACGTCCCACTTAACTCTCCAGCACTCTTGGAAATCCACAAGAAGGTACGCTACTTATATATATATATATATACATACGAGAGAAGAGTGACCGAGGATCTCGATTTTTGTTAATCATGACCATTGTGGGGTCTTCGGTCTCACAGGAGTACCTATTACCGCGGGTTCGAGCTTAGCGAGCCAGAGGGCTGCGTCAGCCGTCACCCTCTAGCGCCGCTGCGCTCGAGCTCAGGCCGCGAGGGGCTATCGAGCGACGCACGCAAGAACACGGTATTGCCCCGAGTTGACGGAAACCGTTTATTGTATCCGGCGGCACCCGACACTGCACCAACGCCCGGTCCCGGGGCGGCGGGGAACCAAATGGGTCCCGCACTATTAAGTCCGCCCCACATTCAGCGTTTCTACCGGCGTTTTTTGGCGTTGCGTCTCCCGGCGTGGTCGCATGAACGGCGCCAGAGAGGGCGTCCAGCCGCACGAGCGGCACGCGGACCAGCGCCAGCGCAGCGTCGTACAATGTGACCAGATTTATTTTACCAGATACCTCCTAAGCTAATTGTATAATATCAATGAAAAGAGCTGTCATAAGTATTCTTCAATGCAATACTTATGCCTTTTGCATAGTTTTACGCTAAATAAAATATTCAGGGCTGTGTAGAAAAATTACACAAGGCTAAGCTTCAGAAAACTGGCAGCAATATCGGCGTGAACATCACGAGCGGTCGGCGCGTCGGCGTGCGAAGCTGAGCATCGAGGGTTCTTTATTCTATGATAGAGGGGGAAGTAGGTGCTTTTTATTGCTAGACGCCATACGCCACATCATGGAAAGAAGGCAGCAGCTTTTGCTGCTAAAAAAGAAGCTCCTGCTTCTCATTTGGTACACCCGGCAGGACGATGGCGGCGACTTCAATCCACAAAACGTTTTTTTTAACACGATTCTTGTGTTCCTTGTGTTTGGTCTGCCACAATATCGGCCTTGCTTCTACAATGGCTATAAGAAGCTCGTTATCGATGTTCGCCGGTAGCATGATTGAAGCGACCAAACAAACAGCAATGGCGGCGCGAACTGCGAATCTGCGGAAGTTTCTTGCAAGAGTTGCCAGCAGCGCGGCCACGCCCTGCCACGCGCTGATTGGTCGGCGCTGTCGAGCCGCTTCCGACGGCGGCGGCGAGATCTGGTGTCCCTTGAGCACGACGTTTTGGCTTGGCGCCAGCCTCAGCGTCGACGCCGAGCGACGCCGGGTGACAAAACGCCAGAAAACGCCGGGAAAACGCTGAATGTGGGGCGGCCTTTAAGGGCGAAAAATACAGGCAGGGGCGCCCATATCAGATCGCTGCGAGAGCACACGCTCAAGCTGGGACACGCTGCTTGAAAAAGTCCCAGCGGCTGTGCTACTCGCTCTCGCGATAATGGGCCAACTCGCGAGAGCTCCGGCAATCTCCTTCGTCTTGGGCCTCCGATAAGTGCGGCCCGGCGTGGTACGACCTCGCACGAGCACTAGGCACCCGTTCTTCGGCTTAGCGCCCGGAAAGTATCAACACAAGATACGCGCTTCCCGCGCGGGCAAGGGCACCGTGCGTGAGTACAAGTCCCCAAAAAATTAAACTATGGGGTTTTACGTGCCAAAAGCACTTTCTGATTATGAGGCACGCCGTAGAAAGGAACTCCGGAAATTTTGCCCACCCGAGGTTCTTTAACGTGCGCCTAAATGTAAGTACACGGTTGTTTTCGCATTTCGCCCCCATCAAAATGCGGCCGCCGTGGCCGGGTTTCGATCCCGCGACGTCGTGCTTAGCAGCCCAGCACATAGCCATTAGGCAACCACGGCGGGTTTCAAGTCCTAGTCCCAAAGGCACAGTCCCAAGGGAGAAGAGACACGCTACCTGACGCTACTGCCACGAGTGTAGTCGCCAGCGGCCGCCGTGACATCATAGCCCCACCCTCACCGTCAGGATGGATGGATGGATGGATGTTATGAGCGTCCCCTTTGGAACGGGGTGGTGGGTTGCGCCACCAAGCTCTTCCTATCATACTGCCTAATGTCCTACTTTGGTTAAACAAACAAAAAAAACACTATTAACTACCCCACCCAAATTTTCTGATCCCCTATTTCGAACTGTGCTTTTGTACGTCTCCGTCTTTTGTCGTTTCCCTACTTTTCTTCCGCCAATCCTCCAATCGCCTCTTACTAATGCCTATTGCGGATATGTTTATTTTTCCACTACTCCCGCTGAACACAAGGGCTTCAAGGAGGCCAGTGGTGCCTAAATCGACCGCTGGCTAGACGTCTTCACATTCTAATAAAACCTGCTCCAGAAGGAAGAAGAAGCACATGCTTCTTCTTCCTTCTTATATCTCGCTTTATAGGTGCATGTTCTAAGGCATTCCGATCTCACTTTGAAAAGTAATGAGCTTCCCTTTGAGTTATCATAAATTGTTTCTTCCCTGATTTCGTTTTTTACTTTTAAGTAGTTACTCATGGCAGGTTTCTTTTGCATTGTCAGCACCCATGAGATTATTTCAGCCTCTCTGGCTTTCCAATTAACCTTCTTTGTTGCTGTGTTGCCCACTCTACAGGCCGCATACTTGTTGGCAAGCTTACTAGTTCTTTTCATCCACTGTGAATCAATGTTCTTCCTGTACAGATACTTCAACACTCTTCCAGCCCATCTACTTTCTTCCATATTTCTCAGCCGTTCTTCATACTCAATTTTACTGCGAGCTTCCCTCACTTCAAAACTAGTCCAGCCCATGTCACCCTGCACAGTTTCATTTGTAGTCTTCTCGTGAGCGCCCAATGTGAGGCGACCCACTGACCTTTGGTTCCCGTCGAGTCCTGATTGTAACCCTGATTTAAAGCAAACAACCGCATTTCCAAAAGTAAGTCCTGGAGCCATTACACCTATATATATATATATATATATATATATATATATATATATATATATATATATATATATTGCCTTCGTTTATCCTAATACCAAGGTATTTATATTCTGTTACCCGAGGTATTTCTTGGCCCTGTATCTCCACTGTCTGTTCACTGTTTTCATTGAATGCCATAACACCTGACTTTCTAACACTAAATTTCAAACCTAAATTGTTGCCTTCCTGTCCACAGATATTAGCCAGACGTTGCAAATCACTTTGCTTGTTAGCTAGCAACACAATGTCGTCCGCATAAAATAAACCTGGGAAGTCTGCTATACTACTGTACCCGCCTGTTTGTATGAGAGATTAAACCCGATATTACTTCCTTCTAGCGCCCTCTCCATCCTCACCATGTACATCATAAACAGTAGTGGGGATAAAGGGCACCCCTGCCTCAGTCCCTTGTTGATATGAACTTTCTCCTCGTTCCTCATCCCTTCCCATTCAACGCAAACAGTATTTTCTAGGTAAATCTCTCTCAAAAGCTGTGGACAATCGTTACCTAAGCCTTCCCCTTCCAGAATATCCCCCAAAATGTTGCGGTCTACGTTGTCGTAGGCTCCTGTAATGTCTAAAAAGGTCACATACAACGGTCTGCTTTCTGCTTTTGATATTTCAATACACTGAGTAAGAACAAACAAGTTATCATCCAAACACCTACCTATTCTGAAGCCATTCTGAAGCTCTCCCAAAATGTCATTATTCTCTGCCCATGCTTGAAGCTTTAATTTGATTGGCTGCATTACTAGCCTGTATGTTACCGATGTAATGGTCAACGGTACATACGAGTGAATTCTGTCTTTCTCCCCCTTACCTTTATAAATTAAATTCATTCTACTGTGCCGCCAACTGTCTGGTATTCGTCTATCTTTTAAAGTTTTTTCCACTGCTTTCACCAGAGCTTCCTTACTTTTTGATCCTAGTTCATTTATCAGCCTAACGGGAACCTCATCTAGCCCTGTGGCTGTGCGCTTAGGAATTTTCTCTTCCGCTTTCTTCCAGTTTAAATTTGTAAGCACTAGCTCCTTTCCCACTTGGGTCTCTTTCATGCTCTTTTTTTCTTCAAATACAACCTCGTCATTGCCTTGGAAAGATTCGGCTGTTACTTTTCGGATGTAATTTATTGCCGCTTCTCCTTCCAGTCTATTTTCATCTTCGCCTAGGATATGTTATTGTATTGTTGTTGACTTCCTGCCTAATAATTTTATATGGTTCCAAAATATTCTAGGTGCGGCCTTCTTTTTCTCACGTATTTCTGACAACCAACGTTCACTTTCACCTTTTAATTTTGCTTGCACCGCACCAGTACTTGAACTATAGACTTTTTCTCCCGGTGTATTTCCCATTTACTGGTTACTTCATCCTGCGGCAACTGCGCCTTCTTTGCCTGCCTGTGCTCTCGAGATTCTTTCTGTCGTTCGGCGATCGCTTCTCGTATCTCCTTGTTCCACCAGCTTTTCGGTTTCTCTTTTCCTTTCCAACGAACATGTTGTTTCTCTTTCCGTATTTCTGTGGTTATTACACTTGGAAGCTCACCATATTCCGACTCCTTACTCGGCCATTTGCCAAGTTCTTCCTCAACTCTAGTGACTATATTTGCTATTTGTTCAGCGTCCCAATTTGGACTGGCCATTTTGCTCTCCTTGTTCTCTTTCCCAACTACATATCCCATTTTCAAAATGATGCGTTTATGGTCACTCCCTATGCTGCTAAACCCTTCCTCATCGATGACCATTTCTCTCAACTTATCATAATTTCCTTCTGTCATCAGACAGTAATCAATGGTCGATTGCCGGTTTCCCACTTCCCACGTGATCTGTCCTTCACACTTATGCCCTGTATTCACGATAACGAGGTTATGTTGCTCACAAAGGTCTAGCATTGACTTCCCGTTATTGTCGGTATAGCCATCTAAATCCTGTATGTGGGCATTCATGTCACCTAATAGGACAATTTCAGCACCATTCCCGAAATCCTTAATATTAGCGCTTATGCATTCCACTAACTCTTTATTCTTCTCTGTGCAATTTTTTCCGGTCCACAAATACGTAACGCCCTGCCAAGTTTCTTCCCACTCATTGTACCTGATAACCAAAGATGCTCTTGACATTGTGAATTTACTCTTTTCCATTTGGCTCCCTGATGGATGAGCATTCCGACTCCCCCTCCCTTTCTTTCCGACTTAGTTCTGTTGCACCCTTCCCAAACATAATTCTCAATAACTGGCGGCTCTGCTGAGTCTCTAAGGTGCGTTTCTGTAAACGCATACACCCCTATTTGTTCTCTATGTAACTGCTCTTCAATCTGTGTCCACTTTTCCTTTCTTCTGCCGCCATGCATGTTTATGTAGCCTATTGCATGGCAGGCTCTTTTTCTTGCTTTCCTCCTTTTTCTGTTATTGACGGCGATGCTCTTCTGATGTTCGCCTAGGGGACCTTCTTCATTACTATCTACTCTGACCTCCTCAGCGCCCGCGGGCCCCCTAAAAAAGCAACAGCGCGACCACCAAATCGCCAGCCCACTTCTCGTACCAGCCTGTAATTGAAGTGGATTCCGTCTCGTTTAAAACCACCACAACTTCTCACTTCCCTGTTTACTTCGACAACCTCGAAGGCTTTCTCTCGGCTCATTTTCCAAATTTCCTCATTAGCAGCCACTACGGCTCTTTTCACGTGACTGTCACGTACAGGTACCTCCGACACCGTGCACACAACGATCTGCACCAACGATCTGCACCTGAGGGGATAGCTCGCGCAAGTCGTCCACCCCCTTCGCCAAGCGCTGGGCTAGTCCTGGCCCTTTCCTGTTTAGGACGTCATTTAGCCCACCTGCTACTATGACAAGGTTGCGCCCGTGGGCACTTTCCGTGAGCTTTTCTTTTGCTCGCTCCATGACAGAACCCAATGTTCGCCCTGGAAATGTCCCTACCGCCACTCTTTTGTCGCCTTTCACCCTCTCCACAATTGCTTTAGAGCACCCAGCCAGGTTTGAGTCGCCGGCGATAATCACCCTTTCACTCTCTCCTACCTCGCCCTGCTTCCCTTTGTCCTTTTCCGCGTGATTCGGACTCGACAAGGGGCATTGTCCCCTGGGCTTCTGCTTTTTCCGCGTGGCGGCCTCAAGGTAGGCGCCACTCTTTCCAGCTAACCCTTCATCACGCTGCATGCATTCCACGTATTTCTCTGACACTCCCTCGCCTGTCGCGTCGGGGGTCTGCGTTCCATTGTCACGCACATTCTCGTTCACAATGGCGGCCCTGTTCAGCTTTTCCTCGGCTGCTACAAGTCTCTTTTCAACTACCTTCCGTGCATAACGTTTCCTGTTTAGCTCATTTTTGAGCTCTTGCGCCTGTTTGAGAAGCCCTTCCTGAAAAACCTCCATTTTCTGCAGCCTAGTATCGACATCACATTGTGTGCCGGTTGATTCGATGCCCCCTCCATTCTCATCCGTCTCCTCATCTGCCTTGAGGGACCCCCCGCGCACTGCTTGCTTTCCCGCCTTTCTCGGCATGTATTTCACGGCTTTTTGCAAATACTACAATACTATAATAATGCTACTACTGACTCAAATACTATATACTATAATATTATATCCATGCAGAGCGCGTGCCTTTCAGCAAAGACCGATACGCACAGGATCCAAATCCTCAAAATGTCGCAAAGCAACTCTCACCAATGTTTCAAAAACAATCAATGCCGCGGAGACCGAAGGTATGACACGCTCTCGCACGCGCTCAACCACGCGGCCACGCTCTCACTTTCCTACCAAAACACACACAGTAAAACCACTAATAGCTATTTGTCTTGCCACTTCCAAGCTACCATTTAAAGACTACGAACACTCAACGTCCCACCCGGCTGCACGTGTTGTAGCACGTGGCACGAAAGGACGCTCTAACCACCCTGCAAAACCAAATGTACACGAAGCACACCCGCGCACCCGAAATGCGAGAGACAAAAAAAGGAAAGGAAAACCACCTAATTATATTTAAAGGCAAAAGATCAGCAAATAAAAAACAGAAGCAAGCTCAAAGCATGCACAAAAACTTATGATTTCGTCGCTGCCACGGAGCTCTGAAAAGCACGTCCATTCGCCACAAAATCCAAACAAGAACCCCATCGCGAATGGAGCCAGCCATCGCGAATGGAGCGCCACCGCTGACAAACCGTTCGGAGCGAGGAGGGGATGAGGCGTAGGGATGGCAGAACGTGTAATGCGCCCGCGCCATGGCGTGGCGAATTCCCAAATCCCCACACCATATAAAGGCAACAGACAATGTAGCCAACAAAAGTGTAGAAGAAATTGGATGTCGTTGAAAGTTGAAGTAATGAAAAAAAGAGGAATACAAGTGGACTAAGAGATCACTCGCCGCTGGTGGGAGCTGAACCCACAACCTCCGCATTACGCGTGCGTTGCACAATTATATATATATATATATATATATATATATATATATATATATATATATATATATATATATATATATATATATATCTGTGTGTGTTTAAGAACGTGAAGAAAGGTAACCGAGGGGCCCCATCGCTTCGACCGCCTCAATGATCTCCGGCTTTCTCTTTGACTCTGCAATTTGAGGCCCAACTCTCTGGCCAAGCTAAACAATTTCGGCTTCTTTAGTGCTTCTTGGCTGCACTTAGTGCTGCTAACTCTTCACTCTATAAGAACCTCGACGTACTCAAAACTTTTGTCAACGGTTAAAGAAAATCACTGCTCTGTACTTCTCCCCAAAATACGTAAAGCCAAGTGATGTCTTAGTGAAGAGAAGCCGGGCATTCACCGTATGCAGTGATGAATCCTGACACATTCCTTCCGAACGTTGTCACCAGGACGAAGAGGAGACGTTCTCTTAGATGTCGTCCAAAGTTGTGGTCACCACGGTAGCGTATCCCAATCGCTGCCAACCAGTTGTTGCGTTCTCCAGGGTAGCGTACCCCACCGCTGCCGAGTTGTTGCGCCGCCTGTTTCTCGAAGCTAGACCGACGTTACTATTGGGTAGCGTGGCGTTGTCGGCGGGCTGCAGGCATCCGGTTGACCATGGCGATGAGGCAGGGACGAGACGATTTCTAGTGCGAAACTTACACGGTTTATTCAATGGTTGGTGAAAGTTGTAAAAGAAGAGAATGAAGTGAATTTAAAAAAGTACATTACGTCCCTTTAAATAGGCCCACTAAAATCTTAGGTGGCATCTTGCTCACGTCAACGTCACGTGACATGCACTGAGTCCTCATCGGTGATTTGCGGCTGCTCCTTCTTTCCTGGGCGAGGTTGCACGTCCCCGTTGGCGCTTTGCGGCTGCTCTTCTCAGGTGAGCCTGGACGGGCCCGCTTCCGCAGGTGGCAACGCGCAGGTCCGGGATCGTCGGCGCTTATCCTTTCTTCTAGGCGACGTTGGTTCACGGAAAGGACGTCTGGTTGTGGATGGGCGGCTGACTGTGGATGGGCGAGTGATTCCCTCTCTTCTAGGCGTCGTTGGTTTGCGGAAAGGGCCCTCCCTTTGGAGTTGGACAGTTCGTGGAAAGGGTTCTTCTAAAGTCTCAGACTCACAAAGGGGCCTGTAAGCATTGCGGGGCGCCAGCCTGACCGGTAACGACTCGAGACAACCACAACAAATTGAGAATCCACTCTTCGTTCAGATGAGGCATGGTGGTCAAGCATCCTGCTTGCCCGGGGTGTTACGCGCCAGCCGTAACAAGGCCCAGTCAAGCCGTTTAAAACAGCTTTTTTCCCGGGTGTCCCTCCAGAATTGTGTATTTCTTCTGGAAAATAAAACTGAAATGAATTGAATGTATGTGTACAATGTATACATGCAAATTTATAATTAATTCAATTACGTACAGCCTCATCAGCCGGAGGTATCAAGTACGACGCCATTTTGAAAAGGCTGCATGACGACGATTTTGTTTGCTTCTGTGATTGGCTGGTGGAGTAACACAACTCCGCGCGGTCCGTGTGCCTTGGTTGCCAACTGCTGTTTTTTTTAATGTTGTATTCTACTAAAGTAATCTTTATTTTACGCTTTCGGCTCTTTGCTTGTTCTTGGCACTGTTCTTCCTGCGCTTCTTTCCTGCGCGAGTCCATTTGACATGGTTCCTTGTTTGCCAAGTAGAGAGGGGTGTCGCATAGGCGTGGCTGTAAAACACACCTTATTTCATTTCTCTTTTGTGGGTTTACACTTTTTATGGCCGAATGGTGGGCGTTATTCACATTTCTGCTAGTAAAGGTACCCCTCCCCCTCATTTGCATAGAAAAGTTACCTTGGGTTACCTCCCCCTCCCCCCCCCGCCCCTCCCCTCCCGAAAAAAAATCCTGGGTACGTGCTTGATGGCTGTAGTTTCTTGCCACCGTGCGCTAAGGGAGTATTTTCGAAGCTGGTAACTGGAACGGTAATGCATTTCACAGTGCATTTCATGGGTGTATATCTGGAAATTGATGTTAATCTTAGGATATAATCTCGGCTTCAATTTTGCAGTCTTTAAACACACGCACACGCGCACACGCGCACACACAGATACAATGAAGTCACGATAACTCGCCGAACGTTCCTCTCTTGGCAACTAATCCCCTTCCTAAGTGGCCTGGCCACATTGGATACAAATACATACATGGATTTTTTTTTAGTCATGTATCCGCCATTTGTGGTGCATTTATATACATCTTCAATGATAATTTTGTGTATCTTGCACTTATGTCTTTTAGTCATAGCCCTGTGCAATACTTTCCTTTTCTCCTTTTGTCCTGTATATTTTGCATTTCCTTATATCGTTGTTGGTCCACATTACTCAATTCCCACTGGGCCCTGTAAGATATCTTACATACATACATACATACATACATACATACATACATACATACATACATACATACATACATACATACATACATACATACATACATACATACATACATACATACATACATACATACATACATACATACATACATACATACATACATACATAGCCTGACAATTTCGAGAAGGGAATTTCGAGACCTTACCCGAGCGAAATAAATCTGCTGGCGCAACCAGGTAGCCGATTGAGGTAGAAGCTGGGAAGATAGTGACCGTCTGCCGGACACCACAAAATTTAGGAAATCCAGAGCTTAGGCTGTAGGTCTTACGTCGTATCGGAGCAGTTTAATGTAGAAGGTGCGACACAGTAGTGATCATGTGTTTGGAAGATCATAAGTGAACGACAGCGTTACTTTTCAAAGGATTCTAGATACTTTTCTGACGTGTTCCAAACGCACAAGGCTTAGTGCGGAGCACACAGAGACAAGACTCGTGGATAATATTTGTAGAAACTGCACAAAACAAGACAAACAAAAAAGAGCCAACGAAGATGAACCTTTACCATCATGGTCAACAAGAAGTCTTGCTCAACACTTGTGGACTTGCGCTACTCAAAAATAGATATATGTAATGGCGGTCATATTTTACTTTGTTCTTGCAGTGCTACAAGTAAGTCAGAGGGATCACTGGTGCTGGCCACTGATGAAAATGACGTATGTTACATTAATTCATGATTTTTTTATCCTCGTACGTTCCGCTTCATGAGTACATAGAAGCGAGGAGTGGTAACTATTATATTAGTGAAAACATTATTGAAAGCAATAGTGATAGTTATGGCAGTGACATAAGCTCGAAAGTGGTTCCTCTACAGTTCGGGGAACACAAAGTCATGGCATGCTTTCTTGCGACATGTGGCAATACCTATTTTGAAGCTATTATTACTGCGGATGACGGCTCAAGCAGAAGCCGCTCTTTCAAAGCAGAATTAGTCTAATGAAGTTTATGGAACACTTAGACTCGACCGCTTATGCTGCGATGACAGGATATGGTGGTAAGTGGATATTAGGCTTGATTCCCTCACACGTACTGCAGGGCAAGAATCACTTGCGGAAGGTCAAGAACCTAGAGATGCGGGCTCAAATCATGGCCGCAGGAGATGGAGGACCTTCGCAAGCCGGGCCCTCGTATGCTCGCACGGAAACTTTTAGGGCCACTCCTGCCGCATCCGCTTCTAGGCACCGGTCGACGATCGATGAGGCAGCCTCCGACCTGTCCTGCAGGCGTTGCGGCATTTTGCTCTTCGAAAGCTCGCTGTACAAGGCTGAACACATGAAGACCTTCTCCCACATGCGCCGGGCCACCTCTGACACCGACTCGGTTTCCCGTTCAGTGAGCAAGCTCTCCATTGACGATTATCAGTGAGACGAGCTGACGAGGACTGGGGAGACGACCGGCTCGGGCTATAAACCCCAAAGTCCACGTTTGCGATGACTCCATTGATCGACTACCCGGACGCAACGAAAAAAAAAAGCGAGGAGGATTTTTGTTTTTTTTAAAAAGGCATCACCTGCTTTTCCCGGTCTATTGCCGGGTACATACCTCCCGCTTACTTTTTTCCCTCTTCTTTTCTTTTTCTCCCCTTTTGAAATCATGCGTGCGCGGAAGCACTGTCATTTTGTCTACTCTTTCACTATTCCCGTGTTTCTTTGTTTTTGCTTTTGTTTCTACAAATATGGGTTCCTTGCTTTCTTTATGTAGGCAACACTCTGCTGAAAATAAAGTTGGTACTGTGAACTCGATGAGAGTTGTGATTTGGACTTGTTGATAGCTCATTACTATATACAGCGCTGTGCGTGTGTCGTGTTCTGTCTATGCACTAGCTAGTAGCGCTACACGGAACGCCTTCGTTGTTGTGTAGTCTGTAGACGATGAAATAGTTCTCGTGTTGCAAGGAGCCAGCTTCTGATAATTACCGTAGTGCGCTGTGCAGTGAAGAGGAGGCGAGGGCCATGGCACGCACAATTGCTCAATTACAGCTTTTTTCGGTGACTAAATACAAGCAGGCAAAAGCTGTTCCAAAAAGTATTGCTTGTTCTTCTGTTTTAATTAATATTTTGCTCAGCTGTGCTCATTTCTCTCGTGATGTGCATTGTGTCTTGATACGGACAATATTTCCTTTTTTTTTGCTTATGCGACTGAAGTTTATAGTGATCATTTTGAAGTTTTATTGAATTTTTTAAAATATAGCATGTTGCAGAAAACCAAATTGTAGTCCTCGAGCTCGATTATTCAGAGGGGCGGACATTACTTGCACCAGAAATCGAAACACATATTCATCTAGTTAACAAAAATTCACTAATTATATAGTGAAATAATTGTTTTACGGCAGATATTACAATTTACGAATTGTAGTCTTTGAGTTTGCAAGGCATATTCACTCGCAATGAATTTCGAGAATGACGCCAGTTTGGAGTTATGCGCCGTCAAACTTGCCGTAAGAATGCACTGTTGTTCCACTTTTTTAAGAAAATGCTCTTTCATGCATCGAAGCACAAAAGTAACTGGAATGCCCATTTGTTTCGTTCCACACTTTGGGAAATATCTCGAGACTGGTGTCATCCTGGACATTCATTTCAAGTGGCTACGTCTGGCAAGCTCACCGGCTAGAATTCGTAAATTATAATATGTGCTATAAAGTAATTAATCAAGTTAATTAGCAAATTCTTGTTAATTTGTTGATTTGGTTGATGGTGAATTGGTGATGGCAATTGGCGAATTGGTTGATGTATTTCGATTTCTCGTGCTAGTAATGTCCGCCTCTCTGAACAATACAGCCCATGGACAAGAATTGCGCTATTTGCCACAGGCGTGTTTTAAACATTCCATAAAGCTTAAAAATGATCACCCTGTGTGTCACTTATTGCAGACAAAGCGACGTCGGTAAAAGTGCTCTGCTTGTTTTCCCTTCAAATGTCCATGTTTATGTCTCCTTAAAGGGACACTAAAGGTTAATATTAAGTCAACGTGGACTGTTGAAATACAATCCCGGAAGCCTCGAAACGCTTGTTTCGTGCGAAGAAGAGACTTATTTTAAGAGAAAATGCGTTCTGAAGCGTCCGCGTACCTCTAGCGCAGTTCAAATCACCCGCCCTCCGATGGAGGAGTATTGACGTCATGGTCTCATAGTGACGTTGCGCCGTCGGTGAGTAAAACGACTCCCGCAGAGGGCGCTACGGCTTTTCTGCACAAAACGCGAACGCGCGGCCAGAAACAGAGCCGACAGTAGCGCGAAAGTGGAACTGTGGTGGCTAGCGGAAGGGAAAGCGCACGACGATAAGCTGGTTCTTTATTTTATGACGCCAATTTCGACGCTCGTTGCAATGGATGATCCTGACAACGACACATTAGCTCGCGACGCTGGGCTCGAGTTCAGCGATTTAAGCACTGATGAACGTGACCTGCTGTTGAGGGCTCGCGCTGCCGGCGTCGTTGCGTACTACTACGACGACGGCCTGCTTTGAAGGGCACTTCACGCGACTTCAGTTAGTCGGCGTTGAACTCGTAATCCTCTGGAAGAAAGTGCAGCGAGCACACTACGTGATTTCTCGGCTCTTTGTCAGCGCACTGTGGCAGAGGTACGGCACTTAACCACTTAGAACGGAGTGGTTCAGTCGTTGGCACACAGTGATAAGTAACATTGGATTCGCCGCTGCAAGTGCCTTTGGCCAAGTTCCGCGGACCGTTCGCGCATCCCAGGACATCACATGGACGTGGCATTCTCGCTGCTTGTTCCAAATGCAAGTTTCGCGAGCCAGCAGGACCACCGCAGCACGACGCGATAAAGAAAACAAACTCCAAAGCGCGCGCGGCGCAAAGTCGAGCGCACAGAGTCGAGCGAAAACGAAACCTTTCGATCACCCATACTATTCAAGGGTAACGTCAAAATGTTATTTTGCTTAGAATCGAATAGAAGTAGACAAGTAGCATTTTCTTCAGTCTTATAATCTAATGAAATTATCTTTTTATTACGAGTAGTTGAGTACTAGTGACATAAATTATGATGAGGAGTGCTTTCGTCATTGGGCTAGTACCGGAATGTCGCTGGGGGGTCTCAAATCGTACCATGCATTTACCTCAATTTCTCGGTTACTAAAGCTCTGCTTGCGGTTATATTGACGCCTTAGACGTTCTAGAGCATTGCTTTATCACTTTAACTTGACTTTCTGGTAACCTTTAGTGTCCCTTTAAACACCGTCAAGTTATCAAATTCCTCAAGCTAATTCGATCAAATACCTTAGTGTTATATACAATGGCAAGTTTTAACTGGTGAAGTTACATTGATCGTTTTGCGTCCAATACAGAACGTACAGTTGGTATTCATCGCAAGCTCAGTCACCATTGCTCCGGACTACACCAATATATTTGCTTATTAGCATATCGGGCGTTTGTTTAGGCCATATTAGAATTCGGCTGTGTATTAGTTTTCGATTGGTCCGTCTATAAGACTAATCCCCACTATGCATGGACATCTTCTATGTATAGAAAATGCCCCCTTTATCAGACGACGTCACATGAAATAGAACGCCTTATTGGCGTCCAAAAGAGTGATTCATTTACAGCGGCCCAGTGAATCTTCGTGAGTTACATGGAAGATTTCGCGATCTTTATTATTTAGCTGCACCAATGCGCGCCTGGTAAAGAATACCATACAACGGTGCTTTTATTTTAGGTGTTTTTGTTTATCTTGCCGGTAAAAAGTTGTAGTCTTGGTAAAAAAAAAAAAAAAGATCTAGCTCGTAGACCCAGGGGATTTCGGCCGTCTGCTAGACGGAGGGAGGCTGCGTCCGCCCTCGTTATTGCGGACAATAATAAAAGTTGACTCTCTCTCTCTAGCTCGTAAAAAAGTTCGTTAACAAGAAAGGAACCACAGGCTTCTTTGACCCTGGGCAAGCAGAAAATGAATATGTTATAAAAAGTGCCTTAGAAGCAAATAGTCGCAATGCGTTGTACTGAAACATACATGAGATAGTGAGAAATAGAATTAAAGTGCTGGCTGTTACCTCTAGCCAATCGGGCGCAGTGAACAGTAACCGGTGCTTTCGCAAAACGATTGTACACCAATGCATGTATGCAGAAAGCGAAAGCTTTTGGAGCGAAGCTCTAGATCGGGACCCGTACTCACAAAAAGGTCTTATGCTAGATTTGTTCGTAAGAAAATTCCAACGACGACCAGTGATATTTTAAACAGGCAAGCACCCATGACTGTTCATGACCGCCCATATTAATGACTTTAGCC
Source organism: Dermacentor variabilis (assembly GCF_050947875.1). NCBI lineage: Eukaryota > Metazoa > Arthropoda > Arachnida > Ixodida > Ixodidae > Dermacentor > Dermacentor variabilis. The sequence continues at coordinate 238,177,761 of NC_134568.1, forward strand.
GCATCACTTGAAGAATCGCCCACTTCCGTTGTTAAAGAGTTAAATCCCGAATTGAGTTGAAGAGGGGAAATGAAGGGCAGCTGAATTCGCATCGATGCTCTTTTCTATAATTTATCAACACGAAGGACTCGTGTAAGACGAATGGAAGGACAGACGGAAACTTATGTTGGTTTCTAGTTCGATCGGCAGGGTGGAGGGGCGTTGTTGCACAGTTTTCAAAGCAAACACCAGTGCGTAGCATAGAAGCGTCGGCATGCACGTTCAAAGGTGCCCAGCGAACAAAAACGGATGGCACTATAACGCCCCCTGCAGCGGCAGCTACTGAGCCGCCAGCCAGACAGCGTGGCTCCGCGTATATCCGGTCGTCAGAAGCGCTTCACCTGACGGCCCTCATAAAAGGCCGTTATCATCTGGCGTTCCGAGGCTGCCGTAACAGACGGACAAACGCCTTCGTAGAAATGGTACAGGACGGAGGTGCCAGTTTCCTTTCTGCGCTACCGTGTATGTCCACCGTGTAGCCACACCTACGCTATACTAGTCGTTGAGATGCCGCGTAAGCTATATAATTTGTTCGCAACTCTTCTCCCAGCTTACTTCTTCCCTGGCACCAGCTGACCAGATAACGATGCCGACGTACATACGGACATTGTACGGCCGCTTCGCTCCTTTCTTATTTTATTTCTTTATCTCTGGCCAGGCCGGGCTATGCGCCATCTTTACAGGGATTCGGCGTCGCGACCCGCTTTGCCGGCCGTTCCTCGCACCGCGAGCACGTCCGTATCCCTCGTCTCCGCCCGCATCGTGGCAGCTGCCTAGTGCGGATCGCGAGCGGCGCATCGGCGGGCAGTCTCCGCGAGTCTCTCTGCTAAGCCCGGATGGCTGGTGTCGTCTAGTTTCGTGTCGTGCACGTGAATGTGGTCGTGACGCGGCGGCACGAGGGGAGAGAGGCACGCATTCGGGTCACTGAGGCTGCATCACACACTCTTATTTCTGCGCGCGTGGCCCTGTGATGCTGGTGCTCTTTTGAAGAAAAGGGCTTCGGCTACGGAGAAACGGGCGCACGCCTCCTTTTCCTCGAGTATAGCAACACGCCTCTATACGAGGGACGAGCAAACGCCGGCGCGCTGCACGAATGATCTCTCTGTCTTCGATTTAGCGGGTCATCGGGAAACGCTCTTGCTGCAGGAATCCACGCAGCTGCTATACGCAGAGAAGTACGCTGGAGAACTGAGCATCTAAGTGCGCCTTTACAGTGGTGTATTGATATCTAGGCCACTGAAGCGCTGAACGCATGCGTCGCGCAGTACACACTGAGAGAGAAAGAAGAGAGGAAAGGCAGGGAGGTTAATCAGACTTGCGTCCGGTTTGCTACCCTATGCACTGAGGGTAAGGGCAAGGGGGAATACAAAGGGAAGAAAAACGCAGTACATACGCGTATCCTATAATCACCGCCTCGCGTTGCAACGAAACCTGAGTATAACGAAATGCCTGTAGTCGCCGTGCCGAAATCGGTGTCGGTGAGGTGTGAAACTCCCGTGCGTTGCGAGCAGAAACGGTGGCTAAATAACGTTGCGAGCGTGGGCGAAATTTCGCCACCGTGGACGCATCCTGCACACGTGCGGCAATCTGGAGCGTATAAAACTCGCGGCTCGTGCCGAATGCGCGATACACTTCTGCTGGCGTTTTATGTCCTTGACCTATAGGGACACGGAAAGCGAGGTTCACCATCTTCGCATCATTCCAGTTGTAGCAGGCACAGGACAGTTGGTCATTTGAGGCTGCATGCGAAACGCTGCCTTCCTCTACAGTGAGCACACCGCACGTGCTTATAATGCGAAATATACGCGATACGTATACGCTCACACAGAGATAGAAGCATAGATGGGAGGAGGAGGAGGAGAAACATTTATTTAAAAAAAAAAGAGAGGACAAGCAGGTGTCTTTCTGCTTGTGCGGGAGGCGCCCTTAGTCCAGGGCTCCTGCGGCTCTTGCTGTCTCCCGGGCCCGCCGCACCAGTTGCTGCTGGTTACGAGGGTCCGAACTAGTCAGCACGGCCTCCCACTGCTCGGGTGTGGGGTTGGGTATTTGGGGGCCGCCTTCACGTTGGGGCACGCCCATAGGAGATTGGTTGGGTGGCACACAGGCAGATGGGCTGTCTATTGCTGTTTGATGATGCTGATGGTTCGATTACACGCCGCGGCATGCGTATATCGATGGAGGAAGACTACAAAAACCTGTCTTTACTGAGATTTTGGTGCACCTTATATTTTGCCCCGCACACACGGGTTTCCTGATTTGGAGTACCTCATATGACCAGCGCGGGAGAACAATGAAAGAGGAAGGAGAAACAGGGCGTTACAGGGTCTGTGGTCACAGTTCCTCTGAGCTGGTAAGTTTGAGTTTGAGTTTGGTAAGTTTGAGGCGTGTGACCTCGCCTGAAGGACTGCATGCACCGCCGGGTCGCGCTCGCGCTTTCAACGCGAAGTTCGACGCTGCCAATCGGCCTCCACTGCTCGTGTGTTAACGCGATAGCGTTTAGGAGCCTGTGTCGCAGATAATCCGACGTCCCGCGTCGGCGTCCGGCGCGTCGGCGTCCGGCGTCCTTTCGGCAAAATGATTTTCGAACCACTTATACCCAGGCCCTCCAAGTGACGCAAGGAATTTACTGAACTAATTGAATTTTTCAAGCTAAAATACGTGGAAAAATCGTAAACTACGACTTACACACAAGTTACAGACACATGATAGCTAATAAGGGGAAATCATACATCCACCCATTTGTAGCAATTGCTACAAAGGAAACTCATACGGGTTCCTCGAAAGAAAAACCTCGCAGTTGAAGAAAAATTCGTCCTAGTCCGGGGCTTGAACCTGGGAGCACCGCCTTTCCGGGGCAGCCGCTCTACAATCTGAGCTAACGAGGCGGCTAGCAGATGGAGGAACGTAGTCGAACATGTCAACAACAAATGTGTTGATGGACGCCAGATTTTCTGCGACACGGGCTTCTTAACGCTGTCGCGTTAAATGTCCCGTAGTCATGTGCTGCAGCGCTGACTTGCGCAGGAATGTTAAATGTGATTACTTCCACCGCGCCACTATAGCTATAAGCCGACACGACACGTCACGAACGGCTCATCCCTTGTAGCTCAGTCGGCTCAACGTCCTTGTCAGAAACAAGGCACACAAGTTACTTTGAAAGATTAAGAAAACTAGTGCCTTTAAAAACAGGTTTCTGTGCACATGTTTTCACCGAATAGATATTTTTTTGTTCTTCCACTGCAATGTTGTAATTTGGTGAATGAGTTTTGTGGAAATCCGCAAAAGGGGACAAAATTTCATTAGACAGAAAATTGTTCCTTTTTGCTACGTACTCTCGAGTGGGTGACAGTTTTTCGCTTTCAGTGTACTATTTTGCGATCGGTGTGAAGTTTTCCGAAAATGAAGAAATCGTTAGGTCACGCTAAACCAAGTTAACGTCAACTTCTGCAAATAAAAATGATAATGAGATTCACTCCTTTGTAGGAAGATAGTCTAAACCATAGCTGATGATTGAAAAACATGATAAAGCTCGGTGTAGCTATAGATATATATCGTTTGAGAGCAACAGGTTGCGAGCGAAAATTTGCGATTTTTCGCGTCATCTTGCGTTTGAGCCATGAGACTGCTTCGGTTCTAAAGTTGTGTAAGCTTTTGTTTAACTTACGTGTGTCGTCTTGCAAGTGACCCACCAGACTGTGGTTCAGCTACTTGGCCGCCACGGTTGTAGTTTTATGGAAGGCAGATAAAAATATGATGCGTGCTGGCCTAAGAATACTAACAGTTTTAAGACTAACACTCCAGAAATAAAATGCAGTCAGTAATACGAAAGTGTGCGCAGTGAGATCGGGAGAAAAATAACGAAAATACAACGCTTTCAGCGAGAGCACGGAAGAGAAGCGAGTCTCCTGGCTGACGTCGCCCGAGCGCATCTCGCAGTGCTGTGATCGGTCGCGTAGTCAGGGTGTCGCATTAAGACCCGCGTCCCCGGCCGTTCTATATACGAGTACTATAGAAAACTACATATCTTCTAACGAAATCCTCAATGATACAATTCTCAGTTTTATAGATATTTAAACGTCGTCTTGGTGTTGCCAGCTTTTTCAATTTAACTCCTTCAGTGTCACAGCTAAAACGTAGAACCATTAGATTCCTGTATATCCATAAACATTTATTCATTAATTTCCTCCCTATGTAAGTGTCATTGTGGCGCTAGCAAGTAACTTATCGATGTTGCCTCCCTTGCACGTTTTACACCCGCGTGCTTGCCGTTCGCTTCGGACTTTCGCAGTTGAAACACTTTTTGCAGGCTCAGTGGAAGCATATATAGATATCCTCCCGCTGCATTTCACGACGCAGAAGGAAAGCACCGCGCGGAAGCAAGGCGTACCGCGCAGAAGACGAGGTGCGCAATGACGGTCGCCCATTTACATCTATGAAGCACTGCACGCATTCGTTTAATGGAGCACACGTTCTCACCAGCCTGGCCATAAACAGCACGCACAGTATAGACTGGTAGCAATGCAAAACAGCAGGCTTCACTAGAGGCTGAAATAGCTCCGCGCGCACTGCCATCGAGCATCCTCGATGGCCACCCAACGCCTCAGCTCCTCCGTTGCGGCCACGTGATGGCGTCCACTCTTGCGCTCCAGCAAAGCCGACTCGCGGCCGCACAAGTGGAATGGCCTCGAGGGAAAAGGAGCGCGCGGGCGCTGTCCGCGGCCGGCAGCGTCCTTCACCTAGGGCGTGGGCGGCGTTCTTTCGGCTATAGCACGGCCTTCACCTGCTTCGTTTTTCTTAGTTCATCTCCTCTCGCGCACTCTTGGGCGCCCGCCAAGCGGAGGGGATTAGCCTGTTGCGCCTATATAGCTTGGCTCGCTCCCTCTTCTATCAGAGGCCTTTTGCGGCGAGAGCGCGTAAATTGGACCCCAGTGAGAATCGAGTGATCGGGAGCATGTATACGGCCGCCCGGTATGTAGTGAATATGCATGAGTCGCGGCTGCGCTAAATTAAGCCCCTGGCTACCGCGCGCGCGCTCGCAGCATCGGCGGAGCGCGTTAATCGGCGCGTTAACACGGCGTGCGCCGATGCTGGTGCGCGGCGCCATTGGTTTGTACTGGGCTGCCCCTCAAGAAGGAAAGAGGAAAAGAAAAAAGAAAGGCTCTTGCGATTTTTTATGTGCAGCTAAGGCGGGCCACTTGATACATCAGTGGTGGTTATGTGTCAGAACGCGCACGATGCGAGAAATGTGCTCGCGCGCACGTGCCCGCATATCGATCAGTGGGTTGCGTGTTAGTGCGCATCATTGGCCATCATGGGCGGAGAAGCTCGCGTGCGATACGCACAGCTCCATATGACGCGGACGCTCTCCCGAAACAGAGAACGAGAATGCGCGTAAAAAGTAACAAACGCGAACCAACACTGACGCGCGACAAAACCGCCGGTACAAGACAACAAACTGCTCGAGGACGGATGAGAGACCATAGTTCATGACCATTGATACCATATAGTTGTGCTCAGCGTTGTAGGTACCGGAACCTAACACGCAATTACTAAAAACGTGTCTATCCTGTCCACGTCCGTGCTATTTTTCGCGCCATTCTTAAGCTTACATGTAACACGCATAAGCATATCGGACCGCAGACCAAGAGCTGCAGAAGCAGGGTCTGCACGGCACAAGCGGTGAGCGCATGAGTGGGCTGTGCTGGATAGAGGGCTTTTCCAAAAGGAGGGCTCCGAACTTTGACCACCTCAGGTTATTAAACGTTCACCCAAGGCACGGTAAACGAGTGTGCTTGCATTCCGCCCCAATCGGAATGCGGCCGTCGCGGCTCGAAATCGAACCCGCTACCTCGTTCTCAGCACCGCAACGCCATAGCCACTGAGTCACTGCGGTAGGCCTTGCTGCAACCCTGGCAGTTAATTTCTCCTGCGAATTCTTACGCTTCGTTTTCTGTTTTCTTCGCATACGATTGCAACTATACGCACACGCTTTCAGGGTATTTCAGCTAACTTGTCCCGAGCCTTTAAAAAGCAGGACTGAGCTACGCGAAATGCAACCAACTCATTACTATTCACTGTCCTCTTGAGCAACTCAACGTACTTTTTTGCTACGAGCTTATGTCATTAACGAGCGAAAGTTATTTAATCTATTTTTATAGTACTATTGATTCAAACGCGAAACCTTTAGTGGAGAAGATGTGGAGCCTATTGGGAAGTATCCAATGGATTTCTTTCCATGAAGTTATAATAGCTGATGTGGCTTCAGTTTTTAGGGGTGGCAAGGAGAGCGCGCGCAACGTGAAATATTAGCCAGCAATTCATCTGACACCGAACTCATTTATAACCACAGCAGTAAGCTCTTATAGCGAGCATCGTTCTCAAGAACAACTTATTCACGATGCACACAACAATGTATTCATCTGCCGAACTACTATATGTTGTGGCCACCGAAACACATGCAGAGACGCCACAACTCTCTGAGTATATGTGTAGTTCCCAGAACTTTGCATAGATTACCAAGGGCGAGTATTGCGCGACAGCCCAGTGGTTTGCGCATCCGGTTCAGTTCGAATCGCAGTGAAAATGGTGGGCAGTTTTGTTTTAAGAGCTAATCTGGCCATCCTCAGCGTGTTTTTGCCGTTTTTCTTAGGTAACGCGCAATGGGTGTTGCAGCATATTAGGGATTACGCCTCCATACTGAAACCGTAGAATATCATACCCTCTTCTATTAGCTGATATGTGCGCTTCTGAGATACCCATGAGCCGACTGCGTGCTTGCGGCAATTTGGCCGTTACGAAATGTAGTCGTCACCGTAAAAATCTGTTCGTCTTAACAAAAAAAAAAAGAAAGAAAAAAAAGCGTAGGAAACAAATGAGAGGCCGGGATTTGTTTAACCAGAAACAGTCAAGTTTTTTATCGTGCATGGGCGAAAATGGCTAATAGATATAGAAAGGGGAAAACACGGCTTGTGAAACGGCAATCAACGCACAAAATTCTGTGCGGCACTATCGACACACGTCACTATCGCATGCAGCCTATCTCGCAAGCCCATAGACCGCAGGAAGCGAACTAGCGCTCTCGCTGCCTTTAGCGTACGTCCGTTGTGACCACTGTTCTATAGCACATTTTGCTCTTACAGTGGCTGGCTGTCCAGTGTCTCTAAGGCAGTACACAGCTCCTGACTATCCGTACAATAAGGTGGGCAGATGCACAGACGATGTGCAATTGTTACATTACAGCCGCAAGTATCAGTGATCCAAAGATTTCAATGTCTGCTATTATATAGGGTGGCGAAATATCCACGGTACAAAATAATAAATAAAAAAGCTTTAAAACCAATGGTCAGACGATAAAAGCTACATTAATCAGATTTTCATGATAGAAAGTACTACTTTATGTACTTTTAATTAAGCTGCTGAATATTGCTGCTTGGCGGAGGTGCACAAATCTGTGCTGGAAATTTACCGTCGCCCTCTGTCTCCACTGTGTTCACGCTTTATGTTAGGGGCATATAACGATGATTCTAAAACAGTGAATTATGTTTTGATTTGTATTACATTCGTAATGGGCACAAGGTGCTGGGCTGATGTATGCGGACGGCGTAGAGCTACTCAGTGGCGTAGCTAGGTCGTCTCGCACCCGGGGCCCATAAGTCTTCTGTGACCTGATTATCCGAAACGTGATTATCCGAGCTGCGGTACCGCCACAATGTTGGGAACGGAATAGAGCACGCTCCGTGTCGATTCCTGGCGTCACCGTGTAAAAAAACGAGAAGGCCACCGTGAAGCCCGTGCCAGCGTAAGCTTGCTCTACTCTTTGTCTGCACTCGCAAGCCAGAGGATAGAGAGATCGATGTCACTGGCGCACTATTTCATATTTCTTTCGGTAATGGGCCGCCCGCAGTGCCAAAGTACTACAGGCTCTGAGCACCCATGACGATTTTGTTTAGAAAAGTTTTTGATGAGTTACTAATATGACTTTGGGTCCTCAATTCCCTAATTGCAGTGGTTCCTCTATAATTGCTATTTAATCAGTTATTTGAGATATCCTATCTTAAGATAGCGCGGACTGACTGGAAGAGGGACCCAAGAGCCACATCGCTAGACTGTATATGTTTAGCGAGGCCCGCCCCGAGCACGAGCGCGCCGCACATGAAGTGTTCCGCGAAGGCGAGTAATTTAGTGACCACTTGGCGAATTAATTTTTTAGCCCCCCACATTCGTGCAATTATTACGTAGGGTGTTGATAAAGCTTCAGCCCACAATGTTGCGGCACTACAGACATCTGGTACGTCGGGTACATGAGCTCGGGCTGCTGGTTACCGAAGCATTCCTTACCATTTACGCCCGATCAAGCAGGCGGAGAGAGGAGTGGGGGGTCTCCACACATACATGACCCACCCCCCCACACACACACAATTGGCACCCGCCGGGGCCCACGGCGTTCCGCCCCCCCCCCCCCCCTGTTACTACGCCACTGCTGCTACTAGCGGACAATGCAGGAGACTTACAGAGACTTGCGAATATGTGGGGCTATGGAGCGACACCTCTGGGCCTTACGTTTAGTTCAGCGAAATCGGGAATTATGATCTTTAATGATGCGACGATTAATGGCGTGGAATCAAGTCAACAGCAAGCCATAACCATAGTCAAGCAATAATAATATCTGCGTGTATCCATAAATGAAGGAAAAACCTTCACCAAGATAATTCACTAAGATAACTTAAGAATGAAGGAGGAAGCGGAATGCAGCAATAATTAAACATAGAGTACTTTTGGGCTTAGAAGACATATGAGGTGGTGCGTGGAATCTCGAAAGGAACAATAGTGCCAGCGCTAACTTTTGTCAAATGCTATTCTGTGCTTAAAATCAGACATCTTGTCAGGGCTGCAAGATAACCAAAGGTCCGTATGCCGGCTGGCCTTCGGTGCCAATGGGCCTCTTCGATTTTCGGAGTTCTGGCAGCCCGCTGGCAGCCAGATGGCAGCCAGCTAGTTCCGGTTCTGACAGGAAGTCACATGGGCTGGGATCCCAAGACAACCCGAACCTGTCCGAAGTTTGCAAAGTCGAACGCCGGTACAGCTGGCCAAATGTAAACATGCTACCAGCATGGCAGCGCCCGTCGAGGCCGGCGCGCGCTCGGCGTAGTCGGCCGATTTATGCGTTGCTAGCTTGAAAATATATTGTTGCACATTCAGGGATACGATCACTTTCGCGCGATTTCGCGCGACTCGGCGCAGGACGCGTACTCGGCCAACCTCGCTTAATTGCGCAGCGTAACAGATGGCCTCCGAAGCGGCGGATGACAAGACGCGAAATCGTGATTGTATACTCGAAAGCGATAGCTGGAGGATCCCTGCTCGCAGCGATCACGTCGACCATCGGCGACATTGATGAGTTGGCGTTGTGTCATCACAAGACATGAAAAAGCAGGTTATCGGGTACGTCTAGCTCATACGCATAAAATTTCGCGCCGACCTGCTTGGGCTTCGATTTCATAATGTTTGTTGTGGCTGATGGTGCTTCTCATTTAGGTACCTAGGGACGCGGCTGGCGCATGAAAATGCACGTCGCCTGTGACGAGGGAAACGTTTCACACGAAAAACAACATTGGTCGCAATCATGGGAGCAATAAGCCAATGTACGTGTGTCTAAATGTACCGAGTGCAATCAGTGTATTCTTAGAACACATATCGGTTTCGAGCTGCCACAGCATACGACGGAGAGACGGAGCGAACACGGGCTAGCTGCAAAGCCTTCGCTAACTGCAGAGAAAGGAGATATACATACGCGAGATATGTGAAAAGGAACTCCACCAGAGAAAGACGAACCCAAAATGTACCGCAATGTGTGAATGAGCGTCTACAACTTGCGTGGAACACGATGCAGATAACATGCACGCATAAGAGCGCGGCGCGCTGTTCACCGCCGCGAAGAAGCAATCAGCTGGGGACACGCACACAAAAGCTTCAAACGGTTCACCACGGCTCGTACCACACCGCTTCGCGATGCGGAACGGTGCGTTAGCACCTAAAAAGATAACGCTAGAAGTAAGGAAATCCGAAGATGACCGTAGACAGTTGGCTGAGCGAGGTAAATTTAAGTCCTCAAGGGCCCGCGTTGCAATCCGTGAAGTCCCCGTAAAGATGGCGGCGAGCGCCCATCGCCTCTTTTAGTCGTCTGCTAGCCAGAGAACTTCCAGAGAGCAGCCACACCAAAATCGTCCTGGCAGGTTCTGGCAGCCCGCGGGTAGCCAGAACCGCCCAGCGCGAGCAAAACGAACGCCCGGCGGAAGTGCGTAGCGCGGTGGGTGGAGCAACCCGAGAAAAACGAAGACGCTCTGGCTGGCTCTGGAAGCCCGCGGGTAGCCAGAAGTGGAAAATCGAAGAAGCCCAATGTTAAACTAGAAATGAGGCAGTGCAGGGTGACATTGGTTGGGTCTCTTCTGAAATAGGAGAAGTGCAAGGCAAAATTAGTTTTGAAGAAATACTCGAATACATGGAGGAAAATAAATGGGTGGCTCAAATGCAAAAGTATCTGTACCTCAAAAGCATGAACACAGAATGGAGGAAGAGGTCAGAGAGATTTGTTTGTGAAGAGAGAGATATTTGTTTACAGAAAGGCAGAAAGGGCGGCCTGAGCTATAACTTGCTCTGGCCTACTCTACACTGGGGAAAAGGGACGGGGAGGAAAAGGGCTGATGAATGATGATGATGATGGTATGAGGAAGAAATGCGTATATACAAGTTCACAGAGTTGTAGCACCTCTACAGCCGTGCGTCCAGCACAGTGGCTTGGAGAAAGGCTATGTCAGCTAAAAGGTAATTGAAAGAGTAAATTGACAACCAGTAGTCATCAACAAGAAAGCGAGATAAATAGAGATGGAAGGGGACGGAAATAAAAAAAATATCGTGGAGATTTCCAAGTATCGCAAGAAAGGAATTAGAAAGAAAAATATGTACGATAACAGGAAGGGTAGTCCCTTGCTATTTGAGGCCCGAGCTGGCTGCTTAAAGACAAATACGTCGTCATCATCATCATTAGCAGCAGCAGCAGCGCCGTCGTCGTCGTCATCGATACACGCAATACACGCAAAGTGCCTCGAACGGCCAGTCGCGCGGCAATTTTGCGTGCATTTGCAGGATTCCTTCACGCTCGGAAAAACACTTTTATGTAGCACGTATTGAGCAACAGAAAGCTATATCGCGAGGTTTTCATGTCGCTCTACAATATTCCCTTTGACGCTGTTAATCTAATTGTAATATTTCAGAAGTTGATCAATTTATTAATACTAATTATCTAGTTAGGCGGAATGAAAATATAGTCATCCAAGTATCTCCAAGCGACGGCAAACAACATTACGTTTGTTCTGTCCAGCTATGTGGCATTTGCATATTTTGAAACTCTGGCTAAAGTTATCTGGGACACCCTGTACACTCTTAGGCAAAGTTACACCTTTTCGGGTATATCTCTGCCACACAACAATAATCGTAATTTGCCTTGCTTGCGTTTCCTTTCTTGAAAACGCCGCGCCTGCTACTTTCCTGTGGGGAATGCTATGTCATGCTGATAACGCGCATGCCGTTCGTTACTGGGAAGTACCGGGCTCGCAGCGTTAAAGAAACGAAATGCGGACAAGACAGATGACGATTATCGTTGTGTGGCAAAAGTGTGTAATTTTGCTTAAGAGTGTGCAAGAAGCCTCTCCACTCTAAAAACAGTTGCACCCTTTGGGGTGTATTTGCCACACAACGATAATCGTCATGTGTCTAGCCCACATTTCCTTTCTTTAACGCAGCGAGCCCGGTACTTCCAAGTCACGAAGGCATGCGTGTTATCAGCATGACATTGCATGCATTGCCGACAGGAAAGTAGTGAGCGCAGCGTTTTCAAGGAAGGAAATGCAAGCAAGACAGATGACGAGTATCGTTGTGTGGCAAATATACACTTCAGAGGGTGCAACTGTTTTTACACTCTAAGAACAGTTTACACTCTTTGGAGTGCCCCTTCTGCCACACAACGATAATCGTCATCTGCCTTGATACGTTTCCTTTCTTTAAGGCTGCGCGCCCGGTACTTTCCAGTAACGAACGGCACGCGCGTTATTAGCATGACAGCATTGCCGACAGGAAATGCTATGACGGTACTTTCCAGTAACGAACGGCATGCGCGTCGGGAATGCTATGTCATGCTGATAACGCGCATGCCGTTCGTTGCTGGGAAGTATACCGGGCTCGCAGCGTTAAAGAAAGGAAATGCGGACAAGACAGATGACGATTATTGTTGTGTGGCAAAAGGCTGTAATTTTGCTTAAGAGTATGTATCCTGTTCATCACTACTGCGAATGCAGGTAGCTTAGCTGCTCTGCGTACTGTACATGTTTGTATAGAATTCTGCTTCTTTTACTATATCATTGAAATTGCTGATTACATTATCCCGCTTATCTTCCACAGCATACATCTTGCCTTGGCCATGGCAAGTGTTCTCACTACTTTCCCGTTTCGGCCATTTTTTTTTTACTGCTCCTTCAATTTTTCCCACGTTATAATTTCTAATATCCCTTACTTTGTTCTTGTTGATTAGCTTTGACGGTTCAGGCTTTGTCTGCTACCGTGAGGACCGAAAACGTTTCGGAAGTGGGGGGGGGGGGGGGGTATGGCGGCGTGGTACCGGCACGGCTATGGCTGCGTCGCTCACGCGAATTCTCTTCTTTGTGCAGGTGCTACTCACTTCTGTTCCATGACAGTGCTTTTCAAGAAGATGGCAAGGCGGATCTTTAAAAACTGCGTCATCGGATGAGGAATCTTCGTTCGTCTGTTCTTTGGAAGCCACTGATGGAATCAACATCTGTGACCGAACGGACACTTCCGGACTTGGTCCGATACCAGTCAAGGAACCCTGGAACGTCGCTTATCGCCTATACAGCCTACAAAGACAGCGCAATCTCAGTCTGCCTCTGGAGCGTGGTACCGGCACGGCTATGACTGCGTCGCTCACGCGAATGCGCTTCTTTGTGCAGGTCAGTCAGAATGCAACGTGCGTTGCTCATTCTATCCTCATTCTGCCGGTACCAACCCCAGTGCTTTTCGCGAGTGTAAGAGCTCATGCTTGTCACTATCGACCTGTGTTTTTAAGGCGCTGTCGGTTCAAGTTGCTACGCAGTTTCGCATTTTATTTTTTTGTGGTTACTTGCGTCTGGTGACGTCGAGATTAACCCAGGCCCCGACGATACTGTCCTTGAACAGCTTTTAGGCTGACAAAAGGAAATTAAGAAAAAACTGGGTGCTATTGAAAAACACCAAGCCGAAAGTAACTCTGCCATATCGGACATCAACGAACGTATGTCTAAATTGGAAACTACGCTTACTAGAGGAATTGCACAGCGTGGTCAAAGAATGCAAAGAGATTTGCGAAGTGCAGCAAGTTCAGCTACAGGCGTTTGTCGATAAGGTTGATGACCTTGAAAACTGTAGTAGAAGGTGCAATTAAATTTGTTATGGGGTGAAAGGTGATGAAGAGCGCGAAAAGTACGAAAAGGCTCAGGAACATATATTTTAGAAATTTGCCAGTAGACGCTTCAATGTGAAAACGTTTCAATAAAGAGAGCAGATCGTCTTGGAAGGCATAGTCCTAATAAAAAGCGGCCAATAATGGTCAAGTCCCTTTCGTTTAAGGAAAAGTAGGCAGCGTTGTCAAGCGCAAAGAAATTAAGAGGCTCAGATGTTAATATTTCGGAGGACTTTTCGGAGAACGTGCGCAAAAAGCGGAAACGACTGTGGGATTACGCTAAGGCGAATCGGGAGAAAACTGACAAAGTAAACCTCAAGTTCACTACTCTTCATATAAACAAAGTGAAGTACGTTTATGATGCATCCGTGGACCAAGTTGTGCAAGCAGACTGACAGGAATTGAAAGTGGATGGGTCGGTGCTTTCTTTTATTGGGAATTGCAGAGGTATACGAAATAAAAGTGATGCATTTTCTACCCTCGATATGTCTAGACCAACTGTCGTTCTTAGATCTTATTCCTGGCTCGATGTTGACGTTGAGGATAGTGAAGTATTTCCCAGAGGCTTTGTTTGCTACCGTAAGGACCGAAACCATTTCGGGGGAGGCGTACTTATTTTAGTGGATGTGACAGTGCGCTCCCGGGAAATTGATATAGAATGCAGTCAAAAGACATGTTGTGGGTAGAGATTAGGTTGAAGAATGGTATGTCATTAGGGGTATGTTCGTTCCATCGCCCATCAAGAAGCAAAGTTAATATTCTTGGTGAGCTTACCGCTGCAATGGAAACAAGTGAGCACCGATTGTCTATTTATAGACGGAGACATTAATCTTCCAGAAATCGATTGGTCTCTACCAGATCCCAGTTCCAGCGCGTTCAGCCAACCAAGTAAAGAAATGTTGACTATATGTCGCCTCTTTGAGCTAACTCAGCTATAGTTCTAGAGCCAACAAGAGCAAAAATGTTTTAGATTTATTTTTCACTAACACGCCAGAGTCGGGCATAAGCGACCACCAAGCTTTATTGTGCGATATGAATTTGCAGTATGCGAGAGCTCCTAACGGCGGTACACGGCGTATCACGTGTCAGTAGCACGTGTCAGTGATATGGCCCTGGCTCTCGATTCCTACTTTGATGTGTTTGGGACATCGGCTGAATTCATGAACATGGTATAGCTATGGAAAGTGTTTAAAAACAAGTTGCTCGAGATGCGTGAAAGATATGTACCATCATGGGTTATGACTGCGTGGCGCAGCAAAAGTAAGCCGTGGTGTTCGCGAGACGTGAAATACAAGGCAAGGCAGAGAGCGCACGTTTACGTTGCTATAAAAAAAACCATTCGTTGAATCTTAAAGATAAACTCAAGAAAAAACCGAAACGATGAAGGCAGCTTCGAAGACAACCAACGATAAGTTAAAGAACTGTGGCAATTCTTTAAAATGAACAGTGAACATGTATTATCAATACCGGCCCTTGATAGCGACGGCGCTACCGTCCATAACGACATCGAAAAAGCCGAGTGCTTTATCTCGTTTTTCAGTTCTGTGTGCGCTGCTCGTGTTGACACTCAATGTGGCGCGATCCACCCCAGCGTTGGGTGAGCCCATGAGCGATGTCACGATCGACCAACGAGGGATTGAGGCCGCTCTCAAGAAATTGAATGCGTCTACAGAAACTGGGCCTGGTGCTTTATCACCTGCACTGCTTTCTTTGTGCCCACGGGAAGTATCCAAATATCTGTGCGTAATCTTCGCCAACTTGTTAAAAGAGATATGTTTACCAGATGATTGGAAACTTGCCAATGTCATCCCTGTGCATAAGGGTGGACCACGAAATAGTGTTTTGAATTACCGGCCTACCTCACTTACTAGAGTTGAATGTCAAATACTCGAGTATGTGCTTTACAGTAATGTTCTAAGCCATATGAACATGGCGCTCTTTGCTCAGCCCCCAAGAGCATGGATTTTGTTGTGGATTTTCCTGTACAACACAGCTGCTTGATTTGACGCATGATTTAGCGGGAGCTTTGGATAAGTTTCTCTGTTGACTGTTCGTTTCTAGATGTTAAGAAGGCGTTCGATGTTGTCCCTCATTCTACTTGTATATAAAGATTAGAAATATATAATATAAACAGTAGGTTTCTAACTAGATAAAGGAATACCTAAATTTAAGAAGACAGAAAGTTGTGCTTAACGGCAAGACATCTCGTGAAGTTGACGTGTCCTCTGCGTGCCCCAAAGATCAATCATCGAACCAGTCTTGTTCCTCATCTATATCAATGATATCTGCTCTGGTACGTCATCGCGAATCAGGCTATTTGCGGATGATTGTGCCTTGTAAACGTTATTCATACTACCCATGACTGCGGTGTTTTACAAAACGACCTGTACAATATAAATGAATGGTGCAACTAGTGGCACATACTCATTAACTCGAAAAAATCTGTTCGTATGCGTTTTTCGAGGAAAAGAACTACTCATTACTTCTGTTACTGTCTAAATTCAGCCAAGCTATTATCAATTCAGGAGCATATAAACATGTCGGAGTTTATTTCACACCTGTTCTTTCTTGGAGCCGTCACATTGATCATATCACAACCAAAGCATGCCGCGTTCTAGGTTTCCTGCGCAGAAATACAAAAAAGTTGCCACTTGAGACAAAGACATCATTGTGCAAATCAAATGTCCGATCCCTTCTGGATTATGCTTTGCGCTGTGTGGGATCCGTGGTCGGCACGTGACGTGAGCACTTTAGAAATAATTCAAGTTATAGCCGTTCGTTTTGTTTGTTCAAATTAAACCAGGAATTTCAGTGTTTCAAGAGCAAAAGAAAGTCAACGCAGGGAATATCTCAGAATCAGGGGCGTAGCCAGGGGGGGGAGGGGCTTCAGCCTCCCCCCCCCCAGAATTTTTTCTTGCTGTGATGCACCGCCGACCAAAACAACCCGCGGCGCCGGAAATCATTCAGGATTTTCTCTAGAATGTATTTTTCACGCCCGAAAAGACATTTCCGTGCGAAGATTGTGAACTCGGGCTGGATTTCGTGGCAACGCCCATGCACCTGGAGTCACATAACGCAAAGATTCCCATCCGAGCGCAACAAAGTTTCAAGGCGCTTTGATGGCGAGCGGGCTCGTCGCGGCATCTCGCAGAGGCCGCGGAATCTACGGAGCGCATGGATTTCAATTCAGAAACTTTATGGGTATGGATATCACATAAAGCTTTGATGCGAAAGGTGCACTGACATTTCCAAAATCGTGCTTTACATTTTCAGTTCTGGATCATTGTGGGTTTAATGTTCTTATAAACATTTGACGCCAAAGCTGCATTGACTTTTCTAAAGTCGTACATCGGACCATACAACGAGACATGCAAAATCAACACACTCTGAGAGAAGTTGACAAAGCACGCAGCGAATAATAATAATATTTG
Organism: Dermacentor variabilis; assembly: GCF_050947875.1. Taxonomy (NCBI): domain Eukaryota; kingdom Metazoa; phylum Arthropoda; class Arachnida; order Ixodida; family Ixodidae; genus Dermacentor; species Dermacentor variabilis. Next base: position 238,194,738 of record NC_134568.1, read on the forward strand.
GGGTTTTACGTGCCAAAACCACTTTCTGATTATGAGGCACGCCGTAGTGGAGGACTCCGGAAATTTTGACCACCTGGGGTTCTTTAACGTGCGCCTAAATCTAAGCACACGGGTGTTTTCGCATTTCGCCCCCATCGAAATGCGGCCGCCGTGGCCGGGATTCGATCCCGCGACCTCGTGCTCAGCAGCCCAACACCATAGCCACAAGCACGCAGCGAGGTCCGATGAGACGAAGCGTTGTGATTGTTCATTTGTGCCATCATGTCACAGAAAAGAATATGAACATCTTTTTCATCTGCGCCAAAGCATCCATGTCAAGACACTAAAGCCAGCAGAGATAACTGCGTTCTCACTTATTTTTTTCTACTTTGAATTTTATTCGCGAGGACACATTAAATCTCTTCATTTTTTTTAGTTCTCGCTACCCGCGGGCTACCAGAGCCAGCTAGAGGTCATGCGTTTTTCACGTGTTGCCCTGACAACCGCGCGGCGCACTGCGGTGCGCGTTCATTTTTCTCTGGCCGAGTGTATTTTGGCCTCAGAAAGCTTTGGACGCTTTCTGGCTAGCAGACGAGAAGAAGCAATGGTCGCTTGCCGTCACCATTGTGGGGACTCGACAGATTGTAACGTGTTCGCTTGAGGGCATCCCCATTGTTTCGATGTTATCGCAACGTCTACCGAAAATCTTTTACTCCCCAGTGTAGGATAACGAGCAGCATGCATACGGTTCTCTGTGGACCAAGCGTCTCACGTTTTCTTGGATATTCCTTAGGTAGCTATACATTAGGCGCCCCAAGTAGGCATTCGACTGTGGCCAACATGCTTTCCTTTGCGTTACACCGCAAACTTACCCCGCTTTACCCCCCCCCCCCCCACACACACACAAAGGCATTGTTGCGGCGCAGCGAATTGTCGCATACTGAAAGTTTAATTTTCTTACTGCTTTTGCGAAAAGCAATGGGCCACGGGACTCTTCACTTGCCGGATACTCTTAATATTATTGCGATAGCAATTAGATGGACACTCAAGGCGCATTCCTGTCGTCGCCGTCATGTTTCGTATGAAGTCCAAGGGCGATAACATCGTCAGCGCGCGCCGCGTGCTGTATGTGCGGAGAAAAGCCGGACGGAAGCGCGCCGCCTTCCGTCGCGCGCGATGCATCGGGGGAGTGGAGGGAGGGGGGGGGGGCGGCCTTAGGATTCTGTGATCTGTGAATCTGGGATTGCGCAACATGTTTATTTGCCTTGTTTGACGCATTATACGGAATGTTTTAGCTAACTTTAGCCAGAGTTTAAAAATATACCTATGCACTCTAAGACGGCGCGACCAAATCCATGTTGCTCACTTTTGTATTCATTGTGTCACGCTATTTTTGTATTTTATTTAATTAGCTGATTAGTCAAGCTTAATTAACTAACTTCTGAAGCAACGAAGCTAGGAAAAAATTCAAATTAGAAAGTTGCACAGCGCTTTGCAAAACATCCGAATAAACAGTTTCTGTTTTTTCTATCTATTAAGCATTAGTGTTTTTCAGCTCACTGCGGATTCCCGCGAAATACAAGAAACACAACGTGACATGCCCGCTTGCTCGTGGTGATTGCACTGCTGCCAAGCTTTCCGCGCACAGACAGCCATAGGTGCACGGCTCCTTGAAAAGCGAAAGGGCAGCGACGCACGCGTTGGCTGTTCGATTTAAGCTAGCAACCGTTACCTCCTGCGTTGCGTAAAGCTACTGACGGACGTGGTGGTGGTGGTATACGTGGTAATTCCAGACAGCGATAAACAGACTATCGCGCATCGGCTGTTAAAGCGCGAGCAATTTCGTGATGCCTTTTTCCAACGAGGAAAAAAAAGCAGACATGATCCTTGCCCTAGTAGCTGCTGTTACGTTTCGCCTACGACGCGCGGTATAGCCGGCGCGGATGCAACGGACGCCGGGGCTTCGTTCAAAGCGGCAGACATTTTGGCCCGTTCGGCGCCGCCGCTACGCCTCCCCGCCAAGCGCGTCCAGGCATGTTCCAATGCCACGTGTCTTCGTGTGCGTGTGTGTGTGTGTGTGCATGTTGGTGCCCACGCTTGTCGAAGCGCGGCAGCCGGGGAGAGGAGCTCCCCCAACTGTGAAGCGAGGAGGTCCGAGCGGCACCGGCCCGGCGGATGCGTCACCTACTCGTCCCAACGTGCCCGAGCGGCGCCGGCCCGGCGGATGCGTCACCTACTCTTCCCAACGTGCCCGAGCGGCACAGTCACGTGCGCGTCTATAGAGGCGTTCCTTCTTGCCCTCAACTGCGAGAGTATAAAAGCAGCTGCCCCCGGACGCCAAGAGAGAGGCTCCGATTTCTTCTGTTGAGTAACGTGCACTCCAGTCTCTCCACTTCGGTCGACCTGACCGCCCGCTCTTTTGCGATGTTATAATAAACAAGTTGTTCTGTTACCAGTCGACTCATGCTTTGCCGGGACCTTCGGATGCTTCCAGTTGTGCCCCAGGCCGCCAGGCCAACGCTACCCTTGGGGCTTGCGACCCAGGTGCAACAACGGGCGTCAGCGCTGAGCTTCCAACAACTGTCTGCCAGCGGTGAGATCGCGACAACGGAGGCCAGCAGCGAAGATATGCAGTTGACTGTATGCTGAGCAGCACAACGACCATCCGGGAGCAGTGCAACGAGCCCTGTGTGATGACTGGTTGCCTGCAGCGGAACGACTGCGCTGAATTCTTGGCTACGAGGTTTGGTGAGTGCGGGACTTTCTTCTTCTGAGTTTTGCCAGGCTTTTGTTAGCGTCAGAAACAGAGCTGGTAATTGTGGTTGTCGTTGCTGCCGGGTTAGTTTGCGGCAAGACAATAGAAGGCAGTAGAGAAAGCAGCATTCAGAGCAGCCATGGATTTGAAGTCGTTGCGCAAACCGAAATTGCTGGAGCTTGCAAGAGAGTTGGGTCTGGATGTCTCGGACAAACTCAGAAAACCAGAACTGCTAAGGGCTATTATTGAGTTAGAAGCTGAGGATGACGAGCTGTCGGAATGCCTTGAGACCATTGAGGAGAGGGAGACTGCAAAAAGACAGGAGCGCGAACTTAAAGAACAAAAAGAGAAAGAAAAAGAAGAGCGCGACCACGTTTTGGAAATGAAGCGTCTCGAGGTAGAGATGGAACGCGCTCGTAATGGAAGTCAGGCACACGGGGCAGGAGAACGAGTATTGTTCAAAATGACTGACCTGATGCGGCCGTTTAAGCTTGGAGAGGACATTGGTTTGTTCCTGGTTAACTTAGAGCGAACGTGCGAGAAGCAGGGGTTCTCTCGGGAAACGTGGCCACAGCGCTTGCTCACTTTGTTACCCGGCGAGGCGGCCGACGTAGTCGCTCGCTTGAATAGAGAGGAGGCAGAGGATTTCGACAAAGTGAAATCGAGTCTGCTAAAAAAGTACAGGCTGTCAGCGGAGGCGTTCCGTCGGAAGTTTCGGGAAAATGAGAAAGGCAAAAGTGAGTCATATACAGAGTTTGCCTACAGGCTTATGTCAAACATGCAGGAGTGGCTCAAAGAAGAGAAAGCGTTTGGTGACCACGAGAAAGTTCTGCAGTGTTTCGGGCTAGAACAATTTTATAGTCGGTTACCTGAGAACGTGCGGTACTGGGTCTTGGATAGGCCAGACGTTTGTACAGTGGCTAAAGCCGCTGAGCTAGCCGAGGAGTTTGTGACGCGTCGGGCTCGCGGAGCTAAGGACGGTCAAAAGGGTGAATTTGGCTCGAAGTTTGAGAGGCCGAAGTTCACGCCCATGAGATTAAAGGGGGACACACGTAGTGCGGATGCGAGTGAAAGCAGTCCGACAGAACGTAAGGAGACGGCGGCAGCCGAAGCCGAACGCAGAAAGCGGTTCGAGACGAGGCAAGCGCGCGTTTGTTATACGTGCCAGAAGCCGGGTCACTTTTCGGCGCAGTGTCCAGAAACAAAAACAAAAGTCGTGTTTTTGTCATTATGCAGCACTGACGAGAACATGAAGCTTCTCGAGCCTTACATGCGAGACCTCCTCGTGAACGGGAAAGAGTGCCGAGTGCTTCGCGATTCCGCAGCTACGATGGATGTAGTTCACCCCTCCTACGTAGAACCCGATATGTTCACGGGCGAGTGCGCATGGATCAAGCAAGCCGTGGAAGCTCATAGCGTGTGTCTGCCCGTAGCAAAAGTGCTTATTGAAGGACCTTTCGGAGCGCTTGAGACGGAGGCGGCAGTGTCATCTATGCTGCCCCCCCAGTACCCGTACCTATTTTCGAACAGGTCCGATCACCTCCTGCGCGAGAAGGGGCTTTTGTTTGGTGAGGCTAGTGTTCAGGCCTTAACCAGATCGAAGGTCCGGGAGCTCGCTGCAAAGGCGGTAGTTGCGGGGCCGACGTTGTAGAACAATGAAAAAGGGTCAGAGGCGCAGCAAGCTGATATTCAGAGCACGCCCGAACTGAATAAAATTGAGCCTGTAACGTTAAAGGCACCAGATACTGGAGAGGAAATTACCGATGCGGGAAAGTTAGAAGAGCTATCTGCAGATTTGCTCATCGCGCCTACGTCAGACGGACATAATAGGTTGCTAAAAGTCAGCAGGGCGGCTTTGGTAGCCGAGCAAAAAAAGGATGGCAGCCTAGAAAACATACGCTGCATTGTCAAGGAAGGTATCGCCAAGAAAAATGCTCGCTTTGTGGAAAGAGGTGGGGTCCTGTACCGGAAGTATCTAGACCGCAGGGGAGTGGAGTTCGATCAGCTGATCGTGCCTCAGTGCTACCGTCAGGATCTGTTGCGCTTGTCGCATGGGGGTTCGTGGTCCGGACACCTAGGAGTTAAGAAAACTAAGGACCGTCTCTTACAAGAGTTTCAAGGTCTGTTCTCTGAGAGGCCTGGTAGGACTTCTGTCCTTACTCATGACATAGAACTTACCTCCCCAGAGCCAGTACGATCCAAGGCGTACCGGGTGTCACCCCGCCAGAGCGATATTATGGAGGCTGAGGTAAAGAAAATGCTACAGCTCGGTGTTATTGAGGCAGGTGAGAGTGATTATACCTCCCCTTTGATTTTAGTTGAGGTACCGGGCAAGGAACCTCGTCCTTGCGTCGACTACCGCAGGCTTAATTCCATCACTAAGGATGAAATTTATCCGATCCCTAACATCGAGGAGCGCCTTGAGAAAGTTAGTAGCGCTCAGTTTATTTCCACCCTAGATCTTGTCAGGGGTTATTGGCAGGTTCCACTTACAGAAGAGGCTAGTAGGTATGCGGCGTTCATTTCACCAATGGGAACGTTCCGTCCTAAAGTTTTGAGTTTTGGTTTGAAGAACGCGCCATACTGCTTTTCAAGCCTCATGGATAAAGTGTTGCGGGGACAGCAAGAATTCGCTTTACCGTATCTAGACGACGTAGCGATATTCTCCGCATCCTGGTCTGAGCATATGGCCCACTTGCGGGCAGTGCTAACCCGCCTGCGCGAAGCGGGCTTGACAGTCAAGGCTCCTAAGTGCCAGTTAGCACAGGCCGAGGTTGTCTACCTCGGTCACGTGATTGGTCGGGGTCGTCGCCGCCCCTCTGAAATAAAGGTGGCCGCTGTGCGAGACTTCCCGCAACCGCGCACGAAGACCGATATTCGGTCGTTCTTAGGTGTCGCCGGCTACTATCAGAGGTACATCCCCAGGTACTCTGATATCGCGGCTCCCCTGACGGATGCTCTAAGAAAAACAGAGCCTCAAACAGTCGTCTGGGACGAGACAAAGGAAAGAGCTTTTAGCGCCCTAAAGAGTGCCCTAACAAGCCAGCCTGTGCTACGATCGCCAGACTATACAAAAGGGTTCGTTGTTCAGTGCGATGCTAGTGAGCGAGGCATGGGCGTTGTGCTGTGCCAACGGGAAAATGGAGAAGTGGAACACCCCGTCCTGTATGCTAGTCGTAAGCTGACCAGTCGTGAGCAGGCGTACAGCGCCACCGAGAAAGAGTGTGCGTGTCTCGTGTGGGCCGTTCAGAAATTGTCATGCTATCTAGCCGGCTCGAGGTTTATCATTGAGACGGATCACTGCCCTCTCCAATGGCTGCAGACCATCTCTCCCAAAAATGGCCGCCTCCTGCGCTGGAGCCTCGCTTTGCAACAATATTCCTTTGAGGTGCGTTACAAAAAGGGGAGTCTCAACGGTAACGCCGATGGCTTAAGTCGAAGCCCCTAACGTAGGAATCAGCCTCAAAATCGTTTGTTACTGATGTTTTTCTTCCTGAGGCAGGATTTTTAACATATTGCTTTTGTGTAGTGTTTCAAAGTGATGATGTGCTTTCTAGTGCAATTTTCCGATTTGTGGACGCGTTCTGAGTGCTGCTAGACTACTGTAAGGAACTAGGCAGTGGTATAAAAGGGGAAAGAGCCTGGCAGGGCTTAGTGAAGGTTGTGCCGTGCTTGCTGACTGACCAGTTGAGTTTCGGCGTAGTTCTAACGCTTGCCGGGAACGAGAACAAAAATGTCAACTCTCCCGAAGTCACTTTGCAGTGTCCTGTGTGAACCTGAACGAGAGAACGAGGCCTTCTCTGTGCGCTGCGCTCAAGAAACGTCGAGGGACGCCCGACTTCGGTTATGAGCATCATCGAGCGACATCCCTCCGGACAGCGGATGCAGTCCCCTGACCATCGGGATCTCCTTCCCCCGGCGGGGCGGTCTGTTACGTTTCGCCTACGACGCGCGGTATAGCCGGCGCGGATGCAACGGACGCCGGGGCTTCGTTCAAAGCGGCAGACATTTTGGCCCGTTCGGCGCCGCCGCTACGCTTCCCCGCCAAGCGCGTCCAGGCATGTTCCAATGCCACGTGTCTTCGTGTGCGTGTGTGTGTGTGTGTGCATGTTGGTGCCCACGCTTGTCGAAGCGCGGCAGCCGGGGAGAGGAGCTCCCCCAACTGTGAAGCGAGGAGGTCCGAGCGGCACCGGCCCGGCGGATGCGTCACCTACTCTTCCCAACGTTCCCGAGCGGCGCCGGCCCAGCGGATGCGTCACCTACTCGTCCCAACGTGCCCGAGCGGCGCCGGCCCGGCGGATGCGTCACCTACTCTTCCCAACGTGCCCGAGCGGCACAGTCACGTGCGCGTCTATAGAGGCGTTCCTTCTTGCCCTCAATTGCGAGAGTATAAAAGCAGCTGCCCCCGGACGCCAAGAGAGAGGCTCCGATTTCTTCTGTTGAGTAACGTGCACTCCAGTCTCTCCACTTCGGTCGACCTGACCGCCCGCTCTTTTGCGATGTTATAATAAACAAGTTGTTCTGTTACCAGTCGACTCATGCTTTGCCGGGACTTTCGGATGCTTCCAGTTGTGCCCCAGGCCGCCAGGCCAACGCTACCCTTGGGGCTTGCGACCCAGGTGCAACAACGGGCGTCAGCGCTGAGGTTACAACACTGCGTACAGACAGAGACGGCAGGCTGCAAGAATATTTCGAAGTTGGCACCCTGATACGAGACCAAGCCGGATGACAATAATCAGTACGCACGAGTCGCTGAAGCAAACCGGCAGCTTCACAAGAAAGCGGCAGAGCGCTTCATTCATAAGTAATGAGGTTCGCTCCAACGTTTTGTCTTTGACGGCGGCCAATGCACACGCTAGGACGCGCAGCGTGAGTGCACATCTCGGTGTGTCCCACTCAAATGCCTGGATGATTTTGAAAACAGCTGGACTGCACCCTTATCACCTGCAGTTGTATCAATGCATGGAGTCAAGGGATCTTCAAAAGAGACTCGACTTTGCGAATTGGCTCTTGATTCAGGAGTAGCAGGATTAATTCTGACTTTCTCACCAAGGTATCCGGACTGACGAGGTGAACTTTTCCCGAAATTGCCTTGTGAATATCCACAACGTCCACTACAGAAGTGAGCAAAATCCCCACTGGCTAGGAAGATCCCGCCACCAATATCAGTGGTCTTTTAACGTTTGGTGCGGAATATATGACAGCACAGTCATTGGCCCAGTGTTTTTTAGCAACACTCTGACCGGCAAGAGGTATGTAAGTGAGTTCCTCAGAGGGCCGGTCGAAGACTTCTGCTGCAACATGCCACTAGCCCAGCTTGACGCAATGTGGTGTCGGCACGACGGGGCTTCAGCCCACAGCTGCAGTCAAGCACAAGCAAGCCTTGGTGTTACCTTTCAAGGGCAATGGATAGGGACAAATGAGCCTGTGTTGTGACCGGCAATGTCACCCGACCTCAACCCTCTTGACTTTTTCTTCTGGGGCTATATTAAGGATCACGTATACACGACGGAAGCGACGACTCCAGAAGCCTTGCAGGAGAAGATAACTGAAGTCTGCCACAACATTTCACCGACGGTGCTCAAGGCAGCGACAGCATGCGTTCTCAGAAGATCCCAGTGTTGTATCGCTGTAGAAGGTGACCTCTTCGAGCGCTTGCTGTAAACGTAAACTAAAAAATAAACGTAAATTCAGTGAAAACTGCCTCTGGCCATTTAGGATACTCTTATTCCACCATACCCGCCGTGGTTGCTCAGTGGCTATGGTGTTGGGCTGCTGAGCACGAGGTCGCGGGATCGAATCCCGGCCACGGCGGCCGCATTTCGATGGGGGCGAAATGCGAAAACACCCGTGTACTTAGATTTAGGTGCACGTTAAAGAACCCCAGGTGGTCGAACTTTCCGGAGTCCTCCACTACGGCGTGCCTCATAATCAGAAAGTGGTTTTGGCACGTAAAACCCCATAATATTTTTTTTATTCCACCATTTTCAGCCTTCAGAAAACTGAGTTCTTTTTATTTAGGGATGTTCTATTTGTTTACAGCTATCGCGAAATGACGGACCCGTTGCTTCCGGTAGCACAAGCGATAACAGCTGCGTGTGCTTATCGCTATAACGAACTTTCGCGGGTGGAGCACATGGCTAGCGTAAATGGCCCAGACAACGCCTACGTCGCTGCCTTGTCGCCTTTTAAGCGGCGGCGTGCCTATAGCTGTTTGCGCGGGGAACGCTGGGAAGCAGTGCAATCACGACGCTCAAGCGGGCATGTCATTTGTTTTGTATTTCGCGGGCATCATCAGTAAGCTGAAATACGCTAATACTTTATATATATATATATATATATATATATATATATAGAAAGAAAGAAACAGTTTATTCGGACGTTTTGCAAACCGCTGTGCAATTTCCTAAATGGAATTTTTTTCCTAGCTTCGTTACTTCAGACGTTGGTTTATTAATCATGACTAAAGATCTAATTAAGCAAAATACAAAAAATAGCGTGACACACTACGTACAAAAGTGAGCAACATGCGCTTGGTCGCGTCGTGTTAGAGTGCATCGGCCTATTTTTGAACTCTGGCGCCCTGTGTAAAGTGACTTTTGCTTAGATACGTAGATTTATTGGATGCTTATACGCATATTTAAATATCTTGTTGCGAGGTTTTGTGGAAACATACAGTGAACTTTGTTTCCAGAGACACTTTTTTTGCTTTTTATCAAGCTTTATCTTCTCATTTGTGTATTCCATTTCACTTCGAATTTTTATGTATATTTTGCAGAACTGCTGCTTTTTATATGTTATCTTTGTTGCGACTACGATTTCGGTGCAATTACAATACGCAACCGGTGACATCTGCTCCTGTGCAGTACATTGAAACGAAGGGCAGCGTCACTGAGATTTTTCCCTGGCCGTTGCATATGTACAACAATGTAAACAAGGCTCTCGAACGGCAAAGAATCATTAACATATTTGTCTTAAATTTGTTCATTTCACGGCCTTTACATTTATCATATCAGCGACATGCACTGCTTTGCTGGTTTCGCACTGATATAGTTCTAAAGTTCGTGTGATATTTTCTTTCTTATTAAATATACAAACGACATGGAAGCATTGATATCAGTTATTTATGGCACAATTTTTGGGACATTAGAATATATTCTTCTATGAAAAAATACATATTTTACTTGTCTTGACAGTGCGTAGCATTCAAGAATTCGTTTGCAGCATCTTTGGCAGTGGCAATGCAGCTATTACTCATGTATTTGACCCTCGACAAATTCTATGAGGAGGCCTAGCTCCAACGTGAGGCCCCCCCCCCTCCCCCCCGAACGAAATTTCTGGCTACGCCACAGCTCAGAATGAAACTTTTTCACAACATATTGCACTTTCGAACAGGTATAGACACCGGGAAATATTTTTCCAAGCCTGATTACGTTTCACAATGGCTGGGCCATGAAAATAAGATTAAGGAAATAGCCTGCAAAAGTGAAGCGTCTAAAATGCCATTTCTCATTTTTTCCCAGTGTGTGTGTGTGAGCGCATGTGCGAGTATGAAAGTGTCCCGGGTACATGTTTTCTTTTATTTGCGTTATTTATTGGTTCTTTGTTTGCCCCCCACTGTAGTGCCTGCGGGCGCTGTCGTTATTGTGATAAATAAATAAAAATTAATTAATCCTATCTGATCTCTTGAGATAGACATTTTCGTGCTTTGTCGTTTCCTTATTACGTCCTTTGTTACTTGGGAGAGCTTACCTACTGGTTACTTTGGTGCCTTACCTCCCACTTCAATTTCCGCTTCTGAAATCAGCCTAGTTGCGGTTTCATGCATTACGTTTATCTTCACTTCATCTTCCTGTTCTAAAGCTGCATATTTGTTTGCGAGCACAAGCCAGAATTCGTCTACTTTTGCCCTTACTGCGTCTAGGTTGGCCTGTTTCTTATCTAATAATTTTACTGTTTCTCTCTTCAAATTGAGAGCGATCCTAGACCTCACTAACCTATGGTCACTGCCCTTTGAGCTATCTAACACTTCTACATCCTGCGCTATGCTGGGATCGGCAGAGAGTATACAATCCATTTCATTTCTTGTTTCTCTATTAGGGCTTTTCCAGGTCCACTTTCTATTACTGCGCTTCCGGAGAAGGTATTCATTATTCAGAGTCTACACCTGGTGACATTTCCTCAGAGATATGGAGGAGGAAAAGAAGTACATGTTACTTGTACATTTCTTATCGTAGACTGAATTCAGCGGATCCATTTAGCTGTTCTTGAAGGCTTGACTGGCGCGCCTTTCTTTAAAAAAATGTTCGAAAAGCTTGGTGGATGCAGTTGTTAGAATGACTAGTCGTATGTCACATCGTATCCAGTATCGTACCATGTGTCCCGCGAGGGCATGTCTGGCATGTCTGGTACGTTATATAGATAAACGTGCTAGACATGCCAGACATGCCACAACTGTCAACATGCCAACGAAAACTGGGAGCCACAAAAGATGCGCTTCCAGCACTCTCGCGGGCTTCCCACAGAGAGGTGATACAATAAATGTCTAAGTTTGGTGCCACAACTCGGAACACATGCATGGTACCTGCTACTTGTTATACAGTAAGCAGGATGTTCTGCTTCAAGAGGCAGCTCGACACGATTCTGCCGAGGTTGCAGAATCGAGATGTGCGAGACTTGGACGTAGTGCAAGCACATGTGAGCCAGGGACTGTGCGAAAGAGCCCCGCAGCGTCGCTACTGGTGCTTTACCGTCTGAATGTGTGGCACCGAAGTCAACCAAACACTCTCAATTTAAATATTCAGTAGATTTGCAATGACCGAAAGAATTATTGACTGATATGTAATTGTTGAGATAAAGTTATTATTAATTAATGATCATTATTAAAGTAAGCAGAAATAATTCTTCGCAAAGCGGCAAAATGGAGGAGCATGAGATGATTTCAACTTGTTTTGGGAAGGAGACGCTGCGCTGCGAGGAGCAATTGCACATACGCGGTTGCAGTGCGAAGGTAGCTATAGGCTTCTCTGGAAAAATCAAACGGCGAAATTACAGGGCCACGGGACAGGCCTCCGTGTTCGCCTTCTCAAGTTTCGTAGTGCTTGATGTCAGGCAATCTTGCTTCCCACATCGGTCATGAACTTAACCATGCTATTCTTATCAGCAGAAGAAAAAAAGAAGAAGAAACAAAGTGGGCTCTTAATCCAGCCTTCCTGTTCACGTTTCCAAATGCATGCTCGCTTGCCTTTGAGTTGATGAATAGCACCCGTATTGCTCTCGCCTCTATTATACTTCAACCACTGTTGCATATAAAACGCCTACCATAATATCCATCTCACCATCAAGCGCATGCGCACTCTCCTAAGGTGCGGCGTGGTCGGCGTGGTGTATAGAGACGAATTTGGTAGCACGCGCTATTTGCCTCTAACAAATGACCTACATGCACTGTATGGACAGGCGCTATATGCAGCCACTTCGTTCGAACAACTTTTGCGAGGCCTCACTCACGCGTGAAAGAGACCCTTCCTTATCTTATTAACCCCGGCTGCCTCCATTATCGGCTTCTTTACTATCGCTCGCTCATTTGCTTGGAGAGACCCCGGTACACAATGCATGCATATGCAGGCACTTTTACTACGCAGCGTCTGCAACTCTGAAATTCCCTATTTAAAATTGTTTCCCACTCAAAAAGCGATCGGCCCAAAACGTCACAATTGTCCGGTACAAAACAATGATGCAATGGCAACGAAGTCTAGCTATTTCTCATTCCATAAACACAAAGGCAAATGAAAGAAGAAAGAAAGCGAAACTAACGAGGTAATTGGTAACCCTAATCGTAGTCATTATGGCGAAAGTGCGGTACGTCCTGCGAAAAAAAAATACAAAAAACAAGAGAATTTAGAACGCTTAAGTAGTAAACAACAAAATGCACTGAAAGCGAGAAGGAAGAACAATACACGTAGCATCGGACCTTCATTTTTTTTTTTGTAAAAGTTAATATAGAGAGGAAAGACATCGTAAGTGGCGTGCTGTGGCATGTTCGTCGATGCGCTCTGGTGCACGGGGCCGCAATGAGGCAAGAAGTGTTGGGGGAAGGAAAGAAAGGGGATTGAAGGGGGAGAGTTCAGTCAAATACGGAAAACGAACGCAGACTTCGTGCAGCTCAGATCGCACGGGTGGCGCCATCTAAGGAAATGGGGGCGTACTCTAGCAGGAATCGTGGGTGGTCCGCAGTCTGCGCGGCTGTTTCGAAGGGGGCCAATTATCGCGTGCAGCTTCCCCTGAAGAGCAGCGTTAACCCAGTCCGCCTGGCAGTGGAGCGCGAACAGGTTCCAATGCCGGAACACCCGCACACAGGGCACATTTCCTTGCGAGGAGGGCACCGTCGTACCCGGCCCCTCCTGGTTCATACAGTGTAGTTTTGTGCTAGTACAACGCGCGGCACTCGCTCACTTTCTGCGTGAAGCGTTGCGAACAAAATTTGCCTTAATGACCCACCTGCGCTGGCTGTGCTCAATGTGCTGATGCTAAGCTGAAGCGCTCTACGGCTCAAGCTCAAACCGCGCATTGAATGCCCCGGCCACGCGCGGTGGCTGCATTCCTGATGAAGCCGGAGTATGTTCGATGCCTCGGTGCACAATCGAGCGTCCGAACCGGCCATCGACCGCCGGGTGTCTCTGATAGGGCGCGGTTAATTGTTCCCTTTCAGCTAAATATATCCCCTCGTTGTATAATGACCCCGTTCATCTGCTCGGGGGGTCCAGCTATAAGAGGCGCTGAAATTTTCTTTCAGTGCCGAGACATTTTCTCTCCCAGCACGAATGAAGGGTATAATGTGGAAGCTTAAAACAAAACAGTAAAGGAATTTCACGTAATTGCGAGTAAACAAAAACAACAACAACAAAAAAAAACAGGGGAAGGAAAGGGGGGCGCTAGGCATTCGGTGGGCGTGCAACAGAGACGCTCCTTTGTTTTCGCTGCCAGGCAGAATGCCAAGTGTTCACACTGTTGCACGAAGCAGTGCATGAGTGAGTAGGCGAACAATTCAAATACAATGAATGGCATAGCTAACTGCGCACAATTATGCTTTATAATATTGCCACCAAGGTGTTGATCTTCGTATTTGAATTCTTAATCTGTTTTTACCTAGGCTATGTGTACCTAGATGCTTTTGCTTACTCAAAACGTACAAATCTCGCTTTGCGACTAGAAATACTGATTTATTTCCTTCTCGTTACAAGCGTGCCACTCCAAATATCTCTGGAAAAAGAATTAGCGCGCATATTCGCATGCCCTATCTGATAATGCTGCGCGGCTGAACTTGTGCATCGCGCGTATGGCGCCAAAGGCTGGCCATTACTGGAATATACAGTCAGTGCGAGTGGGCCCCGTTGCATTGATTGTAGGTTTTTTTTTTTTTTGGTCTTCGGACGAAGGGTGCCGAGCCTGTCTCTATCACGAAACACCTCCAAGCCTTCCGCGATCCGTGTCATGCTGGTCACTTGATGCGCTCCTTGCAAGAACACGTCGCCCTGCAGGCCTTGTACTGCTCCTTGGACGGGTTTCCGCACAGCCACTTGTGCCAGTGCTTGGCGATTTCGCGGCAGTTCACCCAGAAGTCGGCGTGTTCGCAGGCATTTGCTGAGGTAAAAAAAAAATTAAAGAAAAAAATTATAAAGAGGAAAAGGGAGATAATTCCAGTTAGTCAGAGGAGAGGCTGTTTCAGCACCTTTACCACATGACTCGCATGAGTCAAGCCATTGTACAGTACCCAGTGGCGTAGCTAGGTCGTCTGGCACCCGGGGCCCTTAGCTCTTCTGTCAACCCCCCCCCCCCCCCCCCGGGTGTAGTCGAGGAAGGCGAGGATATCGACAATGGTCGGGTGTCTTCAGACGTATATGACACCTCCCCCCCCCCCCCCCCCCCCTACTGGCCCCGTGCACCCGGGGCCCACGGCCCCCCGGCCCCCCCTGTTGCTACGCCACTGACAGTACCCTACTTTTATACTGGCCACACACCGTTTCCGTGACATCGGGCAGGGACACGATATTTAGCAATAGGTTGCAGATCGACGATCGTTTTATGGAGTGGAATTACTGGCCATCGGTGACTGCATTCTGGCTCATCGCAGTGTTTCTCCTGCTCACCCATCCCCTTCCACGCATCGATATGCCTGAATTCCCCCCTGGTCCCACAGCTTAAGCTAAAGCGTCGGCCTTTGCAACGCGAGGAGGCCATTAGTGCCTTAAAAGCATTTTTAGCGCAAGATATTTGCTGCAGTTCATACTACTGTTGAAAAATCATATCACTAGCACAAATTAAATTGAAATCTTACATTGCAGAGTCCTAAAGAAAAAGAGAGAAAGAACGAAACGCGAGCGTTGCTTTAGAGTGTAAAATCTACCATGCATTATCGATGGAAAGGTCGTTTCAAGAAGAAACTAGCGCCATATGTACTACTATTATACCACGAGAAAGAAACAACGCGATATAAACAACAACGCCACTGCATATTACAAGCGTGCGTCAAGGATAACGCCGCTAGGCGCATGTGTCTGATGTCATTCTTCCCTTCCTTCTCTCCCTCTCTTTTCTAAATTTTCTCTGAGTCCAAAATAAACTGCTCTCACTACCGTCAAGTCATATATATATATATATATATATATATATATATATATATATATATATATATATATATATATATATATATATTCTATTTCACCCGCTATCTTAAAGTGACCTCTCAGCGCAAGACGAGCCTGCAAGATTTGGAACTTGCCCGAACGTTGTCGTTGATTCTAGCTGTTGTGTATGTTCTCGCCGAACTTTCAGATTGTATGAGCAGCACGAATTGTGCAGTACTTTCTGGAAGGCACGCGGGCATCGTCGATTATACGCTGGATCGACGAGTCACGTATATAAAAGCCGACGCGCTTGACCCGTGGCTCAGATTTTCGACGATCCCCGAATGTGTTCGCCGCTACAGTTGCGCTTTGAATGGCACTTGCCTCTATGGAAACAAGTTTGCCCCATAAAGAGTTAGTTTCGCTATGTTCTTGAGCGCGTCACTACAACGTGACAATATACAGCCGCAGTATAGAGAGCGCAAGAGAGACTAATGAATCCTGGATTGACCCACGGCACGTCTGGCATGCTCCTCCAGATGGGTACGATGAATAATGATGACAGCCCCCTGTGGTTAATTTGAAATGCCGCTCTGATCTTTTGCGATTGATCGAGCCACGAGGGTTTAACGTCCCCAAGCAATGAGAGACGCCGTGGTGGATTAAAATTATGGCCACCTGGGGCTCTTTAACGTGCACGTAAATGTAAGCGCACGAGCGTTTTCGCTCCCATCGAAATGTGGCCGCCACAAATCGTACCCGCTATTGACAGCGCGCTTAGCAGCAGGGCACCATATGTATATATATATATATATATATATATATATATATATATATATATATATATATATATATATATATATATTTATATATATATATATCCACTGACCTACAGCTGCAGGCAGGTGATTGCTGATCCCTATACGACTAAAAAAAGGGAGTGCTGGCATCCAAACGGGGCACAGTGCACTGCCAAAGTGACGCCGGTTCTCGATTTTTTGCATGTTTCCGAGTTCGCTCAGCTTGTACACTGTCAGTCAAGGTGCAACGCGCCGTTGGCCAACGTTTATTATACCCACGGCAAGACGAACGTATTCACGAATAGCTGTGTTTTTTTTTATTTGTTGCTTTCCTAGTTGAGGGGGGGGGGGGGGGGTCTGCTTGTTGATTTTCTTGCGTGTTGACCGACGAAGCATGGTCACCGCAAGAAATGGTCAGTTGGCAGCCAGTGCCCTACAACTATACCGTCTTCACACTACATGTACACATTACCGCACTATATACGTCCCACAAACTTGTAAGCGTCTTTAAACAGAGTGAGAGTGATAAGTGTAGTCATTATGCTTGTTACTGTGCTCATTATGCCGCTACTAACTTCGGTCTGCATAATCACTGGTACAGCTATACGGGTGAACATTTTTATGTTTACCGGAGTTCTTAAAACTCGCCTGCTGCAGATAATGTAACTTTAGTACTTGACCTGGATTATTCAGAAGCAGACATTACTCGCACGAGAAATCGAAACACATATTCAAATAATTTTAAAAAAGCACTAATTAACTACTTAATTAATTACTCTACCGCACATGTTGTAATTTATGAATTGTAGCCGGTGCGTTTGCAATGCGTATCCACATGAAATGAATTTCTAGAATAACACCTGTCTGGGAGATATGCACCATTAAGCTCGCATAAAGATGCACTGTTGTTCCACATGTTTTTTAAACAAAACGTTCATTTAAGCAACGAAGCGCAAAAGTAATTGAACGCCCATGTATTCCGTCCCACACTTTCGGAAATATCTCGAAACTGGTGTCATCCTAGAGATTCATATCAAGTTGATACGTCTTGCAAGCTCACCGGCTATAATTCGTAAATTGCAATATGTGCCGCAAGGAATTAATTAAGAAGTTAATTACTGATCTGTCTAATTTGTTGTATATGTGCTTCGATTTTTCCTGCTAGCAATGCCCGCCTCTTCGAATAATCCAGCTCAAGGACAAGAATTATGCTATTTGCCACAGGCGATCTTTAAAAATTTCGGGAAACTTAAAATTTATCACCCCGTATATCACAGCATAAGTGCAAACTACCAGCAAAGAGCGTGATGTACTCAACTGCACAATTTCTTGGAGCGGCAGTGGCCTGGGCACTTGCTGCAGGGTTTACCTTTTGTGTACGGCTTTCCAAAGCGTTCAGGATAGTTGCCGCTGAAAGATCAGGATCAATATGAAGAGAAGCAGCTCGGTAGCAGGGTTTCAAAATCTCGAAATGCTCTGCTTCATGGCCACAGAAAGCAGCACTGAATGCAACTCACATGGGGCAGTAATTGCACACGTAGTTGTAGAACGGCTTCTTGACAACGTTGCGACCGCAGTAATGAAGGCCGCATCCTACTTTGTGCGAACTGTACCACACCATCTGTGGAGAAGGGGCGGCATGGGAAGTTGTAGCGTCTACAGCTACGGTCTTGGCACCAGAACAAGTTCCTTCGCTATAGGTAAGCACTGTATCACTGATTTTGCAGCATTCCTCAAAACTCGTATCAAAACGAGCCGGCAGGAAACGGAAACGATTAATGTAATAATTTTATCTACTACAAGGAACGTTTAACATGTTGAACGGACGAAGGACAAGTTCGCGCTGTTAAACATTTACCATGGTCCAGACCAACTGGACCACCAACAAGCCACAACAACGATCATACACAGGATACGGTGTGCATGGGCTCTGAGACATGAAAATTATCTGCTCTTTGTGCTTGTAGCCGTAGCAGATTACCAAGATGTGTTGTCACAGACCTGAGTGTAGTGGCCGACCACGGAAGGAACGTTATTTCCTGTATCTCCAAAAGAGAAGTTGTGATGTTCCAGAAACCATATCTTGATGGCGAAAAACCATGGCACTTTCACATTCGACACGAAGATATTTTGTCCACAGGATCCATAATCTGTTTCGGTAATGATGATGGCAAGGTTACTTGAGACATATCTGACACACTTCCTACAGCACACGTGTGCAGTTGCATTACAGTACACGATCCCAAAAAATCTCACACTTGATTGTAAGGCAATAAAAAAAAAAGAAAAAAAAATGAAAAAAAAGAGAGAAACAGGTGTGGCAGGGGAGCACTGACTTTCGGTTGTCAGCGTTTTTGATTAGTTGTCTTGTTCCGTATTTTGTCAACTTATTGGCGTCGTTAATAAGCAGAATGGAAATAAAGCAAATGATCTCTGTGCGAGTTGGACATCAGTCATAGTACATATCTGCCGCTATACCTCTTTTTATACTATACTTAATGGCTGTAGGTATATACCGGCTGCTTCATCGAACACTATCAAAACGTTATAAAGGTTGCCTGTGGCACATAGCACAGTTCTAGTTGATGAGCTGGTCTACTCGAAGAGGCGGACATTACTTGCAAAAAAAATTTGAAATGCATAATCAACTAATTAAAAAGTACTAATTACGTTTTAACTAATTAAGTTATGGCCCATATTGCAATTTACAAATTCTAGCCGTGGAGTCTCGCAAGACGGATCCATTTGGAACGAATTCTCAGGATGACGCCAGTTTCGAAATATTACTTCCCGAACTTTGCGGAGAAATGCATTAACGTTCCAGTTACCTTATTTAAAGAAAAATACATCGGTTTATGCATCCAAGCACAAAAGAAAGGAAAAGGAGAAAAAAAAAAGAACCGAGGGTCAGGCTTTTTTTTTTTTTATCATGACCATATGAAGCCAACATGCAACCGAACCAAGAAAAGACCGAGGGAAATAACGGTTTTTTTTCTAGTTTTTTTATTGAAGTGCAGAAATAATAAGGAAAAGGTAAATTAAAATGGACGAGGAGATAACTTGCCGCCGGTGGGCGCGCAACCCGCAGCTTCCGTACGCGTGCGCAATACCCAAGGCAGTGGACGGGAGGATGGCCGCTGTCTTAGCTGGAGTGGTCGAGCACTGCACGCGTAATGCGAAAGATGTGGGTTCGGCGCCCACCTGCGACAAATTATTTTTAGAGCGCAGCTCTTTGGCGTCCGTTCCTGGGTTTCGCGTCGTCGTCGTCGTCGGCGTCGTCGTCGGCCTCGTAACCAGCTCCGCCCCCCTTTCATCCCCCCAGCGCTAGCAGCGACCGACTGATACCGCTGGATGCCGCTGACGCCGCTAGAGAGTCAAGATAACGTGACTGCATAGAACACCGTCGCCGCCATGCAGAAAGAGGAGGAAAGGGTCCCCCCCCCCCCCTGTTCTTGTGTGGCGGATAGCTGGGGTTGACTCACTATCGCCGTCAGCGGCATCAGTCAGTCGCTGCTATCTCTTCCCTCCTCCCTTTATCGTGTTGTCCGCTTGCTGCGCGCGCTTCTGCCCCCATCGTTTGCCGCTGGGTGTACACGCCGCCCCCCTCCGCTTCCGCTTACTGCTGGTTGCTCTCGACGGCGGCGATGAGCCTCCGCTTCGGCGGCGCGAACTGCAGGGTCTTCTCGGCGGCGGCGATGAGCTTCTGCTTCAGCCTCGCTTACTGCTGGTTGCTCTCGACGGCGGCGATGAGCCTCCGCTTCGGCGGCGCGAACGGCAGGGTCTTCTCGGCGGCGGCGCTTAGCCTCTGCTTCCCCCACGGCTGTGACAACCTCGCGAGGCACTTGTATAGATCTCGTCTTTGAGAATCAAGCATTGGTGTACCAAGTCGAACATATATCAGTCTATTTCTCCGACCACAAAGCTTCCTTCATGACTGTCAAGAACTGTTAGTGGAGTCTTTGTTAAAGGAATACGTGTGAAAAATAAAAAAAAGAATTATGTGATAGCGCATACATGTGTTGCTCGATTTCTTTGCCTCAATCTATCCAAAAGGTGAAACAGCTTATTTGCTGCGCTCACATTTCGCATTAGGAAGTAACGTAATCGTCGGTAATTTTTTTTCATACACTTTCATCTCCCTTATTATTTCTACACTTCAGTTAAATGCCACACTTATTTCACTTATGCTTTCCGTGGCTTCACTGCCTGTTGGTTTCATATAGAAAGAAAAAGGGATTTTTTTTTCAGTGGGAGCAAGAAACGCGCAGGCGCTGTCACTTTCTAGGATGCAAAGAACAGAAAGCGGCGTACCTTCAACCCAGCGTCCCGAGGTGTTGTCATGGACAAGAAGTTGGCAACTTTCTGCCCAGCGCTGCGCATCCTTAGCAGCTCCTTTGTGCCATGTCTGAAAAGGACAGAATCGAGTGTGTGACTGGTATACTCGGCGAAATACACGCCAGAGGTATGCTTTGACGCATATTTGAGCGCATCGGTAAGGAACGGATTCAATAGTCAGACACCTTCAATGCCTGCGACCTTGGAGCCCTGACATTACAAAGGCAGGCCAGACGACGTTTGGCGCGGTCGTCTTTGTTTCTGAAGCACGGTTTTCAGTGAGGGCGTCAGCCTAACTGACGTCACCGACAAAGCGCGCGGGTAATTTGTTCGCTATCATGTTTGCTATCAAACTGCTCACGTGAGCTCTCCCTCTGCGTGAGCAGTTTCTGGATTTTTTGTGGCTGTAATGGCTCAGCTTCGACAGCCAAGTTATGTGGTCACAAGATGCCGTTGTATCGTTACATGTCGGTGTGAACATTCGGCTCCAGTTCGACGCGCAATTTCCGAGTTTTTGGCGGGAAAAGCGAGCTCTGCTGGTAGATGTAGTATGCGATCTATGAACGAAATGGAGTGTTGGTGGCCTCTTTTGCGGGAGTAACAGCTTGTGCACGCGAGAAATGGACAGACTCTATCGCAGAGTAAGCGATAGCTCAAAACTGGGGTTAAACATGCTGTAAACTGTCGCTGATGCTCGTGAAAATTGTGACCACTCTATTTGTATATGTATATATATATATATATATATATATATATATATATATATATATATATATATATGCTTGTTTTGTTTTCCGGTGATGAAATACACATTTCTTCGCGCGTCACCTGCAGCTTTGCACGAAAAGTATTGCCAGACACGGTAAGAGTCAGTACAAATAAGCTTTCTTGTCGTGATTCTTGGCCTTTGCGACGAAAGTTACATCCTTGGTTTCCTTTTGTAAATTTTGCAAGACATGTAAGGACATTACATTGAGACCATGAGCGTAGGTGGACGAGATGCTGGGCCGAGGGAAGTACTTTGTTAGAGCGCCGAATTGTTCTTCATACCAGAATCGCCTTTTCAGCATATCGGCTAGTTATTCTGCGAGTAAACACAAGGAATTTTTCTTCGGGTGGTTGATACATTTTCTTTTTGTGAAGCTGACACTGCGGCACAATTCTTTATTGAAATGAAAGCGTTGCGGCAAAGGAGCGTTACGGCAAAGGAGCACCTGTACGACTGGGTTTGCAAAATGAAAGGCAGCAGAAAAATGTCAAAATAAAGGTGGCATACCATTTCGAGCATATCGCTGGCTGGTGGATCAACTCTGGTGCGAAAAAAGTTGTGGTACAAGACGATTCTCTTCATCACTGGTCTGTACCGTGTATCCAAGCTCTGTTTTGGCAACATGTGTCCATACACCTTGGGCCCTTTATATAATCAATGAGTACATAAGTTCGCATGCTTCAAGTTCGCATGCTATGCGAACTTGAAGCCACATTTTGTAGCGATCCACTTCCATTTTCCATTCTTTTCGGTTTTCGTCAGTAAATGGGATGCCGTCGTCGGGGTCGGCCACTCGATGCAACAGATGATACGAAAAGAAAAATGGCAAATGAAATAGATCGCTTCAACATACGGCCCTTGATACTCAAAGGTAAGTAAGAGCGTCATGATTGCCATGACTGCAATTGCCGTGCCATGATTGCAAATAAATTCCCCACAATACAAGTGCGTTATCACCCAGTGAGCTCGTTAACGCCAGGTGCCTCGTATGTGATTCCCTACTTGGTCCTGGGTTCGACGGACCGCCGTCTTGCGAGGGGTGTACATTTTCTTCTTGACAGCAAACAAACACTGGCCAAAGTTTTAAAAAAAAACCTGATCACTCGGTTTCTTTTTTTTTTTTTGAAAACTTTGGCGAGTGCTTGTTTGCTGTCAAGAAGAAAAAAAACGATTTCCTACTGTAATCAATTGCCGGGCATATTTTTAAAGCGAAGCTTTCTTA
Organism: Dermacentor variabilis; assembly: GCF_050947875.1. Taxonomy (NCBI): domain Eukaryota; kingdom Metazoa; phylum Arthropoda; class Arachnida; order Ixodida; family Ixodidae; genus Dermacentor; species Dermacentor variabilis. Next base: position 238,217,221 of record NC_134568.1, read on the forward strand.
ATTTTGCTTCTCCTAGCTTCCCACTTTGCAGGTATTGACGGCTGCTGTGTATCTGTGCTGTGCGAACTTGGGCCACTGGGTACGTGCAACTGGCCGTGTTTCCGAATAGACAAGTACAACAAGAAATAAGAATTGAAGTCGGCAACACAAGCAGAGTGTGGAGAAAGAGGTAAGGCGAACAAAACTAGACCAGAGCGGGCATTGAGCGAGGAGCGTTGAGCTACACAGAAGAGCAGAAGAAGTGAAGACATTTGAGTAAACATTAAAGCAAGCTACGCTTATCATTGATTCCCACGAAGGCGGGGGATTCGCCTATTCTTTAGGCTATTTAAATAAAATGAAATCGCCGTCGCATATAGCCCGAATTCACCTGTTCAGTATAGTCTACTTGATGGGGCATGCGTTACTTACGCGTCAAACTACAAAATAAATTAGGTAATAATCAGATTGAACAATTAACGTTCAAAGTACTTGATGACAGGTTTGCGATTTCGCGACTGCACTCCAGCTGTACTGAAGGCATTCACTTCTGTAGGAACCGTTAATCTGCCACCAGCTTCGAGATACTATTATTCCCGAAATCTGCCACAAAATACATTAAAGCTCCATAGTTATTTCGCCGGGTCCATGAGAGGGAGCTTTAGCTCGTGGTCAACTTCGATATCCTTAGTGAAATGCATGTAAAACTCAGAAATGCTTTTACGAAGTAATGAGTGGACCTATTTAAATAAGGCTTGTTTCATTTTAGAGAGAAAGTTAAACGATAGCAAGTCCTCGAAGCAGAATGCAGATTCAGGACTTCAGATTTATTTTGACGAAAATTGCCAACAATTGGCTAGATAAAAAAAAAATGGAAGCGCAAAGTTTACAAGACTGTAACTCTGCACCAAAAACAGTTATCGCAGTTCTATAAACTGCAGCGGTCATGGTATATCTCAAGCGGACAAATGTGATTAATGAATTTATGGCCTAAGTAAAACTATTACAATGTTTAGGAGGGTTTTGAAAAGTTCTAGCCACAAATTAGTAATATATTGCAGAACAGTGTCAAACTCATCAATTTTGTTCGCTGTAGATGTACTCTAAGGTATAGTTTTGGTATCACTTGTTATTTCTTAGTTAAAAAGCTGTAGAGATGATACTTGTTTTTTAAGCTTTGCATATTCAAGAATATTCTAAAAAAATTATGCGTGGCTCTGCTATCGCAAACACCAGAGACCAGCGGAGCTGGGGGAAGGCCCGTAAAGTAGTGCCAAACCGCACACTTAGTCAAACTTTTGCTGGGCTTCCCCAAGCTGCGATGGTCTCGATGGCAGAGCCATGCATAATTTTTTTTCCACTGCGAGAAAGAGGACCGCAGAAGCGAACGCGCGGGTTTTATGGGAGAGTAATGACGTCACACCATCTGCGTTCCCGGCGCGCCGCTCCTTCTCCCCCACTAGACTCCACCCACCCTCGCCGCGTCGCTATACCGCGCGATGCTGTTTTTATACTCTGCTGTCACTCTCCCTCAGCTCTCTCTTCCCCAGCTCGGCGAAGCCGCAGACGTCAAGAGAAACCCACCGAGGTTCTAACAGCTCCACTGTAAAAATGTATCGCATAAATTAAAAATTCATTTCCCACAGTTACAATGATCCTGACATTGGCCCTGCCTGACTTCTATTCAAACGTATGCTCTGCAGAGTAGTTAACTAAACGTTAACTATCGTATCGTTTAATTTAGCTGATTCTTATTTGATTCGCAAAATTATGTCCGAATCTTCAAAATGACCAATCGAAATAGTGGCATTGCGCTATAGCTTCCAAAGACGTTTTCTTTGTTAATTTACAAATCCTTAAGCTGCATCAGGGGGCTTAGCTCGGTGTAGAGTTGCGTGCAGATTTCGCGAGCATAGCCAATCTTGATTAATTCTAAGCGCGAGTCGTCTTAGGAGGTAGATCTATAAGAATCCTCGGAACGCAAGCGTAATTTGATGAAAAAAAAACGAAGATCTTTCGTAACATCTTGCGGGAAATAATTATGCAGATCGAACGTCCATCTTGGAATTTATGGGAAGCGAAGCTTTCGTGAAGCGGTTAATTCAATGCTATAAATTTACTGATTTCATTCCTGCGTCTTTGGTATGAAGGAAAAATGGCGCGCGCGCATTTGCTCTCGCGCACCTGTGCTGCACAATGCGACACCGGCGGCGATCATCTCGGAGAGCTATTTGGCGTCGGCACGGCAAAAGTACGTGCGAATGTGGCCTAATGGTTAGAACATTGGGATGCTGTTCTGGGGAACCGAGGTTAGATTCCCGCGTCGGGCGCGTAATTTTTCTTTAAAGTGTGAGCTAAGGGGCAAGGCAGCAGCAGCATCTAGCAGCCACAGTCAGGAAAGTCCGGGGGGCTTCGCAAAGAAAGCTTCGCCTTAAAATGCGTCAGCAGCGGCCGTTGCTGCTCTGCTGCAGTTTGCTTCTGGTCCGGTGAAAGGTTCTCGGCTCCCGGGCCCGAACCGCCGGTCATCTTAATGCTGAGCTCGACGGGCAACGCTCGTGAGGACGGCACGCGTTTCGCAAGCGCAACTGGCAATGCGCTCATTTTCTCATCGGCACCGCCCGCGGGAGGCACGCGGCGGCGATCACTACAGACCACTGTCAGTAACTCGAAAGCCACGCTTCGCTATCCTTGCATCTTTGTCATGGTATGCTTTGTGATGCTTCTGCCGCCTTCGCTTGTGATCTTTGGCCCACCGGCCCACTGTCAGCAGCATTGGATGGCTTCGGCGGAGCAATCACGACGTTCGTCTTTTGGCGAGCATATATATACGTAAACTCTTCAGGGCGCGCTGTGAGCGGTTGTCGTTGAAGTTCTTCGTCTCTTCTCGAGTATATATACTCCCCTACGAAGTGTTTTGACGTTATTTGTGGCTTAGACAAAACCTGAGCACTTGTATCTTGTTTTTGCGAAGAAGTATGCATAATATAATAATATTATATATCATTGTAATGACGACCGCTCCATGAATGCGGACAACAACATTCGTTGAAGGAAGATACACTGCCTGCAAGCTTGTCGCACGCATATCACGTACTCATGCACAAGGATCGCACCGGTACTGCACTTACGCTGGATGTTATTGTACGCTGGCCTGCACACAAGAAAACAAGACGTTTTCCTAACATGGCGGAAGCGCTACCACCCATACAAACAGGTCGTCCATCGTGCAAAATGGCAACGGCGCCAACCATGAGGCACTTGCAGCGAGAATGCCCAAATTATGCAGCCCTCTGACGAAAGTACCGCGGAGCCAAGTGGCCAGCTTCGAGCATGGGATCCATTCCTCAGCGGAGGCCGACAGTGTACTGCGAGCACTGTTCGCTTTTACTGGGGAATCAGGCATTCTCCGCATAGTGTGACCGTGCGGGAAGCATTCCTCGTTGGCTGGCCCTGTCTTCATCTCCAAATTCCCCAACTACATTACCCTTAACTGGCTGATTAACCATCCCTCTTTTAATAAAGCTGTATCATCACCATCATATCTTGCTTCTCCGAAGAAATGTACATAATATAATAATATTATATATCATTATAATGATAAAAGCGGCCGTAGAGCATGCCAAGTGCGGTAGACAACTTTCTCAAACGATTCGTGTTCTAGTAACGGGCTAAACGAACGCACGCGGTCCCTACATATCGCTCAAAATATACGGCCGACGCCGTAGACGGGAAAGGTGTATAGTTAAAGCGACGAACAATTCATGGACCGGCTGATTATAGTGCTTCAATGCAACATATTCAACGGGAAAATGCAACCAACGTATAATGCTCCATTTTAGAAGACTTTGCATAACACGTCACATCTTGTGTTCCCTTTGTACGGTAATTTACTGAGAATGATGGCTTCAGTGCTTGCGTTCTCAGTTACCCGCCGTGGTTGCTCAATGGCTATGGTGTTAGGCTGCTGAGCACGAGGTCGCGGGATCGAATCCCGGCCACGGCAGCCGCATTTCGATGGGGGCGAAAACACCCGTGTATTTAGATTTAGGTGCACGTTAAAGAACCCCAGGTGGTCGAAATTCCCGGAGTCCTCCTCTACGGCGTGCCTCATAATCAGCAAGTGGTTTTGGCACGTACAACCCCATAAATTCAATTGCGTTCTCAGTGTGCGTCTGTTATATTTGTTTCTTTTGTGGCCATGTATATACTGCAGCAGGTAGTTCGCGTTTGCACAAAAGACAAAGTGAGTGTGAGCAAGTCAATTCGCTCCCTTATTTTCTTTCCTTGTACTAGGACACGAAGAGATGCTTCAACCTATTCAACCTGGCATATATAGAAATGTGTTCATTGTATTGACTTACTTGGCAATGTAGGAATATTTCCTCCGCAGCAAAATCCTACTGAAAGCAGCCATAGAGATGTCAATTCGTTCAACATGTTTTGCATTTCAAGATAGTACTTTCGGCTGAGTGCTTCAAACTCTGCGGAAACAAGAACAAAAAAAGTTATTAGACTTGCATGGGTCAAAAGGCAGAATCTCGAAGCGGAGAATTGGGTTATGCTTAATGAGTTTGCTCGTGCACGTACACATTATTAAGGCGAAAGCCTTAAGTGGCTCATACGCCGGTAGCCTTGACAAAAAAAAAAAAAAACGCGTCGTTCGGTCCAATGGTACAAAAACTATCATCATCATCAATGGCTCATACCCCCCTAAGCAAGCAAACAATGCAATGGCTCATCGCCCTCGTAATGCAGAGGCCACAAGCACTCAGCAAGGTGAAGCGTATAGTGTATACATTCATTGGGATCACTCGCACAACGTACAGAAATGCGGAGTCTAGTTGAGTGGTACAAAAAACTACAACAACCACGTGGCCTTTTTAACGGCTCATAACCCCGTTAGCAAGCAAAAAAGGCAGTGACTCATACCTCGGTAAGGCTGAGGCTACAAGCGCTCAACAAAGTGAAGCGAACAGTGCATACATTCAGCCATACAATACACAGAACAGCGTACGTTTCAATCAACTGCTGAGAGAATGCAACGTAAAGTCGAAAAGAATCGTCGTTCGTGCGAGTCTGACGCCGCTATACAAGCGCTCGAAGCCGCAGCTAAGCGTCGAAAACGAAGCGAAGCCGAACTGCGAAAGCAGCAATGCGACGATGCGAGACGACGCATTACCAAGTGTGCAGCAGCAGGCTTTCGTCTTCACGTGTTACAGGAGAGTAACGTGCTGCCGAACGTTTCTGTGTAACTATGAAACACATTTTTAGGAGGCGTTGTGATTCCGTATTTGATGGTGTGAAAAGCATTGGTTTGGGTCTGATCGCGCGTGCGTGCGTGCCGTCCAATTGAACGCCTCTATTTTACACAGTTATATGGTTTATATAGGTCATTCATGGGTCTCGTCTTGCATATGCGTGTGTGTAGATATAGCTGTGAATAGCAACACATTTCTTGTGCTCCGGTGTACCTTATTTCTTCTCTTTATTTATGAGCACGTTATGCACGCAATGGGGGGATTACTGAGTCAGTAGTTGAAGGCAGTACAGTGTATTTCCATGATTTCTACTTGCTTATGTACCGGCAAGCCCTGCTGCCATACTGTTACAACGTGACTATTCAGTGCATAAAGTATTATGTACACCTTCTCAAGGAACAAGAAGAAGAAATTCCATCGTAAGGACTCACACATAACGAAGCAGTCAGTGGAGAACTGCACTTTATTGGAACCCTGCTGCTCAAAGTAACTGCGAGCGCTATACTCGAATTTCGCCCCCCTCACCTGTGCATCCCATCATTACGATATCAGACGTCTTGGTGATAAAAACATTCTGGAATAAATGAAAGGAAGGCTGTCTAACACTACACAGAGATCGTGACTATATAGAACCTTTATAAACTGCCAAAAATTGTTAATTTTTTTCAAGCATTATCTGAAATACGACGTTCAACGCCCCAAACTTGAGTCTTTAATATTTCTCTTATATTTCTCTTTCGACAAGGAGCTTTCTCTCTCTCTTTTTCAGAGCATTTCATTGCCGCAATCTACAGGACGTTAATAAATAAATAAATAAATAAATAAATAAATAAATAAATAAATAAATAAATAAATAAATAAATAAGCGATAGCCCCCAATCACGGTGACGACATTTTATTGCTAAAGGATAACCAAGTGCATCCTTCAGGCGAGGAATGCTCTTCGGCATCTAATACGTTTTTTTTTTAATGCGTGTTCACCAGGAAAGACTATTCCAATGTTACAGTCGTTCTGGAACGTGAATATATATTTATGGCACTCCTCGATGCCACAACTGAAAGTATTTCCTTCCTCATTAATACCTTTAAAATATTATCCTTATTGATGAAATTAACACAAAGCTCTTAAAAAATGGTGTCTACTTCAAGTATCATTTTTACTACATCTGGAAAATCCTCTATTGTGAGGTGTATTACCGGTTAATTGACTGGAAGATTGTGATGGTTTGTTTGCTCCAAAGGGTCTGAATTTGAGCTTGTCGGTATGTCTCCATTACGGGGAAACTGCACGTAAAGAAAGAAAAAAAATAGAGACAAGACAGCGCCTGTCCGTCTTATCTCGCTTTTTTCGCCCTGTTTCCCCGTTATGAAGGTTGTTCACATAAAAAAAAAAAAACGGAAATAAACATGCACCTGAAAACTCCATCCAATATTTTTTTATATATCTTTCATGTAGATTACTCGAGCAGATGACTGTGCCGCATATTTACACCTTGAAATGAATAAGTTCTTCTTTTTGTCAAACGAATGATTTTTAGGAAAGGCCTCTCTTACGAAACCCAATTACTGCAGTCCCTAAATTATTTATGTTTTAATATGAATAAGAGCCTGAAAACAGATTTCGTCTTTCTCGATTCTTTTCGTGTTCCTTATTGCCGTCTTATTTCTAAATTATCCGACCTGTACCTATTTACTGACTAACGCTTTCATTGCCTCAGAATTTATCACTTCGCCGTCATTTTGGTGTTGTGAACAACTGTCCCGCTCCTATTACTGCCTTCACAGGTACTCCAGGAGGGCGTCTTAGGATTACTTAGCTATCATGCACGAATGTATACAGAACAGAGCTACCTGGTATATTGCCCGAAATTATGACCATAGCCATAGCATAGCACGAATTAAGCTTGACATGTCACTGTAGTATTTGGAAACTCATTGCACAAGCACTCTGCTCTGTCTACTTCACAAATGCGTTCATGCCGATAGGCCATGCCAGCTAGCGTTTGAAAACCCCCACGCCTATCACGATTACATAATCATCTTAGCTTCAAACACATTTTTGGAAAGACAGGCGCCTTGAATTTATTTGCTCTACCTCATGACATATCCTAATGGAATGGTCGTTCAGTTGATAATAATGATGAAATAAATTTTATTACGAAAAATAGAGCCGGCGATCTTGTGCATGTCACCCTCAGATGGGTGGCTTCCTTAGTCCAGGATGCCATGGCCCCCGGCCGTCCGCCGTACTCTGTTCACCAGTCGTCTATGGTCCACCGGGTCAGCACTGGTCATCAGCTCCTCCCATTGCTCTTCATGGCACTATGTTTGCTGACACCTCCGGGACACCATTCCACTCCCAAACCATATGATAGATCTTCCCGATGAAATTGTTTTTTGCAACAGATCGTGAAAACCTGCGCGTGCTTTTCACCTATAATATGCCCTGTGCGTTTATTGTCTGCTGATAGTCGTGTCCATTTCTTTCTGGTTTGGGAAGGTTTTGCTGCAATTCCTCATTTGTGGTGAATATCCAAGCACATCCACGCCCACGCACGCACTTCGATGTTAGTTCGTTTACTTAAAAAAAAAATTGACGAACTTACGTTGCACTGATTTTCTCGTTCTGGGCTTCTTTTTCCATTGTTCAATTTTTGTTACATATATTGTCTCACCGCTATTACACAATGCCCAATGCAGATCCTGTAAGGTCTTTTTCTGAATGAATGAATGAATGAATGAATGAATGAATGAATGAATGAATGAATGATGTTTGACCTTGAGTAGTGCTCTTCGCTGCGGATCTCCAGAAACTCCAGGCACAGACAACCACGATGTCGTACCAGAGGGCGAGCATGCACAACCGATAGGGTGACAACTCGAAGTTGAGCAGCGTCATCCTTTAGCTTTCGGTCGTGGCAAACCCATGGTATAAAAGCTACGTAGTGAACTTTCAGACGAGGTCTGCTTTCCAAATGCCTTTCTTGGAGGTTATCGGTCGCTTTTCCGTTCGAAATTTGTTCGCGTAGTTGGGCACAACCTGGCGGAACGCTTACAAACGACATTGAGGATTTCGTTGACCTCTGTAAGCGTGTCGATTGTTAAGTGACAGAGACCGGTAAAATTCAACACATAAAGAAACTATTGGTAATGACGTACTTCAAGTGCTCCTTGCAAAGAGCCCTCTCATTGTGTCGGAAGTCGTATAAGCATGCATGCCAAAGCTCTGAAGAATTGCGGAATCAGTGAGCATTGACCAGACACCCTTAATGAGCGGCGCTACGCTCCTTTTGTTCATTATTCTAAATATTTTAGGATATGTATTTAAAATATATCTTAAATGTGTCTCTGCTTTGTATGACAACGCATTTATTAATGCGATAGCATTATATGCAGACTTCGCCCACTATGTATGCGTATCCGTCCGATGAGAAATGTAGGCCGATCCCGAACGCAATGAAGCCTAACACAGCGTCTCAAAGCGCTAGCTGTCACTAGGGAAGAATGCGGGGAATTGGCACGTGATGCACATGCCAGACGTTTCAAAGAGCAACTTTAGCATGAGAGGAGCCTGCGTGCTATTGTGGCCTAGTGGTTAGAGCATTGGGCTGCTGTGCTGGAAGACAGAGGCTCGATTCCATCATCGGCCAGGAGAGAGAGAAAGAGAAATAGAAGGCAGGAAAGGCAGCAAGGTTAACCAGATTCATGTTTGCTACCCTGCACTGGAGGAAGGGTGTATGGGGATGAAGAGAGAGAGAGAGAGAGAGAGAGAGAGAGAGCACAGTTTCGCGCACAGTGGAAGGTTCGCCCGACGTCTACACACGGTTCCCAAGACATGTCGATATCAGGTATTGCAAGAGCGCTTTCGTGACTTTCTGTGCCATCGATGCGTACGGCCAGGGTCCAAGGATCTTCATTACGGAAAATGGTCTAGAGTCCAGCTGGTTCAGGACTGTCCGGAGAAATCGCGCTTGACGTCGTATTGGGGGCAGATACATAGGAAGTGTTCAGTCGTTTGAGTGGTTCCACAAGAGTTGCGCATGACCGTATCCCCCATTCCAATGCGGAACGAGTGGGCCTTCGCAAATGCCACCCCGAGCCAGAGGCGGCACAATACTGTCGCCTCGGAGCGGGAAATTTTCGATGGCACTTGTAGCTTTAAGGATGGATCCAGCCTATGAAGATGACACTTCGGGAGGTTGGGAAAAAACCAGTATTTGTGTGTCATAGCTTTAGCCACAATATGAAGCTTTCTTGCAACATCGGTTCTTGATAAGGGGATTGGAACTGGTCGGGCATCCAGATGGAATTTCCTTATAAGCATTATAGGTGGACTTTACCACCTCGGAGCTACTTAACAGGAAACTCGAGGGGTGTTGAACTGACGCGAGCGCGTCAAGTGTGCACCAAATTGCAAGTTTGTAAGAGATACGAGACATAGAAACGTCTCCTGTGACGCAAGTACGTACCGCGCGTACGTCATTGCACCTATACAAAAATATATCCCTCTCAAACCTATAAGCATGCTATCGCACACCTTGACAATTAGCGGTAGCGAAAACCTACCCGAATCTCTGCAACGATACTGGAAATGATTTAGCTCCGCACGTCGTACTATCTCAGAAAGTAGCGCGTCATGAATTGCCCGTCTCACACCGAATGAAATTAAGAAAGCGTCAAGGCGGAATATGTCACCATTTGCTGCGTGGGGGATTCGATATGCGAAGAAGTTTTTTTGAAACAAAGCCTCAGACATTAGCCACGCGAATTATTGACGCGATAATACTGTCGGTTACGGTCTCGACACAATAGGTGCCTCACTATGGGACGTATACTGTAACGATTTCATTTTTCATTCTTTTCGCCCATCCTCATTGACTCGTACGCAGGAGTGCAGTCGCTATCGGCGGGTGCGGACTGTCAGCGCCAGGGATGATAAGAATAAATGGAAATATTTCGTTACGAAATTCGGCTACAGTTTACTATATTCCGTGACCTGCAGTTTTTACATGCAGCTGCTTCATTTGTCGCTTTTTTTCTTTTTATCCAGAATCGCGTACTGATACTTCCCTTGAATTCCTTCCTGCATTTCATAAGGGTTGTTTATGCGCACTTAATCATACTTGAGCTTTTCTTTTTCTTTTTGCGAAGGAACTCCTGGTGCTGACGTCACTGGAGAAAAATTGGTCTACTATCGGCGACGTCGGCCATGAACTCGAAGAGCTTGCCCTTCTTATTTCTTTTTGCAAAAGCGATAGAGTTAGAGAAAGATGTCAAGGAGCATTTGGAGGGTCTGAGAATTCGCGCTTCACCGTGGCCATTGAGCCATTTGAGCTGATGGAACTCAATCTGTGTCGCCGCTTGCTCGATCCGACCGCTCTGCCGAGTGGCTAGCCATGAATCAAAGCCACGGTGATCAAGACGTATAAAACTAGATAAACTGTGTCTGTGACGTAGAAGCTGTCGCGAATGGCACGAGGGCAAGGGCCGTATAACGAATGCGGGCTGTCCACGTCCTGCAGGCAATTTGAGTATCAGTTGATATCGAGATGAGTCGCGCATCATTTCACTATTCATGAGCTGTCAGCTTGTACAGCGTAGATCAATCAAGCCGTGCGACTAGAAGAGTTCTGCCCTCTCATAGGCAGAGGGCATTCCGCAATTAAAAAGGGGAGAGAAGCGGGACAGATGTGTCTAGTGAAACTGAAACAAATTTCTATCATCGTTTTGTGTTGGACATTGTACAACTCTGGAGGCCCCTTTTAATTTCTGTTGGAAATGACGGGTTCATCAACATTCTTCGCGTGGAATGCAATCATTTCAATCTGCGAGCCGCGTGCCGCGAGAGCGAACGCCCAGCTTCGCAATATTGGTTCAAGTACCGTGCGGAGTTGATTCGACGGGCGCGCAGCGGTTCGAATGGAAGAGCGGGTGCGCAACGGGATGGCCTCGCATAGCGACGGCAGGAATTTTTTCACCGTCCTATAGCGTCCACTGATAGCACTCATTTCACGCACCACGGAGCGCGCTCGAGCGCGCGCGCTGAGCGATGTTGAGTCACGGCTTTCCGGCGACGCGTAAATAATATTGGACGAACGCGGAACCCGTACTACGAAAACACGGAGCCGATCTCTCGGCGCGAGCGCGTGAGCCGCCTACTTGGAATCGCGAGCATTTTTGCACCAGGTGACACAACGTCCCCCTCCGCACTCTGAGTCAAGAAAACTCCGCCGGAAGAAGATATGGATCCTTCTGATTCAGCGGCAGTTCCTCGTCGCGCGCAGCCGCCCTCATGTGCGCGCTTGGGCGAGGGCGCAGCGTTCAGTACTATCCGCGCTAGCGGCGGCTGCTAGCGCTGAGTTGTGAATGCGCTTCGAAAACTTTCTTCGGTACCGCGCCCAGACCGAGTGCTGCGATCGGACCGAAAAAATGCTCCCGTCAGAGAGTGCGGCGCGTGGTCGGCCGTAAGTTGAGCGATCAGTGCGCCGCCTCGTACCAGCTGTTTCAATGTAGAGCCGGCGAACACCGTAGCCGCTTCACCATGAATTCGACAACTGCGGGATCACCATCGCTCGGCACACCACCCACGCCGTTGGAATACGATGGGTGTTACGGCTATTGGTTCGACCTGTCGTTTCAAGCCGTGCTCGTGGGTGTCGCGTCCGTGGGTGCTGTAGTCAGTGCTGTTATGGCTGTGGCCCTGATTCTCCGGTCGCCAATGCCGGTAGACTGTTTGTCTGCTCGACTGCTCGCAAGCACTTGCGTCGCGGCGGTGACTCTGTGCGTTGCTTCGCTCGCGACTCCGGCGTTTCAACTCAGCGGCAAAGCACCCGGCCGCGTCGAGTGCGTAGTAACGGGGTCCCTGTACCTATCCTCGGTGCAGACAATGGCCTTCTGCATCGTGTGTCTGAATGTGGACGAGTACATGCTTGTTATGCACTACGGCTCCCCGCATCGCAAGTGGATGAAGCATGTCTTCGGCGTCGTGCCCTGGTTGGTCTCCTGGGCGCTGACCATTCCGCGCTCGGTAGAACACTGGGGATGCTTTCGACCAAACAGGTTCACTAGTCACTGCATGCTGCAGGGCCCTTGGTCGACTCGCGTCGTGAACGGAATCGCCACAGTGTTAGTGCCCGTAGGTGTCACCACCGTTATTTACATGGTGCTCATGTTTTACGTGCTGTCAGCGAAAAAGAAGTCTTCTCAGCCTTTGCCAGACACGAGTATGCCACGCTTCATTCAGGTTACGAGCTCAAGAGACAGCAGTCAAAAGCTTGAAAGGGACTTATCTTCATTGCTCTTTGTGCTGTCGCTTGTGTGTACTTTCTACGTAGGCTATCTGCCGTACCTGATAATCGAGAGTTACTTCATGGAGTACGTTGGTTGCCTGGGCATTCGCTTGGCGTACCTCTGGTGGATTTGCGTGGGTGGCTGGGGTCCCTTCTTTAATTTGGTTAAATGTTCAACATATCGAAGTGCATGTCGCAAGGCGTGGTGCGGGCGAACGTTTTCTGGTTCAGATGGGAGAGCGGAGGACTTTGGAATGTAATTGGTGTTGCAGTATGCACCAACACAGATCAACGCTTATTACCTTCTGCTGCCCCGCTACACCCAAAATATAGGCGCATTGTGTAATATGATACGTGATTAAACTTCTAGAACTTTGACCGTTCATGGTCTACGCTCGGTGATGTAGTTTGAAACTTTCTGAGTACTCTGTCATGAATCGGTACGTCTTTAGAATATTCCAGAACAAAATTCGCTATAATATGTAGTATCGAATGCGAAACCTCGGCTCGAATACGAATCAAAGAAGGAAGTTCTTTGACTCGCATTCGGCAGTCTCGCGGATTCGATTGCACAAATGTTTGCGGAACTTTCGTTGAAAACATCTCGGCCCGAATTCACGAAGATTTCCGTTTTTAAGTTCCTTACCGGACGACCGCATTGGCCAATAGTGTATATATATATATATATATATATATATATATATATATATATATATATATATATATATATATATATAATCGCTATCATAATCTGCCAGTATTTTTTCTTACGAACCACTCCGGTGCACGAACTCTTTGTTAATGCGGGTTCTGAGCTTTCTACGTCGAATAAATTGGTGAAGTAAGCGCAAAGAGACGCTGGATGTCGAATGAAATTGCTAAGGGGTAATGTGCGCAATTTCGACATGAAAAAGTGCAAAACGATTTTATAGTGCATTAAATATTCAATTTAGTGTTAGCGGTTGTGTTCTTGCCTAAAATGGCTTGAAATTTACGCTTGCGAGTGTACAACGCTTTGTTTTGCCTATCCGTATTCGTGTTTCATTGTTTGAAGTGTTCGTGCCTGATGTCGCCGCACTTAACTGTTGCGTTGAGAGCGAGCGTTCTCGAAACTGTCACCCATGGCGGCGTTCATCGCTGCCCTACTTGTTGTATCGACGTCATATTCCGCGATTGGGCTGCAAGTACTATGCATTTATTTGTCTTACTGGATATGTTATCCAGCGCTGTAATTGTTCGTTACGGGCTGAGCCTCATCACGAACAAGCGCAATGAGGGGTACTGCCTGTGTACACCGCGACTCCTAAATGCAATGCAGCGTTCAGTGAACATGTACCGACTTCTTGATTCGCTCGTGCGCAACCCAAATGAATGTCTCCTTTATTCTTCTCTTTTTCCTTTCTTTCTTTATCCATTCTTTTTATTTGTAACTTCTTATAGTGGGAGCCGCTTGCGCTCTTTCTATTCCTAGAGCGATGCGGTTGGCAATAACTGTCATCGGAAATTTTTCCATTTTATCAATGACAACTCTATCGCGAAGAGACTTATTACACCATTTTAAACGTAAAGCTCTAAGCACCAGGTGAAAGGTACAGTGTGAATGCACGAGAGTTAACTGGTCCGGCCTCCTTGCACCAGTGGCGATGCAACCATATATTTTGATTGAAAGTTCTAAGTTCTTTTTTTCAGTCTCCTGCTCTAGTAGGAGACAGACAAACCCCTCCATTCACCATTTTCCGCATAGCCGCAGTATGCGATGGTTAGTAATTTTTCCTTGACTGAATGTTTGTCGCTGGCGAAAACGCACATTCTGTTCATACGCCTATTGTAGTTGTTGCTGATCTTGTAGAGATCGTGTTGAAGGTTCTGCTCTACAGAATACATTTGCGAATGAGAAAGAATAATAGTAATTAAAGATTATAAGAGCGAGGGATTATGGTATATATGCACAATGAAGCTTCCACTGGCTGAGTCAAACATGATACGATCTCAAATGGAGGCGTTCCCAATTGCTGACCACTGTGAGTACAACAATATGAATGGAAAATTCCTACTGTTCCCTTAATTCGATGTATGACACCGGGAAAGTTCTTGTGATTGACACTGTGTGAAAGCCCTCGTGGTGCCAGTGTAAAGATAGTATAACTAAATATTTACTTCCTTATTCAAGAGGAGAGTGTTGGATATCATTTGTGCCATAAGTTGTATATTTAAAAGTGACACTATTGATTGTTTACTTTTTTGTGTGCGGTGGTACTATAATTTTCGCTAAATAAAATGCCAATGAATGACATTGATCGTGCTGTTCTAATAAGTGCTGACATAGCAACGTAACGCTGAATTCGTCGATCGCGCGCCCGGGGGTAATTCTTGTATTATCGTCGGGGTCTTGTGTTTGCTCAATTCTGGATAATATAGTTAGAGAAGCTGATTAACATAAAGAGTGCCCTTACCGAGGGTTGAAGTCTGATAGTACTTTTAAATTTTTGAGTGTGTGTGGGAGCCAGTTACTTTCCTTCAACTCTGCCTGTCGTCACTGCCACTCCCTTTCCCGGATTGCTTCACAGTTCTCCAGAGTGTTTGGAAAATTATCTCCCGCATCCGTCGCATTGTTGACTCTCTGATCATATAAGCATTCGCGTTTCATGCAAGCTAACAATAATATGCATGCGAAAAAAGAGGGCGAGAATGAACGACAGGGTACGCCTGCGGTAAGGACAGGGCTCAACATCGCAGTGATTCCAGCGTGCTTCGTTATTTCAACGCTACCGGCAGCGCTGACTTTGCCGAGAGCGTCGACGACATGCGTTTAAGCTCAATGACGCGTGGTCGGGATACAATGGGTGCCACTTACGGAAACAAGTCACGGTAAACCACGCTGGTACACACAGTGCGCGCATTTCAAGCCGCCCGAATGCCCCACGAAAAGGGTTGCGCGAACTCTGAGCATGCGGCACTTACGTCTTTGAAAGGAATACCGCCGTACGGATGCGCTGGGCGCCGGTCCTCTGCTGCCCCGGGGCCAAGGCCCTAATGCGCGCAAGGAGTTCTCTTCGGGCGCTCGGCGAGGCAAATAACGCCCGCGCTCGGTGAGCGGTTAGCCGCCAGAGAAAGGCAAATAGCGAGGAGGTGGAGGAGAGGACGCGGGTTCCGCGCGTCTCACTACAGGGCCGGAGCCAGCCACCTCGTCGCCAGACGAGGGTCGCGTGCGGCGCGCCGACGGGCACTTTCAAAGAAGGCCGCGTTTGCAAGACAGCGTGGAAGGTAAACATTGAGTACTGACTCGGGAGCTGCTGGGGGGAACAAAGCACGCTTTTGCAGTGGCTCGGGCAAAGGCGAGTACACGTATAGACACGCTCGCACTCCGCCGTCGGCACACTTTCGAGTTTTACGCTTACAAACATTCAAATAAGGATGCGAACGCAGCAAAACTATGCAGTGGGCACGTGGTGCACATTCTCGAATCGCCCACAAAGGGCTTGTAATACGACGAAGTGTCGTGTGCATGTTTTGCACAAGGTATGATGGAACCGGCAGAGAGCCGAGCAAAGCCAGCATGGGGACGCCTAATGAAAGGCGATGTGACCGGCGGCGGCGTGCGCTGCCGCTGGTCGTATTGCTACGCAATTATAGCACAGCGGCACTCCTCACGTCCTCATTTTCCCGCGGCTGAGTAGTGTGCCGGAGGAAGAATTGAGCAATAAAGCATTGCATACCCCCCTCAGCAGTTGTAGTGGTGGTTTTCCGCAGGTTCCCTGGCCATCCGCTTTCGCATAGCGGAATGGTGAGTCATTTTTTAA
This sequence comes from Dermacentor variabilis, assembly GCF_050947875.1. NCBI lineage: Eukaryota > Metazoa > Arthropoda > Arachnida > Ixodida > Ixodidae > Dermacentor > Dermacentor variabilis. The sequence continues at coordinate 238,233,547 of NC_134568.1, forward strand.
AATTAATTTCGGGTTAATATAGGTTGATTACCAGAAAAGAAGGTTAAAGTATCAGTTTTATGAACTTCGCTTGAAACCCCAGCGCCGGTACGTCAGTATGACGTCACTCATTTCATTTTTCTTTTCGCATTTAGGCCGCTGTGATCGACTCAGTAACGGTTCTTGAAACTTGCTAGTCTTTGGAATACAATTCATCCCATCTTTCCCGATAAAAAAAGTTAGCTAGTCCCGATCACACGCCGTCAGAATCCGTGACATCACACCGAGATGATGCGAAAATTTTAGGGGTGGTGTTGCTACCCGTCTTTCGTTCTTGTGGCTTTTCTAGCTTCGAGCTTGCTCGCACGCTAGCGTGCGAGCAAGAGCAAGAGGTAGAGTTGCTTTTATTGGCATTGTAGAACAGTAATTTACTCATGGCAGCTCAAATATGTTTTCTTTCCTTAGCTGTTCCCCTACTTGTATGTTTCTGGCCGTTTATGTGATTTGACACATTGCTATATATAAGTAAATAGCCAAAGGGGTTACCGACCTGCGGAATGTTTCAAAGAAAGTACAATTAACTCGCAGCGTGCATGGTGCCAGAGGTTGAAAGGCAGGGGTATGCATTTGAAAGGGCAGTGCTTGCAGTAAACAGGAAAATTTGGACGCTAACTAAGGCAGGGAATTTTACGGTCATTGACATCAACCGAGAAGTGCATCGAGCAGGCCGCGGAGGCGCTTTGTTCGTGACGGGTGCTGTGAAGTCGGGAGTCCGTGCGGCCGCGCAGGTTCCATGAATGGTGCCGGGAGAAAGAAAGGTCCCGAGCGATGTTTAAGAGAACAGAGAAACATATATATATATATATATATATATATATATATATATATATATATATATATATATATATATATATATATATATATATATATATCATGTACCGTTCATGTACCTTTCTTTATATATATATATATATATATATATATATATATATATATATATATATATATATATATATATATAAAGAAAGGTACATGATTCAGCTTTACAAACGGCTCCAACTCTCGGAGCACACTACATGCCCTGCGAGCTGTCCAGGTCCACTTTTTATGTCGTTTATTTCTCTTTTTCACTTGTCGAGGGAATTTATTGGCCAATCACAAACGCCGAACCGTTCAGCACCTCCCGCCCCCAACGTCCCACCCTTTTGGTGGCTCTCCTATCTCCAACGTCGCACAATACGAGGCGACCACGTGGCAAACTGTGAACCAGCCGTCGACGCCTTCCCCCGGAATCTCTCGACAATGACCCTATCATCAATCAGTGGCCTCTTCGTGACGGCCAGGAGCGGGCGACGTTGTTGTCTTGCAGCGAGCTGTCGTTTATGGGCGCTCGAAAAGCCGAATATCTGGAACATGACCGCCTGTCCGTAAGACTCAGGTAACGCTGATTGAGCTGCCTTGAGTGACGATGAGGAGTGATGAGCACTCGTGATAGCCGCATGTCTACCGGTGAAGCATCCTTTATTCTGAGGGATCGTCAGGCACAACACGGGATACATTTTCGCGATAATGTCGCAACACCGATTGGACGTCTATTGGCGGCACGGGCAGTAGCTTCTTTAGGTGGGCCCCAGGCAATCAGGAAGGAAGATTAAGTATTGAATGTAGTGACACACCAGCCAGTGACACACCAATGCAGTAGCACACCAATTCGACCACAAATAGTTAATAAAAGACCCACAAAGGATAAGAATAGAGACGGTAAAATTTGTTACATAAACATGCAAGGTGGTCGCAAGCAGGAAAAAACGGCTAGAAATTCAAAACACAGCTGAATGACAAAGCTATTGGCGCCTACGCCTTGACCGAAACGCATCTACGAGATTTGGGGAAGCCGCCTGTTATTGACACTCTTGTATGGGAGAGGTGCAACAGATTTAGATTATGGGGTTTTACGAGCCAAAACCACGATCTGATTATGAGGTGCGCCGTAGTAGAGGACTCTGGAATAATATGGACCACCTGCGATTTTTTAACATGCAACTAAATCTAAGTACACGGGTGTTTTCGCATTTCGCCTCCATCGAAATCCGGCCGCCGTGGCCAGGATTCGATGGGGTTCAGCAACATGACTGGGTCAACGAAGCGCAGAGGCGTAAGCATGAAGTGGCGCAGGCTAAAATGGGCATGTAAGGGGCATTTATGGGTTAACGGCACATGAGAAGGCAAAAAGACGTGGCTTGGAGTAGCTTACCTATGGACAGGCAGTGATAGCAGAGATAAAAATAAAACATTGATTGACTGCGCTAGAAGCAATATTAATGCATTCAAGAAAGCGGGCCAGGTGATATTAGTGGGAGATATGAATACGCAAATGGAGTATTTAGACGGATATACTGATTACAATGGTCCTCTAGTGCTGGATCTGTACGATGAACAGAACCTTATAGTAGTTAATATGGAGAATAAGTGTCATGGACAGGTAACGTTGCAATGCGGAAATACGCAGTCATGTATCGTTTACGCCTTAGTCTCAGAAACGGTCTAGTAACGACTACACCAAATGATGATAGATTAACATGTAAAAGGTGGCCTGGGTAGCGATCATAAACATTTAACCTTAAAATTTGGGAGGGTTTCTAACGCACAACGCGAACGAATAGGCATCAGAATTTATAAAAATGAATGAAACGCAAATAACAGGGATCGCAAAAAAAACAGAGAAGAAAATGGAGACGTTTCCTCCTGGGGAATATAAGGAACTGGTAGACATTATGCAGCAGGAGAGAAAACAGACACGGCAAAAAAAGAATTTAAAAAAATGTTGGCTTGTAAAGCGGATACCAGGTAAGTGGTGGAGCAAGAAAATGAAGCAAGCTATATAAGAGCGTAAGCAGGCGTCTAGGGATCATCGAGAAGCAAAAAAGTTGGGATTACACGAAGAAGAGGTGACCCTTAGATGGAACAAATACGGAGAAAAGAAAAGGGAAGCGAGTGAGTTCGCGCAAAAGAATATTAAAGGAGCAAGTGAATGTTGGATTCATAACATTCGAAAAAGACACAAAGTTGCACCAAAAAGATTCTGTAAGAGCACTCGGAGATCCATGTAAGCACCATGTAAGAGCACTCGGAGATCCAACTGAAAATTCGCCAATGGCTGTACAAGGGATGAAGACGGTGAGAAGATGCGCTGCGGTACATCAGAGACGTTATTAAGAGGAAGCTTTAGCTCGGGCCCAACTCCGATGCGGCCTATTCAAATACATGTAAAACGCAAAAACGTTTTTATGAGATAACCCCTGGACCGATTTTGATGAAATTTGTCGCATTTGAAAGAGAAAGCTAAATTCTAGTGACTGTTGGAAGCGGAATTTTGATTTAGGGCTTGAATTTTCTTAAAACGATTTTCAAATATTTGACCGTTTGAAAAAAATAGAACCACGAAGTTTACAAATTCATAGCTCTGCATCAAGAACTGATATCGCGGTTCTGTAAACGGCATTCATTAGATCATTCAAAGCGGACAAATTCAATATGTCATTTTACATCTTACGTGAATCTGTTACGTTGGTTGCAACGGTTTTGAAAAAGTTGTATTTCCCTATGATTAAATTTTTTTATATTCATGTGTAACATATCAATTTTGTCCGCTTTAGATGTACTATTAGGTGCAATTCACAGAATTGTATTATCATATTTAGTGGTTAAGTTACAGAGTTGTAAACTTGATAGTTCCGTTTTATGAAAATTTTCGATTTTTGCCAATTTTTAATAAAAAATTGACAATCTAACTCAAAAATTCGAAACCAACAGTCACTAGATTTTGAGTTTTTCTTGTAAATGCAACAAACCTCGTCAAATTCGGTGTGGTGGTTGCCGAGAAAAACGAATTCTCCTTTTACATGTATTTAGATAGGAGCACTCGAGCTAAAGCTTCCTCTTAAGGATAACTGCGGCACAAAAGAAAGCGTAGCTCACACCCAAACAGTTCCAGCAACAGAGAAGCCTGAGAGATAAAAATTTAGCTGACAAAACTTTTACGGGAATAAAGCAGAAGAAAATGCCCTTAATAGCACCACCGCAGGACCCGACGAAATCCCAATACAGCTAATCAAAATCCTTGGTCCAAAGAGCAAGGCACTGCTTACTAATGCCATAGAGCAAGTTATTAAAACGAAGAAAATTCCGGTTGGATGACGTGAAAGCAAGGTGAACCTCATCTGCAAAGGTTGAGGTGATAAGGCTAAGACGAGTTACGGTGACGTCGGTGATATATATAATGGTAATGCAAGCCATAAAATTAGAACTGTCGGAGTAGTTGGGGCAAAATGTTGTACTGGTGGAACTACAGAATTGGTTCGCACCAAGTAGACGCTTAGAGGATATGTTTGTACTAACTCAGTGCATAGTGATTTAAGCAGCTCAGAATAGACCTTTATGGTTAGCATTTTTAGATATTAAGGGAGTTTGCGGCAACGTAGACTTGGTATTGTTATGGGATATTCTCAAGCATGAAGGCGTAGAGGACGATATCGTCGAGCTGCAGAGAGAGATATATATAGAGACAACTGCGTACGAATAGTATGGAAAGGCCGAAAACGTAATGCAGCGGTGGAAATTCAACAATTACTGAAACAAGGATGCCATCTGTCTCCGTTGTGGTTCACGCTTTGTGTTAAGGACATAGAAAGACGACTGAAAAACAGTAAATTAGGGTTTGTTTTATCATACATGCGTAATGGACAAATGGTGCAATAGAGGTGCCCGCACTGATGTATGCGCACGACATAGTGCTACTAGCAGACAATGCAAGACATCTACATGGACTTGCGAATATGTGTGGAAACGCAGTGACAAATATATAAGCCTTAAGTTTAGCACTGAGAAATCGGAAATTACGATCTTTAATAGAGAGACATGTAATTACGGGGTATCAATACGACAGCAATTCATACGCATAGAAAAGCGATTAAATACCTCGGCGTATATACATTAACTAAGGAAAGTCTTACTCAAGCACTCACCAAGAGAATCTGAATATAAAGGGAAAGCAGAACGCAGCAATAATGAAACATGCATATAGAACCCTTTGGGGCCACAATAAATACGAGGTGGTGCGTAGAATCTGGAAAGGAGCAATGGTGCCAGCGCCAACGTTCGCAAATGCCATTCTGTGCATAAAATCTGATGTCTTGTCAGGACTGGAAGTTAACGAAAGATCGGTAGGCCGATTGGCTTTGAAAGCCCACGGCAAAGCCACAAATGAGGCAACGCAGGGTGACATGGGACGGGCCTCTTTTGAAGTCGGAGAAACGCAGAGCAAGATTATATTTGAAGAAAGACTCTGGAACACGGATTAAAATAAATGGGCGGCTAAAGTGCACAACTATCTGTACCTGAAAATCGTGACAAAGAGTGGACGGAGAGGTCAAGAAAGTTGGCAAACAAATACAGGGTAATTGAAAGTGTAAGTAGACAAACAGGAGTCATCAGAAAGAAAGTGAGAGAAACATAGACGGTGAATTGGATGCAAAGAATGGAAACAGAACGGCCAACGGAGATTTACAAGAATGATAAGAAAGAAATTAGAAGGGAAATTCTGTATGTTAACGCATAAGGCAGTGCCTTGCTAGTTGAGGCTCAAGTTGGTTGCCTAAGCACAAAAACATATCGGAGCAGGTATTCCCATCTAGATGAGGCATGTGTATGCTGCAGCAAAAATCCGGAGACCACTCAGTACATACTTATGGAATGCGAAGGGATTGGATTTAAAGCGCTTGGATTTAAAGTGGACTGAAGCATCAACTGGTCAGCAGTCAAGATAAGCAAAAGTCGTTTAGAGTGTTAGTGGAAAAAAGAAATAAGAGAAGAGATTGATACGACGGGATCCATTACGGGCATAGGTAGCGCTACAAGGTAGATAAGTTTTGAGGAAGAGAAAACCGATTGAAGATATGTTTACAAAAATGCTAGGATGAAAAGCATGTATTGCGTACCTGAGTAACTCAAGCAGGCTATAGGTGACTATTTGTCAGCGCCTCGTTTCAGAGGAGATGCCAATAAACCATCATCATAAGCAGCAAGGTCGAGCACGTCGTGTCTCCTTATTCAACACGTTTTAATGCTAAATGAAGGCTTCGCTTTCTGTGCAAGGTCCGCTATGGTGGCTGAGGGACGCCTTCGTCGATAACATCTGCAGCACATCTCTTGTAGTGCTCAAGTTATCGCTTACAATTACATCAACCCAAGGCTCGTACTGCCGGTATAGTTTTTCTTTAGCGTCCCTTTAGACATTAAAATGTTTTCAGTTTGTTTTATTGCCGTGTGAACTTAAATTCCTGTCAATCTGTGCTAGCGAGAAAATGTTTATTTTGAAGATGAGCGTTTTGTTAAAAAAGTAAGTGAAACAACAGCGAATTCTTACGGCGTGTTTGATGGCTCATTTCTACATACTGGTGTCATTCTGGACATTCATTCCAAGTGGATGTGCCTTGCAAACTCACCTATCTAAAATTCGTAAAAAACATTATGCGCCGTTACGTAATTAACTAAGAAGTTAATTGGTTAATTCTTAATTGGTTTAATCTGTATGTCGATTTCTCGTGCAAGTAATGTGCGCCTCTCTGAAAAATCCAGCTCAAGGACTAGAAATGCGCTATCTGCAACAGGCGACTTCTACAAATTCCGGAAGAATTAGAAATGATCACACCGTATGTACTCATCAAGTCATTCTCAGAGTCATGTCGCGTAGTGTCCCGATCATAGTATTTTGCTCTGCGTTGTTCCTCTTTGTCGTTTGTTCCCTTCTGTGCAATACCAAAGATTATACACGCAACTTAATTATCCTGCCACGCATAACCCTTAGGGACCATCATTTGATTGTTATTAAGTAAAACTAAACTGCGAGGCAATGCGGTCCTCCTTTATTTTAAATCTCGCGAACGTGTTTATGATACACTTTCAGAACAGAAACGACCTCATTATTTCTTTGCAATTGGAATATTGCTTATGAACAAGACAGGCCCCACTAACTTGATTGGGTAGCAAATGCAACTATACCGCTGTGTATGGTTTGTAAACTTACTACCTGTGCTAGTCGTGTGAACCAGTTTGGGTAGCAGATGCGGCACAACCTGTGCCGTTACTACCTGTGGTTACTGGGACCTTAGTAAACTTTGTGACAAGCCGTTAATGCATTTTAGTTTGTAACTGACACAACGTTTCTTTAAGAGTGTATGCTGTGTGATACCACGGGGCATGTGGGTGTTCGTCTAGGTAGCGCGCAGGTCGATTTCGGCTTTAGGGTGCACGTCGATTACGCTGGCTGTGACTCAGGGGCTCAGTTTTCTATCGCGAGCAAAGTTCCAGAGCGGGGAACTGCGCTCCAGGCGGAAGCGGCACAATCTGTCTACGCCGCACGGCTTCAATGTACAGATGTTCCGCGCACCCGAGAACTCGGTCCGCCGTCGGTCCATCGCCGGTTGCATCTGCCGTGGAGCCAAGTGACGAAAGCACCCTTTCGGGGGCTCATTCTCGCAAACAGTCTGCAGATGATCCTCTGCCACGTGTGTCACTGCTCGGGTGCGGACACTTTGTATTTTTTTTTATGGCGACGTCACGCTGTCTGGCACAAAAAGCGAGACCTGAAGCTCTTGGCCCTGAAAAAACGCTTCCAGATGATGCTTGGTGCTGTGACCGAGGTGGCGATGCCGCATCGCACGTCCTCTGCTTTTCCTTTCCCATTCTTTCTTCATTTCTCGTTATTTATTTGTATCATTCTTGCGTAGTTGGGTGTGACTTCATCGAGAGCGCGTTATGTCACCGAAGTGCACAGCAGGTGGTCTGATGGTTTCGAGTTTCCTCTGGGCTGCGCAATTGGCTAGTGTGGCGAAGCAACGACGTATCTATTGTACATGTGGCTGGCAAATTTCCCCAATGCGCGAAAGCTTAAGCAACATTTAGCGATCATTCTGGACGCCATAGGCCTTAGCGGAGAAGAGGAAACTGTAGAATTACTAAAAGCGTAGTCTCGGAATAACTTGTTATTGACCTAGTTGGTGTTTAGTAAAAGGCGTGTCTACCGCTAAGAGTACGGAACACAGACAGCAACAAAAAACGACTACACGAGCGGTGTCATCATTTTTCTTCTTGTCTGTGTTTTGTCTTTTTAGCTGTAGACATTTCTTCAATTATTTTCGCGTTGCTTGTAGCAGTTCACAGCTCGGCAAAACAGTTGCAAGCCTGCATGTTCCCCCTCATGGCACAAAGCCTCCAAGAAAGCAGATTATACGCTCGTCAGAGCAAAGAACCTACTTCGAAAGCATATTTAGCGCCAGCAAACGAGGACAGAAGGGAGACGACACCACAATGCGCTATCTTCAACCTTCAGGTTGAATATAGCGCATTGTGCTGTCGTCTACCTTCTGTCCTTGTTTGCTGGCGCTAAAAAGGTTGAAGATAGCGCATTGTGGTGTCATCTCCCTTCTGTATTTGTTTGCTGGCGCTAAATATGCTTTCGAAGTCAGTTTACCAACACACCCAACAAATGGCAATGCTGACCAAGAACCTACTTTGAGGATACTGCTGAGAAACTGGATAAAGAAGTTTCATCTTTTTCTAGAGGAACGCTTACTACAACCACACTACGATTCTTCGAAAGAGCGCATGGTGGTCGGCTCCGTTGAAAGAATCGTGTACGTTGGATGGAAAAATGGAACGTAGGAGCGCCGCCTTTGAAACGGGGTGATGGCAGCTGCCACCATGCTCAGCTTTTATTATTTTTTGTGTAACTGTGCTGTAAGCTATTAAAATTCACCATTTTCTTTAAATACTTCTTTCTACACTTTTAACTGTATGTAACCTCTCTGCTTTTGAGCCACCAATCTTCCAATCACTTTATTGCTAATTTCCACCGCATATTTATTTACATGACTATTGTTATCTCTAAACTCTAGGGCCTCAGGAAGCGTGACTGTGCCCGCACCGACATCGAGATAGATACAATCACATTTTAGTATGAGATATTCTTTTGTTTCTACAGATTTACCACACACAGTACCTGTGTCTTCTTCTTCGTTAAATTTCTTTTTTATAGCTGCGCGTTCTAAGACATCCTGACCTAGCTTCAAAGAGTAGGGCACTGCCTCTTGAGTTATCATAAAACGTTTCCTTCCTGATCTGCTGTTTCCAGTATTGACATAGTTCAACACTATGCTTCTTTTCCATTGAATTTATCCAATTTTAACCTTCCGCGTTTTTAACCTGTCGTTTAATGCTCTGTCTTTCTCCATCCTCGTGTCTGGCATACATGATTAGCTTCCTAGTTCTCTTCCGCCATTGTGAGTCAATGCTCTTTCTGTATAGGTATTTAAATACCTTAGCTGCCCACTTGCTATCGTCCAATTTCCTCAGGCGTTTTTCATATAGGATTTTACTCTGAGCTTCCCGTGCTTCGAACGATGCCCAGCGCATATTCCCCTGTACTGCCTCATTTGTGGTTTTCCCGTGGGCACCTAGTGCTAATCTTCCAACAGCTCTCTTATTTACTTCCAGTCTCGACTGAACTTCTTCCCTTAAGCACAGGACCGCATTCCCGAAAGTAAGCCCCGGCACCATGATTCCTTTCCAAATACCTCTCAGTACTTCATATCTGTTGTACCCCCACAATGCCCTATGTTTCATTATCCCGGCATCTCTTCGCCCTGTGAAACATAGTTCCAGCGCACAATTGAACAAGGACGAGGAGAGAAAGACAACACGAACGCCGGTTAAGGTAGGACAAGACGGTGGTCCAGAGCAAACGTGAGCTCTCTTGCACGGCATGTGGTCACTGCTAAAAGGTTGACGAGGGTCGAGGAAGGGTTTGCACATAAAGGAGGAGGGGGGAAAGGGCCCAATGTACTAGAAAGTATATCGCTAAGTATGGAAGCTGGGCTAGTTGGTTATGATTAGCATTGTGAAACATAGTTCCAGCGCACAATTGAACAAGGACGAGGAGAGAAAGACAACACGGCGTTCGTGTTGTCTTTCTCTCCTCGTCCTTGTTCAATTGTGCGCTGGAACTATGTTTCACAATGCTAATCATAACCAACTAGCCCAGCTCTCCATACTTATCTCTTCGCCCTTTTGCTATGAGAGACTGTTCGTGCTTTTCCGTGTACATCTGCCCTTTGTTCATCCATACCCTTAGACACTTGTATTCGGCCACTCTAGGTATTTCATGGCCTTGTATTGTAAGCTCCTGATCAGTTGTATCGTTGAAAAACATCCCACCGGACTTGGATGCGCTAAAACTGAAACCTAGACTGTCTTGCCTAGACGTATGCGCGAACGTGAGCGCCATCTGGTGGTGCTTCAAGGAGGCTTTCTCCGCTTTCCTCCTGCTTCCGCTGCACACTCCTTTGCCGCTTTCCTGCTCGCGCTATATTCGCTCTCGCCGTCTTTCATCCGCCGCTGCGCTCCGCGTTCGCTCGTTCATCGTTCCCTGTGCTCGTTCGTTCGGTTACGCCGAGGGAGGACGAGGCACGCCGACGCTCCACGCAGGAACGGGCGCCTAAGAGCTGCGCTCTGAATAAAAAGGCGACATTCTTACACGATCAAAATGTATATTGATGTTAGCACTGTAGGAGACGAATAGCTTGACCCGATATTCCACACGTTGGTCCAGCTGCAAGCACCGCATATTGCGATGCTTTCTTTACAAAGAATGGTTCGTTATGTTCTAATGTACTTCGGTTTTCTTGAAGCATAGAATATAGGACTAACACAGTGGCAGTGTTTGCCCTGTTCGAAGACAAAAACAGCAAAGACCAGAAAAGGAACAAGTGACACTCAATATTCTTTATCATCTTTATAATGTGTAGAAATGCCGGGCAAAATAGGAAGCAGAATGGATGGAAAATCCACCTTTGAAACAGCTGCTACAAATTCATGCCGACATTCAAACGTGATATAGGAATAGCACATTCTTCTCTTTAATGAGTGATCAGTGAGGAGCAGTTGAGATCTTAATAATTTAAATGAATCATGACTGTCAACTTAAAGAGGTCGGGAGGCCACTGAATAGTGCAAAAAGCTGCTGCATTACATATCTTTGTGGCGAGATCTTTTTAAAAATGAAACAATAAGTTCAAAGAACATCACTGTGCACTTATGCTTAATGTTGCCAATGTTGTCTTACTGCGTAGGTCATAGTGATGTCATCGACAAAAACAGAAGTACACCATTTTCTATGGATCGAATTTTAAAAAAAGAATGCAGTCCCACACTTGATATTATGGATATATCCTAAACATTCAGAGAACGTGTTCTGGCTGGAAGAATTTCGTTTTAGGTTGCTGGTTCAAACCAAGAAGTTGCAATGTTGAACAATTGTTCGCAGTCCGAATTATGCCATACGGACAATGCTCAATTTACGCTCACGGGAATGTAATTGTACACGTTACATTGAAATGAAGGCACGGGATGCAGGAATATCAGCTATAACACACTGAATGGGCAGACCAACGCCTTCCCCGCATCTCAGGCATACCTGCCAGGCGCAGCTGCCAGCTGCCATTTGCTGCAACCGAAACAAAGCAAAACAAAAGCAGTGTATGACACCGAGTATGCGATTAATTTTACAGCTGTCTGCCCATCACCAATAAAGTCGAACTGCCTATGTCTCGTCCATCGCCGCTGCGTCGTGCAGTTATTACATGTTAGAAGTTTTTCCCAACCGTCGATATTCTTATAGGTCAACGATCGTAATGTTTCGCACTCCGCACTTCTTTCCTAAAAACGCTCGAAGTAAGGCAGTTAACCAAGCTTCCTGCAAAATTATTACCACACATTGTCGACATTGGACTGGACTCAGGAAAATGCCGCCCTGGTGGAGTTATATGTGCGCACTTCCCTCTCTCTATCGTGACAACTGCCTTCCTTCCCGTCCCCATTCCCCAGTAAAGAGCCACAAGACAGGGCAAGCTAGTTCAGGCCGACCTCGCTGCCTTTCAGAACATATATTCACTCATTTTGGTTCTCCCTTTTAATTGAACGGCCAACTGCTCGTCGATGTGATATGCTTAAGGTTTCCTTCGCAACTTGCTGTCTGAACTGCGCATGCGCAAGTGCGCCCTAAATTTTCGACAGCGTCATCGTACAGTTTCTGCATAGTTTGAACTTTTCTGCAATAGTTAAGAACAGGAGGCGCAAATGGCGTGGGCAGTAGGGCGGTCTACCTGCAGACCGACACCTGCGATAGTGTCGGGGGCGTGCTTTCATCGGGATTTCAGTTCGGCCTTGATGATGTGGAAGGCGAGGGCCTTCAAACCACTGAAAAGCTCGTCTCCCGTCGGCGTGATGAACTCGCGCGGCAGGATGAAGCCGAACAAGCCACGGTCGCGTAACTCGACGACGAACGTGTGCTTCACCTTGGCCTTGTCATATACCCAGTCCAGCGCTGCACCCGACGTGATGTCTGCAGCAGTGGGGAAAAAAAAAAAACGTTCGCCCCATTTCTTTTTTTCTTGCATTTTGTAAATAAATGTAACTCCAGCTATTATTTAGGTGACTCAGCGCTTAAAAGTGCTGAGTCACCTAATTAATAACTAAATATAAAATAATAGAAAAACATTAATAGATGCGAACACTAAAGAGAGAGAGAGAGAGAGAGAGAGAGAAAGATGAAGAGTAGTGAGGGTAACCAGTACAGAAAGTTTGGTTTGCCGCCCTACACGGGAGAACAGGGAAGGGGGAAGTAGACAAATAAGAAGGAAACAGAGAGAGAGGGAGAGCACAGACACATTACTAAAAGCCGGTCACTATCACCTCCTATATGAACACAACAATCAAACCCCGGCCCTCAGTCCCCAGCAGCTGCGAAGCAACTGACCACGGCGGCGGTCAGACCTGCGACGCAGCAGAGGGTGCTAAGAATCACTGGCTCCGGACAGGCCGCCATTGGAATATGAACCTGGCAACGTGAGGCGAGTCTAGCAGTGCTATTAGAGGAATTAGAGGGTAGTAAATGGGATATAATAGGGCTCAGTGAAGTTAGGAGGCCGAAAGAAGCCTATACAGTGCTAAAAAGCGGGCACGTCCTGTGCTACCGGGGCTTAGCGGAGAGAAGAGAACTAGGAGTCGGATTCCTGATTAATAAGAATATAGCTGGTAACATACAGGAATTCTATAGCATTAACGAGAGGGCGGCAGGTCTTGTTGTGAAACTTAATAAGAGGTACAAAATGAAGATTGTACAGGTCTACGCCCCTACATCCAGTCATGATTACCAGGAAGTCGAAAGCTTCTATGAAGACGGGGAATCGGCGATGGATAGAGTGAAAACTAAATACACTATACTAATGGGCGACTTTAATGCCAAGGTAGGCAAGAAGCAGGCTGGAGACAAGGCAGTGGGGGAATATGGCATAGGCACTAAGAATAGCAGGGGAGAGTTATTAGTAGAGTTTGCGGAACAGAATAATATGAGGATAATGAATACCTTCTTCCGCAAGCGGGACAGCCGAAAGTGGACCTGGAGGAGCCCGAACGGCGAGACTAGAAATGAAATAGACTTCATACTCTGCGCTAACCCTGGCATCATACAAGATGTGGACGTGCTCGGCAAGGTGCGCTGCAGTGACCACAGGATGGTAAGAACTCGAATTAGCCTAGACCTGAGGAGGGAACGGAAGAAACTGGTACATAAGAAGCCGATTAATGAGTTAGCGGTAAGAGGGAAAATAGAGGAATTCCAGATCAAGCTACAGAACAGGCATTCGGCTTTAACTCCGGAAGAGGACCTTAGTGTTGAAGCAATGAACGACAATCTTGTGGGCATCATTAAGGAGTGTGCAATGGAAGTCAGTGGTAACTCCGTTAGGCAGGATACCAGCAAACTATCGCAGGAGACGAAAGATCTGATCAAGAAACGCCAATGTATGAAAGCATCTTACCCTACAGCTAGAATAGAACTGGCAGAACTTTCGAAGTTAATCAACAAGCGTAAGACAGCGGACATAAGGAAGTATAATATGGATAGAATTGAACATGCTCTCAGGAACGGAGGAAGCCTAAAAACAGTGAAGAAGAAACTAGGAATTGGCAAGAATCAAATGTATGCGTTAAGAGACAAAGCCGGCAATATCATTACTAATATGGATGAGATAGTTCAAGTGGCTGAGGATTTCTATAGAGATTTATACAGTACCAGTGGCACCCTCGACGATAATGGAAGAGAAATTAGTCCAGAGGAATTCGAAATCCCAAAGGTAACGCCGGAAGAAGTAAAGAAAGCCTTGGGAGATATGCAAAGGGGGAAGGCAGCTGGGGAGGATCAGGTAACAACAGATTTGTTGAAGGATGGTGGACAGATTGTTCTAGAGAAACTGGCCACCCTGTATACGCAATGCCTCATGACCTCGAGCGTACCGGAATCTTGGAAGAACGCTAACATAATCCTAATCCATAAGAAAGGGGACGCCAAAGACTTGAAAAATTATAGACCGATCAGCTTACTGTCCGTTGCCTACAAACTATTTACTAAGGTAATCGCAAATAGAATCAGGAACACCTTAGACTTCTGTCAAGCAAAGGACCAGGCAGGATTCCGTAAAGGCTACTCAACAATAGATCATATTCACACTATCAATCAGGTGATAGAGAAATGTGCGGAATATAACCAACCCTTATATATAGCTTTCATTGATTACGAGAAAGCGTTTGATTCTGTCGAATCCTCAGCAGTCATAGAGGCATTACGGAATCAGGGTGTAGACGAGCCGTATGTAAAAATAATGAAAGATATCTATAGCGGCTCCACAGCCACCGCAGTCCTCCATAAAGAAAGCAACAAAATCCCAATAAAGAAAGGCGTCAGGCAGCGAGATACGATCTCTCCAATGCTATTCACAGCGTGTTTACAGGAGGTATTCAGAGACCTGGTTTGGGAAGAATTGGGGAGAAGAGTTAATGGAGAATACCTTAGTAACTTGCGATTCGCTGATGATATTGCCTTGCTTAGTAACTCAGGGGACCAACTGCAATGCATGCTCACTGACCTGGAGAGGCAAAGCAGAATGGTGGGTCTAAAAATTAATCTGCAGAAAACTAAAGTAATGCTTAACAGTCTCGGAAGAGAACAGCAATTTACAATAGGCAGCGAGGCACTGGAAGTCGTAAGGGAATACATCTACTTAGGGCAGGTAGTGACGGCGGATCCGGATCATGAGACGGAAATAATCAGAAGAATGAGAATGTGCTGGGGTGCGTTTGGCAGGCATTCTCAGATCATGAACAGCAGGTTGCCATTATCCCTCAAGAGAAAAGTATATAATAGCTGTGTCTTACCAGTACTCACCTACGGGGCAGAAACCTGGAGGCTTACGAAAAGGGTTCTACTCAAATTGAGGACGACGCAACGAGCTATGGAAAGAAGAATGATAGGTGTAACGTTAAGGGATAAGAAAAGAGCAGATTGGGTGAGGGAACAAACGCGAGGTAATGACATCTAGTTGAAATCAAGAAAAAGAAATGGGCATGGGCAGGACGTAATGAGGAGGGAAGATAACCGATGGTCATTAAGGGTTACGGACTGGATCCCAAGGGAAGGGAAGCGTAGCAGGGGCGGAAGAAAGTTAGGTGGGCGGATGAGATTAAGAAGTTTGCAGGCATGGCATAGCCACAATTAGTACATGACCGGGGTTGTTGGAGAAGTATGGGAGGGGCCTTTGCCCTGTAGTGGGCGTAACCAGGCTGATGATGATCACAGCACAGGATCACGTGCAGAACAACGAACACCAATTCAGGCTACAACCGCTTGTGTAGGTCTATTATACTTTTAAAGAACTGCAAAAGTGCATTCGTAGCCCTCAGCTGCGATGGCTTATGAGGTCGGCATTCTAAGATGGTTTGCTCTGATCAAGTATGTCTAAAACTTCAAGGGTACCAATAGATATAAAAGTAGCAGCTTTAAGAGAATGCCGAGTAACGCACGAGACGCCAGATCGTGCGGTTTGTTTGTTGCTATCCAAATGTGCACAAATAAAATCTCACTTCTGTGGCCCAGCCAGTATTTCTTCGGAGCACTCTACGTAATGCTGTTTGTCGTGGTATGTTATAACAAATATACTCAAAACACTGCATGCCCAAGTTGGTTTTATACTAAATTAATTAAAGCTTAACAATACGTGTTGTTGGGCGATTTGGTTGTGATACGAAAAGAAATGAAAATAGCACAAACGAAGAGCCGATAAGGAACAGCGCAAGGCGTCCACGTTTCCTACTTCGGTGCTTTGCTGACAAATTGAAGAAATTGACGAACTAGCGTCCGCGTCCAACAAACCCAGTAGGGTGTGGCGTACGACGACAATCATTGTTTTCATAAAGCCATGGGAAGTACATACACAACGTCTGTCCTGCTGTGCCGTGGCGATAAAAGGCGCTGTTCCGCTTTCTGATGGCAGTCACCAGCTTCTCCAAAGCCTCGTACTGAAAAAGAGGAACAAACGCAGAATAAGGCAGCCGGGAAAAGCTTAATCTTATGGCGACGACTGTGGACTGTCGACATCGCTTACTCCGGAAGACGGAGGCACATCCTATGATGCGACGCGTGCACTTACGTGCAGTAACTGCGCTCTCCAAATTTCCAGGCTCCCCGCATTTCTCCTTCACTTATGAAATGGTCGACGGCTATATTTTACTGGCGGAGATTTTATTTTTTTACTGAAGTGCCTTCCATGAGGCTATGGCTACGTGTATGCAAACGACGTTAAGTTGTTTCTTATCTCCCGATTGCACGGTCGCTTTCAAAAAGCCTTCAAACCTTAAGGCCCGGTGGCCCCCTTTCGCAAGCTTGCGCAAAGGAGCCCTCTTGACGTCGAAAGATTAAACTTCATCTCTGTTGGGCTCAATCGCGATTGGCAGTGCTTTGTCTGATAGCGGTATTACTCTCTATACTCGAGACATAATGCTGAACATCAGTGCTGCATGCATACTCAAGGCAAAATATTCTGTCTGAGATCAGCATGACTGACAGCGTATATGAGAGGCCTATGTGCACATACCTGCAAAGTGTGTTCACGAAATGAGACCTATGCGCAATTAGCAACGATGCAGGTGACTGGCGTACATTTGTTAATATAGCTATACACCTGCATATTTATGTTATACATGTTTGATTCAGCCCACGACTGCAAGTTTCCATTACCGCGGTCTGTTCGGCCGTCTGGCAGCTTTGCTCGCGCCATAGCTAATAGCATGTAGCTGGCACGGAATAGCTAGTGTGTGCAGGTCGACAGGTGACTGGGGCTCTAATGCCGGACGGTCACAACGCTGGGCTGAAGTTTTCTAATTAAAACGTTCGCTGTACCGTTACCGCTCCCGCTAGATGTATAAAATGTGCTTATATATATACTGTATTCTAGAACAAAAAAGGCGAATAATTTGGTAAATCGACTCACTATGATTTATGGCTTCACGTCTACACGGAGTGACGCTATCGCGATCGCCGTAATTGACAGAAATTCAACGAGATGATACGCAAGAGTTGTACGACTTGCAAGGCAATTAGCGCTCGGCAGGGTCGGTAGTGCCAATACAAAACGGAAAGCCAGGGTGCATCTACACACACTGCTCTAATAAAATGACTGATTTTTAACCGAAGGTGTGACGACAAACCTGGGACTTGTAGTCGCTGGTGTATCCTTTAGAGTAGCCGTATGGTATCATGACCATTTGGCTGTACGAGTGCAGGTTGATATACGCCTTGAGCCTGTCCTTGAGGTTGTTGATGCCGTCTCTGATGGCCCGACTCTCGGGCTCCGAGAACGGATACGTGCCGGCGAAGTTTTCCGCGCAGGGGTTGGCGCTCGAACCTGCCACTGCGTGAAACGCGATTGTAAAATTTTCATTTTAGATTTTCGTCTCGATTTTGCGACTGTTTGAGCAAGCCCTACTTTGCGTCAAAAGGCGCACTAGATGTTTCAGACTTACGGCCAAAGCGCACGTCAAAATTTCGATTCGGGTCCACTCCACGGCAGAGGCTTCCCACGTTTCTCACCCTGTTCTTTCGCCACAGCCGATGCTGCACAGAAAAGTGAGCAATCGAAGAGAGACAGATTCAAGTAAGTAAACTGTCCAAGTCGGAATAATAAAGGAGAGCATTCTCTAGTTCTGTGATATCTATTATAGTTATATATGTGTTCACTGCATGCAGACGAAACATGTGCTGCGGCAGCGTAAAAACAAAACGAGACACTTTATGCGCTGGACATAAACACTTACTCTAGATTTGTACCAGAACTAGAAGGTTTTTAGTGTTCGCATTACGGATTTTGGGCGATACGTAGCGTTTTCTGGCGGAAAGACCAAAAGCTCAAGGTGTAACGAATGAACGCCATACAGTAGAAGATTTCGAATGCTTGAGTAATAAGTAAAGAAGACACTGAAAAGTAAACATAAACATAAAATCACGCGGATCCCACGCACTGTGAAAATCGATGTAAGCGATGCTTTCTGCGCTGTTTGATTGACGATAATTGGTGGTGATAGTGACGGCGAATGTTTCGTTTCTTCAGCGCTCAGAACTCGCAGCGAGACGTGTTTTCTTGAGGCGTTGGTGCGCGCCCTTGTTTACAGCCTCCGACGTTAGCGTTGTCATTGCCTCAAACGGCACATCGCGTCGTGGCACAAGCGTCGAACTTTATTTGAATTATGGGGCTGTACGAGTGAAAACCACAATCGGATTAAGAGGCACGTTTTAGTGGGCGACTCCGGATTAATTTTGACCTCCTGGGATTCTTTAACGCGCTCCTAAATCTAAGTACACGAGCGCTTTTGCATTGCTCGAGGTCATGGTTTCGTCCCCGCCGAAATGCGGCCGCCCTTGTCGGGAACGAAACCGCGACCTTGAGCAACGCCATAACCACTATGCAATCGCTGCGGATTGACTTGCGGTGCGGCCGCTTGCGTACAGTGTCGTCCTGACGCTGCGGTACTTTAATGAGTCTTTGTGTCTGAACGCCCTACGTCACTTGTCCCCTGAACAATTTGATCGATGTTTACCTTTCAGAATTAGCAGACACGTGCCTTACTGCGTCGTACCGCTTATTGAATTTGCATTTATCCAGTTTGTCCGCAACTGTTACACTGTCTAGCGGTAGCACTTCCTTTATGGAAGAGACCCCAAACGAGGCGCCCTATATATGTGAGCTGCCACAAATGAAGAGTGGGAAGACTCGTTTCATGCCTATGTTGGCTCTGTGCATTCTCAGTCTACTGTCTTTTCCTCCTCTCTACAATTCGATCTACCTCCCTTCGTGATCGCAGCGCGTGAGTACAAAGGTAAGCGCGGCACCTTTTGTCATGCTTTTGCGGAGGGTCACGCATAATTACCGTGGTCCAGAGGTTATTGTGGCGACGCCCAGGAAGCTCGAGAGGCCATTGTGGCAACGCGTTGGGAAAGCCTAAAGACGCCAAACGAGTTGACTTCGGCTTACATTTCCCTGGCGCTGTGTGCCAGACAGCAGCAGCAGCAGCAGCAGCAGCAGTGGGAAAGTCGAAGTAAGAGGCAAAGAAAGCTTCGTTTTAGCTACTAAAATTGGACAAATCGTTTAGCATTTACGCGCACGCGAAGCTATGCGACAAGACACTTTGAAACCTTGTCAAGAAAACAAAACGTCATAGCCCATGTGAAATCTCTTCCTTACGTGAACTCTATACGGTCCCAGCGCTCTACACTGTAAACGAAAATAAACCCACCTGGGAGTTTTTAAGAGGTGATGTGCCCTAAAACCTCCCCTCTCAAATATTTACTCCGATGTATGGGAGCAAAACAGCGCCATCCCCTCGTTTCACTCCGCTGGCTAGCTGCGGGAGTATTAAGGCGACATGACGCGATTTTACTCCGCTTAAAAATCTTGTTCTCCCGTGAAACTCCGACAGGGAGTTTTAAAAAACTCCCCTCCGCCGATACAGGTTGGTCACGTGGCGCTTCCCATGAGGCTGTGCGCCTCGCCAGCGACCGGGCGCGTTCGGCGGAGCGGGCAGTGCTCATGGCTGACGGTTTGTTTACGCCTGTGAAGTGTCGTTCCGTGACAGCGTTTCGTCAATTTGTTTCCCGTATTTCCTTCGAGAAAGTGTTATAGGCATGCCTGAAGCTCACTGTATCTTAGCATCAAGTACATTAGCTGTGATCGCTTTGCTGACAACGATGATTGCAAGAACCACGTTTTCAAGTGCGGAAAAAGGCTTAGGTATACCTCGAAGCTGCTCACTGGCTCGTGATGTCGGCTCACGTTCTGGCTGTGTTTTCGTGCTGCGTCACCCTGTCTTGTGTTCTTCAGTACGTGAAATGCGACTTCTATGTCCTTTTGAGTACATGCTGACAACGTCCAGTGTAGTGTTTGAAAGGACCGCTTAGCAATGGCAACAGTAGCCACTGTTCGAGCGACGACATCCGTGCTAGTCGCGCCTGAATGGCGTAACCCAAGTTCGTTGCGGTGCTGTGTTGCCAGTGAGAAAGACCGGAGTGCAAGCAACTGTTTTTATGTATCTGTGAACGGATATCCTCGCCGGAAGAAAAACGGTAGGACATAAGTATGCGTACTGAAAATAAAGCTTCTTATTGAGCGATGTGAATCGAATTGTTATCGCGTATATATGTTTTGGTCACGTCATTGCTTCCTATATTGCATTAACATTACGCTCTATCCGAGACACTGATTTAGACGCATGCCTGCTGGCTCCGAGTTTAGGGATTCACTCGACAGATCAGCGATGTAGCTCATTTTCGCAACCGAGACAGATTGCTCGGACGCAGAGCAAGTAGTGCGGTGTATAAGATGTATGACTGTGCATTTCTCGGTGTTATGTCGGCTGCTGCGGGTCATGCTCAAACGTAATAATTTCTTGCTACGCTACCACTATATCGCAAAAATTTAATTTTGCTATGAAACACATGCACTTACATTTTTCTTGCTTACTGTAACTAACGCACTATTTGGCCGCGAACGCCGGCAGTGTGCGAAGTCGCTTCAGCACTCACAGAATGGCATGATAATTTTGAAAAATTACGAAATTAACTTTTTTTCTCTCACTATTTTGAATTAACAGTTTTGTGTTGCTTAAGGTATTCTGTTAATTTCAGAGAGAGAGATCTCGTATGAACGAGCATGTGAGTCGTAATTCTGAAAACAGCACAGCTGCTCCCTAGGCGGTTTCGAGGCACAATATCGTGGCTATATATACTGGCACCGTTGCTTCTTGAGTATCGCGTGTACGTGTGATGTCTTTCAAATTTCTGCATTGGGCGTTTCTGAAATGTTTATGTATGTCATGATATATGTGCTTTCATTGACTTGTTCCGTCGAATTCGACGCGGTCTCGTGTGCATATTTCGAAATTTGACCAGCAGCCTCTGCATGTAAACATGTTCGCGCAAACTCACGCGATGGCTCTTTTTATACTCCCGTTGCACCTCGAAAAAACTCCGTCAATAGCAAAGCAAAAAATAAAGAAAATACAGAAAAAAAACTCCCATAATTCCACGCGAAAATTCCGCTCGTACGGAGTAAAAATTCTACTCCGATCATACGGAGCAAAAAAAACTCCGAACCGGGGGGTCGCTATAGGACAAGCAGTATACTCCCACCTCGGAGTTATTTCCGTTTACAGTGTACGCAAGGTAAATAACACTCATTTTAAGATTGTAATGTCTTAGACGATCCGCGTGTATTGTTTTTCCAAGCTACACATGCTAGTACTCCTATCCATGTCGCTATCGGTAACATAATCGATCTAAACCGTATTGACGAAGAAGAAACAAAGGACGGAAAATAAAAATGTATACATCAGCCACCATTTTGTTTCGTATTAATGCCTCAATGCTGTTAATAATTTGAAAATTTGCGTGCTGCCATTATTCCACAGGATGCGCATTTTTTGCACTAATACAGGCCGAGGTTACGTGATACCCATATGGAGGATACGAAAGCTCGCCTAAAAATATTTGAATTGTTTCAACCGCCCAATTTCCTCATTTCGTGTAGCACATTGCACCCAACTAGAGCAAATTTAGTAAAATATGGAGGGTCCGTCATTCAGTTTAAACCACGATACAGGGTGTTCCAGCTACATTGTGCCAAACCATAATAAGAAATCAGGTGCTCGCTACGCGACCGCAACCCACGGACTACTGTTTACTGGTCTATATTAAGCAACTTATCTTTCAAATGACCCTAATCGATTAAGTAACCATTTTCAGTTATACAATTTCTAAGGTGGTCGAGTTAGGCGCAAAATCTTTGATACAAAGGTTCGAGGACACATTGAATAAGACTTGAAAGATTCGCTTAAATAAAGACGCCTTTTGCGGATATTTTTTTGAGTTTTATAAGAAAGCGTGCGACATCTTAAAAAGCAGTGCATGACCTGTCGCTTTTCCGCAGCTGTATATTAGTGCCTTCAAACATGCTTCGGTTAAAGGATCGCTGACAAACGGTGATTGAGCGTGAAGGAGGCATTTAAATAAATAAATAAACAAATAAAATAAATAAATAAATAAATAAATAATCGCACAGGACGAAATAAAGACAGACGGCGCTAGGTTCTCAAGTTCATCCAGCTTTTTTTTTGTGTGCTGTTTCTTTCATGTTCCAGGCTGTACCAAACGGATTTCTGCAACGCTCTATAAGTTCTTCCAATGGTGGTCAATGGAAGACAATGATATCGGCTTCCAATTCTGACAAATAACTTGACTGCTTAAGTGATGGGACCACGGAAAATAATGATAGGGGTCGCATGGCGACTGTTGAAACTGTCGGTGTTTTTCGTGTTCAGAGAGTGTGCAAAGAGCGAGGAATTTGCGGCGGCGGCTGATGGCGAGGCATCCGAGACCATTTCGATGCAATGGTTGCCTTGAAACCACCATTTTCGCTTACTGCCAATTCACACGTTCGGTTTGCGTGCAGCACACTGTTCATTTGTAAAGCACGTTGTTCATTTTTTGTAAAACTGTCTAATACAATGCCCACCGTTTTTGGTCTCACTGAGGCTGGCAGTATCGCAAATAAATAAATACATAATATTCGACACTTGCTTGAAGGCGCATCCCCAGGATTTCGGGACACGTACATGTCGGGCCATTTTTCGGCTGCGGCTGTGCGCCCTAAACAGTAATTGAATGTTGTAACCGCGAGTCGTGTTAAATAAGTGAATCCGTTTTTTCCCGTCTTTTTTCCCTATTGCAGTTACGGCGGGGCGCGCGGCTGCCGCCGAAAGATGGCGCAAGGAACGCTTGTCACGAGCTCCTGGACGTGACTCTTCTTTTAGAGCCCGTAAAAATGAATCCCACAATGTGTTCATGGAAATGAACCGATCGGATATTTCTCTGTACACGGTGCATCTTTTTCATTAAAGGTTTTCTGTTTAAATCAATATTTTACATATTAGATGACAATTAATTCTTGTTGATTAGTTCATTAAACATATCTAAACATACTCTTAGTTGCCGAAGATAACAGCGAATGAGTTAGTTTAACTGGCGTAGCGTGCGCGTTATTTATTCAAGGCTTGGCACAAATTACAGCAAAAGCACCGTATACTTCTAGCATCCTGAAGCGACAGTAGCGCACCCTGCAATGGCGCGCATTATACCAAGCGTTTCTACGAGGACTGTAATTAATAATCAAAATAAGCTGTTTTGAAACAAACGGACGCTTCTTTCGGAGACAGGCCGTCAGTGGTGGCGACGACGGCGTGACAGGTGACACGTGGCGATTACTCCATAATTAACAAAAATGCATTAATGAACTTTGAAGCATTTAGTTTCAGCGTACTCATCGTGATTAGGAAATTGAAGCAAGCTATTCGTACAAGCCAAATCAGCTTTTGGATCTGGAAAAATGCGATTGGCCGCGAAACAGTTAACACGACGAATTTCGACTATCAGAGCACACGAAAACGATTCAGTGAGCACACATCTGCAGCGCGCTGACTTCCCGCTGCTGGGTGACGTAAGTAGAACGTCGCCTCGATCGGTGTGGCTTTGTACTCGCCGCAGCCTCCCTGTTTCGTTTCCGCGCGCTCTGATAGTGGAAATTCGTCGTGCCTCTGTTTCACGGGCAATCGTATTTTTCAGATCCAAAAGCTGATTTGGCTCGTACGAAGAGGATGCTTCAGTTTCCCAATTACGATGAGTACGCTGAAACTAAATGTTTAAAAGTTAGTTAATGCATGTTTGTTAATTATTGAGTAATTGCCACGTGTCACCTGTCACCCCGTGATCGCCACCAGTGATGGAATATCTTCGAAGGAAACGTTCTGTTATTTCGAAACGGCTATATGTAAATATTACGTAAAATCTTCGTAGAAACACCCGGTATAGAATATGTGATCGTAAATTCAGCTACTGGGCGACGGGCATGAGAATACGGGAGGCATTGTGTTTCCTCTGACAAATCGCGAGTGGTTCAAACAAGAACCCCGGCAACTGCGACATCAACACGAGTAGAGAGAAAGACACCCTTTTCTGAATAAATCATAACTGCTCACGTTCGTTACGTTCATGAAATGTTGCTGTGGCTGACATTTTTCTGTTTGGCTTCATTATCATGCGGCTGCATATGGAGTGTGAACCTGAGGGATCGAGGTAACGCGGCCCTAACGAATTCTTGACATTTTCAGATTAGGTATGGAGGTATAAAGGCTTTCATTCTGCTTGGCGTTCAGCTGAATTTCGTCCTTCGTCGGTCACTGAAAGATAAAAGCAGTGCTCGACTCCTTTTAGATACTACCCCGTGCACTTACAGTGGTCCAGGTGTACTTGTATCCGTCCGCATTAATGACAGGAAATATGTACCAATCGAAGGTGTCAACCAATTTTGTAACGTTGTCGCTGTCATTGTAGTTCTTCAGCAAGCGGTCAATGATGTACAGCGCTGAGGCTGTGGAGATCCATTCGCGGGCGTGGATACCGCTGTCGATCCATATGGCTGGCCGGCTGGAGTTGCCCCCGGAGCTGATCTGTACGGGAGATCGGACACTAAGCATGCGGCAGTGTGCATTAATCCCAAGGCATCATCACGATGGTTTAACTAAATGAAGCTCCAGCTGCAGGATAGGTACTTTGCTTTTAAAATTTACGTGAAGCGATGACAGCAGAGAGGCATACTTCAATTTTCAATTCGATAATTATTTGTATTTACATACATTTAAAAAAGAGGGAGGGCGAGGGAGCATAACGCAGGACGGTGTGGCCCGTGCCACATTTCTTTTCAGTTATTGCTTTGTTCTATAGCTGCTTTTTTTCCCCATAGCTGCTTTACCGCGCAGGTACACGGACATACTCGCACACCACAGACTGGGTTGAAAGATCTATACCCCGCCACATATGAAGATCTCGAAAGACGATGCGATAGATTACCCACAACTACAAACCAACACTTTCCCAGACGGCAAGAAATACTATCTCATTTACCCCTCAGGCGCTCACTTTACGAATACGAATGCAAATTCTGTTACACGCCAAACACTCTGTACCGCATGGTTTGGGAATGTGACCGAGGCACCAATATCCCCGCTGTTCCCCAACCCCACACCGGCGCAGTGGGAGACCCAGGTCACCAGCCTCAACGCTGATGACCAGTGCCAGCTAGTCAACAGGGCAAGGCAGGCGGCCAGGTTACTTGGCCCCTTGGACTGAGAAGGCCACTCGCAAGGAAGGCGACCAAACAACTTCGTATGCTGTGCATAACGTTCGATCTTTATCATCCATAGCTGCTCAGTCAATTCATCGCACAATAGAACTGAAAGGAAGTTTAATAGTTAATGAAGCGCCGGAGTTGTTACAAAATTTGTTGGTTATACAAAATAACAAGCAAACAAACAAACAAACAAACAAGAACAAACACCAGAACAGCTAGCGGGCTGAAACTGCACAGAGTTCGGGTAGTCGCTCTAGATGCTCACGTTTGTTTCAAGACGTCGCTAATACACTTAGGGATACATTAATGACGGTTTTAAGTATTGATCAGTGTGCCGGAGTCCGCGGTGGCCCTGAGGAGCAATTTGAGGGTCGCCTGACCTCATGTCGGAGCATTTGGATTTTCGGGTAGTGACGTGATGTCTGGCGTCAGGCTCGGGTGAAAATTAGTCGCACTTTTGGCGAGATATATGTTTCCCCGATAACTACGACGAAGAAACTCACGCCGGATTAGTGGCGTGCCAAGGAGGCTGCAGCAGAGCAAACCCACCGTACTTTATTCTACTCGGCAACAATTGGAGTGGCAGATTACGGGGAGTTGGGGGGAGTACCACTTAAGAGCTGAGTTGCCTTGATTAAATCCTTACTAAAGCTTGAACAAATTTGCTATAGGAGTTCCTTGGAGCTCCCCAGGGCTCTCTTTCACCGAGACACAGGAGATATTTTTTAGTCCAAACCTTGACTCCACGAATCGCCGCTCCATCTTCCGTTTTCCCGATGGTGACACGGCTGACGAGGTTGGGAAACTTTTGTGCAGATGAATCCAGGAATCCGTATATCTGGGTAGCAATATTTAATACGACGAAACAAGCAAACTACATCAGGTGGCATTATAAGACAATACTGAATTTACTTCACTTTAGTTTCTTTCGCAGTATCACTTAGGCAGTTCCTAGGAAAGAAGCAACAAGACCAATTTGACGAGCCGATCTCATTGACGAAAGCATCTTATCCTACTGAGCGTGAAATTAGCCGGTAGCATCACACGAATTCGGGTCGCAAACATCAAACACTAAGAAAAACTATTCCAGTGCATGCACATAATCGCACATTGTCGGTAATTGTAATATTGCGTCGGAATTAAACGAAAGTGGATGGAACGAAGCAGCTGCCTTATTATTCGTCTCCACGACGTAGCACCGACATGCAAATTGCCGCTGAATGGGCTGTAAGCAAGACCTTCCATGTCAAAAAATTTATCACGCCAATATAATCATGCCGGGGTGAGCGCGGAAGCTCGAGCAATGGTCTATTATGTTTCATATGAGGGGCTCGCATTTTACTCCGGCCCTTCGGTGCGCCCTAAAAACTTGCGCGCAAACGTTTTCGCTATTTGCCGCTGGCTGAGAGATTGCCACTTACCTCGTCTAGAGTATGGTACATGTCAATGCGGAAGCTATCAGCGTCCCTAGGGTAAAGATCTCCATCTCTTTGATTATCATTTCTTTCCCGATCAATCCACCTAAAAGTGAAGTGGCAATAAATAAATAAATAAATAAATACATAAATAAATAAATAAATAAATAAATAAATAAATAAGCGACGCGGAGTCACTTGAACGCCGTAAGACTTACTCTTGCAAATTCTCAGTGAGAACAGTGAACTGTATTCCGCCAAGTTCGAGACGTTTTTCGAACGTAAACGCTTCCGATGGAGGCAAGCGTATGGTGACGTTCTGATCGGGTGAGACAGGCTCGTCCCAGAAGTCCAGCTGCGCAAATTGGCACGAAGTAATCGAAAGGGCAACGACTAAGTAAAAGAGCATGAGATATATACGTGCAACAAGAGTAGGATAACAACGCCAGCAGAGGCATAAAGTACTGGCTTCAAGGGATGGCTGGACGTGAACTCTAAAAAATGGGAAATTTTTGAAAATGAAATTTGGGCTAATCAGTTACTTCCAGAAAAATTCCAGAGTGCAGTGGTAGTTCTACAGTAACCAAAAAAGATTTTATAGAGCTAATGAGATTCTGTATAAAAACCATACATCCATCGAATCGGTACGCTGAGGTTTAGCATTTTGGACATGCCATATATGACCACACCTTAAAATATAGCCTGTAGCTAGACACTGTAAACTTGTTGCGGGTTTACGGCCCTTGATGGCTCCAAATCACCATTGCGAGTGATAGAAGCAGGCATCATTTGTTCATAAATAGTGGATTAGAAAAAGATGCTGAGTTCGATCGGATATATGCTCCTTGCGGCTCCTTTGCCGAGACCTTCAGTGGGCGTTGTGGATACTTACATGAGTGTTGTTCGTCTGCAGGTCTCGAAGCAACTCGACGGAGGACATTGAGTTTAGAT
The DNA here is from genome assembly GCF_050947875.1 of Dermacentor variabilis. Classification (NCBI taxonomy): domain Eukaryota; kingdom Metazoa; phylum Arthropoda; class Arachnida; order Ixodida; family Ixodidae; genus Dermacentor; species Dermacentor variabilis. The sequence continues at coordinate 238,261,571 of NC_134568.1, forward strand.
AGGCTCTTACGAGCTTGTGCCTGTGGTTGAAATAAGAAAAACAAAAAAAGTATCTCATTACTGTCCCTCAAAACTGTGGTGATACTTGTTCAAATAGTCATTGTTTCTGCAGGCATTACACCTCTGTTAGCTTGTAAGTATTCCTAATGCGCACCTCTTTGAGTTAATTAGCAAGGAATCATCTGCATACCCTTGGAAGCTGACTCTCGCATTGCAGGCGCTGAAGATGGCAAACAGTGTCCACGACAGCAGACCGCAAGTGCTACCACGGTACATCCTTCACACTTCCTGAAAGTAAGCCTGGACCGGAAATACAACTTCAAAGCCATGCGTAATATATATCAGCAACAATAACAACACTTCAATGGTACAAAGAACTTACATAAAAAAAGTAGCTTTTGTATGTATGCGTTGGTGTCGAGGAGGGCTTATCTACCTTTTTGTCGAGGATTTTACACGATATTGGGCCATTCTTTTAAAACGGACAGCATCAGAGTTCACAGGCATAGGTAAAATTAAATATTTGTGCAACCAAGTCAGCAAGCTTAGCGCTAAACACGCTATGATGTATAGTTAAGAAGAAAACAGCCTAGCACGCTGCTCTATTGGATTGCCAAATGTGGTGTCGCAATCACTCGCCTTTTCCTTCGCTGCCTGCGCGAAGACTGTCTGCACGGCCGCTCTACGAAAGTTTTCTGCAACTTTCATGTTTGTGGTCCTCAAGATTTCATCGCGCGCACTTTAGGGTCTCACTGGTATTTACACAAGGTATGCTTGGTCCCTGCGAAGTTCCACATCGACAAGTCTTCCTTTCTGCCTGCAGCTACCATTTGGAAATCACCGTGAGCCTCTTAGCTGCTCCATGTTTGCCACGTGGATGTGCCTCGCACACTCGTGGCACCAAAGTGACGAACCCGGACAGCAGAGGGCAGAACAAGTTTTCGCTCTCAGGGTAACAGCTGATGCTGCAGAAGGCGAATCACGTTGGCCGGCCGAGCCACTGACGAAATTTTAAATGGCCACCAGGCTGCACCTTTGCGAGATAAGATACAAGTTTAGCTGTAGCTATTGAAAATAGAGTATACAGAAGTAAGCCCTGTTATAGCGCGCGACGCGAAGACATGCAAACTGCTGACCATTCACACACACCTCGTACCTTCAGTTTGCGTCTAGAAGCGCTCCACTGTCGCGCAGACTAAACAACATTTATGCGCAGGCTTAAGCGTGGCTGTGGAGGCAATGCAGCTTCCATGCGGCAAATCGTCAACGCAGATACACAACTCGCTGCAGGCATCCGCGCCCTGTGCCTTTGCTTCAGCTTTCTCTCCAAATGAAACATGCTTTGGGGGGTGGAGAGACGACTAGGGTAGATTGAGCAATGATAATTTTGTCACGGGTCTTTTGGAAATTCCAGTAGGAATCTGGTTAACATCCCTGCCTTTTCTCTTTCTTTTCTCCTACCCGCCGTGGTTGCTCAGTGGCTATGGTGTTGGGCTGCTGCGCACGAGGTCGCGGGATCGAATCCCGGCCACGGCGGCCGCATTTCGACGGGGGCGAAATGCGAAAACACCCGTGTGCTTAGATTTAGGTGCACGTTAAAGAACTCCAGGTGGTCAAAATTTCCGGAGTCCTCCACTACGGCGTGCCTCATAATCAGAAAGTGGTTTTGGCACGTAAAACCCCACATATTATTATTGTTCTTTTCTCCTCCAGTAGGAATCTCCAAAAGAGAATTCGGAGAATGGTTTTGGAAATCACACCGGAAGATTATTTTTAAAGAATATCCCTAGACTTTTTGGGGCAGTTATCTCAGAAGGAAACATATTCGCAATGCAGAATGAGCAGGCTATTCGCCGTCTCAGAGAAATGGGCGATCTTTACACAGCCATGAATAATACGCCCTCGTTTTACCACCACATAAATTAAAGTCGCAATAAAGCTGAACAGTTGTGGGCATCTAAGAGAGAGATTTGATTGTGCAGTGTGCGTGAGACGAAACACGAGAACTTGTATGGTGCCAACAGACAATGAAGTTAGGCTTCATTGTCTGTTGGTTTCATACGGAATTTGCTAACAAAAGATCGAGCCACTCGATTCCCCTGATTCTTGCTGCTCAGTATACTGTATGCAGCGTCTTCTGTGCCCGCCGCACACGTCTGCTGCTCGATTAGTCATCTCTTTTCATTGATAGGACCATGACACGTCGTTTATAACCTCAGGCTCCACAATTATTTTGCACACGAGCGAAGCCAGAACAGCGGCGCGTAGAGCACGAGCGGAAACCTCTTTGCAGAGCGGGCACACGTGCCTTCCGTACCTGGCTTCCGGGCGGCGATGAACTGGAACTGCGCTGCTCCTCCGACTGCTGCCGTGGGCGACCGATGCACCGACGTAGACGTCTGGGTGCACGAGGAGGTCCCGCTGAGTGAGCGGCACGGTCAAGATTCCGCCCGCGGACAGGTTCTTTCGCCCTGACCGTGGAAAGACAGCGCGGAGACAGCCCGGAGTGGTTTGTCGACTTCGGATGGCGCTCGCGGTCGGCGTGAGTCAGTGGGGCGGGGCCGCCCTTTGGCTCATTTTGGGTCAACCGGCTTCCGTATGCCACCCCCGAGTGCTTTCCGCGCATCACCTGGCCCTGATTACCTTACGGGGAACACCAGCGGCCGGAGAGGGGGCAGGGTCACAGAGGTCGCATGGATTGGCGGCCTTTGCAAGCACTAGGTGGCACGCTGCTGTATATATCGCTACAGGAACTGAGTATGTTTAGTTATTCTTGAGGCGTAAACCCAGCAGTAAAAATATTTAAATGAATACTTTTATGGGGGCGTAAGTTGGACATAAAAGTGTTTTTAAGATATTTTTTTGTTTTTTCTGTTAGCGTTGCCACAGGTCAATGTTCTTCTAAACTATTCTTGTTTTTTTCTGTTAGTGTTACGACAGGTCATAAAACTCCTAAATGTCTAGTAAATTTTTGATTGAAAAATCAGTAGAAATCATTCAATTTTTTATTCTGACAAAAGGGACATTTTCAACGAAGTTTTCGTCATTCTGCAATGCAGCAACCCTGCCCCCCCCCCTCCCTATAATGCAATCACCTCCAAAATTCATGGCGCGGTGCCTGGTTTGATAAACTACACGGCGCACCGCGAATTTCCATTACCATAACTATTAAAAAGATGCCTTCTTCTAAACCTCAAATCGTCTTGAAAGGGCCGCAGATGGCATCTGGCTCCTGAAAGCCAAAGTGTTCATTCTGTTTCAGACTACGCTTAAGCCAATAAGAAAGAAAGTGCATACGTAACTCGTCGCACGCGGGCAGTAAAAGTTGATCGCACTTTAACAGTGGCGTATTGAAAAGTAGTAGATTTCGTAGAAAGTAGTAAAAAAGGTTGGCAATTTCGGGAAAGTAGTAGATTTTGCTATTTTATTCTTAAAGGCGACAAAAATCAGCAGATTCCGAAGCGTTATCACTGAATCAATAAAAAAAATTGAAATCAGTATACCTATACTGATAAATCAGTAGCTTTGGCAACACTGAACCTCCGCCAACACTGAACCTCCGCAACACTGAACCTCCACTTTCATAAACACCTAATCCATGTTTGGCATAACAAACGCACAGAACTACTAGCTGGCGTAGACATCGCGTGGTGTAGCGACTTGACAATAATCTTAGAACGAGTAATCACGGAACCCGACATCTGAAGCAGATGGCAAGGACGACAATTAAGAGGGGTGCCGTTATCTTTTCTTTTTCTTCTTCTTTTTCTTCTTATATTACTACTGCTACTGCTACTGCTGCTGCTACTACTACAACTATCTACTTACTACTACTACTACTACTGTTTTTGCTGCGGCTTCTGTAGTAAGGATAGGTATAGATATCTTCACGTAGTGATTCATGATGCTTATCGCATTAAGAATGATATAAATTCACCGGAACGTGTATTAAGTAACCTGTATTCACCTTGTGACTGTACTTATCGGCTTTATATCTCTTTTTTCTTTAATTTCAGAGAGCCACCGGACGGACATGTGTTTAACATGTGTTTATCGCAGACATTCTTTAAGCTTAAGCTTTGTAGTTACTCATTACAAAGCTGAAGCTTTGACTCCGAGCCCCCACAATCGTGTATCACGTGGTGGAAATAGATATTATATTATGTTATTATTATATAGCTCCCTGTTTTCATACAATGTTAACTACTGCTCTTTAGTCTGGGTACGACATCCCAACATAATATAGATAAGGTTGCGAGTAAGATTGCTAGTTCGATACAAAATTAGTCTACAGTTCAATAACGCAGAATTTGTGTCCCTTTGTAACTTAATGAATGCACCTGAAAGCTTATACAGTTGTAGTTCACGCTGCAAGACCACGTAGTTGGTCCCCCTCTGTGGAGCAAAAAACTATTGATGCAATAGTATTCAAAATCGAATAAGAAGACTATTACAAGACGATATCATCAGGAACTGATACATCTTGTATTACGAAAATAAATCTTAAAACTGTATTTTCTTAATTCCTTTTAAACAAGGTGTTTCGATTTGTGTTATTGTTCGTTGCAGTATTTATTATTTTTAGTGAATCTTTGGGAACTAGCTGTGGTGATCACTGGCAATCCATTGTGCTACCTCTGTTTTTACTCAATCTACGCATATCATATATTGTCATTTATGTCATAAATTCAAATTTATTTAAAACTGTCTGCTAGCATCTGCCTGGGCACATGGACCCCATTAAACTGTCGTATGGCAAGCTTTTTGTCTATGCCCCCTGCATTTCTTTTGTGCAGAACGCAGAAATAAAACGAACGAACGAACGAACGAACGAACGAACGAACGAACGAACGAACGAACGAACGAGCGAGCGAGCGAGCGAGCGAGCGAGCGAACGAACGAACGAACGAACGAACGAAC